>NW_022631143.1:0-640459 GCF_010015895.1 Lontra canadensis | reverse complement strand
AGAGGGGGGGAGGGAGGGGGAGGGGGGAGGGGAAGAGGGGGAGGGAGGGAAGGGAGGGAAAGGGGAAGGGGGAAGGGGGAGGGGGGAGGGGAAGAGGGGGGAGGGGGAGAGGGGAGAGGGGAAGAGGGAGAGAGGGGGAGGGGGAGAGGGGAAGAGGGAGAGGGGGAGGGGGAGAGGGGAAGAGGGGGTAGACAGAGAATGAAAGGGAGGGAGGGAGAATGAAAGGGAGGGAGGAAGGGAGAGAATGAGAGGGGAGAGGTCAGAGGGAGAAGCAGAGTCCCTGCCAAGCAGGGAGCCCCGATGTGGGACTTTATCCCAGGACTCCAGGATCATGACTTGAGGCAAAGACAGTTGCTTAAGCAACTGAGCCACCCAGGTGCCCCAAGGTTTCTTAAGAAATAGTGCTCTTTGAGCTCTTTGACCAGGAAACTTAAATAATATCGTTGGGACACCTGGCTGGCTCAGTCAGTAGAGCATGCAACTATTGATCTCAGGGTCATGAGTTTGAGCCCTATGTTGGATATAGAGATTAAAAAAAAGAGAAGTAGTATTCTTTACCTTTTTTTTTTTTTTAACATAAGATTTTATTTATTTATTTGAGATATATATATATATAGAGAGAGAGAGAGAGCACGCGCATGAGTGGGAGAAGGGGCAGAGGGAGAGGGAGAAGCAGGCTCCCCACTGAGCAGGAAGTCCTATATGGCACTATATGGGATCATGACCTGAACTGAGGGCAGATGTTTAACCAACTAAGCCACCCAGGTGCCCCTACCCTTATTTTTAATAGTTGAAGAAAAAAATGATACGGAAATAAAATACCCTGGCCAAGTTGAAGCTGGTGAAGCCTCAAGAACAAAGATTTGCTCACTTAAAATTCTGTATGATTTTGGGGCACCTGGGTGACTCAGTCAAGCTTTTGCTTTTGGCTTGGGTCATGATCATGGGGTCCTGGGATCCAGCCCTTCATCAGGCTCCCTGCTCAGTGGGGAGCCTGCTTCTCCCTCTCCCTCTGCCACTTGCCATGCTTGTGCCCTCTCTCTGAAAAATAAAGAAATAAAGAAATAAAGGTTGTTTATGTTTCCCGTTGTGCCACGGTGTGATCTCCCCATTCCCCATGCATCAAGAGAATGTCCCTATAACTGTCTTCATGGATGGAGCTCTATGCACCTTCCTTCTCTTCAGACCACTTGGTCCGCCTCTCTCTCAGCCTGCTGACTTTGCCAAAAAGTCCATGTCTGGCTCTCCCAAGACTCTAGGTCCTTAACCTGCATCTCGGATTGGCATCTTCTGTAATTAAAATTCCAGGTTTTTGGCTAAGAGCCAACAAGCTGTGGTGGTGATAGCCAGACCTACCCACATGTCCATTCAAACACTGCCAGTTGGGTAACATTCCTCTCTGCCAACCACCTGCCTTCATTCTTCTTCTCCTGCCAAAGCACCTCTGTCCCAGTCCCAACTCCAGATCAATTGTTCTTTTGGAACACCAAGAGGAATATGGCAAGCCAGAATTACATAGCAAGGCATTTAAAAAAATAATTGCATAGCAAATAAACGATCAAAGGCTGGGTCTACCTACTGAGGAAAAAACAGCTGAATGGAAAGGGAAGATAGTCAGTTATTTATAATATGCATTAAGTCAACAGAATAGAAGAAATGGCTTACTTTCTTTTTGAATAAAACATGTCTGTCCATTCCTGTAGATTCAGGATGGTTCAGAGATAAGGGGACATTTGACCTAAGCTCAGTCCACAATGAGTTGTTGCAAATCAAATCTGAGGTTGGAATTTGATGATACAAAAATCTCAGGGACTTATGTCTGTAGGTGAAGCAGCAGGAAGACCAGGGACTTGATTAGACTCCTTAGTGTAACTTCAGAATGCTGGAAGTGAGCAAAAAGAGCAGGTTGAAAGGGACATAAACATTTTGCCAGGGCATATAGTTCTCAGTCTTGTAGAGATCTCTTTATTTAGCAAACTCTTTGACAGATAAATAGATGTTAGGGTTCTATAGACCAGTATATGTGATGGAATATGTAACTTGAACCGGAAGTATTGATCAGCGAGCAGGAAATTAAATCAAGCCCAAGGATGAGATCACTTTAAAGTCCAGGTAGATGGCTGAGGTTGTTAGGCAGGACACGTTCGGGGTGTGTGTGTGTGTCCTGATAGGGAGACTTTTGGGACAGCTTTTAGAATATACGCGAAGAGCCACTTCAGGATTTAATAATTTCATGTATTTGCGTTTCAGAGTTGTTTTATCACCCTTGTAATTTTGATCTCTGCTTCTTCACACTTACTTGATTTCTGAGGCCGTTAAGGAGTATGTAAGACAAAAATCCTTATTTGTAATATCCTTTATTACAGCCACTGGTAATTCCAGGATTACATGCACCTTAGAAATAGGATATCTGTGAAACAGTTGGAGCAGGGGTCCCTGAGGAAGGTCCTTCCTGGCTTACCGAACCAGTACGACTTCTTGCAAGGAAGGAGTTCCATGATTGGCCAGGCCTGAGTCCTACCTTATTCACACAGTTGATGGACTAGGGAAGGCCACAGAGATGGGGGTACCTGGCATAGTCGGGGGGTATAGTGTGCTCACAGCGCATGTGGGAAGGGCAACTGCGAGTAGCAGAGTGAGCAGCTGCCTATGGACTGGTGCCTGGGATCAGCCAGAAGGGTCATGAGAGGTCTCATTTTTTTCCCCACATTGGAAGGGAAATGGGGGAACAGATGAAAAAACTTGTAGGCCCCAAATTTTTAAAGTTTTTGCATAGGTAATAGAAATCCTTTGTCATTTGAAGCTGCAGAAATTTTATATGTACTTAACAGATTAATTTGGTCAGAACTTTTATGAATTGGGGAAAGGAAGCATTAGTGGCATAGATTGTAATTTGAGATTCTTGGTAGCCTCAAGGTGGGAGGTAAGGGACAGATTTATTACTCTGAATTGTTCTTAATAGTGATTACAAAACAAAAGTGGCTTCAAAATTTGTAGAGTTGGTCTTTGAACTTTTCTTCTTTGTGCATGCCTCTTTCTGGAGGGGATTTGGGCACTTCTTGGGAAGAAGTTTTGATTTTTAAATCAACTTAAATACTCAGGGACTTTTTTCAGCTTTATTGAGTTGTAATTGACAAAGAAAATCTTAAGATACGTAAAGTGTGTGTGTCATGATGACTTGATGCATCCACAAGGTAAAAGGATTCCTCTCCCTGGATTAATTAATATCCATCATCTCCTACGAATAGATCTATTTGATGAGAATATTAAAGTTTGGCTCTTCAGAAATTTTGATTATGTCAGAGTGTTACCAGCTATAGTCACCATGTTACACATGAGATCCTCAGACCTCATTTTAATGCTGAAAATTTGTGCCTTCTAAACAACCTCTTCCTGTTTCCCTCGGATTCCCCTAGAAACAGTCGTTAATTCTTGTGGGCTAAGGGCTGTTCTGTGATGCCTGGGATACAAAAGTAAGTATGGGTCCTCAAAGAGCTTTAACTATGCCAGTGAGAATAAAAATGAATTCACTAAATAAAAGAAGACAAGAGAGACTGTGGCCTGTGTTCTTGGCGCACCTGGGGATGGAACCCCCATGGCAGGTAGTCTGAAAGTAGGGGAACGAAGGTGACCAGTAGGCCACTGTGGTTCACAGGGAAATTACCCATTTGCAGCTGCACTTAGAAGATTAATGAAGAAATGGGTGTACATAGAAAACATCTAAATGACTATATTTTTACATTTGGAAACGGCTGGTGACACAGGCCCACACCATCTGTTGGCTTGGCAGCTGTGGCAGTTAACAACATTGCTCAGCGGAGAAACCAGTGTTCGCTTTTTGGGAGGATAAACACACAATTAAGCATTTCTGGGAAGGCTTGTGAACAAGTGGTTCTAGTGGCAAGTGCAGAGGGGGCTTCTTTGATACCTAGGCCCGTCCAGGGCTTGAAACTCTGAAAATTCCTCTGCAGCGCTTTCTCTTTCCCCCTTACCCCAAGTAAGCCTGGTCTCAACCTGAAAGCTATCAAGGCGTTCTTTCCAGGGTTCTCCTGCCTCTCTCCTCAGCTGTCTTCGTTCCCTTATCTGTTGTTGCCCCTCCCCCCTTTTTTTTTTAAGCCTCCAACTGTTGCTCAGTCCATTTTGCTCACCTCTAATTCTGAAAAAACTCCATTGTGTGTTTTCTTGAAACACCTTGGTTTCTAGCTAGATAAATGTATGCAAAGTTGCTGAGTTGTTTTGTTCTAATTTTATACAAACAAGATAAATAACATTACGAATCTCAGTCCCTTCTGTTCTAGTCTAACATCAAAACAAGTTCTGAAAATTGTTTTTTACTATTTACTTGGTGGCAAAAGCAGGTCTGGCTTGAATTAATTTGTCAACAATCTGAACTGACCCGAGTGAGGCTGTTTATTTCCTTCAGCTTCTTCTTCTTCTTTTTTTAAATTTGACAGATAGAGATCACAAGCAGGTAGAGAGGCAGGCAGAAGCAGGCTCCCCCCTGAGCAGAGAGCCTGATGTGGGGCTCGATCCTAGGACCCTTGGATCATGACCTGAGCCGAAGGCAGAGGCTTAACCCACTGAGCCACCCAGATGCCCCTTCTTTCAGCTTCTTAATCAGAAGAGTAATACTTCACTGAAGAAATAGGGTTATGAAGTGCATCCTTTGACCCTGTTTGGGTTGACACATAATAGTTGTTATTCCTACACAGTTAAGTCTCTAAAACAAATCCTGAAACACATTAAAAACCTAGATGTTTTAGTTAAAGAACTGTGGGCCCATACCCGCTTAACTTTATGGTTTATGAATAATTCTAACTGTGCTCCCTTCATCCTTAGAGTAATCCTAAGATGTAATGAAAGCATGACTGCACCCATTTTTAAGATGTAAAGACTGAGGTTCAAAAATGTAGGTGCCTGGTCACATAGTTAATCCCTGAGAGAACTAAGATTTGAAACTAGGTGTTCTTTTTTAGTCCCTTAGTACTCATTCACATTTTTTTCTTTCCTTAAACTATTTATTTTTATAATAAAATTGAAGATTTTTTAAAAAAGTAAAATGTGAGAAGAAAAAAATGCTGCTCTGAGATAACATTGTTGTTAATATCCTGTTACTCTCTTGCTCATCTTTAATATATTTTAAACAATACTGATATAAACCATATATAGTGTATTTGGTATTCTGATTTTTTAAAAAAATATTTATTTATTTGACGGAGAGAGTGAGATCCCAAGTAGGTGGAGAGGCAGGCAGAGAGAGAGGGAGAAACAGGCTCCCCGCTGAGGAGAGCGCCTGATGCAGGGCTCCATCCCAGAACCCTGAGATCACGACCTGAGCCAAGAGCAGATGCTTAACAACCTGAGTCACCCAGGCGCCCTGCTGTTCTGACTTCTTAATAATTTAAATTTTATACACACATTCTACTGACGAATGATTTTCTGCATCATGATTTTTTTTTTTTTAAGTCTCTAGCACAGAATCGGAGAAATTGGTGTATTCTCATTGTCAGAATTGATAGGGACCTCTCTTTCAAGTCCACCAATCCCTTTCCACCCTACTCCTTCCTCACCCCACAAACACACCTACGCTGCTCTGATAAATGACCCTGGGTGTTCTTTCATAAAGGAAAATGAATTACTTGTATGTTTTCTCCCTTATTTAAGTCATAGTGTGGTAAAGACTGGTCTCATTTTGAATATATTTTAATACACTATTTTTAAAGTTTATCCATAAAAATATTTTTCTCACTACCTTTAAGTGCTCCATAGTATTCATAATACTCATCCATTGCATTTTACTTTTTCATTCCTCCATTGAGAGACACTTGATAGTTAAAAATCAAATTGTGAGGAATATCCTTGAACACTCTCCTTCTGGAATTGAGTGAGAATTTCTCTGGGCTGTCTCCCTAGAGTGTGATTTCTCCATCAAAAGGTGTATGGAAATCGAATTCCTACAAATAAAGGCAGGTAAGTTTGGGAGACAGCTGTACGAGTTAAACCTCCCAAGCAATGCTTAAGGGTCTAATTTTCCCACATTAAATCCAAATATGATCCAACTTTTGAAACTTGCTGAAATCTAATGGATGTCCTATGAGTTATTCTCATTTTCACTAAAGGCTAGTGAATTTGAGAGAATCTTGATATTCTGGTTATCCATCTGTGGTGTTTAGAAGTTGCATGTGTGTGCCCTTTGCACATTTTGAACTGGATTTCTATCTTTATTTCAGTAGCTTATTTATTTATTTTTAAAAAAGATTTTATTTATTTATTTGACAGAGACACAGCAAGCAAGGGAATACAGCAGAGGAGTGGGAGAGGGAGAAGCAGGCTTCCCACTGTGCAGGGAGCCTGATGCGGGGCTTGATTCCAGGATCCCGGGATCATGACCCGAACTGAAGACAGACGCTTAATGACTGAGCCACCCAGGCACCCCTCAGTAGCTTATTTAAATATGACAAAATACTCTATTTTGTGGAAGTCTTAAAATTTATTTTACCTATTTGCAGTTGTTCAATATCTTGATAATTATTTGATACCATTTTAAATAATGGTGTGATGAGAATTCTGGTATATTTGTATCTACCTTTAGTTCTTAAATATTTTGTTTGAAATGAAAGTACAAAATTGTGGATGGATGAATTTGCTTAAAGTGTTAGGTAATTACTAATTAGCTTATATTAACTCAGGACAGTGTATGACATTTCTTTTTTTTTGTATGACATTTCTTTCTCTAAAGTCTTGGCAATTTGAATATATCTTTATGTGAATAATTACTAGTTCAATTAGTGACTCTTTCGGTTAGCATTTCCTTAGTAATTAATATATTGTACATAAGAGTGCCATCAAACTTTCTGTATGTATTTACTTAGCAGTACTACAGAGTTTTAATTACACATTTAAGACCTGCTTTTACACACTATAGAGCTGATCTCTTAACATTTTTTTTAACTCTTCCTGATTATTCTTACCTCTATTTTTGCAATTGAATTTTATAAGTACTTTTTCTCATTTCTTCTCACCAGATTTATTGAGTTTTGCTTAGTTTTCATTTTAGGATTTTTCTTAAATTTTTAGATAACTTTAGCAAGGATCCACTCTTCATAGGTTGAGTTGTCCTAGCTGAGAACATGGAATCCTTATCAATTAAGGTCTCTTATACATCTTTCAAGACCCTTTACATTTCCTTCATCTGGATTCTATATATTTCTTACCTGTTTTTTTCCCCTGGGTATTAACTTTCTTTTCATTCTTTTTTTTTTCTTTCTTTCTTTTCAAAGATTTACCTATATATTTTAGAGAGGGCGAGGGAGAGCATACGAGTGGGGGTGAGGCAGAGGAAGAGAAACTCCAGCATATTCCATGCTGAGCACAGAACCAGATATGGGGCTTGACCACATGACCCTGAGATCAGGTCCTGAGCCAGAATCAGAGTTAGATGCTTAACCCATTGAGTCCTCAGGTGCCTTCCCGGGTATTAACTTTCTTCAAAGGGACAGGAGAGTTGCAGTTTTAAATGGGATTTAATCGTCCATTATAAATTCTAGCTTGTTGTTTCTATATGAAGACTATTGATTCCCTCTATTAATTTTGTATACTACCTCTTCATTAAATTCACCATGTCTGTAATTGTTTCCAGTTAATTTGTTTATAAACTCATTTTTCCCAAAAATAGTCTCTTCAAGCAATGGTGTTTTTAAATCCGATTTTTTGTTATCTCTGGTTTTTGTTTGTTAACTGCAGTTTTAATCTTCTAGAACAGTGTTAAATAATAATTGTGGCTATGGACACCTTTGTTGGATTCCTGATTTTAACTGAGAATGTTTCGAATACTTAATAACTATGTAAAATGTTGACTTAGTTGAGATGGTCCTATTTTATGTTAGGAAGTAGGCATTTTATTCCTCTATTATTAAACACTACTATTTAAAGTATGTTGGATTTTTAATCTTCCACGTCTATGAAAAGAAACAGAATTTTAGATAAGTTCTATATTAAGTGTCTTGGAGTTTAATGGTACTTGAATTCCTGGAAAAAGTCACTTGGTCGTGGTACATAAACATTTAAATGTGTTGCTAGGTTCTGTCAGTTAATACTTCAGGATTTTTAAATGGCATTTTTAGGCAATGTTCGTATATAGAATCACTTTGCTAAAATTTTCCTTTGTTCTAGAAAATTTTAAATAACATTGGAATTATCTCTCCCTCTCTCTCTCTCTTTTTTTTTAACCCCCAAATATTTGGTAGAACTTTTTCTCTGAAACTTGTGAGTCTGATGTTTTTTGGCCAGTATCATTCGGTTAATTTACTTTCTGTCTCTGTCTATCTAGCAGTGGCTCTCAGCTGGGAGTAGTTCTGTTTGGACTGAGAAGTGGACACATGGTTCTGAATGTAACATCTTTCTTCTCTGCTTCCTCAGAGACCATCTCCTTTCCAACAGGTGGTTTACTCATCTGATGAGTTTCTGTCTATGTGCTGGTTGATGGGAATTCCATCTGGAGAAACCTCTTCCTTACCTGACCACATACCCTTTTGGACCAGTGGAGACCAAGGATTCAGGTGTTGGTCCCATGTGTGCCTCCTCTGACCTTCAGGAGAGTACTTGGAGCTAGGTCAGGGCCCGAGATAGTCTATGGTTCAAATTCTTCCCTCCGTGGTTTCTTGTTTTTTCTCTCTGAGGCTTTGGCAGTCCTTTGACACATTGTGCGACTTGAGACTAAAGCTGTCTTTTAAACTGAAAGTAGAATGAACATATCCTCTTTTGCTTTTAGATGACCTCTTGGGAGAGCAGTATTCGAATGCTCCCTTCATTTCAATTTAGAAAAATGCTTCTCGTGCATCTCTCATTTTGGTGACTTATTATATGACGAAGAACACACAATAAAGAAGAACACACAATAAATTTAACAGTGCTATTTTAGAATGTACCATGATCTTAAAATTGTTTAACCTTTTGATGTGTTAATGCAATAAAATGTATCAGTACACATTTAAAATTAAACCTTCCTTTCATTCCTTAGATAAATCTATTGAAAACTGTAACAACTGGGTGGCTCAGTTGGTAAAATACCTGCCTTCAGCTCAGGTCATGATCCCAGGTTCCTGGAATGGAGCCGGACGCGGGGCTCCCTGGTCAGTGGAGAGCCTACTTTTCCCTCTGCTCCTCCCACTGCTTGTGCTCTCGCTCGCTCGCTCTTAAATAAATAAAATCTTAAACTAAAAATGAAACAGTAACAACAGGAGAAGATGCTTTTGAGTATCTACTCATACACCTTCAATAAATATCACAAACTGCTTTGTATTTTCTGTTGAAACCCTCACTGCAATGATACAGAGCCAGTGCTATTTTATGGTTGAAGGAATGGAGACTCATTGAGTTTAAGTCCTGTAAGTTCACAAAGTTACCATTCATGGTCAACTCCAGTTTTAAACCAGGCTGACTGACCTCCTATTCCACTGTCACATCATTTTAATGCACTAGTGGGTTAAATTTACTAAAAGTTTATTAAATACATTAAATATATTTCGACACATCTGTAAGATTTTGGTGTAATGGCTATTTTATAAAGTGTAAGAAACAAATGAAATGCAAAAATGCGTTTCCTCTACTGTCGTATGAGGTGATAGAAAGTGGGAGTTCTCCCTGTCTGAAATATTCATTCGTTAACATTTACAAAACCAGGTAAGCACAGTGATTCCTACTTGAAGCAGTTATTCACGGTCTTGTTCTGGAGTTTCCTCATTGCTATCATTCTTTCCAGGTGATCTGTTTTTGTTTTCTTGTTTTTCGTTTTTTTTTTTGGTTTTTTTTTTTGGTAGATTGTGATAATTCTGTTTTTCTAGAACTTGTCTTCTTGTATTTAAATTTTCCTTTTTTCTTAAACTACACACTTTAGAAGATGTATACTAGTATGCAGAATAAGTATCTACCTATATAATAGATATCTAGATACAGAGATCAAAATATAAATACCTGGTACATGTGGCCACAGTTTTCTCTGCTGGCTTCAGGCTCTTTTCTTGATTTTATCAGACCTAAGATCTTACTGTACTGACCCCAAAACCACCTCTTAGACACCTATATCATCTCTTGGCTTATGTTTGAATGCATTTGATTAATTTTTGGTTAATTTTCTCTTCCTCAAATGTTTTAATGTTTCTTTTCTAAATCTTGAAGTTAGAAGTTGCTTAATTCAAAGGTGTGAATTTCTTTTAGCTTCAGTCATTCTCTATATTACAGTAATCTTATTGTCAGTATTTCCTAAATAGCTTATAATTACAGTTTTGATTTTTCCCTTTTTGAAAAAGTTTTCTTTGGAAGGTGTTAAAAATATACTTTTATTTCTTAATTCTACCTTTATTGGACTGTTATTAGAGAAAGTAGTATATAATTTCTACCTTCAAAAATTTATGCGGTCTTATTATTGCCTCCGAATATAACCAATTTTTGTAAATGTTCCATAATCTTTGAAAAATAAGGTGGATTCTTGGTGAGTAAAAAAAAACAAAAAAGCAAAAAAACACACAAAAAAACAAAAGCGTTCTGTACATAATCATGTATTATATTTGAAACTCCCTATATTGCTTACATATATTATTTTTTCTGCTTGTTCTGTCAAAAGCAGAAAATGGTATATTAAATTTTCTTACCTCTTTTGTGTTGCTGACAATTTCCTTCTGTAATTCTGACAGTTTTTGATTACTGTATTTCAATTTGATATTATTCTCTACTTGAAAGTTCATGACTCACATCTTTAATGTCCTGTTTTTTAACTCTTGTCAATATAAATTACTTTTTTTTCTTTTTCTTTTGATTTAAATCCTACTTGAATAACTTTGCCAACCCATTCCCCCCCGTACATCTTTATAAGTTCTTGTATTTGAATTCCGGTCCCCCAACCCTCACATCTGTAATTCTTTTTCTTTTAGTAGGAAATTGAAATCATTTACATTTATTCATATTGCTAATGAAGTTGAGTTTCCTTAGAGTCATTTTCATGATTTTTCTTTTTTTTTCCTTGTTCATTTTTTCCCCTTTCTCTATCTTTTTTATGTGTTCCTCGTACAGAAACACACACACGTTTTTGCTTTTACTACAATAATTGGTTTGCTTTGTTTTAAGGAGAGGGTAAAGCATCACCTCTGGTCATTATAATTGTCACCCTTAGCAGTACACCAGTGTTGAGTTCCTAATGGTAGGCTCCCTTGGATTGGCAAGGCACGCTGGAGTTGCTGAGGAGATCTTCCATAAGAGGTTGGATGAGAAACGTGTTTGTCTGGAAGGATGCGTTTCTGAGTCCAGGAGGAGGTAGCCTGGAACCTGTTCTGTATTGACACTTCCAAGAGGGGTGGGGATGGCTTTCTGGAAGCTGGCTATATAAACCCAGGCAGCAGAGCGCACAGAGCTATAGCCCTAGGAAATCGAGCCAGGAGTACCCTTGTACAGTCATGCCTGGATCATGCTCTTGGAAGAATCAAGAGAGTTGGTGCAGTGATGCCTCTCAGTGATGGGTGAGAATCCTTTACAGATTGTGAATAAACACTCTTCAAAACCAACACCTTGTAGAAGTGGGGAAGGGATAGCCATGATCAGTACACCTCACTTCAAGGCATTCTCTATTAGGTATGTATTAGACTAACCTTCTTGGGTGTGAGTAAAGCCCTGAAGTTTATAGAACACTGGAGAGATGAGAGGCTCAAGAGGAAACTATGGAACCTCCTGCCAATGGAGCATTTGTTGGTTAGAGCAGTTGGGAAAGGAACAGGTGAAACTGCATTTAAACCCCTCATTAGTGTAATACTTAAATCATAATTCATTCTAGTTATGGCTACTTCTAAATAACCTGAAGTTACATTTATTTACTTAGATCCATACTAAAATGTAAAAAGTTGACTGTGATGGGGTACCTGCCTGGCTCAGTTGGTAGAACATGAGACTCCATCTCAGGGTCATATTGGGTTTGGAATCTACCAAAAAAAAAAAAAAATAATGCACTGTATAAGATACAAATTTCAAAGCCATACGTTTAACATTTTAAAGCCATATTGACAAAAACTCACTGCTACTTTTAGCTTTATTGTACATACTTAAGCCTCATATAATAATTATACCCTTTTGGAGGTAACTATTTTGCTTTATCTCTAGAGTGCTGCTATATATCTTCAAGTAAGTTGTTTTTCAAGAAGACTGTTTTGGGTGTTATACAAGTAGAATCTTTCTTCTTGTCTATTTATAGCTGAGGTCTTTTTATTCTTGAAATGATGGTGTAAGTTTTTTTTTTGTCTCTTTATATAATACTTAAGGTACTTGATACTTACAGTACTTTGTACTTAAAAAAGCCTGTTCATTTGGCAAATTTGTATACTTCCTCAACTTAGCAAAGTTTTCTTCTATTTTCTTGTTTCTTGCTTTTCCCCTTTTGTTTCTTAATTATTATGTTTGTCTTTTTTTTTCTTCACCTTTTTGATCTTACTATACATCTATCTTTCAGGTTTTTTTTTGTATTATGAATTTTTTGAATTTGTTATGTATGTTAGTTTGTGTCTCTAACTTGCAGTTTATTGCAGTATTGAAAAAATCCATAAAACCTTTACTGATTTTTGAAGATGTCTCACAGATAAAACGTTCACTTAAATCTTTCAGGCATAGTACGTCGGAATTCTCTAAAATGCTGTTTTTGGTTTTTTGCTGTGTTAGAGAGGTTTCCTGTGATTTTTTTTTCTCAAGGTGATACTCCTTTTTCTGTGCTTCAAATTTAGAGTATTTCCTGTTTCATCAGTTGGGAGAAGCTCAGGCAATTTCCTTATTTTCTTGTTGAAGTTTCATTCTTTGGGATGAAGTCCTGCCTCAAACCATCCCTTCCAAGTCTGAGTCCTGCATTACTGCCTTTCCTCTGCTCTAGGTTAGGACATGTAATTGGGATTGAGTGAAGTCCTTCAGTTGTTTTTTAGGAAACCTTCTCTCTCATGACAGAAGCCATCAGCGTTATCCTTTCTACCTGCCTTCTGTTACTTTCTGAAGATCACCAAGCAGAAATCCTTGAGTTGTTTTTTTGTTTTTATGGCACTGAAGGTGAAGTAAGAAAACTTCAATTTCTGGTCATAATTTTTCCCCATTAAAAAATCCATATGAGGGGTGCCTGGGTGGCTCAGTGGGTTAAGCCTCTGCCTTCAGCTCAGGTCATGGCCTCAGGGTCCTGGGATCGAGGCCCACATCAGGCTCTCCGCCAAGCAGAGAACCTGCTTCCCCCCTCTCTCTGCCTGCCTCTCTGCCTGTTTATGATCTTTCTCTCTCCCTGTCAAATAAATAAACAAAATCTTTAAAAAAATCCACATGAAATACTCATCTAAATGGGGGAATGAGGTAGCAGTGCTTATCTGTAATATATGCTATACAATATTATATGTTACATATTGCATTACAATATATTTTCTATTATATGCTATATGCACAACGTAAGCTACACACATAATATATTTCACAAAAATCTGAAATCATTTGTTAATCTCTAGCCATGATAGTATCCGTATTGTTTATTCCAGATATTTCTTAATCCCTTTAAGACCCCAGAATACTCTACTGAGAATACTAAGACAATCCACTATGACCTCCGCCAGCTTCCCTTGCTCTGCATCCCAACTTGGACTCCGATCTTTCATTTGTTCTCCCAACTAAGACATCTCTATCAATTCCCACATTTATCTTTCTCTCGAGCTTTGATTCATCAGTTACCTTTTCCTTCTCTTGAAATGTAACTTTTTACTCCTTAAGATGGAATATTTGCTTAAATCCTTCCTTTGAGAAGGTAGTGCGTGTGTGATGCTTCTTCTTCATTACCATGCACACATCCCTCAACCTGCAAGTTTTTCCTACTAAAATAAATCTTCTGAAAGTAACTTAATTTAGCAATCTTTAGTTCTTTCTTCGTGATCTTCCATCTCTTAGTAGCTCATGAAACTGAGTCATCTTTCCATATCCTAGAAACCCTTTCCAGCCTGGTGGTCTAGGTTTACCTTGCTGCTTCTCCATACTTGTGATTAATTCTTCTCCAGCTTTATTAGCTCTTCTGATTTTTCCTTCTCCCTAAGGTTTCTGGTGCTTCTATGAACTTTTCCATATTTTTTTCTTTCATGAATTCATCCGTTCTGGAAAATTTAGTAATGACTCTTGAATCTAGTAGATCTTTCATTTTGAGCATTTCTTCCCGAGGCCCCAGCATTTCCCTCAACCACCTGATAGACAGCACCTCTCAAACTCTTATTTTGGATGCTTAGGATTTTAGAATTCTCTTTTCTCTTTCTGCCCACATTCCCCAGTAGCAAAATTCTATCAGTTTTTGAAAATGTCTTTTGTGTTTTGGGCGTCGTTTAACTGCACCATCTTCACCTTGGGTCTCCTCTTCATACTGAAAGCCACCCCATATAGTACTTTTTCATCCTAGGCAGTGATGGACTTCCTCTCCATCATTGACTTCTTGTAAGGAACAATACGGACAAGCCTATCCAATGCCAATTTCTGCCTTAAGCAAACATTCTGAAGGCTCTGTTAATAGTCACATATCTTGTAGAAATGTTGCAATGTCAAAATACCTGATAGTGTGATAATAGTAGGTTCCTTTCAAGTTCCATTCCTTTCTTCTCCAGGATAGTAATGTCGTAAATATGTAAGCAGTACAAAGAGGTGACCTCAATATTTTTATTTTTAATCACTCCCAGGGAACCATGTTCTGAGATTTACTTATCCCTTATGACTGGTCAAAAAGGAAAAATGATGCTCAACATCTTTCAAATGAATTACATAGTTCATTGTAATGTCCCCTTGGAGCTAGCAAATTATCCAAATTGGTAATTTTGATTGACTCTCTGGTATGTGACAGAGTAGTTGAAATATTTATTTAAAACATACTTTCACAACCAAGAGACAAAGTGAATTATGGGTTGTAAAATGTCATGGTAGAGATTCTCTTATGTGAAATTGGTTTGGGCACTGGGTCTGGGAGCTCCCCTGCCAGACTCATGGCTTGGTGATTAAACTGCAGCACGCCGGGTTCAGCATTATTGTCTGGTCAGTGATGGCAGCTCACCTGTGCACGACACATAGGAGTTTATGATGTGCTTCTACAATTGTATTTCACAGTCTTTCCAATAACTCTGAAATGGGGAGACACTGTTGTACTAGTGTCACTTAATAGCCAAGGAAAAATGAGGGTGGAGAGATTGAGTGGATGGAGAAAATGACACAGCTAGGAAGTGTCAGATTCTGGTCTCTGATGCCCCACAATCAGTGTTTCTCCCTTGTACGATATTATCTTGGATGTGCACATATAAGACATATCTGTCTTTTTTTTTTTTTTTTGGAGTTCCCTCTCTAATTTGGAGATGAGCCCATCGCTATTAGTGATCTATTATTTATCTTTGTATACCGAGGGACCATCACAGCCACAGTGAGCAGAATTGCCCGCTAGGTTAGTATTTAATAAATCAATCAATACATATCAATCGTACCATTTACTGAGTGTTGGCTTCTTTCAGATGGTAATACTGACAATATTTTGCTTCAGATGTTAATCAGCTTATTAACTCATTTGATCCTTGCAATCACTTTATGATTAGGTATGGTCGTTATTACTTCTCTTCTATAGTGGAGAAAACCGTCAGCCAAAAGTGACGTAATACACCCACAGCCAGTAAGTGGTAGAGTGGGTATTGAAACCCAGCACTGATTTAGGCACTATGTTCTACCGTCTTTCAATATTTGAGTCCATTTTATACAGATGAGGCAATAATAGTGTGGTGGTTTAAGAACATGATTACAAATTATTTGACAGTTCTTTCGTGGAAAATTCTGACTTTATATCCTCTCCCGTTAAATCTGGGGAGTTGGAAAGTGATATTGTGTGGCTTCCAAGACTGGGCTATAAATGGCCATGCAGGTTTCACCTTGTTACATGGAGCGTCTGTTAATGGAGCCCTGAACTTTCCTGAAAAGTCTTTTAACTCAAGGATGCCAAACTGAAGAAACTCAAGTCTTGCAGAAAAGATCTGTATGGACACCTCTGGCTAATTGTCCAAGCTGATTGTTGGCTCTATAGGTTGAGTCAGCACTGCTGGCAGATGTATAAATGCAGAAACCTTCAGAAGATTCCTTTCCTAGATGTGTGCATCACTACCAGTCATTCTAGTGTTGCTGGCTAATGCCCCAGATATTGTATCTTCTTCTGTATGCTCAGTTCACAGAATCTGTGAGCATAACAGTTGTTTTATGCCACTACAGTAACCAGAATAATGGGATTTAATCATAGTTAAATAAACACACCCATATCCTGAAGCCACTTGGTCTCTGGTAGTATTATTCCAGGGCTGTTGGATTGAACCAGTTACATACACCATACCAGAGGGTGCGTGCGTTAAGCTGATGAAGGTGTTTGAAAGGATTGGCCTGTTGCAGAGCGCTTTGCTTCCAGGAAAGCCACAGGAATATGGAATCTTTTGTTGATATTCTGCTGAGCTCGGTGGGTTGCGTGTTTATTTTTGGCTTCCTGCCCAAGAAGTCTTGGCAATCATGTCACTCCTTCCCTGATTATTTTGCAACTGGGTATGACTTATTGCTGCTGTACTTAGGTTTTATTCTCCATGTAACTGGTGCATTGGCTATCTTTCTTGACTTTCTAAGTCTCTCTTCACCCCTGTTGAGAACAGGCTGGACTTAGAGAAATTAAAGAATGGCTGCTGTTAGCTCAGGCTCTCTTCTGAAGCCAGGATATATTCTCTTGGTTTTGTTCTTTGTATATCTTACTATAGACTGAGGTTATCAGTTTGCTCTTCCAGGTTCTAGGCATCACTAAAAAGATACGTGAATTCTGGACACATAAGACATCAAAAGACCTTATCGCTAATGCGTATGAGTAATTGCAGTTGTGATGTGTTCTGAGACAAATTGCTATTTGAACCATTCATTTATTCATTCATTGAGAAATGATTGAGGTCTACTTGCAAGGCATTCTACAGATTTGATGAATCTATACCTAAACCAGAGATGTGATACATTGATTCCTTTTTTTTTTTTTTTTAACTTTTTAGTACCTGTACTCTAGAATGTTGTGACTTTATCCACAGTTTACCTGACACAATTCAGGGTCTCAGTTCATATTTATGGAATTACTATAAAAGTGATGTTTTTCTTTGGAGACTTTATTCATGAAGTCTTTCCTTATTTCTTCATCTTCTATTTATCCTTCCTTCTAAGCTCCAGAAGTCTCAAATTTGTACTTCTTGTATTATGGAATTTGGATTTACTATCCCACTTTTATGTGTTCTGGTTTAATAAAGGCCTTAGCACCCATTAAACATTTTTTAGGTGATGACACATGAAGCATTTGATGTTGGACAAGGCCTTTTTCTCTCTAGACCTCACTTTTCTATAAATTAAAGGATTTGAATTAGGTAAGAGGATTTCAGCCAGCATGTCAAGAACCTCTGGGACAGGATGGTGGTTGGTAGCACTTGCAGTGTCTAAGACTTTGCTGGTTATATTTAAAATGTAATGTTTAAGAGACATAGAGGGGATCTTCACACAGGCAGTTGAGGGTTACTTATCTGTTTGCAAATAATGAGCAGCCAGCATCAGCCTGTTGTATAGGCCGCAAGCTAAAACTGTTTTAACAATCATTTGTAAAAAGTAAAAACCAAGCAACAAACCAAGGAGAGTGTGTGACAGAGATGATACTGTGACCTGCAAAGACTCCTATATTTACCTAAAATATTGCTCCATCTCCTTACAGGAGAGTTTGCTGACACCTCACACAGAGCAAGGATGGCATGCACATGGCTTACATGGGGGTGGTCCATTCTACCTTCCGCTGGCAGACATCTTTACTGGGTTACAGAATTGTCCTCCATCTCCTTTTAGAATCCCCATCAACTCAATACTCCTGAATGTTAATACTAATTTAGTGGAGCTGACATTGTACCTCTCCAGTTTTCATTGGCTAGAATATCCATCCTCAGAAGGAGGAGTTCTGAGGCAGTCTCTGTGAGTGCCCCCAGCCATCTTTCTAACTTTGCACTGTATTCCTTGTCTGCCAACATCTGCATGTCTTGTGCCCTAGGGCTTTAACCAAAGTCACTAAAGGTGGCACTGCTCCTACTCCTAGAAGGCCCCAAATGCCAAGGAATTAATTCCCCTGGGAGCTGCTTCAGGTAGGTGTATAAATACCCCAGATCTCTTGCTTTTTGGATAGGATAATTTTGAGGCATCTTCAACAAAATCTGCAAGATTCCCCATGAGTTTAAGTTACATTTGCTGATGGTGGTTGTGCACTAAATAATGCACATGGACTAGCTCTCTTCTTTTTTCTGGGATGGTATTCTCTTTCCTGCTGATGTTCTCTCCATCTCCCCAATAAACCACTTGTATCCCAATCCTTATTCAGAGTGTGCTTCTGGGGGAATCTCAGCCAAGAGTGATTTCAAACATACGTATCTATTCAAGTAATGCTTTTACAAAAGCTTCTAATTTAAAACATCATGAGCTTCACTTGCAAGTCCTGGAAATTGCTGGCTATCGTTATTCATTTGGAGGGCAGCCCCATTCTGTGTGGTCTGATGTCTCTATTGTTGACTCTGATATTATGGATGGGTCAACCAGTTTTCTGATTTCAGCTGATTTCTCTAGACTCCTCTATTAGTGAAGAAACTTCCTAGGTGCCCTTATAATGGAAAATTCACAACCAATAAACAATTGAATCTTAAAATTTACATTGGCCAGGCAGGTTGCTATACCAAGCTCTAATAATAACTCCATTTTTTCTCACACCCTGGCAGAAAATCCAGGCAGCTGCGACCAATTATGCTGAGTGCAGCAAACTCAAACTTATTAAAGGTAGGAAACGGGCTGTTTCAGGATGTGAAAAACTAAACATAATCTGAAGATAATTTCTCAAGTGTATGCTTTAGTTGCTGTTTTTATTTGATTTCTTAAGCCAGCTTTAAGTTTTTAGTTCCCAATGTAGGGCAGGGAGCCTGGTCTTAGTTAATACATAAAAGTCAGAATGCAAATATATGGGCTATATTTCTGGACCAACCATCAACTAAATTGAATGAAGCACACAAATTATGTGTTGCATTTAGTGTTCCAAAAATGCAATTAGTAGTGCCCCCTTGTGAGAGGGAGTTTTGATGACTGTTTGTTTTGGGCTTTGAAATCTAAAATCAAGATAAGGAAAAGAGGAAGATGGCAGAACATTGTAATTAATTGGCTCATGGGTCTGCATGACATTTTGGAACAGTGTTTCATGAAATGGATTTCATGATACTGAGAAAAAATTCATTTTTTTGTTAAGAGGATTTTTTTTTTTTAAATCCCCCAAGTAACTTTTCCTTCCTTTCACCCCCTCTGGCTTCCCCAGAGAAGTTGATTCCATAAGTGACTTGTTCCATCGCCATGATTCTGCTGTTTGCCAAGCTTTTAAATAGAGTTTTCCATGGTGTAACAGGAACCTGGTTTAACTTTTCTCCCTCCTCTAATAGAAATAATTGATCCCTCTGCTTGTTATGTCTAATGAGAGACAGCCAGGGATCAGTCTCTCTCCTCAGTCTTCTACTAATAGACTCTTGTTCAGCACCATGTGGTATTTTACACTTATTTGCAGAACCGTACCCAGAAAGTTTTTCATGCTGCCAAAAGCTTACCTTATTTTTCTATACAGCTTTCCTGTTCACCCATCTCAATTTGTTCCTTTGTGATAGTTACTCATGTGACTGTGTGTTACCCCTCAGATGAGCTCTAGAGCTGTTTTTAATTGCATATTCATTTAGTTGGTTATGGGACTAATGTCTTGGTTTGCCTACTAGCCTATATGCCCCAGAGCAGGGATCATGTTGGTCTGTCTCTGTGTTCCCAGTGCCAAGTTTTTTCCTAAAATGATATTGTTAAATGACACTAATTGCATATTATATGTATTGGCACACTTACATTTATTAATTTAGAATTATAATTATTCATTACTGTGTTCCATGAACATACTGAGCCTTGAGGGACATACAGAATATATACATATGCATATGTAATATGTAATATATAATACAATACAGTGTATAAAGCATAATGCAATAAAATGTATAATACCTATGCATTGCTATATACTATATTATAAACAGACATTACTGTATACTACATAATATGTATGGATACTATAACACATATGTAATACATGTGTAGCAATATATATACACATATGTAGAAATACATGTGTGTATATATTTAGAGGAACTTAATCTAAATAGCTTTTTCTCTTTCAAAATGTCTAATTTTCAAAAGTTTTCATCAAAAGGAATAAGAAGTTTATTGGAGTTTGTTGTCTAAATTATGCTTATTTTTAATTTTTTTTAACAGATTGTTTTTTTATTGTTTCAGACTGAGAATGTACAATGCACTGGCTACATTTATATTAGTTGCCATGGTTTCCAATACTTTAGAAATTGTCCAAGAAAGGAGTGGAATTTTTCTCACCATACAAAGATGTTTTTTTCCCCAACTTGTTGGTGCCCACGTAATGTACCAGTTTGAATCGTCTGCTTCTCTCTTCCCCATCTGTGCTGTTTGCAAGGGGTGGGGAGAAAAGAAAAAAAAAAAAAAGCAGGTGGAAAGAGTTAGACATAGCCTTCATTCCAGAAGCAATTAGCTCAGAACTAGACTGCTTCCTGTATATGGAAGGTCTCTGTCTCTGCAGTGTAGACACGGCATCTGTAGTATATTTCACTTTGCTCAGGTGACTCCTACAGGAACGTGTAAAAGTTTCTGTGGAGAAGGGAGGGTGAAGGACACTTGTTCTCCAGAGGCAGCACCATCAGGGTACGCTAGCGACTTTGGGGTTGAGACTGCAGTTGTTGCTAGTTATTTTTTTCTTCTGTGACCAATTGAAAGGATCTGCTTTAACAAGGATGACTGCCTTTGGTTCTGCTCTAATTGCTTATCTGTATTTTTATCTCAATCCACCCAGAAAGGAAAATGCATCTTTCTCTTGGGAAAGTGTTACTTACTCTGCATTCTCTGGCTTGTTTGCTTTGCAGTCTGTCCTGGCATGACCCTCTGAATAATCCTTCTCATTTACTGAGCACTTCTTGTGCTCTCGGAACTGGGATTCATGACGGTGTCAATATTCACTTGACCTTCAAAAGAACCCTGTAAAGTCAATGTTGTAATTGTCCCTCATTTTATACACAAGAAAACAGCCAGAATCCAATGCATGGACTTGGGACTTGAAAAGAGATCTTTCTAACGTCAGACATTTCTTAACTCATTCGCTTAAGAAATGGACTGACAAATGGCTTATGAATAAAAAAGAAAAAAAGAAATAGACTGAAAACTCGTTAGGATGTGGATAGTTTTCTAAGCATAGACAATATATCACTGAACAAAGTAGATAAAATTCCTACTCTCGTGGAACTTCCATTCTCTTGGTCTTGAAACAAGCTTGTGCTTTTCTCATGTTTTATGAAACCAGAGAAATAATTTGTCAGAAAACAAATGGTATATTTCATTCTGCAAATTACAGTCATACCTGTGTCAATAAGTTGGTTGAGCTCTGTCAAGACAAGCAAGGTCTAGGAGCGCCTGGGTGGCTCAGTGGGTTGAGCCTCTGCCTTCGGCTCGGGTTGTGGTCTCGGGATCCTGGGATCGAGCCCCATATCGGGCTCTGTTCAGTGGGGAGCCTGCTTCCCCCTCTCCTCTGCCTGCATTTCTGCCTGGTTGTGCTCTCTCTCTGTCAAAAAAAAAAAAAAAAATCATTAAAGAAAAAAAAAAGACAAGTGATGTCTAATAGAAAAGTTTGCAGTACCTGCTTCCCCTTTTATTCTCTTCCCCAAGTTCTGCAGAATTCCTGCTGCAAGAATAGGCCCAAAGAGTCAAGTCTTCTCTATGTCACATTATCCTCTTAACCACTATGGCCAAGCTGATAAGCTTTTACCTTGGCTAGATACAAAGTTTTTTGTTTTTTTGTTTTGCCTGGAATTTGGAATTAAAAATCATGCTACATAATAACTGCTGGTTATTTGAAGAGAGATTTAAAATGATTTTTGACTGTCATTCTTGGCTGTGTACACACAGGAGTATGGGAAATTTGCATTGAGAGAGTGAGAAAGAGAATGGTGGAGGAGGGGACAATTGAGTTGATACCCATAGAGAAGCAGTGCTACATAAGCATGTGATCCCAGAAAGAAGAAAACTCAGAGGGTACTTCTTCATACAGCCCTTCATACAGCAGTTTGTGCTGGTAAGGAAGCTGCCCATGAGTTTGGGTACCAGGAGTGGTCCTAGGAAGCAGCCTGCTAGGATGGAGTTTTGGAGGAGGATCTCTTGCTATCAGTTGGTCATGAAGACACTGTGACTGATGGCAGACAGACTCAGCAGCAACTGCTAGCTTGAAGTTGGAGTGCATATGCTAAGCCGAGACTGTGGCCTGCAGCAAACCCGTAGAGGATACAAGTGGAAGGGATGCTCCAACTCGGGCACTAATCCAAAGCATTTGAAAGACCTAGGAAAATACTGATTAATAATGATGTTGTGCTGTCCACCACTGATATTTTGAAGAGAAGACCAGCTCAGGATAATCAATAATTAAATTCAATTAAGCATGAGGGTCAAAGGGCCTCCTGTGGAGCTTTTTTTTTTTTTTTAAGATTTTATTTATTTATTTGACAGACAGAGATCACAAGTTGGCAGAGAGGCAGGCAGAGAGAGAGGAGGAAGCAGGCCCCCTGCTGAGCAGAGAACCCGATGTGGGGTTTGATCCCAAGACCCTGGGATCATGACCTGAGCTGAAAGCAGAGGCTTTAACCCACTGAGCCACCCAGGTGCCCCTCCTGTGGAGCTTTTAAAGAGAACCTTATCACCTGCTGTGGGAGGACATAACCAGATACGATAACTGGGAGATTGGCAAAACTTTGGAGAAAGCAGATTCCAAGCCTGTATAAGTTTCTTATGTCTAATCACAGCCAGTAATGTGTGGTCTTGGAGTGGGGGTGAAGATAACTGCGTAGGCATACTGGAGCAAATTGAACTTGCAGTTGTGCCTGACCCCTCTGAGCCTGCAGAGGTGTCTCTTCCCCTTGTTGCAAGATAGAGCCTATCCCATCCATCTACCTCATACCTTTTGCTTGAAGCTATAGAGAAATCTCAAATGAAGCAGGTGCTTCATAAGATAGTGTTAGTCTTCAGAATCTGCTCCCTGCTCTTCCTCTCCTGGTTACCAGACCAGTAATGAGGGACAGATGGCAGGAAGATCTGCTCTGAGGTGTCCTAGGAATTACATGCCAAAGGGTCCATATGACTTGAGTACCATGCATTAACTAGAAGTACAGAGTTAGAGTTTGAGGGGGCAGAATCGAGGTGGGGAGCATAACAAATTGAATAAGGAGAGCTTGTTGATAGGGGACACTTGCCTAGGGCACCTGATAGACACTGGGGTAGGACTCTGGAAGCTGGACCTAGCCTTAGAAACTCAAATAAATTGGTCTCACATTAAGTGACAAAGATATGGCAGAACTTCCATGACTGACAATGGAGGAAGGCACCAGAAGGCTCAGAGGGGGGGCACGCTAGAATGGGTCTACTGTAAGAGAACAGAAAACCCACCGGTTAGCTCTGTCTCCTAAGGGCCCTGAGCACACTTGATTTACTAAGGGGATAACTAACGTAGTGGGGAGGAGAGTACCAACATTGCAGAGTCCTTGAGAAGCTCAGTGGGGGCTGTCACTGTAGGCCAGAACTGACAGTTGGACATGTTGGTACAGAATTGGGATTCCTGGTGGCATTGGCGATAATACTATTTTAGATGATCAGAGGCCAAAGAGCAGCATTTAATCATCAGAAGCAAAGTGGACTTAAATATTTTATTCATTAATTGTGCTGTAAAGTGAGCAGCAAAGTTGGAATGGCATCCAAGGGCCCTGACCTACAGGAATCGATGAGATGTCTAATAACACCCTCCCTCCATAAATCTTGAGTTTCTTAATCCTTATTTCGAGCTTAGATCTTGGGATCTTGATACAAGATAACCCCTTTCCCTAACCACAGACCTCTCCTGTCTTGGCCTTCCTCATTTTGGAAGGATAGAAGAGAAACCTCCTCTTTCCAAACAGATGCCTGGGCCTTCCAGAAAGTTGTCAGAAAAGAGATGGCAGGATGCCAGCCCTTGGTATGTCTCCCTAGAATGAAAGCAGACCTCTTGGTTCAGCCTAAAGTAACGGCCCTGAAAATACAGCTGGAGCTGGTTTGTGGGGGAGCAGGAAGTGCTGTCCTGTGGTCGCAAGATGGCACGCATTCTCATGGGTGAGGCACAGGGGCTGTCCCTGATGGGTGAAGCCGGGACCTGGAGAGTCAGTGAGTGAGGGTCCACGTTGGTCATAAAGGGGAGTCCCAGTAAAAGAAGCGTGTGCTTTCATAGACGACTTGATGCTTTTAAAGTGGCTTTTTGGTCTGTGTCCTCATTGGCTATTGTAATAGGCTGAATTAGTTTGCATCACACATGAGCAAAACAAACTTAAGTTTGGTCCAAGAAGAGAATCTGTTAACTCACAGAATTCTGGGAAGGGTTGAGTAAGACCCATCACAAAGAAAGGCAGGTAAGCAACCAAGTGAGGAGAACACATGGACCCAAGAATTCGAATGTTGCCAAGTCCCAACCCTTGGCTGTCCACTCTTGTCCCTCTTGCTTTTATCTTATGTGAGATCCTTAAATAGTCTGTTGACTCATGAGTAAAATGGAACTGACTTTATCTACCTCATGGGGTTGTTATGAGAATCAAACGAGATAACACACGCAAAGAAATAAAATACCACCGTAAACGTTAGCAGCCATTGGTGTAACAGTGCCAACCCCCATAATCTCCCATCACTGTGATTTCATTTAATCTCGGGTCTCTAAGGGAATGCCAGCATAGGACTTTCCATGTTATCAAAAGTTCATATATATTTCCTGAATCTTTATATCCTAATAATGCACTATCCATGCTTAAACATATTACTCATCCACTTAGAAAATAAGTACTGAGTTTGGACAGGCACACACGTGAACATAGCCACACACACAGACACACACCCAGGTTTGTGTTACTCTACCTGTGGCATGATCGTAGTACCATCATATTAGCAACTGCTCTTGTATCTGATCCTGAGACCGCATTTAGGTTCTCGTGATCCTGGAGAACTCTGGCAAATCTTCATATGCTGTCAATTCATGAAGTATGGGAGCATGCAACAAAGACCACAACTGCCTAGTGTTTTCATATTGGAAAATTCACTGAAGGTCAACATATTTGGGGTTTGTATTATTTAGACACATGTTTTAGCTCTGTATTTCATTCAGGATGTATAGATACATGCTTTCTAAGGATTTCTAACTCAGTTCCTTTTTATTTCCTGTTTTCCTGGGTCCGTTGGACAGATCTTCCCAGAATAGAGGAGAAAGGAAACACATGTTAATTATGTTCGCCTGGAGAAGGTGCTGGGAGCCTGTCTTCTGAGGGACACCTGCTCAGCTCTCAATCTGGCTTGCAGCCACACCTTCCCCAGACTGGGTCATTTCTGGGGAAATAGCCATGGTTTTTTAATTCCTCTGGAGTAGGGCCTAAAAGCAACATTCTAGTTTCTGATGTCGGTTCCAGGAGGTTCATTTTTCTCCTTTCACAGGGAGGTTCTTGAACAAGGCATGGCCTCAGTAGACTGGATTCCCAGAGCAGTGAGTTCTGTCTGTACTGGCAGCAGACCGAGAGCAAGAAAAGACAAGACCAACCATGCATTATTTGTTTACTTGCCATTGTGTCTTTTCTTGCTTACAAAGCTGTGGCAAAGCTAGTATTGTATGGCTGAGAGCAGGGGAAGGCTTTTTCCAGAAATTGTGTATTGTCACCTTTAAAACTGTCTCATAGTTAGGTGGTTTCCCAGTTTTCTTTCTTGTTTGCTCCACCACTTGCAAGGGCTGAAGGCATCTCTGTTACTTGCATGTACTCTGGAGCTGATAAGCTGCCAATTGTCCTAGCCAGAGTTTCTAGAAAGCCAAGCCATGAAATGAATACAGTCCCAGAGACGCTCACTGAAGGAGAAAGGGGTATGAGGCAGGGAAGGAACAAGGACAAATCAACAATATAAACCATATTCCCAAGTGAGCAGTTACCAAGTGAGCAATCCCATTTAGTATCAAGTGGGATTGATTCATCTCAGGAACATCTCAGGACAGTTCCGGCAAGGGAAGGAGGAAGACATTACTTTGCTCCCCCAAGATTTCCAGTGTCCCAAGGTTTCCCCTGTGGGGCATTAATGCCTTCCTACTTGGCATCAGTATCCATTACCTCCACTTCCAAGAGAAAGACCTGAGGGCAGAGAGGAGCAGTATGCAGAGAACAGGTGTAATGGAAAGCTCTAGAACTATCTGTGGCCAGTGAGGTCCAGTTGGTTGCAGTTAGCTGTGGCTGGCACCAGTGGCCAGAAGATCTTACTATGTAAGTTACTTAATATGTAAGTAACACATAACAGATGTTTCGTGCAAAGGGTAATTTGCAAGGAGACCTTTTTCTTAAGGAGATAGTAATTGGTGTATGTTTACTTGGGGGTTGATATTGCGCAGTGGCTGAAAGTCCGGCAGAGGGTATTCTAACGATAGATGTGCCACTGTCTGTGTGATCTGGGGACACACAGTATTCTTGCCTGGGACATGAGGCCACAGAAGGGACCTACTTGGTCTCATTCTGTGAGGATTAAGTACAGTAATTATTGTGTGTGACATTTAACGCAGTATCTGATTTCTGATAAGAACTAAAAAAAAAATTGGTAGGTAATGTTAACGTTTTCCCCCCCTACTGGCATTATTTTGCATTTCTGTGAGAATAAGATTTATTTACAGAGCCTTTGTATAACCTTTTCCCCCCAAATAACCACATGTTGGTTTAGGAGTAACTGATGGATTCTGTGCATAAATTGAGACCCTGAGATGGAAGAGGAAAAGTAGGTTGTCAGAGGGGAGCAGATAGAGACAGTACAGAATTTCAGGGATGAGTTACAGGGGAAGGAATCTATATTCAATAAGTTCTTAGTTGGTTGTGATACAGACTATCCACAAGTCAACTCCTGGAAACTACCGGATACTACTCTGATAGATGACAGCTACCTCTAACCACAAGCTTGAATGTTATCAGTTAAAACGATGGGATTTATGAGCTGTCGGGTGGTGGTTTTCTTTTATAACCTCCCTAACATAAAATCACACACACACACACACACACACACACACACACACACACACATTTTCATGGTTTTTGTTGGGCCCTTGAGGGGTTGGACACAAGGTACAAAGGAAATAGTTTGAATGCCATAAATTGCTCGAGTTTAGTTATTTTGGGGACTGTATAGAACAAATGATGAGTTTCCTCCCCAAACTTCCCAACTCTCGTACATATTCTTTTTTTTTTTTTAAGATTTTATTTATTTATTTGACAGAGACACAGTGAGAGAGGGAATACAAGCAGGGGGAGTGGGAGCGGGAGAAGCAGGCTTCCTACTGAGTAGGGAGCCTGATGCGGGGCTCGATCCCAGGACCCTAGGATCATGACCCGAGCCGAAGGCAGATGCTCAACGACTGAGCCACCCAGGCGCCCCTCTCATACGTATTCTTAGTAACTACAATTTTTAAAAGTGTTCTGGGTGGAATCAGCTCTGTTGTGCCCTACAGAGGTAGTCTGCTTTGTGAATCACGGATGCCGGTTTTGTCTCCATGGCGGGCATGCTGGGATAGCTGGCTTGCCTCCCCTCTGGGGAAAGCATATGTTTACCCAGGAAACAGTCACTCAGTTCTAACATTGGCCTCAGAAAAACCTGTTAGAAGGCAAATCCAGTGCTCCTGAAAAATTAAAACCCGACTTGAACACCTTCCAATAGCAAGCTGAAATGGCTTTTGGATTATCCATGGTAGTGGATTATTCACACCACTGCTCTCCTATTAAGAAGCGGTATTGAGAGTTCACCATGTAGACCGTCTCAAAACTGTCAATGTACACTGTTGGAAGTCAGCTGGGTGCAGCTCAGAACTTGCCACCACGGAAGTTGTGTGAGGAACTGTGGTTAGACTCCTAGATCCGTAGTTCTCAAAGTGTGGTGTCTGACCAGTAGCAGCAACCTCCCCTAGGGAACTTGTTGAAGCTCAAGAAGAAGATCCTTTGCCTTTTTAAATAATCAGATAGGCATAATGAAAAAAAAGTGTAATACACGAACTGCCTTATGAGGGGGTAAGTCTCCAACTTCTGGAAGTATTTAAGTAGGGACTGGAGAAACGGTCAGATTTTTAGAAGAGATTCTTGCTTTAGGTGAGGCATTAGATGAGAAAGTTGCTCATGTTGTTTGCTACACTAACATTATTTGCTCTTGTCCACAGGAAGTGGGTGGTCAGAGTGTCTTACCTTGGTGGTATAGTTTGACACACTAGTACTCATTGCTTCCAGATTGTTGCAAATCTTCTTACCTGTGATTGAAATTTCTGAAGTTTAAAGACTTAAAAAAAAGTAATGACCAAAAATGAACCTGTCTCTGAGATAAAAATATTTCACTTGATGATTTAAACCCACTTTTTTATTTTTATGACAAGAAGGTAGTTATTACTGACATAGTTAATGAAATTTTAGTCGAAATTTTTATTGTCAGGAGTAGTAAGGAAGTAACCTTTGTGAGTGCTGTGGGAGGTACAGAGTGCCTCCACATACCTCAGCACACTTTCTCCTTCTAGTGACCCTGTGAGTATTTAGGATTATTACTTCCATTTTTTTGAAAGAAGAACCTGGTATTGGGGAGTGCAGTTGCTTCTCAGGGATCACTATTTTCCCTGTGTCAGTGGTTCATAAATGTTTTTGCCTCAGGTCCCCAGTTACTGAGAACCCTAAAGATCTTCTGTTCATGGGGTTTAAATCTATAGACATTAACCACTTTGTAATTGAAAACTGAGAAAATTTTAAGATAGTATTATTTAATCTCAAGTAACTTTAATGGGGGTGTCTGGGTGCTTCTGTGGGTTAAGCATCTGACTCTTGATTTTGGTTCAGGTCATGATCTCAGGGTCATGAAATCAAACCCTGTGTCTGGCTCTGCCCACAATGGGAAGTCTGCTGGAGAGTCTTTCTCTCTTTATTCCCCTTCCCCTTCACATGCATGCTATCTCTCAAATAAATAGACAAACAAATGAATGAATCTTTTAAAAAGTAACATTAATAAACAAATCACACTGTAATTCAAAATATGTATTTGTTATTTAAAAAATAATTTCTTACACAAAAAAGTGAGAGAAGTTGTTTTAGCTCTCATCCTATACATAGGTCCTTTTTGAGTATAGTGCTGTTTTCTTCCACATTTTTGCACTTTTCACTGGTTATGTTGCTGTTTAAAATAGACCCCGAGGGCATGTGGGTGACTCAGTTAAGTGTCTTTGGCTCAGGTCACAATGTCAGGATTCTGGGATCAAGCCCCACTTGAGCTCCCTGCTCAGCGGGGGTCTGCTTCTCCCTCTCTCTTCCTTCCCTGCTGCTTGTGTTTTTTTCTCTCTCTCAAATAATCTTAAAATAAAAATTAAAAAATAAAATGAACCCCAAGTACAGTGTTGTCTTGTGTTCCTCATTTCAAGAAGGCTGTGATATGACTTATTGAGAAAATGCCATGTGTTAGAAAAGCCTGTGGGTTCAGTGTTAGTGAATTAGCAGTACATATGAAATAAGGTTTCATTAAACAAAGACACAAACAGAACAAGGTTGCATATAGTGGATAAAAATGGTGTAACTAGGAGCTCACAAGAAGCTAATCCTGTATTTCTCCTTGGAGTAGTGGTTTAATATTTGCTGGTTCTGTATTTGTAACTATCTGATCAAACATTAACTACCATGAATAATGAGAGTTTACTGTGTCATTATCTTAGGACCTTCTATGGTCACTGAGTATGCATTCATGACCCAGAATTCTGATGCTAGCTCTCCTACATACTTACTGTATGTAAGACCAGGAGACCTTCCAAAGTAACTTTTCTGAGTATCAAACAGAGCTCTGGCCAATCTTCTTTCCTTCTACCCTAGGGGGTTTTGAACTGTGTTCTGCAAGGTGGTATGTTGAAGTTCTATCTCCCAATACCTGTGAAGGTGACTTTATTTGGAAACAGAGTCTTTGAAGATGTGATACAATAAAGAGGAGGCTATATTGAATTTAGGTGGCTCCCAAATCCAACAACTGGTGTCCTTATGTAGAGAAAAATTGGGCAATACCAAGACACAAAAGAGCCCTAGTGGAAAGAAGGCCATGTGCAAATGGAGGCCAAGATTGGATTTAGGGTGCTACAAGCCCCAGAGCACCAAGGATTGCTGGCAAGCACCAGAAGCTTGGGTGGAGGCATGAAACACCTCTTCCCCAGAAGGAACCAACCCTGGAGACCCCTTGCTTTTGGACTTAAGTCTTCCAGAACATTGAGATAATAAATTCCTATGTTTGTAGTACTCAGTAACAGTAATCCTATGAAAGGAATACCCTTTCACCCGGAAGGTAGTAGTACTCAGTAACAGTAATCCTATGAAAGGAATACCCTTTCACCCGGAAGGTAGTATCATTGATGAGATTCTGCAGAAAAGAACTGCAAATAGATCTACGAGAAAAGGGTATTTGATCAATGCATCGTGGTAGTTCACAATTGGCAAGTCCTCAGCTAATTAACTGGAAATTCTAGCCTCCAAATTTTAGGTGGCGCGTGTCACTGAGAAGTAGGACACTGGAGAATGAGCTCATGGGAAGGTTTCTGCGTTTGGCATTTCACACACTCAGATCAAATGCTCTTTAAAGGAGGAGTGATAAATATTAATGTGGCACCTGCTTCAATTACTTTCAACTAGCAGGAGCTGACAGAGTGCAGCATGCACAGTGAGACCCTGAGGAAGCAGCTCTTGACACTGGCAGACTTGCTTTAGCGAACCTTCCTGAACCAGACCCGGTGCCTTTCCTAATTGGTCCTCTGAGGTGGGAGGTTGCACACCAGCCTGAAGGCCCTTGGTGACTGGAGGGCTATTTGCTGGCTCTCATGCCACACAGGGATTCTGTGCACTGCCTCTTAGGTAGGCTCCTGGGGAAGGGAGTTGCTGACCAGATTTCTTTCTCACTGCAGTTTCTGGAGATGGGCCTGTGGAAGGTTAGCTGCTGTGGAAGCTCCTGTGTTAGTTCCTCTGGAAGTGGAACAGCCACATTTCTTTAGGATTTTCCCTGAGGTGGAGTTTGACTCCTTTGCTTCTACTTCCAGCTGCTGTGGGGTTCACACGCTCCCATGAAGCTGGCAGGGTCACTTCGAGGGGACATAGCTTTCCCGTGCTCTTGAGTTATTGATGGGGGCATCAGGGTTTGGGAATCCTGCATAGGAATGAAATAAAATCAGGCAGGCAGCAGCAAGTACCTGTGCCTGTATCTGGGCCTGCCTCTGGCCACATGAATTATTTAGAAATTGCTCAAATTTGCCCTCAGTGACAAGCTTCACCGAGAGACGGGGAGGACTGAGGATCTGATCTATTCTTCAGAACCTGCATGGCAAAAAGAGCATCTCCAAGTGAAATTTTTCAGCCATAATTTATAGAGGATGATAGGAGTGCCAGCTGCTACATGAAGTGCTTAGTAAGACTTAATTCTTTAAATTTTAGCAACTCTAAGGGGGAATTTTTTTTTTTTTTTTAAACATGGAACAAGGATTACCATTATTACACCTAGAAAGGCTCCTAAGAATAGGAGAAATGGAGCGAAGTTTCCCAGTGACCACTGGTAGGTGATACAACCTGCGTACAGATACTGGTCTACCTGACTCCATTTCTAGTCTTACTTCCCAAATGAATAACCCCTGATCAGAGCTTGAAAAAACACATACACTTCCACACACACACACATGTACATACATACACATGTGTGTTAGAGCTTGAAATACACATACACACATATATATGCATATACACATATCTGGATGTTGGATTCTTAGGTTCGAATGATGGCTGTGCTTGACAGCACACCAGTACTGACAACTCATGTAGATAGACCAGGAAATGGACAGATCTCTAAGAACAGGGGCAGTTTCTCTTTTGCCCATCGGTGCGCACGCAGAGCATAGGATAGTGCGTGACACCAGTGTATAGTCTGTAAATATTTGTTGAATGGATAAGTGAAAAGAATAGGGGGGCAGGTACAGTTCTTCTCTTTATCGCAGATTTGTATCGTCTGTCAACTTTTTTACTTCCAGAACAGCCTCCGGAAATAGGCAGAATAAAAATCATCATTCTTACCTTTGCAGATAAGGAATTGGAACTTGTATTCTCTGATGGCTGGGTTTTGTTCTCTCCATTCCATCTCTCTGATGTGGCAGAGGGAGGGTAGGGATCTGGCAGCCTTGGGTTCAGCTATTACTCCATGTGATCTTGGTGTTCTCATACACCCAGTTTGAGGTACTAGACAGATGTCACTGACTACCAAAAGAAAAAATAAACAGGCCAACAATCACATGAAAATCCCCCAAGTTTCTACTTTTATCCTTTAAAAGAATTGTAAACATGCTGAGATTTCCTCTTAACTTGGGAAATGGTAGCTTCTCCCATTTGAACAGTTAAATTTGGAGCTGACTACTGAGCACCACAGACATTTTATTTCTGGAACTAGGGACCCTTACATGAATCTTAAAACACAGCCAAGCCACACTTGCCATTTTGTTGTGTCCATGGTGATGCAGAGATCTTTCTCCCATTTGACAAACTCAGATGACTCAAGCACTTTAAGGAATAAATCCCTGTTCGTATTTCGGAAGAAGAATAAAACAAAAACATAGGAGCACACCTCAAGTGATTGATACAGAAAGATATATGAACGCTCAAAGACCTTATGATTTCTAACTATATACTTTCAGTTGTGAGTGTTACTGGAAATCAGTAATGTGTGAAAATTTAAATGTTAAATATATATGTTACTGTTCCTAGCTTTTTCTCAGTCTGTTCCACATTATCCGCAGGTAGGACAGACCATCCTCAACTGCCTCTTTGGGGGGTTTCTCCTGTAGCCACATGTAAAGGGCCATGGTTGTCCATAACCTTCAGGCAACCAGAAACCAAGAAGCTAAACAGGGTCTTGTGTACTTGCCAAATATTGTAACAAAGAGCCCGGAGATGATAATGACTTACCAGAAACCACAATGATTGTTTTGGACCTGTTACCATTTTTTGCTTTCTCTGAAAAACTAATAATGGATACATATTAATTATATTAAGATAATAGAAAAGCCTAATAAACCGATTTCTCCATTTTACAGAGCAGAGTTCCATCTCTTAAAAGATGCTGTTTGGGCCCATGACACATTTTTGAAGTCCACCAGCAGGGTGGACTCTCTGAATCTAATTTTTTCACGTATATACCTGATACTGTAGATTCTTGTCATTCCCTTTCGCTTTGGTTCCAAATCACAATCAAGTTTTTTTGGTCCTCTTTATGGTAACAATCTCTCCTTTGTGTTTGTTGGTTTTTTTTTTTTTTCTTTGTCTTGAGTTTGAAGTTCTTAAATCCTTACTATCAGTAGGCCTTTCTTCTTTCTATTTATATACAATATCTGATGAGCTACTAAGATTGATAGATTTGGCCTCATAGATTCTCTTCTGTTTCTACTACATCCCCTCCTAGAGTAGTACATTCATTCCCCTTTACAACTATTGAAATTAAAAACTTCTCCTCAAACCCATCTGAGAAGCCATCACCTTGGAAAAACCTTCTGGAAGTGCATCTTGCCCAGTAAAGTTTGATACTGCCTTCTCCTGAATTGCTACAGCATGCCTATTTCTTGTTAACATATATTCTGTGTCCATAGTATGATCGTTATCAGGCCCATTCTTGTTCTTTTTACTGGAATATGGGAAGCATCAGGCTCAGTCGAAGCCCTTCAAGGCTGGCAGTATACCACACCTATTAGCTTTGTTCATAATGGATAGTCTGATAGAGAAATTTCTGGGTTCTGTAGTCAGAGTGGCTAGATTTGAATCCCATCTTAGACACTTTATCATGTATGACCTTACAAGTCACTTAACTGTTTTGAACTTCAGTTCTTTCATCTAGCAAAGAACAACTATCTTCGAAGTGTGTATTTTTTTTAAAGATTTTATTTATTTGAGAGAGATCACAAGGAGGCAGGAGAGGCAGGGCGGGGGGTGAAGGTGAGGAAGTGGGCTCCCTGCTGAGCAGAGAGCCCGATGTGGGACTCGATCCCAGGACCCTGAGATCATGACTTGAGCCGAAGGCAGAGGCTTTAACCCACTGAGCCACCCAGGCGCTCCTGAAGTGTGTATTTTAATGTAAAGTTTTATCAGTGTTGCCTGGACATAGTAAGTACTTTATTCATTCAGTTCATTCAACTGATGTTTTTTGAGTACATACTACCATTATAAGTTCAAAAGATACAGTGTGAAAGAGACCAGTGCCTTGCTTTCATAGGGTATAGATTCTAGTGGGAGGAACTAGAGGGCTAAGGTTCCTCTGTTACACAATATCATGGCTGTACCAGCTCCTGTTTTCACGGAGATTTCCATTCTGATGTATAGGTTCCCATGTCATATTGTTTGTTAAAGATAGTGAATGCAATTCTGGGTACAGACACTTGATAAATTCCATTGAAATGGGACTTCTGGGTGAAGCACCACGGTAATAAACACCATACTCCAAAGTGAAATGAGAGGTCACGATATACACAACTTAAAAGTGGTATTGAAATCCACTTGCACATCTGTTAAAACCCTCTTTTGGAATAAGCATAACTTAAAGTCAGCCTTGAAGATAAGAGAACAAAATTTCTTTTTTCCTTTTTTAAATTTTTTATTTTTGCTCTTCAAAGTTTATTACCTTCTTGGGAAGATGTATCTCATGAAATTGTATCACTTGAGTGTCATTTACATAATCATCATTACTTATAATTACTTGTTCTAGAATGAATGAATTTTGAAAATGAGTGCACGAACAATGTGAATATGCTGTATTTTCTTTATTTAAATTCACTCAGCCAACATATAGTACATCTCATTTTTGGTTCATGAGCTGTGTACATTTTATAGATCTATGCTTCATTTTAGTCCTTCTTTACTCTATTCAGATACACACACACACACACACATATATATATATATATATTTACACTAAGTTTTGCTTTCTTTGAAATTTTGAGATGTAGTGTCTTCTAACAAAATTTACTGTGAGAACATTTGGGATTCTTTGAGTGTTACCCTAAGCATGGGAAGGGTGGGGTCTGCTTCTTTCTTCCTTTTAAATTAAGAAAGAGGTATTTCAAGGAAACCATTCAGAGTTTAATAAGATTTCTTCTTAGTTTGGAGAACACTCTACACCTGAGTCTGATTCCTTCTGGAAAATCCAGAAAGTGAAAGATAATTTGGCTGGCAGCTGTGGTAGTGACGTGATGGAGCATTGAGTGACCCACAGCCCTCAACTTTTTTGAGGGGTGTCATACTTAAACGTTCCCCATGGATGTCGTATACATGGAAACACAGGGGAGGGATGCATCTGAGAGGGCTGCAGGAAAATGGAACAGACATCAGAAGAAAGAACTTGAGGTAAAGTGGATATCTGTGTCCAAGAAAGGAGTAAGTAGACATCTGTAGTTGAGATGCTTTCATACTTGGCAGTAATCAAGATTGGGAAGTTGAGACCCTTAAGAGTTTATAATATATTAATATATATATATATATATATATATACACACACACACACACACACACAGAATAATTTGTGTGCTAAAAGCTATGAGAAGATAAGACAATTTAATAGAGATAGACTAGGATAAAGCATAAGTAACTTGGGAGTGGATGCTCAAGGGAGGTCTCTCAGAACAGGTAATAACAGATTGGCAGGAAGTAGGAAGGTGGGCTGTGTTCTGAATACTGAGACTGTTCTCTAGGAAAAGAGAATAGCAAATACCAGGGCCACTGGGTAGGAATGAGGTTGACATACTTCAGAAAGCCAGTGCACAGAAGCTCTGTGAGTGAGGTGGTGGAAAAGTCCTGGATATCATCAGGACTGTAGAAACCGATCAAGTAGGGCCTTGCAGGACATGGTAAGGATCTTGGGTTTTATTTTCAGGAGAAGAGGAAGGCCCTAGAGAGTTTTAAGCAGGGTGTGACAGGAATTGATTTATAGTGTATGTGTGTGTGTGTGTGTGTGTGTGTGTGTGTGTGAGTGAGTGATTTACATTTTAAAACTCTCCCTTTTACTTCTAAGTGACAGAAAACTATGTACAATACAGGAGTAATGGAGTGATCAGAAACCTCCTGGGGAAGATCAGACTTAACTAGACTTGGAGCATTTGGATTGGATTTAGAAGAGCGGGGGAGAAAGGATGGAAGCTGGTCAGAGGAGCGTATACAGGTATAGAGGCAGGAAAGTGTGACACAAGGCACAGTATCCCTCCAGCACAAACAAAAAACCAGTCATTGGGTTCTAAGCTATAGGTTGGTTGCCGGGATGGATGAACACTGTCCAAACAAGGGACCAGGGGAGGGCAACAAGATACAGAGTACAACAAAGCCAAGCCAGGTGTCCAACTGTGACATCTGAACAACGGGAGCAAGTGAAAAGACAGATTTCAGGAGGAAGGAAGCTCGATAAAAAGATTCCAAATGATGGGCTGTGGAGTCTGAAAGAGTGTCTAATGGGATCAGATGTAGTAACAGGTTCTACCTTGTCTGTGGCCATGGATGGAGAGGAAGCTGTTAATAGTATGGAGACAAAGCGGACCTATTATTGCTCCGCTGTGAGCAGCTGTTGTCACCTTTATTGGCAGTCTCGCGTTTAGAGCTCCTGAAATCTAAATGAGCCACTCTACAGCAACTTCTTGGCATTAGTCTGGGTTGTGCTTTTCTATTTGTGGGATTATTCAGCTAGCATCTGGTTCCACAACCAGACAGCTCAGTAAAACCAAGGCCCTTTCTAATTTTGCTCACTAATCTATCCCCAGCCTGGTGCCAAGCACGTCATAATTTCTCAAACATTTGCTCAATGAATGGCTAATGCTCCACCTTCTAAACATTTCATGAGTTTTCCTTGCCTCTTCCAAATCCAAACAGACTAGTACCCTTCTAGACTGTGAATGACAGAAAGACACAGACTTTAACTTCTTTGTTTATACATCCAAAAATATTTGATTGGCACCTGCTACTCATTACCCACTGTGAAAAATGTACGTTCATATAATGATAAGTAGGACCAACATGCCTCCCATTTCTAAGGAACTTAACAGTTAGTGGAAGATATTAAATATGCACAAGGTTATTTAATTACAGTTAAAATATGTGCTGAGGAGGAAAAATACAGGTTTCTGTGAATAGTATAAAACACATTTTCTACCCTCAGAGGCAAAAAATACTATAATATTGAAGGAAGAAAGGAACCATAATTTTGGTTTGTACTTGAAATCTCTATGGTACCTAGAACAGGCCCATTCATAGCAATTAAATGCTTATCAGAGGAGAAAATCTGAGCTGACATATTGACAATACATGCTAACCATGCTGATCAGTGTGTACTGTCAAAATAGCCCTGAGATCACGAAGTCCTTTTTCATGTTGTCCCACAGTTAAGGTGGTCAGGGAGAGACTGAAGAGACTTTCCATGGGGTAGGTTGTTAGACACTTCTCTTCTGTCTGTCTATGCACCGAGAGATGTTGGTTCTTTCCCCGTGTCAGAAATCAGACTGATAAGTATAGAAGTGCTGGAACTAAATGTGTGCAGAGAATAGCTCTGGTGATTATTAAAAGACTAGAGTCTCCTTAGAGATTTTAAATTGGGCCAGATAGTCATCTACTTAAAAACAGTGGAGAAATTCAGGGGGAAAAAAAAGAATTTAGAACCTAAGCAGATAAAAGTAGGAAAATAGAAATATCTAGGTGAGGGTTTGGTGAGTCCAGAGGAAAATTATTTTGTAGGTATCCTTAGGGAGACAAGCCACTTTGCTTGCATTTGTTGTTCCTTCTTGGAAGGCTTTGCTCCTGCCCCTTTCCCTGTTTGCCATATTTATACATGTGAGTTCTAGCTGAAGAGGCTGTCCTAGATGACCTCTTACATACTGGACGCTCCCATTTACTCTCTCATTGCCGTCTTATGGCCTTCATAACATCACAATGTGCGTTTGTTTTGTTAATTAGTACACTTCAAAGTTTATTTTATTTTGTATTTTTGATTACATTCTCTCTTAGGGAGAACCTCACTAAAATGTAAGTTTCATGAAGTCATCTATCCTGTGTTAACTTTGAACTCAAGAAGAAATTGGTCAGGTCAAAAGTGCTACATATTTATGAAGGCAGGAATGGTTGTTGTTTGGCTATGGTGGGGATTATTAGGATGTCATTTTATGGTGGTGACAATGGCTTGGGTTTTCCAGGCTTACAGAGCAAGAAACTCTTGAACTCTTTTCCTTATTTATTCCCTTATTTAAGTACTCTTAGTAGAAGGTTGTGTGTGTACACCTGAGTGTACTTGTATTTTCTACCCCCTCCCACCCCCAGCTTAATTAAGGTATAAATGACAAGTAAAAGTTGTATGTATTTAAGAACAATATGATGTCTTGGTACACATAAACATTGTGATAGGATTATCACAATCAAGTCAGTTAACATCTCCATCACTTCACATAGTTATAATTCTGTGTGCATGTAACACTTAAGAGGAACCATAGGAAGCAAATTTTAAGTCTAAAATCCAGTATTACCAACTTTACTCACCATGCTGTTCTTTAGCCCTGTCATCTCACACAACTGGATTTTTAAATTTTTTTTTTTCCTATTTGAAATCTTCGAAATGCTTAAACTGATGCTAGCTGCCCATTTTCCTCCTCTGCTGATAAGAAGCTTAACGTATTTATTCCATCCTCTAGTTTGCTCCGCCTTAAACAACTCATCTTCCCATCCCTCTCTTGTGAGGAAGTAGGAAGAGCCCTGGACTGTGTATCAGGGGGGAAAAAGGTTAATTTGCTGCTGAAATTTTGGTCACAAAACCGTCCTTAGATTTGTCACTTATAAAATGAGCAAGCTGGAGTAGATGATCATGTGAAGTGCTTTCTAATTCCAAGATGTTATGATTCATAGGTATTATTTTTAAATCTTTTATTCCTCCTTCCAACTAATCTTTCCAGAAGTCAGAATTGGACAACAGATGCTAAAAAAAGGGCTTGGCTGAAGCTCAGGTTAAGTGGGAAGGTGATGTCAGTGTTAATTTAAGTCGTGACTTTGCTGACCTGCTCATACAGGGAGCTCCACATTCTCTAAATCATATGGAAACCTTAATTACTAAAATTTGCTCATCTCCATTGAGATGCTCTGGAAACTCAGACATAGTTTTCAGAAAAAGCCATGACTTTGGCTGAAGAGAAGATGCCAAGGAATGACTTTTTCAAAAAGGATAACTTTTGAGGAAGGAAAAAAAAATCCAGATCTTTCATGCTTTATACCAGAATCCAACTTCTACTGGAAGCCTTTTTCTTTTTAACAAAACTCTTTTGCCATTGATCTAGATGGCAGAAAGAAGCAGAAAGGACGGTAGTGAAGATAGAGTATGCAGTGTTTAAGAACCTATACTCTGGGCTTAGGTCAGTGTTGGGACCACTTAACTCCTCTAAAACCTTGGGCAAGTCATGTAACATCCCAAGTCTTGTGTTCCTTATCTGTAAAATATCGATAACAGTAGCACTGTTAACCTAGTCCTTGTGTTTTAAATGAATTAACACATAAAAAGTGTTTATCACCATTGCCGACTTCATTATCAGTGCTCCATAAATACCAGCTATGACTCTGTTAATATAATACTTACAATATCGAACCAATATTTGTAAAGAGCATAGGTGATAAGATGTAGTAAAGAGTCTCTGCCCACTATTGCCAGCCTTCTTCTCAGCTTTACACATGCACTGTTTGTTGAAACTACAAATACTTGAAAAAGAAGGCATACTTAGCACATAACAGTATGCCAGCGATTTCCAACCTATTATGAATTATTTTAAAATAGGGAAGAGCGAGAACTTTTCACCGCTGGAATTCTCTCACCCAATCTATTACCTAAAAATTTCTGCTTTACTTCTGGCATTAAAATGTATTCATTCATTGTTCAAATCATGCTGAATAAATTTTGGACTTAATATTTTCATCAGGTTCACTGGAAGATACAAAAAGAATTTAAGGTCCCATGTTGCCCTCAAAGAGCCTACAGTGTAATGGTTAAGAGCACAGGCTTCACATTATACAGACCTAATATAAAATTCTGGCTTCCTTAACTCCTACCTACATGAACATGGGGAAATAATATAATTGTGAGCTTCATTTCTTGTGTATAAAATGTAATACCTTTATATGTTCTTATGAATTCATGTAATGAATAAATTCATGAAATAAATTCATGAAATAAAATTCATGTAATGAATATAAGTAATTCTTATAAGACAATAAGCAGAATTACTAACACAAAAACACCTAATAAATGGCTATTAACACTAAAACATGCTATGGTGTACAATTTAAAAGCATCCCATTTTGATCATCCCATGCTCAGATCATTGACATTTTTGCCCCCTTATTAACTGAGTTCATTTAGGCTTATAGACAAGTCACTAACAGCAGCAAACTTCAAATGTCAGTGGTTTAATACAACAAAGTATTCTATCTTGTTGACCCAAAGTCTCTGTGGTTCCAATGAGGCCTCAGACTTTTCTGTGGGTCCCAAGTATGAAATGGGTATCAGGGAGTTCTAGTAATGTCTTTTACAACCTCCTTCTTTCTAATAGACTCAGAGGTGTACATATTAAACACCTCATGAAAGAGAGAAAATGCTGGCTCATAAAGAGAGAGAAAATAAAATGGAAGAAGAGGACATTTGTAGGGATGTTTTATTTTTCATGTTACTGTCAATTCATTATTTTATAATTGTCCAGATGGCTCAGCTGAGAAAGTGAATCTTGATTAGTAGTAAAAGTGCCTTCATCATTTACCAATGTCTTTTATAGGAACAGAATGCAGAAGTAGTGACATATAAACCACATTTTGATTATTCCTGGCTTAAGTAAGTATCTTAAAATATCTTGAGTCCATTCTCCTACAGTTATTATTTTGAACTATGTTTAATAAAAATGTAAATGTGATTCCAATGCTATTTCATATTTTTCACCCCTCACCTATTTTTCCTATTAAATTTTAAAAGATTACAGATGTGACATTTTACTAGTAAGTGTTTCAGGACACCTCTGTAACTGATAAAGTTATGCTAACATAACCATCATGCCATTGTTGAGTATAAAGATAATGATAATTCCCTAATATTACCTAATTTCCAATCCATATTAAAATTTCTTTAACTATCTCATAAATACTCTCTAAAAGGTTTTTTTCTTTTAAGATTTTATTTATTTATTTGAGAGAGAGAGAGAGAGAGCAGGAGAGGGGAGGTCAGAGGGAGAAGCAGATGCCCCATGGAGCTGGGAGCATGATATGGGACTCGATCCCAGGACTCTGGGATCATGACCTGAGCTGAAAGCAGTCACTTAACCAACTGAGCCACTCAGATGCCCCTCTCTTAAAAGTTTTAAAGTCAAACTATAAACTGGGACCATTTGTAACATTTTCTTGTTAGGTGTCCTTAGCCTGTTTTATCTGAGAGGTTCTCATTCTCTTTTTATGCCAATGATACCTTGGAGAAAAAGAGCACTTGTCATGTAGAATGTGGCACATGATGTATTTACCTATTCCTTCTTAGCTCCGCTTATTTTTCTGTCTTCCTAGAATAGCTTGTAGGTGAATGAAGAGGTTTGATTAAATTTGGTATTTATTCATTTGTGGTGTGTCTTTTATTTTTACTTACTTTGCTCATGTATCTTTTACTAAAAAGATTTTTTTTAATTAACATATATTATTTGCTTCAGGGGTACAGGTCTGTGATTCATCGGTCTTACACAATTCGCAGCGCTCACCATAGCACATAACCTCCCCAGCATCTATCACCCAGCCACCCTATCCCTCCTACCCACTCCCCTCCAGCAACACTCTGTTTGTAAAAGTTTTTTAATTTGAATAATGGTACTGTGGACTTAATTTGGCGAATATTTCTGCTATTAACAATTATAAGTGTCAAGATGTACACAAGAGTGTTTTAAAAACACAGCAGAGGGGCACCTGGGTAGCTCAGTGGGTAAAGCCTTTGCCTTCGGCTCAGGTCATGATCCCAGGGTCCTCGGATGGAGCCCCACATTGGGCTCTCTGCTCAGTGGGGAACCTGCTTCCCCCTTCTTTCTCTCTGCCTGCCTCTCTGCCTACTTGTGATCTCTGTCAAATAAATAAATAAATCTAAAAAAATTAAAAAAAATAAAATTTATCAAATGCCTTAAAAAAAAAAAAACACGGCAGAGTGATACCATGCGAGCAGAAATTTGAGTAAATGTTTGAAGAGGGACATAACAGTGGGACTTCACATTTGAATGGTTTTTCCCTAGTTGCAAGAATGGCTGACAATTAAAAGAGGAATCCAGTGGAAGAGATAAGTCAGAGGGTGGAAGCTTCAAAACCTGCATGTATGTTCTCAAAATTTTTGATAGATTTCTAAAGTGGACATGAATGGGGTGACACTTCAAGAAATTAAACTACAAGGATGGAAGAAATGAAAATGGTACAGTTCGCTGGTGCTGGAAAGAGTTTGGGGTGCAAACCTCCTTGAGTTAGCATAGTAAACACCTTGGGCTTTTGAGTAAAATCCCCAAAGAATCATGTTTTAGGATTAAGAACTACATGATAAAACTAAAGTCTATGCTCTAGGACTAAGGGAAAATCCAAAGCAGACCTTCATCAATAAAGCCTAATACCATACTGTTAGATTACGTATTACCATACGTAATCTGCCATTAATTTGATTATCTCCTGGGAGAAAACTCCACATGGTTCAAATGAACACCAAAAATCTGGAGTACCTACAGTGCATCACTTATAATGTATACCACACAAAATTACTAGACAGAATAAAAGTCAAAAATGGGAGAAATAAACTATCAATAGAAGCAAATCCACAGATTGTCTAATAATTTCAACATCTGGGGTAAGACTTCAAAATAACAAAATATGTAACAAGATCCATATCAAAGTAAGGTATGTGGAGTACCTGGGTGGCTCCGTTGGTTAAGCGACCCATGCTTGATCTCACCTCAGGTCTTGCTCTCACCTCAGGTCTTGATCTCATCTCGGGTCTTGATCTTGGGGTCCTGAGTTCAAACCCTACATTGGGCTCCACAAGGGGTGTGGAGCCTACTTAAAATGAAAAACGAAAGTAAGGTATGTGAATGTTAAGAGAGAGCGGGAAATTCTAAAAGAACCAAGCAGAAATCCTAGAACTAAAAATAAAACCTGAAGTTAAAAAAAAAAAAAATTGCAGTGTTTGGGTTTAAGTGCAGATAATGAAATTCCGAAGAAAGGATCAGTGAGTTTATAGGGGAGTAGAAATTGTAAAGCACAAAAGAGCACATTGGCAAAAAACCCCCCTACAAAACAGGGTCAGTGATCCTGGAACACTGTTAAGTGATTGAACGTACATGTAATTGGACTTGAAAAATTAAAAAAAAAAAAAAAGGAGAAAAGAAGAATGGAACAGAAAAAAAATTGAAAAAAATCTTTAATAATTAATTGAAAATGCAATGCACAGATCCAAAAAGCTCAAAAAAGAATAAATCCAAAGAGAACTGAACTTGAATACAACCTAAACAGTTGAAAATCTAATGACATATTTTAACAACAGTCAAAGAAAAGAGTCACATTTTGGCAAGAATTATGGTAAGAATTATAGCTGACTTGTAAGAAGCAAGAGAGACCAGAAGACATTGGGAGGCCATCTTTATAAAGTACTCAATAAATGAAGCAACAAGAGGGAAAACATCATGTAGAAATACTGTTGACTCTTGAACAAAGTGGGGTTGGGGTTGTACTGACCTCCTGCCTAGTAGAAGATCTGTGTAGCCTTTGGACTCCTCCAAAATTTAACTTCTAATAGACTACTTTTCTCTTACAGTAGCATAACAATTGATTGACACATTTTGTATGTTGTATGTATAAATACTGTATTCTTATGATAATGTAGGCCAGAGAAACGATTATTAAGAAAAGTATGTGGAAAACACAATACTGTGTTGTCTGGTGCTGTATTGATGGAAAATATGCATATAAATGGATGTGTGCTGTTCAAACTTGTGTTGTTCAAAGGTCAATTGTATGTCCTAATCTTTCCAGAGATGTTGAATGAGCTTTTTGTTTAAATTTTTAGTATTTTTTAGAACGCTATTAGTTTTGGAAAACTGGGCTGGGATGCCAAAACTAATGTCAATGGATTTCCAATTCAGATATAAGTTTATACATTTAATTCATCTTTTTATTTCATTCAACACATTGAGAACTACTGCATGAACTTGATTGTAGTATTTATGCAATTAATCATTTAAGGGGAACTGACATGGGCTAGTACATAACCACTTTTATTGAATCTCTACTGCATGTACACACTAAGCTGGGCCCTAAGGATAAAGCAGTGGATGATACAAGCATGGTTTCTGTGCCTATAAAGCCACAACCTCTAGTCTTCTTCTTTTTCTTCTTCTTCTTTTTTTTTTAATAAAGATTTTATTTATTTATTTGACAGAGAGAGATCACAAGTAGCCAGAGAGTCAGGCAGGGGTGGGGGCAGGTTGGGAAGCAGGCTTCCTTCTGAGCAGAGAGCCCCATTCGGGGCTCGATCCTAGGACTCTGAGATTATGACCTGAGCTGAAGGCAGAGGCTTCACCCACTGAGCCACCCAGGTGCCCCAACCCATAGTCTTCTAAAGGGACATCCTATTGAGGAAACTCTTGAAGAGCACTTAGAGACTTTTCATTCATTTTTGACAAAGAGGTCTTTCCCTAGAGACCTCCTGGAAAGAGAAGGAAATCCTGGCTATCAGCATAAGAAAAATGATAGCATCAAATGTGTCACTGAGACTTAATCTAATAACTATTTTAAAAACACATTTTGACACGGTGAATTTGGTACTTGAATTTTTGCAGAAAGGCTACAGCGGTAAATAGCAATAGAAAAAAATCTAGAGCAAATACCTTGGTAAACAGCTGAGAAAGAACACTGTTCACAGCACAGTAATCTCCTGGGATGACAGATGGGCACTTAGTTTCCTGGGACACTCAGAGATTATCTGAAAAATATGGTGGGGACACTCATCATTCTATTGCAAATAGACTGAATTCTCTGTTCATCTATCTGATTCCAATTTCAATCCTAAATATGAACTAATTAGTCTAGATGTTGAAAAAAGATATTTCCCCAGTGCCCTGGATTGTTTTTAAAAAGGTATGGACTTTTAAATTTGATACCTGGTGATTTTTGCAAGGGGAGAGAAGAATTTTAAAGGGAAGCTGTGATGAATGACTGGTAGGAATCGCATCTGATGTTGCTTGTAATACTTTCACTGGATGTGTATGTATCTGTGTATCACACACAGAAACTGAAATGTTGCGTATTGTTTTCAGAGGATAACTTCTACATGCAGCTGACAGAAAATTGTAAGTGCTTACACTATCTGCGTTTATGTGAGAAAAGTACATTTAAAAAGAAAGATTTAAAGTCAGACCATCGAACACGTTAAGTTAGGGTAGATAAAATCAGCCATAGAATCTCAGTGGTCAAAATGATAGTTCACTTGTCTCTCATGCAACATGAACTGAGGGGTCAGGACGATTCTCTAGAATACGTGCTCTCGAGAGATGACTTGGAAACTAAGACCTCTTGAGGTAGGACCATCTGAAAATATATTCCTTTAAGCATGGAAAACAGAAGAGAATATCTTTTCTATAGAAAATGAAATGTTTTGACTCAAAGAGCACATATCAATTGTGTTTGCAAAGCGTTAGCACGACTTGGTCATAACTGGTCATGTGGCTCTTTTCTGTTATGGGTACCGATAAATGTTTGCCTAGAAAGAGAATTTTGTATATGTGGATCCTGGAAGTGCAAACAGTGCATGATCTTTTTCCCTCTACTAGCATGTAAGTTCCATGAGGTCAGTACACAATTATTGAGTACACAGCTGGTGTATCCTCCGAGCCTTGAATAGTTTCTGGCATATAACAGATACTCAGTGTATTAAATTAATGCAGAAAAAAAAATCATCTGGACTTCCTCTAGAGGGGGTTTTTGGTGTGACAGGCAATTGGACTTCCTTGGAATGTGCTTTCGTAAGTAAACTGGACAATCACAATACTCAGCAGTAAGGAAGTGGGTTTGGGAGATCACAGGCTCTGATTAATCATATGACAACCTATAACCTAGGTTACTTTTAGTACAAGTGACAGACGAACCGAGTAAGAGAGACTTACATATGATTTAGTATTCCATTATGTAATAAGAAAATTGGATGAACAATGATCCTGGATTGCTCTGCTGGCTTGCTAATCATCAGAGACCCAGGTGTCCCCATCTTTCTATTCCATTATCCTCAGTGTGCTGGCGAGGATCACGTAACAGTGGTCATCACATCCTTACCTAACAATGTGAAAATAACGACATTGTCCATAAAGTTGTCCTCACATATCTCGCTTTATCAGAATAGAAATAACTATGAAGAACTCCCCCTGAAACACTCTGTTCTCTTTCTCAAGGGCTATACCTACATCACATGCCATCATCACCTAGCTGTGAGGGAGGGATGTGGGCTGGAGGTAAAAATTTAGAATCCTCATAGCGATGACATTTATAGTCATGAGACTGGATGAGATCACCAATGAACTGGTGAACCGATGTCGATATAAAGTGGAAATCATCAGGATTTTTCATTATTAAGAATTGGGTGAAATGAGGTGCCTTAGTAGCTTGGTGACTTCAGGCTAGTTGCCTAAGCTTTCCTAGCTTCCACTCTTTCAGCTCCAAAATAGGGATAATAGTTAGATGGCCAGAAAATTAACCCGCAACTCCTACTAAAGTTACGTAGGCTTGTGTTTGCAGTGTAACATCAGGTTATAAGGATTAAATGAAAAAACGCATGTGGTACACATGTAAGTACACATGTGGTACACATTGTAAGTGCTTGTTAATTCCTTTTACACAAAGTGTTTTATCTGTATAAATGAGAGTTGCCAAGGATAAGTATTTTCTCTTGCTCAATACCTCTGGTGAGTTCCTGATGCACTTGGAGTGAAGTCTACCTTCCTTTCACCACCGTGGAACTCAATGGTGTCCCATTGTCTGTATGTCCTCCCTTCATTTCACCCTTCCCTTAGTCTTCTACTGATCAAGATGGCTTCACTTTCCTCTCAGCTTGACTAAACTTTAAATAGTCTTCTTCCTCACTCTAAGGCCTGACCTCCCTTTTCCTTAGAACATCTTCATTAGGAACTTGTGAATTCTTCTCTGATCCTTTGAGATGTCTTTTAAAATGTTATGTGAGTTTTAAAACTGAATGGCCTTTCTCAGGGACTTGGAGCCATCCCTTTGAAATAGAATCCAGGAAGATATCCTTGCTATCTCTCAGTTTCTGTGGGAGGGTAGGAGCACTTTGTCCACGTGGTAAAACTACCTCCTCTCGTGAAAATAAGAGAAAGTTTATTGTGGGTAAGGCCAATTAGCAAACACAGATGATGTACAACTCTCCCACACCATCTTTTAAAAATTCTTCTGCCCTTTGAGTGGAGTTAAGTTTAGACCACCTTGTGGTCTCTCTCTTATCTTCTCTCACCTTGTGCAATGGCCTTGAATCATGTCACTCTTACCTATTTAACTCTGGTGCAATTTTAGCTTTGACATGATTCTCCTGCCATTCTGGCCTTTCTGATCCTGGAACACACAGAGCTTATTCCCACTGCAAGGTGTTCGTACATTCTGTCCCCTTTACCAGGAATTAGCTTCCCTAACTGCTGTCCATGGGCATCTCCTACTCACTAACATAACAGCCCAGGGATCTCTCCCTTAGAGACCTTACACACTGTATCTTGCTTCCACTCCATGCAAGTCACTCAGTCGTATCAGCCTGTTTTATTATCTCCCTATTTCTCTTTATCTGAAAGGTTCTTAATTACGTGGTAATTAATGGCATAGTTTTTTTTCTCATCACCAGAATATGAGCTTCATGCCACAGAGATCTTGTCTGTCTTGTCTACGTGACTCCATGCCCAGGGCCTAGTAGACTGTTTGATAAATTTTCACTGAAGTCTAATACTTGTAGACTCTGCTGCCCCTTAAATTTTTATTTAAAAATAATTAATTTCAATTTTCATGCTTTCTTTTACTTTCTACTCCGCCCTAAACAATAGTTTGACAGTATTTTTGTCCCAGGCCCATCTCTTGCCTTCTATATCAGTGGAAGTGAGGGAGGTACATTAAAGGCTAAACTTAGCAAATTGACCTGGGTTTTGATTGGGCTGTTAGTGACCTCGCTGTTTCTCCTGGTGCAGGCACACGAATTGTAGTAGCAAGTGGCTGATGTCTGAGCAAGTGACACCAAGCTGAAGTTTTCTTGCTGGGGTACTTGGCCCCAGCTATTAAGAAAGCAGTCTATACAGTCATCTGAGCATCTGTTTCCTAGTGCCAGGGAATCCTGGCTGACTGGGATCTGGCTCTGAGCACTGGTTATTTGTAGTCGCATGAAGTGGGCAAAGCAAGCAATTCCATGTCCCCCAAACACTTTGTTTGGAACAGCTAAGTAATTAACCAAGGTTCAAACTGCCTCACATTTTTTTTCTCATTACTTTTTAAAAAAATATATTTGCATATAAGGAGCTTAAGAAAATGCCCCAAATATGGCAGACTATTTGGGGGCATATCTTGTTTGGCTTCATAATTATCAGAAAAATGAATTGTTCCATGGTATCAATCACCATTGCTATATTCAGAGGCTGAAATCCAAAAGTAACTTTCATTGATTTGTTGAGTCACTGAGTTACATCTCTTACTCGTTTCCATCTCCAGTGTCCTATTCACTGTCTCTTTCCATTGAGGCCAAGAAGAGGGTCAGGAACTTATCTAGGAAGTGTGATTAATAGTGACATAGTTCAGAACAAAATCCTACTTCATTATCAGTAGCAGCTGTTGCTCTTAAGGTCTTGAGTTCCTGAATAATTGTTTCAGCTCATTCCATTTGTCCTTTGAAGGCACAGGGAAGCAATTTGATAAGAAAATCTTCCCCAGGGGACACATGTATATTAGTTAAGAGAATATCAATAGAATGTCTTCACCTTTCACATCATTGGCATCTGATAATCTCAGTAATGTTAATAAAAATCTCTTGGAGCAGGAGGCTGCAGAAGATAGTGATGTTTCATGCAGGAAAAAAAAAAAAAGCAGAGAATAAGCAGAGAATAGAGAGCAGAAGCTTCAGCAGAAAGAGGAAGCTGGAGTGTCTGAAAAGTTGGGGAACAGAGACAAGAAATCCAACATGACAGAGGCAGCTACATCTTTCCTCTGTTGGAAATACAAGGGGACAAGAGATGTTAAGTGGTGAGTCCAAGGCAAGTGGTGCCAGGGAAAGTGGCTATCTTCTTATTTTTAGTTATAAAGAGTAGGGAAAGGAGTGGGAAATGATTAGAAAGTCTAAAGGGTGATGGAGATTCAATAGAGGAAAAATGAGGACTATAGGAATCCAAAACAGAACACTTTTTGTGATAAAATGCAGAGGAGAAAATTCCAACCTGTCAAAGAGTATACAGTATTGTTGCCCAAACCTTCTGATGGAGGTTTGGTTTGACGGTTACTGATGGAGCCACCAGTCAGGACAAGCCCTCTAGTTGCACCAGGAGGGGAGGGTAATGGAAATTAAAATGACACCACTTGGTAAATTTATACTGTTTAACGTAAAAGCCAAGAGTTTCTGTAAACTTCACTCATAGCCTGATGTCCTCCATACCGTGCAAAGAAATGAAGCAAAGATACAAGTCATCCCTGATTAATCAGACAGGGTTTCCACAAAAGTCTCACAAGTGACAAGATAACAATAAAATCCCAAGAGCTTTCCCACCCATCCTATCTTTTACACACAACCTAATGATTTTGTTATAAACTATGTCACATTACCCTGCCTTTTTATTTTTATTTCCTTCAGAACATCTGCCACATTAGGCACCCTGTACATACGTTGGTTGTCTGCCTCTCCACACTAGAATATACACCCCTCAATGTCGGGGACTTTGGTTCCTGCTGGTCCCAAGATTTGGAACTGTGCCAGGCAAAGAGTTGGGATTACTGAATTGCTGTTTAATAAACCGTTGTGTAACTAACATCCTCTTCATTTTTCCAGGACCTTTGTATATTTTTTAATTGGCATCATTTCCTGAAAATACAGCCGGTTGTTATACGTATGATTATTTCACTCCTTTTCAATGCTGAGTAGTGTTCCGAGATATGGGTGTTCCGTAGTTGATTTAATTGTTCACTTTTTTTTTTTTTTGGTAAAGATTTTATTTTAAGTAATTTCTACACCCAGCATGGGGCTCCAACTCAGAGCCCCAAGATTAAGAGTTGCACACTCTGCCAACTAAGCCAGCCAGGCGTCCCTAATTATTTACTCTTAAAGGTAAGTGGGCTGGCTGCTGCTTGGGGCTGTTGGGAATAAACCTGCTTTTGTCTTTAGTTTTTGTGGAAATATAAGTGTTAATTTCCCTGGGTTGAATGCTTGTAGTTACAGTTGCTGGAGCCTATGGTAGTTGCCTGCTTCATATTATAAGAAACTAACAAACTGTTTCCTGGAGTGATTATAACCTCTTACCTTCCTACCAGTAATACATGAGTGATTCAGTTTCATTACATTCTTGACAGCTTTTACTGTTGTTGCTTTTTTTTTTTTTTTTTTTTACTTCAGGTATTCTGATAGGAGTGCAGTGATACCTTCTTGTGGTTTTAATTTTCATTTCTCTGGTGGCTAATAATGTTGAGCATCTTTTCAGGTTCTTATTTACATCTGTATATCTTTTTCAGTGAAATATCTGTTCATTTTTTTTCTCATTTGTTAAATTGTAATATTTTTATTGCTGTTGTTTTTGTCGTTGGGTATGTGTTTTTGGTTTGTGGGTTTTTTTGGTTTGTTGGTTGGTCTACTGTTGAGGTTTCCTAAATTAGGAGGCTTGATGGACTTGGATCCTCCTTTCAGTTCTGTCCACCACCTCCTTGTCTCTGGTGGGGATGAAAACCTTGGCCGCCAAACAAATCAACTTCCTCACCCAGGCGGCTTGCTGAGACTGGTCCTTGTTTCCCATCCTACCTGCCCCATCCACTGTCTCTGGGAGGAGAAGGGGAGTTTGGAGGCCTGAAGGGACAAAGTGGGTCTGCAGCCTGTGCTGCTTCATCTCTCTTGCTAGTAGTATTTGCCACCTGGGTACCAGTTGGCAAAAAGAGGGAATCTCAGACCAGGATGAGAAAGAGGGTGCTTTCCCCGGATGCTGATTTTTTAATGAGACTCCTAAGGGATCCCCCTTGCCATTTGTGTCACGTTTGCCTGGTGTCATCAAGGGACTTCCATTCCATCTGAGGGAAGAATGAGGCCACATGGGCTGCCTTCTACTGAGTCAGGGGTTGGGGAATCCCAGATCTGTGTGGTCTGCTGTTCGATGGGGCACCAAGATACCCTACCACAGTGCTCCTCCGCTACTTGCTCTGTCCCAGAACAGCTCACCTTCTCAGCTCTACTCAGACTGCTACTTCTCTTTTCTCTTACACCATTTTTAGGGTGTATAATTGTCACTAGTGAGGAGTAGCAGGGTACAAATGGGTCTATACTATATGGTCTGGACTGGAAGTTCCAATTTACTTGAAAAAAAAAAGATAACTCTTTATTTTGAAGTAACTAAAGATTCACAGAAAATTGCAAAGAAATGTACAGGGAGGTTCTGTGACCCTTGACACAGCCTCCTCCAGTGGTAATATGGTGTATAACTCTACTACAATATCATAGCAGGAATTTGACTTTGGTATAACCTAGCCCTTACTCAGATTTTACCTTTTTTTTTTTTTTTTAAAGATTTTATTTATTTGAAAGACAGAGATCACAAGTAGGCAGAGGCAGCCAGAGAGAGAGGGGGAAGCAGGCTCCCTGCTGAGCAGAGAGCCTGATGTGGGGTTTGATCCCAGGACCCTGAGATCATGACCCGAGCTGAAGACAGAGGCTTAACCCGCTGAGCCACCCAGGCTCCCCCAAATTTTACCTTTTATATATGCATTCCTTTGTAAGTGTGGTGTGTGTGCATGTGTGTGCGTGTGGGCACGTGCCCATGCGTGGCTCTGTGTAGTCCTATCTCCCATGTGGCTTCATGTAATCAACACTGTAGTCAAGATTCTTAACTTTACCATTATCAGAAGAGTCTGTATCTTCTATAGACATATCTACTCCTTCTTCCTTATTCCTAACTCTTGGGAGTCACTGATGTTTTCTCCATTGCTACAACTGTGATTTTTCACAAATGTTTCATCAATGGAATCATGAAGCATTTATCCTTTTGAGCTGGGCAGGTTTTTTCTTTAACTCAGCAAAAGTTCCTTGACGTTCATCTGAGTTACAGTGTGCAGCAAGAGTGTGTCCTTTTTTATTGCTTTGCAGTATTGCAAGGTATGAATATATGGTTTGTTTAACTATTCACCCATGGAAGGACACTGGGTGGTTTCCAGATTTTGACTGTTATAAATAAGGTTGATAGACATATTTGTGTACAGATTGCTGTGTGAAAATGTTTAATTTCTTTGGAATATACATCCAAGATCGCAATTTCCAGCTTGTATGGTAAGCTCATTTTTAGTTTTAAAGGGAACTTTGTAATTACTTTCCAGAGTGCTTTACCATTTCACATTTGCAGTATATGAGTGATTCAGCTTCTCTGCATCTTAATAGTATTTGATATAATCACTATGTTCAATTTTAGTTTTTCTGGTAGGTATGCGTTCATATATACTGTGGTTTTACTTACATTTCTCTAATGACTAATGATGTTGAACATACATTCATGTATTTATTTGTCATTGACATATCTTCTTCAGTGCAATGTCTTTTCCTAGATTTTGCCCATTTTTGGACACTTACCCCCGCCCCCAGTGTTGAGATTTGATAGTTCTTTATATATTCTATAGGAAAGAGCTTTGTCGGTTATTTGAGTTACACATATTTTCTCCTAGGCTGTAATATGTCTTTGTATTTTCTAAATTAGGTCTTTAACAGAGCAAAAGGGTTTGATGAGGTTGAATGTTTAAATTTTATTCTTTGATGGATTACACATTTAGGATCAAATGTAAACTCTTGACCTATTCATAGATACACAAGATTCTTTCCTATGCTTGTGTATGTGTGTGTGTGTGTGTGTGTGTGTGTGTGTAAACTTTATAGTTTCATGTTTTACATTGAAGTTTATGATCTATTTTGCTTTAAATTTTGTATAAGTTGTGCTGTTTAGGCCAACTCTTTTCTTTGCCTACGGAAATCCAATTCATCTAGCACCACTTATTAGGCTATCCATCCATCAGTGAACTGCTTTTGCTAATTTGTTGATTTGCTTCTGGTGCCATTCTTCACCTGCCACTGCAGGTCTCTCAGGCATTACCTACCGAACCTGGCCCACTGACGATGATGTCTGTGAATACAGCCTTTCTCATTTGAACTGAGGGTAGCGTGGGGCAACCCAGAGGGGAGAGTCCTTTTTTCTTCAATAAGAGTTGTCAAAAAGTCTTCCATTGCCTCAGGCAGAACTTGACTGAGACCATTTATAGTGTTCAGCTCAGTGAATAGTTCTTTCCCTTGATTTCTGTTTTTTTATTTATACATTTCTGGGTATTCAAAGGGATTTAACCCTGGTAACTCATTGAGTTTTCTGTCTCAGTGTAAGAGACACTATTGTCAGACTTATAATACTATAATACTAGACTATTCACAGTATTTGTTGTTGTTGTTGTTGTTTGTAACTATCTTTATTCATCATTTTATTTCGTGTGTTTCTGGATGTTGTGGCAAGTGGCTTCAGTTTTGTTTGCTTCTTCACTCACTCTCTTTGGCTCTGATCCTTGACGTGTGTGTGGTTGGGAAATAAAAAGGGGTTTTGTTAATCTTTCTTTCCAGCATTTTTAGTAACACGAGGCAATATTGTAAGATTATGAAGTGGCTAGCTAGTATGACCCTGACATTGTAATCTGAAACATTTTCTGTGTCTAAGAGATGAGGTGGTAATCCTGGAATCAGTGGGAACTTGGAGAGTGTTTTAGAGCGGCACATCTTTTGACCACCTCTAGAGGAAAAAGAGTACTTGGGTGAGTCAGTATGAGGATAGGAACAAACATACACAGACACACGTTAGAATTTTAATTTTAGAGGTTTTAAGAGACAGCATTTTAAAAAAACCTGTTAAATTCAAGGATTTTTCCAATGAGGTCGTGTTTATTCCATAAGCAGAGGACTTGGCTCCTATCTGGGTACTAATGTGCCCTTACATGTTTCTGAGTTGGAGGAAGTAGGAGATTGTAATTTTCTGTTTGCCTATTCTTTGACATGGCTCTGTCCCAGGGTCTGAAGGGGGGTTATGGTGAGGGGTGGCCTGAGTAGACAGACTGAACTGGAATCCACAGAGGTACCCTGCCCCCCAACACAGCCTGCTCATGTCAAGGACTTAAGGTCAACCAGATTATCTTCCCAGTTACACTCTTTCTGAATCAGTAACTCAGCGAGTCTTTCATATACCAACTTCACACTACTGTCTTGGTGCTCATTTTATAGGTAATTACTCTTCCTATGTATAAACTATACATTATATGCAATTATATTATAGAGTAATAATGAACATTTTAATAAACCATAAACAAATTGTGTAATTTTTAGTCTACTTCTGGACTTAAGATTCCTTCAGAAGGACATCTGTGTCACATACTAATTTTCTATCCATGCTGCTTGGCATAGGGCTTGACTCAATAGATGATTTGGAATGAATGTGTCCAATGCATACTATTTTCTTTTATTTATTTATTTATTTATTTATTTATTTTATTTATTATTTTTAGATTTTATTTATTTATTTGACAGAGATCACAGAGAGGCACGCAGAGAGAGAGAGGAGGAAGCAGGCTCCCCGCTGAGCAGAGAGCCCGAATGCAAACTATTTTCTAACAATTCTAGTTCATGGGGGAATGTTGGCTTTTTGCAGTTCTTACAAGAATTATTGACCATACCACAAACTCTCATTTCTTCTTTGGCACTCTGCTATATTACCCTGCAGTGGTTGCCAGGAGTCACCTGCAGAGGCAGATAGATTCCACCCACGATTTGGTTTGGATGTTGAGTTTGGTCTATGGGCGTGTTATTTGTAGTGTTCGTTTCTGACTTGGTAGTGGTGCACACTCTCTTTTTCTTGCTCTGCTGCCTCGAAAGGGCTATCCTGCTCTCCCAAGGGACTTTAGTTATGTCAGTAACAAATATTTTCTTACGTGTGTGTGTGTGTGTGTGTGGTGTGGCATCATGTCTTGACATCAGAACCATGTCTGTGGGTAAGGATGTCTATGTCTTGCAGATAGCTCTAGCAGGTACTTATTTTTGTGTTTGAGTATTTTATCAATATTATCTTGGTCCATACTGTCTCTGCAAATAATAGCTACCTTTCACTGAGTATCTATCCTGTGTTTGTTTTACATGACAAACACAAAAGTTTTAAAGTATTAATGTGTTGTTTTTCTCTCGCCTCTCCCCATCTCACTGCATCCCTTGTACCTTGAGATGTTTTCTACCCTCACAGTGAGCAGTTAAATGAGCTTGAGTACCCCACCAGGAAGGCAGGAGCTAACGCTGCAAATGTACAGCTTTCAATCAAAGACATGAACAAAACTCACTGAGTTAAGCAAGTGACAAAGCTTAAATCCAAGGAGAGGAAGATGAAGAGGAAGAAAAATCATATGGGAGGAGAAGGTGACCTTTCGAGGTTCCATGTCCCTGAAGCAAGGTCTGCCCTGGAGGGGGAGCTGGGAAGAAGGTGTGTTTGCTCCAGATTGTTCTTCTTGAAGCTTTCCATTGAGTTCTAGTTGTAACCACTGACCAGCTAATTACCCAGTAGACTATATATGTTTCTCTTGATGATTGTTTTTTGCCCCTAAATTGTTTGCGGTCCCTTATCTGGCATATCCCCTTTGAACAGCCTCCTTCCCGATATCCCAGAAGATTCATAAATGTTTCTTTACCCCAGCTGGGACCAAAGACTTTTTCAGGAGTAACCCAGGTAAGAGAGGGGAAAAGTGAAGTTTTAGCCTTTCCAGAGTAGTAATGAACCAATATATAAAAAGGCTCTTAAACAATTTCTCATGGTCACAAAAATTCCACAAAGTAGATAGTATTAGCCACAGTTTCCAGATGAAGAAGTAATTACAATACAGTATATCTGACTGCTAAGTTCTAATTACTTCTTCGACACTGCATAATTTTTATGTAGCCTTCTGTTTTCTCCTGTTTTTTTTTCCCCTCTTTCTACTCTAATATTACCTTTCCATCTTTTCTTTCTTCTCATCTTCCCTTCTTGCTATCCGCTTACCTGTGACCCTTTTTCTTCCTGCCTTTTTTTCAATTTTGTCATGTACTAACAATTGGTCATATTGTGTGTCCTTAATGCTAGAGATATCAAGACAAAAGAAGAGACAGGCATGTTCCTCAAGGGTGTTCAGTGTAGTAAACCACAGGGAAAATAAAACTTTGCTTCCTATGGTGTGGAGGAATTTCAGAGTCTGAGTAACAAACCCATTATCCTCTTCAGCATTTTCCAGAAGCAGGGGTGTAATACAATTTTTTTTATAGCCTCAGTAGGTCATCAGCTTTTCCTCAGAGCTACCTGATGCTCTTGATCTGAATTCACTTTTATATATGCTGACCACAAGGAAGGGTGACATAGCCATTGGTTCCTCTCAAGTCCATTTCCTATAGAGACATTTCTTTGGGTGCAGGATTAGTTGGGAGGATCTATTTAAAAAATTCTGATAATACGTTTTACCTGTGGTGGATAGAAAAAAAAAAACTAATAAAGTAACTAGACTCTAGAGTCTTCCATCATAAAACTTCAAGGAACCCTTCTAAATTAGGTCTTGAGCCAGTTCTTTGACCTTTGTCATAAATGTCACTTCCATTTATTTTCTACCATTTTCACAAAGGCTGTTGCTGCGTTAGATGATCTACTCAGAAACCAGCACAGTAACCCCAAGCACAGACTTTTTTAGTTCTGAGAAATATGTTTCATTTCGTTTTTTCTTTAGGATTCAAACTCTGTCTGTAAGAAGCCATTCCTTCATTAAGAACAGAAGTCATATTGGCCCCAGGTGCTATTAACAGGATGTGGAAGCTATAATCTATTCACAAATTGTCTAAACCCAAGCATTAATGACTTTTGCTAACAACTAAATAAAGCAGTGTCTTTAACATATTAAAGCATTTTTTGCACATGCACAATTAACTGATTAAGCTACCAAATGTGCAATTATCCAATTATGAGGAAGGGGGGAAAATTAAGATTGGATATGGCTTTTTTTCTAGAAAGAGTAATTAAATTGTTACATCAAGGAGACATGGATGATATTTAAATCAAAGAAGCAGAGAGATGGGAAATGTTTTACCACAAATAAAGGAATAGGAATGGGAGAGATAGGGGCTGATAAGCCTGGAACTGGAGGAGAAAGAAAGGACAGAAAAGAGGAAGGGAAAAGAGATAGGAAAGAGGATGGAAAAACCTACTTCACTACAATATAAAGGGATATAATTAGAACACTCAATAAAATATATTTCCCAAGAGTTTTTTTTTTTTTTTTTTCCCCTGGACAGTTCAATGTATTAGACAAATAAACCACTTCCTGGATGAAATCCTGGAGAGGATTTTATGGAGCACAGTTGTTTTAAGACAAATAATCAAAGATAGTAATTGATCCTGCATGCCTATTCTTTGTTTCATTTTGAGTTATAAACAAAATTAAAAAAAAAAAAAAGCATGTGGAAGAGCTGTATTTTTCCAGAGGAAGTACTTCATGATGACTTGAGGCTGATTTTATGGGGAGATCGTGAATCATATACGTGAGGATTATCTTTGGAAAACTCTCAGCCTGTCTTTTCTCACTTTGTGCATTCATTCAAGCAATTCATTCATGTATTAAAAACCTACTGTATATCAAGTGTCAGGCTGGGCACTAGTAATACATACAGTGTCAAAGAAGATAGCATTTTCTTACCTTAATGTGGTCCCACTTTTATCCTTTCATGAATGACTTCTCCCTTCCCTTCCCAATTTCTAAAGTAGCTCAGGTCGTAGGTTTTAAAAACTGTTTGGCTTCTACAGAAAAAAAGAAATGAAACATTTAATATTATGTTTAACTTTAGGATTTGGTCCAAACTTCTTTGAACAGTCACCTGTGATTTTAGAAGCCTGTGCTTTTTAGCAACTGTGAAGAATTCCCTGATACTTGAAACTTGCATTCATTTGTAACCTTAGAAGGTTTAGTTTTGGGATTGAGTGTTTTGTTTATTTTGTATTTTCCTTCTAGTGAAGAAGCCATCCTCTTTTTTTTTTTTTTTTTTAAACTCTTGGTATACCACAGTTGTCATGGATTACCTATCAGGACATGTGTTCCAGAGACCTTCCATATGATTAAGGGCTTCATTTCCAGAAAAACCAAGCCATCACCAGAAAGTAGGTCAACTGTTCTAAGTCCCTTTGACTCATGTGGGAAGATGAAGGTTCAGAAAGGAAAAGTCTCCCGTGATAACCACATATTGGTTGAAAAAGTCATTAATCCACTTTGGAGATATGGAAACTGAGACAAATATAAAACTGAATCTAATTGCTACTTGGTAGTAAAAAAAAAAAAAAAATGTGCTAGTGAAGATCCCAGGGTAAAAAGGAGAGAACATTGATAGGCTTTAGGTTACTGATGAAATTCTACTCCAAATTTAGGTGGGTAATCTTATGCAATAATCGTAGATCTGAAATATCTGAGTTCCTAGTTCTTTCACTGGATGAAATTAAAAAATTCTGCAGACTTAAGTATCAATCTATATAAAGTCATTGCTCTCTGCCTTAGGTTTCATATTTAACATTAAGAACTAAATCAGATCATAGGAAGAATCATCCATTCACAGAAGGTCCTCCTGTGGTAGCTGCTGAGTTTAGCGTTGCAAGGGGAATATTGGTTTATTGAACCCAGTCGAAAATTAGTCTATATATTTTTTTTTTAACGCATCTTGGAAATAGACTTTTAAAGTCTCCTTTTTCACCCTCCACAAAACAAGCTTCTATTAACTGGCTGATTTGATTACCTTTCTACACTGACCCAAGTTAAGGCTTTTAGGTGATCAATAAAAAATCCACATCAATTTTGCATGATTATTACTGTTGCTGTAATATTTTGGTGTCATAACTTCACATGCTTGTGAAATTAAATATTATTACCCTAGGTTTAGCTATGGCCAAACATAGGAGTTAAATGCAGATAAGTTAGTAATACCTATTAAGCATTCTTCATGTCTTTGGTGAATCTTATTTCCTCTATCTTAATCTCTACAGTAACCCCTGTAGAAAGTATGTTAGCATGTGTTAGAGTGGGGAACAGTTGCAGAGACTTCTACTAAGTCCTTAACGTGGTAGCTCTTCTCAGTGGGTCAATGAACAAAATTGGAAGTTCTACATTTTTTTCCACTGTAAGTTCTAGGATGAGAGGAAAAAACAGAAGTCAGTTTCCCACTGGATCCACTGTGAGTAGTTGTGGGTCAAGAATTAATCACCTGCTTTCCATTAAGAATGGTAGATTATAGTTGTGTTTTGGGGTCTTAGGAATCAATTTGGTACAGAGTCAATGTCAAACAACTCTCAGAGAGTCTGATGAATGTCCACAAAAGTCTTTTAAAGAAGACTTGGATGAATATTTATAGCACACATAGATGTCCACTTGTTTGAGATTGTCCTCAGAGGGAGGTATCTTCCGCCATGATCAAGAGAGTCAAGATTTTTTGAACTAGCTTAGGTCTGAATACTGTACTAAAGGTCATGATTAGCCCTGAAGATGTGAATTAGATGTCTTACCACATCACCAATACCTAGAATTTTCTTACATATGTGAAGTAGAACTTAGAAAGCTGCCTATCTATTTAATGCCTAATGATCTGAGACCCCATTAACCATTGCCATTTTATCCCTATATATCAAAACCCTCAAGTGGTGTGTTTTCCCTATATCTTAGGATAGTGATTATTTCCTGTAATCTCTCTCTCCTCCTCTAGAAGGAGGAGACAGTTGGTCTATTGTTGCCACTGAAGTCAGGAAAGCAATTCATTTGCAACACTTCCAGTCATTTCGGGCCTAGGAGCACAGCCAATATATTGTTTTCAAAGGAGACCAATGCCCCCTCATGGAATCATTTTTAATATTTTGGCGAAGGGAGTGTCCCCTGGGGTTGTGGTGGTTCAGGATGGCTGAGGAGGTTAAATACAAGATTTATGCTGCCCTTCCCATCTCCCAGAGAATTCAGACTCCTTCACCTATGCATATGCCCAGGAAGTTCTGACCTTCAACTTCATTAGCTTTAGGCACTTCCTGAATCCCAGTTGAATTAGCCACCCAAGCACAGGTCTAATTTTATTTCCGGTGAAGTGAGTGTACTCTTATCAATAAATTTGCCCTAAATGAAGTTTCATCTTTTAGCATATTTGGTCTAACACTACTGGTGTGCGCACCCATGCATGCTACTGTGACTTACTCTTCTTTATATAAATTGGCAATGTCCTGTGTTGTGTCTTTTGTTTTGTTTTGACATATATGCTGTTTGTTCCCAGACTGGGCCTTGAATTCCTGTCTTGGCTATGCTAGGAGTTAAAATTTTTATTTTAAAACTATTTAAAAATATTTTAAAAATTTCTACCTATCAAAAAAAAAATCTATCTCAGGATTTCCATTTCTGCAGGGTTCTTAGCCTTATTTTTGTTCTGCCTCAATGTGGCCACTTCATGTAGCACGGTCTCACTGTTTCTCCATTAGAGCCATTGCATAGCAGATCTGGTGTAGGTAAGCGTTTAATTGGTGTCCCAACTCAGTGTTACTTGTAATCAATCCCAGACACAGCAGCCCTATGACCCCTGGAGAAAAGCGCTACAGCAAAGGTATCATCATGGCTTTCTGATTTTTTCACTTGAGTTATGAGCTGGGCAGTTAAAGAGCCCAATTTTTCCTTTCTCAGGGCATGTTAGCGCTCCGGGGCTCTCGGAAGCAACTAACCAACCCCCAAAACATTCTAAACAATATTGTCACCATAGAAACTGAGTGTCACAGCCGCTTAATCTCCCCGTCTGTCGCCTTCCACTCGCTCCTTGTGCCAGGCCATCTTCAGTTCTACTTCAAACCACGATGATACCACTGTGCCACAGGGAATACCGGTGTTCCATTCACCACCTACAGAGAAAGTATCCATGTTCTTCTTAAATATATGAACAACCTAATCTCAAAATTCCATGAGGAGTGCTTATTTCCTCAGGCCCTTCCTGTGGTACCAGCTATGGTTTTGGGTTGGCAGGAAACAGATGAGACATTCCTATAGGTTAAAGACATTTTAATAAAGTGACTATTTACAGAGCTGTGATCGCAACTGAGAGAAGATAAACAAAGGATGGTGAAGCATCTTACCTATTGGAAATGCAGTTTTGGTTACCTCCTCTAGGCCTGCAGGAGCAAGAAGAGGGGGCTGTTAGCAGAACCCGGAGGGAGTGTTTGTGGTTATAGGAGAGGACCACTTAACTGGAGCTGTGACTTGGGCAGTAACAGACAAGTCCTTCCTACTATGGAGGGATCCAGAGGAACAAATACCACTCCCCTTCCCCCAATTTACCCCACCGTTGTTCATCTTTGCTTGCCACTGGACACATCCAGTTGAAAGTTAGATTCCAGATAGCCTGTTGGTCAGCTCCACAGTGTCCTTTCCAGAGCCAAGAGCAGGATGGGCAAACACGGAGAGCAATTGTGAGGGATAATCAAAAACAGGTAGCACAAACGTTGTCATATTCTCATTTCACAGATAAGAAAACTAGGGTTCTGAGGGCAGGAGTCACCTGCCACAAGTCATCAGCTCAATGCCTGGGACTTCAGCAAAAATGATCCAGTTTTAGTCCCTCTTAACTTCTATGGAAACTGCCATAAAAAGCAATTGTTTGGCATTTTATTCTACGGAGAACTTTCTTCCTAAATAGTTTTGGAATTGTTACAATTTTATTTTACAGAGTAAAAGCTGGGGCCTGGAGAGCTTCAGATCTGTTCCTAAGCTTTATCCCTGTAGGTAACAAGTCTTGCTGGCCTCTCAGTACCATACACAAGGCACCGTTCCGGGACTGTCATTGTTGTCTTCCGCTTCCTTCTCCTCTGCTTATTCCTCCTCCTCCCTTTCTTCTTTTTCCTCTTCCTACTCCTTCTCTCCTTCCCCCCTTTTACCTTTAATGCAGAGTATTGATCTAACCATAAACACATTTTTTAAACAGTATTTTAAGGGCTAACATTTAGGGAAATTGTGAAATAGGTAGTTTCTCTTCCAGCGTTCCTTTGACTCTCATGGCCACCTTGGTGCCATCCTGTCCTGTGAGTCTGGACATCCCCAGGCACATAGGTATGATCTGCCCCCTTATGGCATTGAAATAGGGAAGCAGAGAATTGGCCTTTTGCTCTGTTGGGACAAATATTTTAGCATCAGCTTGGGAATATTAGATTTACTGGGTTATAAATAACACTGATTAAAAAACACAACAAAATTGTTCAAAGGCTTGGGGCTTAGCATTTTATCAGCGAAAAAATAATTAGTGAAAAAATGGGACAAATGTTGCTGGAGTATCCACCTAACCTATTTAAGGAATCGTTGAAGTGATACTATTCGCTAACATTATTATCATTTTATTTTTGGTTCCTTTTCCTATGGGGATTATATCACAGTGTTTTTTCCTGTGAAGATATTCTGGCAATCCTGTGTAAATTTAGTGAGGAAATTAGGTGACTGTTTTGGAGACAGCTGCAAGTCTTCATGATGCTGACCTGAGGATGTCTTATTTGCAGGTTTATTTCCTATTGATTTTAAGTCACTACTATCACTTTCTTTGTTGTCACTTGTTATGTAAAGAATGAGTTTTTATTTAGAGTGTCAGAGGACAACCTCTCCTTCAGTCATGGAGTGAACTGTGCCTCTCGCTTCGCCTTTTTAAATTTCAGTGCCCTGGATGTGATGTTCAAATGAGGATACAAATCAACTTCTGAAAACTGTGTTTAATGAGGGGATTACAAGTAACTGACCAGGGTACCTTTTTTTTCAACTGTGCGATTTCATAATGCATTAACACACTTGAATGGAGGATTGACCATGTGTTAGTGCTAGGACACAATCTGGAAACAGAGGCTAGGGTGGCTGCAGCCAGGTGTGTGAAGAGGAAAGGTTTTAGGTAATCCAGTTTCTTCTCTCAGTAGTGAATGTTCCAGTAAAACAGATTTGTGGGAAAGAAGGCTGGTTGCAGAGCTGGTGCAGACCTGGACACAAAGTGTGTTCTTTTACTGCCATTCAGTCTTGAAATATCCCATTCCTTGACTTCAAGCTATATAATCAGAGCCAGCCAAGGCCAGTGCCTGCATTCACACCCAAATGCCTCAAGAGGTGAGGCCTCAGAGGCGTGGTGACCTTCCTCCAGTTAGACTTTCCAAAGCATGCATTTCCTCATTTGCAAAATGAGAGCAATAGTTCTTTCTTCATGAGAATGTCAGGAGTATTCTGTGAAGCAATTTATTTCAAATGTTCATCTCAGACTTGCACATATTCACATATTAAGGGCTTAATAAATATTTGCTATTGGAATGATTATATAATGGTTCTAAAGGTTTTTAAAGCATTGCTCAGGGCTATTTGGAAAATGACATATATAGTCATTTGACATGCAGACATATGGGGTCATTTTCTGAGAAAAGATAATCAGCTGTAGGGATGATGATAATTTAAGTAGAGAATTTCCCTTTTGAATAATATTCTTGATCTTATTCCAGGGTATTCTTCAAATGCGTCTTTTCTTTGATCCCCAAAACATTAAATTCTACTGCATTAGCTAATGAAGTGAATAATGCTGCTGATGGGCCTGACATTTTCTGACCAGTTGAAAAAATTAACCCTGCTGACTATAAACAGCCAGGAAATTGGTGACCTTTCAGTCATTAGAATCATTATGAAGCATAAAAAAGGTAAAGAGAAAATGATTTATGCCTTGAAAATGTATTGTGGAGTCATTCATGCCCATAGGCACAAGACTGGATTTCCAGGAAGGCAGTTTTCTCAGCCGCTGTGTAAGTGCAGAAAGCAAAATATAGATCAACACATTGCTATCTCAGACATGCAGGTGGTTTTTTTTTGTTTGTTTGTTTTGTTTTGTTTTGCTTTGTTTTGTTTTTAAGATTTTAAAGTTATCTCTGCACTCATCATGGAGCTCAAACTCACAACCCTGGATCAAGAGTCACACACTCTACTGACTGAGCCAGCAGGTGTCCCTCGGTGTGTTTGTGTGTATGTGTATGTTTAACATTCTAGCTGTCATTTTTAAAAGCAGCTTTATTGAGGTATAATTGATATACAAAAGTGTGCAAATATCTAATGTGTATACTTTGATGACTTTGGACAGGGGTAAACACTCATACTATCATCACCCCAATAAAGGTAATAATAGACCTATCCATCGTCTCTTAGAATTTCCTATGTCCCTTTTTGTGTGTGTATGTATGTGGTGAGAACATTTAACATGAGATCTACCTTCTTAACAAATTTTGAGGTACCTCTAGATGCTCCATTGTACTGCCAATCACTTGAATTTATTCTCCTAACGTAAGTAAAACTTTTTACCCATTGAATAACAACTCTGTATACTGTCTACCTCCCAGTCCCTTGAAGCCACCATTATATTCTCTGCTTCTATGAGTTTGATCCTTCTGAGTTCCTCGTATAAGTCAAATCAAGCAATATGATGATACTGCATGATTTCTGTGACTGGCTTACTTCATTTAGCATAATGTCCTTCAAGTTCATCCATGTTGTCACATAGGGCAGGATTTTTTTTTCTTTTTAAAGCTAAGGGGTATTCAGCTGTAAATATATACCATGTTTTTTTTTAATTTTTAAATTTATTTTTTATTAACATATAATGTATTATTAGCCCCAGGGGTACAGGTCTGTGAATTGCCAAGTTTACACACTTCACAGCACTCACTATAGCACATACTCTCCCCAATGTCCATAACCCAACCACTGTCTCCCTTATCCTCCTCCCCGCAGCAACCCTTTGTTTGTTTTGTGAGATTAAGAGTCTCTTGTGGTTTGTCTCCCTCCCCGGTCCCATCTTGTTTCATTTTTTCCTTCCCTACCCTATACCATGTTTTCTTTATCCATTCATCTATTGATAGACAGTCGACTTGCCTCCATATCTTGGCTATCATGAACAGTGCTGCAGTGAACACGGCGGTACAGAGAAGTCTTTGGTTTTAATGCCTTTATCCATTGCAGCTTGGTGCTGTGGATATCCTGTGCTTCCAATGATAGGCTGCTATTAGTTGCATTTTGCAAATAAATAACCTAAGGCTTAGAAGAAGCCTGTTCAAGTGTAAGTTTTCTATGTTCTGCCTTTGAAGATCATACTATGAGATTGTGAGTGTGGACTCTAATTTAGATGTAGGATTATGTCATATTAGCTATAGAAAGTGTGGTGTTGTATGGTCTAAATGCGCCTGCCCTTTGGCACAGTACTTATCCTCACTTCACCTCCAGCCACTTGATTTTTCACAAATGAGAAAAACAAGACACCGTGAACCAGTCTTCTTTCTAAGCCATAAGCATGTAGGACTACTGGCCTGCCTCTCTGATCTCTTTTTCCCCTCATTCCCCACTGGCCTCCAGACAGCAGCCACACAGGTCTTTTTGTGCCTTAATACAACAAATTTATTTCCACTTCAAGGATGTTGCACTTTGTACTTTTTACTGGCTCATTTTCTTTTGGGTTTACCTTACTATGTTTTTCTTACACCCAAGTCTTAGGATTGCTCAGGTATTGTCTCCGTTGAGAGGTCTTCCCTGGTATTCCTCTCCTATACTTTCCACCTCTGTTCATTCCCCCTTTCATTTTGCATTTTCTGCACAGGATTTTTCACATTTATTTGCTTTTTTGTAATTTTTTGTAATTTGTCTCTTTCCTCCATTAGAATGCACAAGTAAGGCTGAGACTCACCTATCTTGTTCACTGCTAAATCCCCAGGGCAGTGCACATAGTAGGCACTCAGTAAACTTACTGAATGTGCCAGTGAATATTGGAGTGAGGAGAAATACCATGGGAGCAGGTGCTTCTGATACTCCATATAAAATTTAGTTTTATAGCATATCAGTTAACAACTATACTTGAGAGTTGGTGCCGGAAGCTGGGAAATACCAAAAACGCAAAACAAAAGATAGACTTTGCTCAATTATCAGAGGCTGTCTGACACTCGAAGGGAAAATGAATAGCTGGCATAAATAGGATAGTGAAGAAAGCAAAGTCCTGACTTGGAATCAGTAGGAACTTGGCCTCCAGGTTTAGCACAACACATACCTGGAAAGCACCATATGAAATTTCATGGCAGAACTCATTTCTTTTCTCCTTTTACATAATAGTTCTAGAATATCAAAAACAGGATATGGATACTATAATATACCCAGGGGAATACCAAAAATGGTATGACAGTAGAGAGCAAAATGCAAGGAAACTGCAAGCCGAGAGGTGCACCATCAGACTATGAGGGTCATCTGTTTAACATATGCTCGCTGTCTCTGGCTCTGTCTCTGGCTGTCTCTCTCTCTCTCTCTCTCAAAGTTCTCATGGATCAGCTTCCTGATGTAGCTCACTTACAGAAACTACCTCACCTGACAGCATGAGATATTTTTCTTCTCACCATGGGAGCTTTAGGGGGATGAGCAACCAAAGGCCCTGATGTCCTTATAAGAGGGCTAGCTTCGGTGCATGGTGGAGCAGTGGGTGAGAGCGTGACTTTCAAATATGTCCTAGGATTGTAAGTTGAATCATAGTTAACACTTGATAGAACTGGGCCATATTTTAAGCACATGGTTCCATACTTTTTTTTACATTATCTCCTTTTATTTTCAAAACAATAGTTTAAAGTAGGTATTGTTGAAATTCCCATTTTAAGGTTGAGTAAAATGAAATTTAGAGAAATGTTCAATATCTTTCAGGCAGTGAGTGGTAGGACCACCTACATTGTTGACTCTGGGGCTTATGATGTTGAGAGGTGCCTCCAGTGCCAAAATCCTAGGGCGTCATAACCCAGGACTATTGTAATAGCACTTACAAAGCATTTAGTACATGCCTGGCTCCATTCAATGTTCTCCACATAATTCAGTTCCTTTGCTGCTCACAATAACCTATCACGTAAGTTCTTCTTTTTCCTCTTCTTTTTTTCTCCTCCTTCTTGTTATTATGTCCACTTTATAAATTGAAAAGATCATGGACAAGAGTAGTTGAATAGCTTGCCCAAGCCCTCTCCTCTGGTGTTTGTGGCGGAGGCTTTCAACCCGGACGATCTGGATCCAGAATTCATGCTCTTAAAGCATTATGCAATATACTGTGACAGTATAGGATGTGGTGTGTCCCTGCCTTTTGATCCCAGAGTCTCATGATTGTTGATTTGGAAGGAAAACCTTTCATGACTGAACCTATGCAGGATGTGTATTGTCAGCCAGTACCCAGAGAACACGAGCTGAAATACTTAAGGATGCTCTCAAGTGAGAGCCCTGGAGTATAAACTGACCTGATGCCTAATGGTTCCAGGACACAGCCATGTGCCCCAGAGACCCCTTTTAGAAAAGCCCAAAGTTTGAATCTCATTTCCTTTGGGAGCATTTGGGAGGGAGGGCCATTGGTTGATATTAGTTGTGTATGTGTTTCCTTGTCTATTACTTGTCTCCCCTTCGGGCATGTAAAGTTTATCAAAGAGGAACCTAGTTAGGCTTATTTAGTTTTGCATGCACAGTTTCTGATACAATGCCTGAAAACTAATAAGCATTTAATAGATATATGTCCCCCCAAAATTACAGGAACTCATGATAGAAGTAGTGATAAAGTGGAAGTAGCATGAAAATTTTGGAGTCAGACACAACTGAGTTTGTGTCTTGGTTTTCCCATTATATAGTAACATGATTGCAATAGACAGAAGCAAGTTCTGGCTTGACTTCCCATTTTATAGTAATGTAACTTTGGGCAACATATATAACCTTCAGAGACTCTCAATTTCTTCATATGGAAAATGGAGAATAAACATTCTTACCTCAAGGGGTTATGATTGTGATGAGTTCATGAATGTAAAGTGCTTAGTAAAAGATCTTATTAGGAATAAATACAAGATCCCTTTTTGTTCCCTTTTCATTCCTCAATTGTGGTTGCTTTTAGTGGTAACTGTAGTATTAGCACATACTAAAAGCATCAAAGGACTCTTGCTTTCTTCAGTTGGGAATCCTTAACTTTTCCTTTTTTAACAATAAATTGGAATCTGTATGGTAAAACTCCTGCTTTAGGATATGCAATGACATGAAAAGATATTTTTGTTGTTTCAATTATGGAAGAGTTGCAGCACAGAATGCAGAGTATGATTTCACCTATGTCTAAAGCACACGTATGTGTCTCTATGGTAAAATTCCAGAAATAGAGAAAATGTTAAAAGTGGTACTTGTAGTGGTAGGATCATAGATTATTTTCTCTTCTTTCATTTTTCAAAAGTTGGTCCTATTTTTTACATCTTCCACAACGAACATGATATTTTCTAGACAAAAATATTGTGCTTCAAGTTATATGGCTTGGCTAGTACAAGCAGAGGGAAAAGTCTTCTACATATGGCGGGGACTTTATTTTTCAACTACATTCAGAGGGAGAATGAGGAAGATCTCTACAAGACAGAAATAATTTTCTTTATGCCTCCAGATGTCCTTTTCTAAAAGGATTAGAGATAAAGAAGCTGAAAATTCTGTCTAAAAGTAGCATAAAAAGATCTAATAGAGATTTTCACTATATACAACTGCTGAAGGAAGGTAAAAGATGAATGTTCCTTTACTTGAGATGCTGGTATCCACCAGAGATTAACACAATCTGATAAAAAGTGGTTGTTGCCCGTGTGGTGTACAGATACAGTTAACTCTCACTCAGTTCAGATATACTTATCCTCTGTAATTGATGTGCTTCTAGAAGAGATTGGTAGGAGGTGCCTAGGTGTCTCAATTGATAAAGTATCTTCCTTTGACTCAGGTCATGATCCCAGGGTCTTGGGATAGAGTCCCCCAAGTTGGGCTCCCTGCTCAGTGGGGAGTCTGCTTCTCCATCTCCCTCTGCCCCTCCCCCCAGCTTGCGCATGCTCTCAATCTCTCTCTCATGCACTCTCTCTCAAATAAATAAAAATTTAAAGAAAAAATTAGTAGGCATCCTACTTCTATGAATTGAATTGTTGAGGGAGCTAGCTGTGTTGATTGATTCTTTTCATAATCTGTATAAAAGACAATTAGCTCCTCCTCTTCCACTTCAATTTCTCTTAATATACTTTTTTCGGGAGCTCATTCAGTGAAACAGAAAAAAAAATTGTGTGTTATTTACCATTTTATACTAGCATTACTATTGATTCATATTCCAATGGAAGGGTGTCCCAAAATTTGTTAAACCAATCTTTAATTACTCAATGTTTAGGTTGTTTCTGGTGCTTCCTGTTATTTATAGAATTTTACATCATGAGAGTTACAGATTTGAATACATCCATAGGTTATATATTTCTTTTATTTTTTTTTAATATTTTATTTATTTGACAGAGAGAAACTAGGCAGAGAGGCAGGCAGAGAGAGAGGAGGAAGCAGGCTCCTTGCGGAGCACAAAGCCCAAAGCGGGGCTTGATCCCAGGACACTGGGATCATTCCCTGAGCCGGAGGCAGAGGCTTTAACCCACTGAGCCACCCAGGCACCCCATAAGTTATATATTTCTAAAGGATATGTTTCTGTGACTCTAGTTAACATAGTGCCGAATGGTTTTACAGAGATATTTTACAGTTTACACTAGCAACTTAAGATGGTTTGCATTTCCCACTAATTTTGTCTATTATTAAAACATGCCAATTTGATAGTTGAAAGTGGTCTCTTAAGTTCAGAGAATTTCCATTTCTTGACTCACTAATGTGATTGAAAAATTTTGCCTCAAAGGTTTATATATCAATGCTGTGCCTTTTGATTCTTGAAGTGGCTCATAGTACAAATGTGGGAGGCAAAATTGTTTGGGTTTGAATTTAAATTATTTCATTTATTAGCCAAGTAACCTTGGGCAAGTTACTTGACTTCTTGGTGCCTTATACAATGGTGTAATAATGGTACCTATTGTAGAAGATTGATGTGAAGATTAAATATGTTAAAATATGTAACATTCTTGGAGTGTTTTCTCAGTGTCCAGGATGATATGAGATCTAGAAAATATGTTCCAAGGGTGCCTGGGTGGCTCAGTGGGTTAAAGCCTCTGCCTTCGGCTCAGGTCATGATCCCAGGGTCCTGGCATCAAGCCCCGCATTGGGCTCTCTGCTCAGCAGGGAGCCTCCTTCTCTCTCTGCCTGCCTCTCTGCCTACTTGTGATCTCTGTCTGTCAAATAAATAAATAAAATATTTTTTTTTTAAAAAGGAAAAGAAAGTATGTTTCATGGAGAGTAGATAAAGGCTACCAGTGATGTCTTGACTAGTGAGGACTTAGAGTAATACAGAAGTAGGAGCGATATTGTCAGATATATGAAGAACTTTATGCAGAAGGAAGAGTAGATAATCTCTCCCTGGTTCCACCAGAGAGAGTTAGGACAAATACATGTAACCAGCAAGAAGATTTCACAAGAACTTTCTAGTAAGGTAAGTGTGGTAGACATTTTTTCTTTTTTCTTTTTCCCTGCCCAGTACCTATTTCCCCTCTTTGTGAGAATAACAGCACTCTGATTTGTCTCTCAAGACTACTTCTTCCTAACTAAGTCAGGTGATTTGGGTGGGATAAACTCTCCCCTCACCTACCTTCTAGGTGGGCATTTGACTAGGGCCTAACTAATTAATTACTTTATCCTACTCAACCATGCCAGTGGGACAGAAGAGGAAACACAGCACAGATCAGTCCAGTGAAATTCAAGTGATGAATTTTGCTGAAGCTTTGCATCTGAGGTAGGTAGAGTACAAGATTGGAACTATTGACAGCCATCTTGTCAACATGCCTAAAGATCCTGCCAGAGAGTGAATCCACTACAGAGAAAGCCCTGCTTCTGATGATGTGGTTTGGACCCCTGGATTCAGCTGTGCATGAATGCCACACTAAGGAGTCCCAGTTAGGTCAGCAGTTGAAAATGGATATCTATCACTTGCAACTTAAGGAATCCTTTCTAAGTCACTGATAAGTGAATTCTTGATCATTTTAGATGGTCAAATTAAGGACAGTTGAGATCATTGTTAGTATTGTTAGCAATAACTCATCCTTTAGATAGGGGATAAAACTAGACCTTTAAGCTGACTTCCTCCATTAAAATTCTATGAGACTTTTTCATTATGCAGCTAAATGCAGGTTGCATAACAGTTGCCCATTTGAAAATGTGTCTGTCAGCATATGTCTGGTCATTTTAGCCAGGATGGGTGTGCTGAATATCTTTCATGTCCCCTCTAGATAGTCCCTCTGCCCCTTTCTACCATGCTCTGTGCTTTGGAAGACTATGTAGATGACATCAGTGGGTTCTCTTTCCCTCTGGCTTATTTATGCCAAGAACAGGTAAGAGATTGGAGGCCTGAAGGAGATGGCACAGGTATTCATTTCTCTGGGTTCATCCCTGTGACATGACCATGGCATGACTGCTTCCTTTAACCAAAGCTATAGTGCTTCTACAGAGCTCTTTATCTCCAGCTTCTGGAAACTGCTCACTTACACTTTAGAAATGATAATAATGTAACACCTTGTGGTTTCCCAATACCCTGCCTACATGTATGACTCTCCTTAGATTACCCAATTTGTGCATACCATCTGTTTCTAGAATCCCAAGTGATGCAGAAGTAGGTGTTTTACACTCTCTTGCTGGTTGTCTAAGGCTGTTGTGTTCAAAGATTCAACCCTTGGATTCTGGCCCAAGAAATCTAACCATATTTCAAATAATATCTCAGAATTGATAGGCCCAGAAGAAGCCATTTCAATTCAGATTGAAGTTGTTGGTAACCTAGTGAAACCATCAGAGTAAAACTAATTAACAAAAATAGTAATCATGCAAAAGAGTTAATATTGGAAACTTACTGAATATGTATTTCTTAGGTTTTATGTCTTTCTTGTATGCTGAGCTTTTATGATGTTATTCTTAGTGTTCATGTAGAAATCTTACTGAGGAGGGTCCTAGGAATCATACATGTAAGATTATAATGAGCACTAGTCTCTGGATAATTAAGTTGAGCATTATATATTTTTTGGAACTAGTCTACATATTACCTGAACATATGGCCTCAGACACCATGATATCCTAGGTTTGATTACTAAATCAACTTCTAATGAGCTCTAGGCCCTTGAGAAATAACTTTTCTAACCTGTTTTCCTCATTAGTAAAATAAAGGTGATAACAGTATTCATTATGCATTGCATATAAAGAATTTAGTAAAGAGTAAGTGCTCAATTAAATGCTATCAATTGTGAGTTTCGCTGTGACTACTATGGTATTTTCTCCATGAATAGGCATCATTTTACCATCCATATCTAGGGCTCATAAGCTCAAAAGTCTGTGGGATTTGAATAAATTTGGGTTGGCATAAAGAGCCATTTTGCCCTCAATCTTTTCTACAGTCCTACTTTTGTTAGAGAAAGTTTATTTCTCTACTCTGAGAAAAACAACCTTGTAAGCTTAGTGACAAATCCAAGTGACTCTGAGTTAGTTTCTTAGGGAGAATGGCAGCCACCTTATAGTTTCTGGTGCTTGTTACCTTCTAGGAATATAGGCCAAATACTGCTAGGCTTTTTTTTTTTTTTTTTTTTAAGAGAAAAACCTCTTGATTTTGGAAGAGAACTAGAGTTTCAGGGTTGTTTGTGAAGCTTCTTAATTTTTCTTGTAAAGATAATTTTTTTAAAGAGCAGTTGTAGGTTCACAGCAGAAGTGAGCGGGAGGTACAGACAATTCCCATATACCTCCTGCTCCCCCACATAGCTGTCCCATTGTCAACATCACCCACCAGAGCAGTTTGTTATTGTTAATGAACCCACAATGACAAATCCCAGTCACTTGTAGTTGACATTGTATTATAGCTCATTCTTGATGTTGCACACGCTATTGTTTTGGACAAATATATAATGATAAATATTTCACTGCCCTAGGTGTACTCTGTGCTCTCTATTCCTTCCTCCATTCTCCACTAATGGCAGTTGTTAATATTTTCACTAATAGCATAGTTTTGCCTTTCTCAGAAGGGTACATAGTTGGAACCATACAGTATGTAGCCTTTTTAGATTGGTGTCTTTCACTTACTATTATACATTCAAAGTTCCTCCATGTCTTTTCATGGTTTGATAGCTCCTTTCTTTTTAGGACTGAATCATATTCCATTGTCTAGATGCACTACAGTTTCTTATCCATTCACTTCCTGAAGGACATCTTGACTGCTTCCAAAATTTTGCAATCACGAATGAAGTTTCTATAAACATCATGTTTCAGTTTTGTGCAGACTTAAGTTTTAAAATCCTTTGGGTAAATACCAAGGAGTACAATTCTGGGTCATATGGTAGAGTATTGTTTTATAAGAAGACCTCAAACTTTCTATCAAAATAGCTGTACCATTTTGCATTCATTACTACCAGCAGTGCATGAGCATTCCTGTTACTCCACATCCTCACCAGTGTTTGGTTTTGTCAGTGTTCTGTTTTTATTTTTTTGGCCATTCTAGTAGGTGTGCAGGAATATCTTGTTTTTTGCATTTCCATGATGATACATGATGTGGAGCATCTTTCATATGCTCATTTGCCATCTGTCTATCTTCTTTGATAATATGTTCAGGTCTTTAATCCCATTTTTAAATCAAGTTGTTTATTGAGTTTTAAGAGTTCCTTATATATATTGGATAACAGTCTTTTATCAGTTATGTCTTTTGCAAATATATTTCCCCACTCTGACTTGTCTTACCATCCCCTTGATATTATCTTTCACAGAGCAAAGTTTTTAATTTTAATGAAATCCAGCTTCTCAATTATTTCTTCCATCAACTGTGGCTTTGCTGTTGTAGCTAAAAAGTCAGTGTCATATAAAGTTCATTGTCAATGAACAGGTTTTCTCTTACTCTATCATGTAGGATTTTTATGGTTTTATAGTTTTAGGTCTAGGATTCATTTTAAGTTGATTTTTGTGAAGGATGTAAGGTCTGTGTCATTATTAGATGTCCAGTTTTAGCATAATTTGATAAAAATAATTTATTATATTTTATTGTCTTTGTTTCTACATTAAAGATCTGCAATTTTGTGGGTCTGTTTTTGGGCTCTGCATTCTTTTCCATTGTCCAACTTGACTTTTCTCTTTGAATATTTGTTGGCTGTTTAGTCTTTTGTTTTTCATTTAAACTTCAGAATCAATTTGTCAGTACCCACAAAATAACTTGGCAAAGTTTTGATTGGTATTTGGTCAAAGTCACAGATCAAATTGGGAGGAACTGACATCTTGGCAATATTGAGTCTTCCTATCCATGAACATGGAATTTCTCTCCATTTATTTATTTCTTCATTAATTTTGTCCTTCAGTTTTATGGTTTCTTCATATAGGTCTTCTACATACTTTGTTACATTTATACCTAAGCATTTCATTTTGTTGGAAGCTGATGTAAATTGTACTGTGTTTTTAATTTTAAATTCAATAGTTCATTGCTGGTATATTGGAAAGTGATTAATTTGTATATAATCATGCTTCCTGTAACTCTGCTCTAATCACGTAATAATTCAAGGAGGTTTTTGTTGTTGTTGTTAAGTCTTTGAGATTTTCTAAATATACGATCCTGTCACCAGCAAACAAGTCAGTTTTATTCCTTTCTTTGCAGTCTGTATGGCTTTTAATAACCATTTTTTATCTTACTGCATTAGCTAGAACTTAAAATGCAATATTTAAATGGGTAGTGGGAGAAAAGGTACATCTTGGCCTTGTACCTGAACTTAGTGGGAAAAACCTCTCAATTTGAAAATGATGGTTCAATATTTTGAAAGACAATATCAAGGAAACAAAAATACTTCTACACACTAGTTTGAGAGCATACGAGACCAGTGGGAGTTCTGACCTAGAAGATTAAAATCACTATAATTAGTGATTTAAGAGAGTCAATGGTTAATTCAGTTTACACATAATTGAACTGTCTTCCCTCATGGAATTTTGAATAAGACAGTACTTGAGAAATTAGTGATGAACTAGGTGGAGTTTCTCTTTCCCTATCCACCTCCCTTCCATCTCCAAGTATTACTTCCCTGACCTCGGTAATGACAAGTAAAGAAGGTAAGTCTAGCAATGAACAGATCCTTAATGTAACACCCATGTCCTGTTGTCAAAGAAGCTTAAGAAGGGGAAATAGAGAAGGACTCTGTACCTTAAGTTTTTCCTTATCTCTTAGCTCTCACAGTTAAACTACACAGCTAAAGTGGGGGCAACAAAAAACAGATCTTGGCTTGACCTCCTTTCTATGTTGCTTTTCCACTTGCCTGTGGGCTTCATTAAGTGTGCAGGAAACAAGCTGGTCTCCGTAAGCTTGTAGTCGGGAAGCCAGAAAGCAGTATCTAAAATAGGCCCCCTGCATCTACATAGTCCTCGCTAAAGTAGTGCTGGGGGCAAAGAGGGGAAGTTAGGAATATGATATACTTGAGGCTCTTCAACATCCCAAAGAGGAGAGAAAGTGACCCAGTAGTGGTCTGGGTGTTAGTGGAAAGATGGAGTGAAATATGATTCTGAGGTGTTTTGAGGGGGGGATTTAATTGTTTTATTGCCCTTCACAGATACTCTACCCTTTCTGCATATTTTGTTTTCTGCTCTCATTTTCCCTTGGATTTTTTCATTCATTTAATGACTCTACTCTCTCATTCATTTAACTATTATGTGCTGTGCACTAGCAATACTATAAAAACTAAGAAACTATGAGAGGGGGTGAGATTACAAATAGCTACCACAATATCACTTTGAAAATCCCTTTGGGAATGGGAGTGAGCTAGAGAATGAGGATAGTGAACTGCCTTTATTCTTCTCCCTACTGTGTGTGTGTGTGTGTGTGTGTGTGTGTGTGTATGTGTATGGTACTACTTTGCAACTTCAGAACCCATCTTACAAATACTTCCTTATGTTTAAATATGTCCTATTAAGGTCTGGAGTGAAATTGTCTGAGTTTTAATCCCAGCTCTTTCACATTTACTAGCTGCATAATTTTGACTATATTACTTAACTTTTTGTGCCTCAATTTAATAATTGTTTACAACAGTTTGAGACAACCACAACAGGACATAAAATGAACTTGGCAAATTCCTGGCTCATGGTTCATCCTTATTACACTAGTTGCTACTAATAGTGTACTATAATTTCTTACATTATTAGTTGCCTGATGACTTAAGTGTATAGATCAGAGTGAGCACAAGACTGTGCCAAAAGACTTAGACTGTATGGTGGATTGAAATAATAAGTATAATTACAAACATAACAAAAAACCCAAAAGTATATGTAAGAGTGGGAGTTAAGGTTTAAATTTTTTAAAATAGCTATGACAGTGGAGTGCTAACTTAATGTGATTTCCCTGTGAACTTAATTACTACTGATAATGAATCATGTCCCAGGTTTTTATAAGAAGATCTGTGTAATTGCTTAAAATTTATACTTGATTTAGCCAGTATTAACAACCATTCTACAATGTACAGTGTATGAGAGAGGAGGATGATATTGGTTACAAGTGACAGAAATTGAACATGAGCAAGGTTGTTGTAGGTTTGTTTAGTGCACTGACATCACGTATCAGTAGGACTCAGTCAACAGGACTCCCTCTCTCTGTTTGCTCTGCTGATCCCTGTGTATTAGCTTTTTAATCTCTTCTACTCAGAGTGTATGTTCTCTAACAGCTGGGGCCTTGGCTTCATGTTTCCATCTGTTTAGGGACAATTTCCCCAATTCTAGCTTGATTTTGAAAAATCTGGGCAAAAAAGTCTGATGGGCTTCGTTTAGAGAGTTGGAGCTCTTTCCCATTTCCTCATTCCAAATACAACACTTGCTCTCTTAATTGGAAAATGGAAAAGTTCCAATTTATTTCAAAACTTATTTTCTAAAGGTGGTAATAGTGATACATATTCATGCAGGTTAGATGCATATTATTCAAACATTTAGGGCATGACTACCTGATGTGCACTTATATTTTGATGAAAATTAAGTTGTTTCATGATATGTTTCTATATTCCAACGTTGCAAGAAAAATTTGGCTGTTGAGAGGCTATCTGCCTTAAAACCAATTATGATTCTACTTTACAACCAGCTTTTACCATCATCTTGGAACTCTGAGGATGAAGCATTTACATTTATTTATTTATTTTTAATTTAAAAAAATTTCAATTAATAATCAAGAATTTTCTGTCTCCAATGAAATGCTTCCCTCGGAGAGAATACTTTGAGTAGCCATTGTAGGTGGAACTCAACACCACTAGAATAAGATTGAATGCAGAATAACTCTATTACCCTATCATCATTATCATTGTGAGACCAATGGCAGACTTAGACTACTGTTAATAAATGTCTCCACAGAAAATACAGTTGAACTGCAAATTTTATCAGTATAATTTTGGATTTTAATAATTTTCTGACTACACTGAGAAGTAGAGCAAGGGGCTTTTCTGAAGTGACATATAAGGTTCACCTAGTTGAATCCCAGACTTTGTGTTTCCGGTGTTCCCCATAACCTATGCCTTATGTCACTGGAAGAATGGCGTTTAATGTTAGGAAAGACTTAAAAATAACCCTCTTTCCATCTCCCCCCGCCCAACATGAGGTGGTATGGCTTGTTGGTTGAAAGCAGATGTGTTCAAGGATCTAATTTTAATCTTGGAATTCAGCTAGAAGTTGTTTTTTTCCATTTGTTGCACTCAATAGGACATTTAGAATATGTGTTACATGTTGTGAAAATACTCATAAATTTTTGGGAAAAATTCCCAGACCTATTTACACAAACAAAAACAAACTACCTTGCTCATTTACAAAAAGAAAGAAAACAAAAGTAAAATAGAATATTCTGCCAGGATAATCAACTCTTGATTATACTTACATATTAAAGTATTTCTGGGCTTGGAATGAGTTTAGATTTTCTTTTTTTCTCTTGATGTGCATTTTGAACTAATTGTTAAGCTGATTCATTCATGCACTTTGAGAGAGAAAAAGAATGATATTTGAAATAAAAGTAACATTATAGAGTATCAATTGGGTGAAAATAACTAGATTACAAACTTCTTCAGGGCAAGGAATAAGTAATATATTCTTTTAACTTCTGTCAGAACCATTAGTATAGTGTTTTGCTCATGATGGATATTCAGATACTGTGTGGTAAATGAATAAATACATGAATGTCTAAAAGCAACATATTGATAAAGGAAACAGAGCTATTTTGGATATTGACTTAAAACAAGAGCTCATGCTGAAGGGATAAAGTGCGTTACCTGCATACAATGGAATATTATTCACCCACAAAAAAGAAGGAAATCCTGCCATTTACAACAACATAGATGAACCTGGAAGACATTATCTAAGTGAAATAAGCCAGTTACAGTAGCTCAAATAGTATATGATTCCATTTACATGAGGTATCTAAACAAGTCAGACTCATAGAATTATAAAGTAGAATGGAGGTTGCTAGGGATTGGAAGAATGAAGAAATGGGAAGTTAACTTTTTAATGGGTATCAGTTTCAGTTAAGCATGGTGAATAAGTTTTAGAGGCCTGTTTTGCAACACTGTGCCTGTAGCTAACAATATAGTATTGAGCACTGAAAAATTGAAGATTATGGGTCAAGTGTTTTCACTACAACAAAAATAATAAAAATGAGAGCACAATATAGATGCTTGAATGAATTCATGCTCATAGTTGGTCTTGGAATACAGCTTCATGGACAGTACGAACTTAAGATACTGGAGGTAGCATGGGTAATGATTACCCTGAAAATCAAACCGTCAGTCACAGCTAATTCTACATTCCTCATGTTGACCCATTTTCCAAATTGGTGTTCATGGAGCATTTTCCTCCATGATTTTAATGAGGAAGCAATGCAGAAAGTCTTCCATGCTTTCTAAGTTTGGAAACAGACTTAAGTGGAAATAAGCACAAATGTACAGGTGTCTTTTTTGCAGATTTCTTAGTCTCTTATATATGAGCTAGTCTTTCTCAAAACTTCTTTAAACATATTTTTTGTTTGTTTGTGATGTTTGTTTCAGGATTGTTTTTAATTTGTGATGCATCTACTGATATCTCCTAAAATTAGATACATGTAGATTATAAACCCTGAGAAACACTGGCCTGGAAAATTAGAGCTAAATTTAACTATTTGGAAAATTCATCCACCTTTGCACATGGCAGCAAGATTGATTTATCTCTTTGATGGGTGAGATAGCACAGCTAGTGGAAGAGGATGTGGTTGGCACAATAATGATGATGAGGAGGATGGCAGTTCAAATTAATGGAAGTTTTGCCATATGCTAAACACATGGTAATGTCTCATTTATTCCTAATGAATCATATAAAAAGGGTTGCAAATTGAGACACTATAATGGAAATGTAAATTCCTCATCCAAGGCCATAAAGTAGGGTTAAGCTAAGGCCTACTCCATATTACTATATTATATGACCTCCTTGGAAGTGAACCTCTACAACTAGCACAAAGCGTGGTAGAATTCATGCTGGGTGACAACTCTCTTACTCCCCACCCCCCACTCAGTCACAAATATTTATAATCAATAAATTTTAAGTTGTTAACTCCAGTTAACTCACAGTGTTATATTAGTTTCAGTAAACAATATAGTAATTCAACAATTCCATACATCACCCAATGCTAGTCACAAAAAGTATACTCCTTAATCCCCATCACCTATTTCACTCATGTCCCCACCCAGTTCCTGATGTGTAGCCATCAGTTTACTATCAGTAGTTATGAGTCTGTTTCTTTCTTTCTTTTTTTTTTTTTTAAGATTTTATTTATTTACTTATTTGACAGAGAGGTCACAAGTAGGCAGAGAAACAGGCAGAGAGAGAGAGGGAAGCAGGCTCCCTGCTGAGGGAGGGAGCTCAAAGTGAGCCCAAAGTGGGGCTCGATCCTAGGACCCTGAGATCATGGCCTGAGCCAAAGGCAGAGGCTTTAACCCACTGAGCCACCCAGGCACCCCCATGAGTCTGTTTCTTGATCTCTCCTCTTTTTCCCCCTTTGCTTGTTTCTTAAATTTCACATATGAGTGAAATCATACGGTATTTGTCTTTCTCTGACTGACATATTTCCATTAGTGTTATACTATATAGCTCCATCCATGTCACTGCAAATGGCAAGATTTCATTCTTTCTTATGGCTGAGTAATACTTGTGTGTGTGTGTGTGTGTGTGTGTGTGTGTGTGTGTGTGTACACTCTTTATTCCATCAATTGATGGACATTTGGGTTTCATCTATAATTTGGCTGTTTTAAATAATACTTTTATAAACATAAGGGTGCATGTAACCCTTTGAATTAGTATTTTTGCATTCTTTGGGTAAATACTCAGTAGTGCAGTTGCTGAGTATCAAGGTAGTTGTACTTTTAACTTTTTGAGGAAGTGTGATACAGTTTTTCACAGTCTGCACCACGTGGTATTCCCAACAAACAGTGCACGAGGGTTCCTTTTTCTCCCCATCATTTCTTGCGTTGTTCATTTTAGCCATTCTGGTAAGTGTGAGGTGATATCTCATTGTGGCTTTGATGTGCATTTTCCTGATGGAAAATTATGAGCAAATTATGAGCATCTTTACATGTGTCTGTTGGCCACCTGTATGTCATCTTTGGATAAAGGTGTGTTCATGTCTTCTGCCCATTTTTATTATTTGTTTATTTTTTTACTTATTTTACTTATTTATTTTTTTGAGTTTTTAATGTGTTTTTATTTAGTTGAAATGCAAGTGGTTTAGCAGGTATCTGATTTCAAATCATTTGTTAAATATATTTTTGAAAAATTTGACTCTATCAATTTTTTATGTTGTATTTACATAACATTTTCCTTTTAACTGCAAAAGTTGTTTTTATTTAAAGATTTTGTTTGTTTATTTGACAGAGACAGTGAGAGAGGGAACACAAGCAAGGGGAGTGGGAGAGGGAAAAGCAGGTACCCCACTGAGCAGGGAGCCCAATGTAGGCTCAATCCCAGGACCCTGAGGTCATGACCTGAGTTGAAGGCAGACACTTAAAGACTGAGCCACCTGGGGGCCCCTCTGCCCATTTTTAATTAGATTATTTTCTGGCTGCTAACTTATATAAGTTCTTCATGTATTTTGGATACCAATCTTTTATCAGATGTGTCATTTGCAAATATCTTCTCCCATTCCATACATAGCCTTTTAGTTTTGTACATGGTTTCCTTTGCTGTGCAGGGGCTTTTAATTTTGATGTAGTCCCACCAATTTTTCTTTTTGCTTCACTTGCCTCAGAAGATGTACCTGGAAAGAAGTTGCTATGGTTAATGTCAGACAAATTATAGCCTGTGATTCCCTTGGATTTTTATGGTTTCTGATCTCACACTTAGGTCTTCAGTCCATTTTGAGTTTATTTTTGTCTACAATTGTAAGAAAGCTGTCCCGTTTCATTCTTCTGCATGTTGCTGTCCAGTTTGCCCATCACCATCTGTTTGAAGAGACTGTCTTTTGTCCACAGGATATTCTTTACTGATTTGTCAAAGATTAGCTGGCCTTATAGTTGTGGGTTCATTTATGGGTTTTCTATTCTTTTCTCTTGACCTATGTGTCTATTTTTGTGTTAGTAACATAGTGTTTTGATTACTACAGCTTTGTAATATAACTTGAAATCTGGAATTGTAATGCCTCTTGCTTTGCTCTTCTTTTTCAAGTTGCTTTGGTATTTGGGTTATTTGTGGTTCCATACAAATTTTTGGATTGTTTGTTTTAGCTCTGTGAAGAATGCTGTTGGTATTTTGATAGGGATTGCATTAACTCTTTAGATGGCTTTGGGTAGTATAGACATTTTATCAATATTTGTTCTTCCAATCCATGAGCCTAAAATGTCTTTCTATAATCTTCTCTTTCTTTCACCAGTGTTTTATAGTTTTCAGAGTACAGATCTTTCATCTTTTTGGTTAGGTTAACCTAGATGTCTTACTATTTTTGGTGCAATTGTAAATGGGATTGTTTTCTTAATTTCTCTTTCTGCTGCTTCATTATTGGTGTATAGAAAAGCAACAGATTTTGTACATTGGTTTTTATCCTGCAACTTTACTGAATTCCTTTATCAGATTTAGCAGTTTTTTAATGGAATTTTTTTGGGTTTTCTATATGTAGTATCATGTCATCACCCAGTAATGAAAGTTGTACTTCCTCTTTGGTTTTGATGCCTTCTGTTTCTTTTTGTTGTGTGATGGCTGTGGTTAAGACTTCCAGTACTATGTTGAATAAAAATGGTGAGACCGGACATCCTTGTGTTGTTCCTGACCTTAGAGGAAAAGCTCTCGGTTTTGCCCCATTAAAGATGATGTTAGTCATTGGTTTTTCCATAGATAGTCTTGAGGTATGTTTATTTTCTTGAGGTATGTTCCCTCTAAACCTACTTGGTTGAGGGTTTTTGTCGTGAATGCATCTTGAGCTTTGTCAAACACTTTTTCTCTGCTGAAAGGATCATGTGCTTTTAAGTTGTTCCTTTTTTTTTTAAAGATTTTATTTATTTGACAGAGAGAGAGAGATCACAAGTAGGCAGAGAGGCAGGCAGAAGGGGAGGGGGAGCAGGCTCCCCGCTAAGCAGAGAGCCCGATGTGGGGCCCAATCCCAGGACCCTGAGATCATGACCTGAGCCAAAGGCAGAGGCTTAATCCACTGAGCCACCCAGGTGCCCCATGTGTTTTTTAATCTTACATCTTATTGATGTGATTTATCTCCTTGATTGATTTGCAAATACTGAACCAACCTTGCAAGTCAGGAATAAATCCCACATAATTGTGGTGAATGATTTTTTTTTTTTTTCCTTAATGTATGGTTGAATTTGGTCTGCTAGTATTTTGTTGGGGATTTTTGCATCTATGTTCATCAGGGATATTGGCTTGTAGTTCTCTTTTTCAGTGGTGTCTTTATCTGGTTTTGGTAATGAGGGTATCAGGGTAATGCTGGCCTTCTAGTATGAATTTTGGAGTTTTTCTTCCTTTTACTGTTTTTTTTTTTGGTTTTTTTTTTTTTTTTTGGAATAGTTTGATAAGAATAGGTATTAACTCTTCTTTATATGTTGGGTAGAATATTCCTGTGGAGCCATCTGGTCCTGGACTTTGGTTTGTTGAGACTTTCTGGATTACTAATTCAATTTCTTTGCAGATTATCAGTCTGTTCAAATTTTCTCTATCATCCTGTTTCAGTTTTGACAGTTTATCTATTTCTAGGAATTTATCCATTTCTTCTAGTTTGTCCAATTTGTTGGCCATTAGTTTTTCATAATATTCTCTTAAAATTGTTTGTATTTCTGTGGGTGTTGGTAGTTATTTAGCCTCTTTCATTAGTAATTTTATTTAGATCCTGGGTTTTTTTAAAATGAGTCTTGCTAAAGGTTTATTAGGGCTTTTTCCTCATCGTTTCAAAGAACCAGCTCCTGGTTTCATTGATCTGTTCTATTGGTTTTTTTTTTGTTTGTTTGTTTGTTTTTGTTTTGTTATTTTAGATTTATTTCATCTATTTCTGCTCTAATTTTTATTATTTCCTTCTTTCTGCTGGTTCTGGGTTTTGTTTGGTGTTCTTTTTCTAGCTCCTTTACATGTTAAATTAGGTTATTTGAGATTGCCTCTTGACTTAAGCTTGAACTGCTATAAATTTCCCTCATCAAACTGCTTGTGCTGCATCCCAGAGATTTTGAACAGCAGTTTTCTTTTTCATTTGTTTCTTTTTTCTTTTCTTTTCTTTTCTTTTTTGTTTTAGTACTTTTATTTTCTGGTTGACCTCTTAATTATTAGTAGCATATTATTTAACCTCCAGGTATTTGTGGTCTTTCCAGATTTTTTCTTGTGGTTGACTTCTAGTTTCGAAATGTTGTGGTCAGAAAAGATGCATGGTATGATTTCAGTCTTTTTAAAATTTTTTGAGGCTTCTTTTGCGGCCTAATATGTGATCTGTTTTGGAGAATGTTCCATGTACACTTGAAAAGAATGTGTTTTCTGCTGTTTGAGGATGGAATGTTCTGAATATATTTGTTAAATCCATCTGGTCCAGTGTGTTATCTCAAGCCACTGTTTCCTTGTTGATTTCCTGCTTAAGTGGTATGTCCATTGATGTAAGTGTGGTATTAAAATTCCTTAAAATTATTGTACTATTATCTATTAGTTCTTTTATGTTTGTTAAGTCTTTTATGTATTTGGGTGCTTCCATGTTGGGTGCATAAATATTTACTTTTAAAACTCCAGTCTTTAAGCACTGCTAGTTTGAAGAGCTCAAAGAAATTGGCCCCTCTCTCCAAGCCAATGGCTATAGTCTTCATCTTCTCTGTGTACTTCCCTATGTGCTAGTCTTTCTTTCACCTTTCTCCACAACTGCTGCTCTCTCCCCACTGTGGCAGCCACTATCTGTTTCTCTGCCAAACTGGGTCTCTATACTTCCTACCTTCTTTGATGTGGCTTCCTCTCTACCTTTAGCTGTGGGGCTTGTCCTGCCAGGTTTAAGGTCATTTGCTAGGATATTAGGATGATTTGATAGTTATCTAGTTGTATTCATGGGAGAAGATGAGCCTAGAATCCTCCTGCTCTGTCCCTATCTTCTACATCAACCTATAATCAGTACTTTTTGAATATAGAGTAGATGGAAGTACAAAATTATCACCCATATATTCACTTCCTAGGTTTAATAATTTTCCATTTATGGAAGTGGGAGATGGAAAAGGTGGGAAGGAATGTGCTAAATTGAAACTTTAGTACAAAATTGTCACCCATATATTCACTTCCTAGGTTTAATAATTTTCCATTTGTGTTTATGGATTTGTGTGTACATGTATTATATATATTTATATAAATGTATTTCTATTATATCATACATAGTTGATATATTAATTATATTTATATATTTATACATATATATCTCTACTGAAGTATTTCAAAATAAAGAATTCATAACATCCCCTTCCTAAATTAATCACTGTGCATGTCTAAAGATAAACATTTTCCTTTATATAGCCTAAATACATTTCTATTTAACAAACTCATATTTTCATAATTATTTCAGAAATGACTTCTTCACCTTGATTATTCCACTAGTATGCAGTCAGTGATGACACACTGCATTTGATTGATGTCTCTTAAAATTTCAGTTTAACACATTCCCTCCCACCTTTTCCATCCCCCACTTCCCAAAATAGACTTCTTGAAAAGATTAGTCCTATTACTTTTAGAAATGTCGCACTTTCTGTACTTGTTTATTTCCTTCTTTTCTCATCTTATTTTTGCTTTTACTGTAAATAGAAGTTAGATCTAGATGTTGTACTAAATTTAAGTAAAACTTTTTTGTTAGAAATATTTGTAGGCAATTCTTCTAATTTCATAATGCATCACATGAGGAGGCATATAACACATGGTTTTCCCTCTACTAGTACTTATAAGATTGAGCCCTGGTTTCAGGTGATAAAGCTAGTTCCTTCCATTATAATAAACTCAAATTTCCTACTTTGACACCAGAAGAATGATGGATTGATATTTTATATTTTGTGAATGTGTAATTTTCCAATAACTTCTTACTTAATTGGTTAAACATTCCTCAATATTCTTTTCTGGAACTGATTATCATATTATGCATTGATTTTTTTTAACACTTTCTACACTTATCAACTATAATTCATCTGTGATGATTTCTTCCTCCAAAAACTAGGGCTGTTTCTTTACCCTAAGTTCTAGTATTTATTATAAAGGCAAGATAAATAATGATTTTCATTTAAACATAACTTTTTAGTTATGGTTGGTAACAAATGAGGATTTTTGTTTCTTTCAGTTTCAGTTCTTTTTAAGTATAAATATAGAATATAAAGGATTTTAATGTTTTAATATGTTCTAATAAATTAGTGTTTTTTTCTTAATACTCACTTGTTTTATTTGAATTATCTCCTTCCTTTTATCAACACTATGCTTTTAGTTCAATTAGTCTCTGAAAGTATTACTGCTTTCAGGCAAAAGATGTCCCTCTTACATCTAAGACCTTTTACTCTATTCCTACCTGAAATCAACTATTTCTCCAAGGAGCTCAATTTCTATGAATAGGGATGGTGAATAGAGACCAAAACCTGGTATCGGAATGGCATTGCTTTTAGGCTCTTTTAACGGACAAAACTAAAATATTAATATATCTATATACATTTACATATGCATATATATTTATGTGTCTTTAAAAATATATTAGTTTTGGGATGCCTGTGTGGCTCAGTCGGTTGGGCGGCTGCCTTCGACTCAGGTCACGATCCCAGGGTCCTGGGATCAAGTCCCACATCAGGCTCCTTGCTCGGCAGGGGGGCCTGCTTCTCCCTCTGCCTGCTCTGCCTGCTGCTCCCCCTGCTTGTGCTCTCTCTCTCTCTCTGACAAATAAATAAAATCTTTAAAAAACATATATATATTAGTTTTAAGTTTTTAGTCAACTACTTGGATTTTACACTTGTGCCTCTCTGAACTTTTCTCTTGTTTTGAAAAATCCATGATTTCTAATTACATAAACATTTATTTACATATTCCTACTGTGTCTGTAAAACATTTTTTAGTTACAGCTAAAAGTACTGAGTGAATTTTATCTTTTTGCAGTTCTCTTGGTTCTTAGTGTAGATCTCAGTCTGTATGTTCAATTCAATAACTATATTCTAAAGACATCCAAAATGATTACTTCTCTCTTCCTCTCATTATGATATTTTTTCAACATTTTTTAAATAAATAAAATACATGGTTTAAGGTTAAAAACTGTATTAAATGATACTCTTAGGCAATTCTCATTTTCTTCTCTGTTCCCATTAGACCAACTCTACCACCTCCTATAGATAACCGTTTTTTTAGTTTTTGATTCATCTTTTCAGTTTCTTTTTCCCCTTAAAAGAATATATCCATACATGTTTCCGTTCTGTCCTTACGCAAAGTTCAGCTTAGTAATTAAGTGAAAAATGTAAGATAAAAAGGTTATCTGTGTATCTTGGAATTCACTTCATGTCAGCACCTTCCTCTTAAAACTGTATAACTTTCAGGGTGCATGAGTGGCTCAGTTGGTTGGGTGACTGCCTTTGGCTCAAGTCCAGGATCAAGTCCTGAATCAGGCTCCCAGCTCCAGGGAGCTGCTTCTCCCCCTGACCTTCTCCCCTTTCATGCTCTCTTTCGCTCTCTCTCAAATAAATAAATAAAAATCTTTAAAAACAACAACAACAAAAACTGTGTAACTGTCTGATGTGTGCTTCTACCATCGTTTACTCAACCAGTTCCCTTTAATGAACATTTGTGTTACTTCCAATCATTTGTTCTTAAAAATAATGTCATAAAAATAACCTGACACATGATTCATTTCCTACTTCTGCAGGTATACCCTGGTCAAAGGGTAGATGGGTTTTTTGTTTTTTGTTTTTTGTTTTTGTTTTTGTTTTTGTTAGCTATTGCCAGATTTCCTTTCATGGGGAAGCATCACACTCATACCAGCTGTGTCTGAGAGTGTTTATTCCTTGCCTCAGTTTATGCTGCACAAAATGCTACTACAAAGCCTATTTGCTTGACAACCACCACTTAATTGATTTAGTTCATAATTTTGCAAGTAGGTAATATAGGCTAGGTGCAACCGAATAGTCCCTTTGTCAGCTGGGTTCTGTCATCGATCTTTGGTCACCCGCAGTTCATCTTTTGAGATTGGTTGGCTGTTGTTGAGGTTCAAGGGAGGTGACCAATTCAAGTGTCTCTCATCATCCAGAAAGGTAACCCATGCATGTTTAGTTCACATGGTGGCTGGGTACAGTTCAAGGAGAAACACATGGAATCATGCAAGGCTTTTTTCTTTTTTTTTTTTTTTAAGATTTTATTTATTTATTAGAGAGAGAGAGCGCTTAGGAGCACAGGCAGACAGAGTGTCAGGCAGAGGCAGAGGGAGAAGCAGGCTCCCTGCCGAGCAAGGAGCCCGATGTGGGACTCGATCCCAGGACCCTGGGATCATGACCTGAGCCGAAGGCAGCTGCTTAACCAACTGAGCCACCCAGGCATCCCGCATGCAAGGCTTTTGAAGCCAGATTTCACATGCCATTACTTGTCTTGAATTCAGTCTGCCAAGCTCAGTCACAAGAGTACCCACATTAGGGAGATGGACTCCACGTCTTGATCTGAAGGTTGCAAAATCATATTGCAAATAGGTGTGGCTATAGGAAAAATAATAATTGGGGCTGATTTTACAGATGAACCATCACATTTCCCAGAGCCTTGCCAATATGGTATATTATTATGATTACAGATTTCTGCCCATTTCTTTAGTTTAAAAAAATGGCATTTTAGTGGATTTTAATTTGCATTTCTATTTTAAGGGATATGATGGAATATCTTTTTCTGTGAAAAGTCTCTTTGTGTCTCTTGACCACTTTTTTTCTGTCAGATTGTTATTCTTGATTTTTAGCTAAGAGCTTTTGATATATTAAAGAGATGACTTGCTTATATATACTATAAATTTCCTTTTCCCCTCCCCAGTTTGTCATATTTTTCCCCTTTACTTGTACTGTTTTATTTTCCAAGCAAAAGTTTAAAGATATTTTTATAGTTAACTATTTTTTCCTTTACAGCACCTAGATTTTTGATTCATAGTTACGAAGGTTTTCCTTACTCCTAGAGTTTAGAGGCATTTATCACGTTCCCTTTTATTTGTATTAATTTTAAACCATCTAATGTCCCAAAATTAACAGCTGTGCTAATTAGAGTTTCTTTTAACTCCATACAATGCTGACATATTTCAAGCTCATTCTCTGAAGGCAGCTTCTTATTGGAGAAGGTACAGTGTGCTCTTTCCTGCAGGCTGCTGAGAGAGACAGAAAGGCAGAGAAACAAATAACAGAGGGACTCCAGTCCAACACATGGAATTCTTTCCAGCAGAAGCTCACATGTCATTTTTGTTTGAGATCCAGAGCGTCAGTTCCCATAGAAACAACTGTCAGACACAATGGTTAAGTTATTTTGCATCTGACTGGCTTTGATTTACCTGCATTGCAGAATAAATCAAACTGTGCTTAGGGTTCTTTACTACCCATTCCTGTTGTCATCTCTAGGCCTGAAGAAGTGAGGAGAGGACATAACATTATTCCTGCCCTCTGGTAACTGGAGTGTAGAAGGCAAGCCACCTAAAGGAGTTGAGGTCATGAAGGGATGTGCCCACTGTTACAACGCAGTGCTCAAGGAAAAAGAGAACACAGGAGAAGAAATACCCCAGTTACAAATGATACTCTATCATTTCCTCTCATTGGTCAAACTCCAGGGAGGTCCAGAGGGCAAAGAATCCCAGGTGATGACGTCCATAAAGGTCAGCACCTAGTACACAGAGAAGAGGAGGAAAGGGTGCACAATGATCAAAGGGTGTAACAAGAGCGTTAACCTTATAGTGAGAGACTCTGAAAGTTTAGGGTGAGAATTTCAGGGTTCCAGGATCCAGATCATCCTGAATGTTAGAATACATCTTAGTTTGTATTGCCTGCCTAATATTTACTTCCAGATAAGGAAGATCTTGAGGATGCATGTATATCCTTCCTTTAACTCTGGATGTAAAATGTGAAAGAAACACAAAACACATTGAAGAATGAGGAGCAATGGACAAAAAACCCATTTTCCTCTTCAGTAGTTCCCCATTCTCATTTTGTCTTGTGCTTGTTAGTTTGTTTTTGAAAGTGGCAAAGAACTCAAGCTCTGGAGTTACACAGCTCTCTATTAACTGCTGGCTCCTGCTTAATATTTTTGCAAACTTGGGCAAATTCTTAAACTCTGTGAGGTATGGTTGCTTTATCTATGAGATGGAGTTAATAAAAGTACTCAACCCAAATGTACTTGGAGGATTCTTTTCTTCTTAATTTTTAAATTAATTTTTTGGAGGATTCTTGTGAAAATTAAGAGATAATTTGTGTTCAGTTCTTACTATTTAATAAGTGTTCAAAAATATTAGGGGCAAAATGGCTTAGTAACCTAAGTGTAGAGCTTACAGTAAGTTTACTAGAAGAAGAAAGCATAGGGATGAATCTTCATGCACTTGAATTTGACAACAGATTCTTATATATGTCATGAAAAGCACAAGGAACAAAATAATTTCAGGTTACCAGGATCCAGATCATTGTAAATGGGAGAATATTGCATAAACTGTTACAGCCAATATATTTTTTAAAAGTTACATTGGGATTTATCAAAATTAAAAACTTGTTTCAACAAAAAACATTATCAGGAAAAATGAAAAGGAAGCCCACAAAATGGAACTGAGTATTTGAAAATCCTTTATCTGGTAGGGTTATAGGATCCAGTGGCGAGTGGGAACAACGGCTCAGTATGTACAGAGTTACTCTTGGGGCACTGTAAATGTTTTAAATGTTTAGGTAGAGGTAAGTGGCTGCACAACATGGTGCATGTTCTAAATGCCACTGAATTGTTCACTTTAAAATGGTTAATTTTACACTACGTGAATATGACCTCAATTAGAAAATACAGAGTAATAATAAAAAAAAAGGAGAAAGGAGGTAGGTGATGATATAGGTGAGGAAATATTTGTCATGATTTGATAATGGACAAATTAGGATTATATACGACTTTGTCTTTTTTGTATGTTTTAGAAATTTTCCATAAAAGTTAAATGAAAGAAAATGCACCTGTCTGTACACACAGACACACATACAGTGTGAAGTATTATTTAGCCATAAAAAAGAATAGAATCTTATCATTTGTGACAACATGGGTGGACCTAGAGGGTATTTTGTGCTAAGTGAAGTAAGTCAGAGAATGATAAATACTATGGGATTTCACTTATATGTGGAATGTAAAAAAACAGAAACAGACTCCTAGATACAGAAAACAAACTGTTGATTAGCAGGAAAGAGAGGGGCTTGGGGAGGGGGCAGTGTAGAGAGATAGGTGAAGGGGATTAACAGGTACAAAATTCCAGTTATAAAATAAATAAGTCCTGGGGTTTAATGAACAGCATGGGGTGTATACTCAGTAATATTGTAATAATCAGATGGTGAGAGATGTTAGCTAGACTTACTGTATGGGGATCGTTTGGTGATATATAAGGCTACTGAAGCATCAATATGTGTACCTGAAACTAATAGGATACTGTATTCCAATAGCATGGAGGACAAGGGGAGATGGAGAGGAGAAGGGAGTTGGGGGAAACTGGAAGGGGAGGTGAACCATGAGAGACTATGGACTCTGAAAAACAATCTGAGGGTTTTGAAGGGGCGGGGGTGGGAGGTTGGGGGAACCAGGTGGTGGGTATTGGAGAGGGCACGGATTGCATGGAGCACTGGGTGTGGTGCAAAAACAACGAATACTATTATGCTGAAAAGAAATAAAAAATTAAATTAAAAAAAAAGAAAAAGAAATGAAAGCAATATTTAAGAGAAACTAACTGCAATTAAATTTTGCATCTCCTAGAGTTTTTACATAATTTAACAGACTCATTGCAGAGCAGATTGAAGCTTCGGAGGTTTCCCTCTCTCTATTTTCTGTCTTAGACTCAAGTATGTAGCATTTACAGATTTTGTAAAAGGGATTAACCACAACCCACTCTCCAACTTACTTTAACCCATCCACACCGAGTAATTCAGAAATAATTATCTCACTCTCGATAGCAGCATTATGCTCTTTTCCCCTCATAACTATTAAGAGGAGGTTCCACATATTGGTTTTCAGGAATATACTGGCTGATATAAATGAGAAGCTGAGGGGTGATTCAGCTTCAGGCATGCTTTATCTAGGGGTTCAACAGTGTCATTAGGACTGACTCTTGCACTCTCCATCTCTCTGCTCTGTTTCTATCTGCTTTGATCTCATCAAGCTTTTCTTATGTGGATATTAAAGCAATTACATATCCTCTTTTGGCACAGGTGGTAGGGAAATTCCCACCCACATCACAAGGATGGAAGTGGAGGGAAGATGACTCCTTGAAGGAAAACTAATGTGCTATTACTCTATTTGCAAAATAAAGGGAAATGGATGCTGGACAGTCAAACAAAACAAATGTTTGTTGGGAACACTGGTGGTGGATCTTCATAGGGACATAAAAGTCAAGTAGACTGAGATCTTCTCCTGCTCCTTGACCCCTGGGATTTCCTTTATTAGGAACACTTGGAGTTAGGAGTTGGAGTTAAGCCCTCTAGGTGGACAGAGAAGCAAAGATTGGAGTTAAGGAAAGAGTTGGGAGTTTGCCAGCAGTATTAGTATTGATGGAAGAGCTGAGAAGAAAGGCAGAGTTCTGGCTGAAACTGCAGATCTGGCCAACACAGGGAGAAGCGCTGGCAGTGATTCAGAAGGCATAGAGGCCTGGCAACAACTCACAAGGAGTGAAAGGAGGGAAGAAGGGGGATCTATATTTAGAAACAGGTGGGAATACAGTCACAGAGGCATATTCTTTTAGTGGGCGGATTGTAATAACAAAAATAATAACCACTTATTAAGCTTTTCCTATGTGCCAGGCCCTGCCCTTGTGTATTATCTCCACTATGAACTCCTATGAGGTGGGTATTACGATCCCCATTTAATTTGGGAAGAGACTGTGTCTCATTACATTTATATTGCCTGCCCTAGGCTGTAGTATCTGATTACTAAGCACATTCCCTTTGCCACTTCATTGCAGAAAGGGTCCTTGGGACCAAAGAATGCACTGTACTAACAGCGTGTTGCTTAAGACTCCAAGTCTTGCCTTTGCAAAATGTGAGAGAGCATTGCAGAAGCTAGAACTGAAAACCACTATGTATAAGTGCTGTGCTAAGACCTTTCTGAACATTACCTAATTTTATCCTTACCAGAACCCTATCCCGGTATGACCGGTGGAGAAGCCATGGAAACTAATTTCCCAAAGTCACGCTGGGAATCCAGGAAATTTGATCCAAGATTCTGTGCTGGTTCTCACTCTGTTTGTCATAGATAGGATCATTAGAAAAAAAACTCTTGGATAACTCTTACCCCGGTGAAAATTTGGAGCCCTAACTTATCTTGGTACACTGGTCTCACCCCATTAAGCATGCAGATGATCAGAGCCTGTAAGAAAAAATACTTTAAAATGTTTTTAACTTGGGGGAAAATTTTTAGTTGTTCTGTTTCTTATTTTACCTGAGGCTTTCACTAGTTTTTCTTTATTAAATTTTCCCCTGATGCCAAAAGTTTGATGTTTTCCTCTTTTTTTCTCTATCTGGAGATGACTTTGATGCTGATGTGTTATTTGGTTCGTTATCTGGACTTTTCCTGATTTGTTGATTGGTGGTCTAAAACCTTGGGGATATGCATCAAAAGACAACTGCTTGATTTTCGCCTGCCAGGGAAGAGAAAACGAGTCTCTCTCCCCTAGGGACAGAACTTCTTGTGACAAAAATTGTCTCGTGTCCCAGGCAACAACTTCTTATCACTGTTGTCCTTTAAGAAGATAGAAAGGTAGTACAGAGGACCATTGTGTGTAACTACTATGTGACAGTATTATCAATAATAATAATGTCTTCAGCAAGTATTCATTGAATACATTCTATGTTTCCAGGCTCTTAGAGTGTATCAATAAACCCTCAGAGATCTTGCATTTTAGCAGGGGGAGACAGATAACAAGCAATAAGCATAAATAGGCAAAAGTAGTATGTTGCCTAGCGGGATTAAGACATTAAAAATCAGGGAGAGTGTCACCTGGGTGGCCCAGTTGGTTAAACGTCTGCCTTCTGCACAGGTCATGATCTTGGGGTCTTGGGATCGAGCCCCTAGTTGAACATCCTGCTCAATGGGGAGTCTCCTTCTCCCTTTGCCTCTGCCCCTGCTTGTGCTCTCTGTTTCTTTCCTTCTGTCTCATATAAATAAATACATAAAATCTTTTAAAAAAGGGGGAACAAAGTGGGGCATGTGGGTGGCTCAGCAGGTTGAGCCTCTGCCTTCAGTTCAGGTCATGGTCTCAGGGTCCTGGGATCGAGTCCCACATCAGGTTCTCTGCTCGGTGAGAAGCCTGCTTCCTCCTCTCTGTCTCTCTGTTGCCTCTCTGCCTACTTGTGATCTCTCTCTCTCTGTCAAATAAATAAATTAAAAATCTTAAAAAAAAAGGGAGGGGTAACAAAGTAAAGCAGAGTAAGAAATGGGAAATGAGATGCAGAGGTTGGTGGCAGTTTCAGTGGCATAGTCAGTGCAAGCATCCCTAAAAAGTGAGGTAAAAACAAAGATGGGAGAGCGGTGGTGAGGGGGTTGCACACACAACACCTGGGGGAAGAGTGTTCCTGGCAGAGGGATAGCCAGTGTAAAGGCTCTGAGACAGAAGCACGCCCAGCAAGTTCTAAAAGCAGCTGAAGCCATTGGGGCAAAAGCCAAGTGATGAAGTGGGAGACCAGAAGGAGATGAGGTTCGGAAAAGCAGGGATCCAGATCACACAGGGTTTGTAGGATATTATAAGAGTTTGGGCTTTTATTTTGATCGAAATAGGATTTTAAACAGAAGAGGGATTGAACCTGGCCTTTATTTTGAATGAGAGACGCCCCTGAGATTGGACTATAAAATGGCAAAGTTAGGAGTGGGGAAATCTTAGATTATTAGAAATCCCAGACATGGCTCAGACTGGGGGTGGGGAGGGATAGCAGGGGAGTTGGTACAAAAAGGTTGGTTTCTAGGTAGATGCATATTTCCTGACAGATTTGATGGGGAGTGTGACAACAGCATGGCTTCTCACTGAGACGAGGAGAACTTGGGGGAGAGCAGTTTGGGGAGGAAGATCTGGAATTCTCCAAATGAGTTCACTTACTGATTTATCCATTCATTTTGCATTCAGTCCTTCAGTAACTTGTTACTGAGTACCTGGTATGAGCCAGGCATTCTCATTAATTGCCACTGAATATTACAGATGAGAAAACAGGGGCCCGGAGAGTTTAAGCCGTTTGTCAAAGTTCATTCTGCCAGTGATGTTTAGTGTTGTAATTCTAGTCTGAGTCTTTATTTTTACCTTCGATAGTTATGTCTTGTCACATGTGGCTCGATTACACTGACAGAATGAGAGAAGAATGAGAACGTGATACTGTTTTACTTAAATATTGTTAAATACCAGATATACTTTTTTTTTTGTAAGTTAAGCATTTCTGCCCTATCCTACATCATCATTTTATAACACTCTAGCAAGACTATTACTTTTTAAGCCCTTTAGAATATCCCAGTGATAACTTAGGGCATACTTAAAGGTATTCTGCTTTTTGGAAGATGTAACAAAGATATACCCAGAGCTTCTCAATATTTAGCATTTCACTGTGTACTAAGCTCCACAACTCAATATTCAGGCAGCCTTTTAAATTTCATGGCATTAATAGGAGAAAACATCAGTCATTTCTTGGTCAAGGGTCTAAAACAGTAGCGAGGAACCCAAGCATATAATTAGGGTAAAAATTTTCCATGAATACTTTTGGCAAACAAAAACAAAACAAAGCAAAATCAAAAAGTTTTGGTAGCTTGAACTATATCCCTTTGGATATGAACCATAAGATCAAAAGAGGACATTTTTTCCCCCTGGAAGTAAGCTTTTAACAATCTCTGTGGGATGCTTCTCTGAGGCTCTTACTCCTTTTTGCCTCCCAGAAGAGAGTGCAGCTCCCCTGATGCTTTCCCCCTGCCACTGGAGTCCTGGTTTGGGGCTACAGTAATGCTCTTGTTATTCTTGACTGGCACTGTGAGGGGCAAAAACAAACAACACACACACCTCCCAACACACAGAAAAACCCAGAAATTTTCTGAGCCATGTTGGAGGGGTTGAAAAAAAACCCCTTTCCCCTATCTACTTCTATTATTTTCCATTTGCGATATCTATTTAATAACGTACTTTACTGGAGCTTAGCCTCCAGTGGTAATTTTGAGGCTATTATTCATTTTTTAATGTTACCATAAAGATGTTCTTTTACTGGCATGTGGACTTTATTTTCTGTTATGTGTGAAGAAAGCAGCCCTTGCTTCATCCCACCATTATGCCGCATTTGTTCCCCTGGGTACAATTGTGAATTTAATAAAAAGTGTACAACTCATAGCTATGAAAAAAGAAGGATGTGCTCACAGCATGGTCCCACATCTCCCATCACCTCCAATGCCATCTGAAGGAGAAACACACGGAGGTGTGGAATGAAAGGTGAGGGAGGATGGAGAATTAGTCACGAATATGAGACAAGTAGAACCCACTAGCACATGGGGGCCCATTGGAAAATAATAGCAGCATTCGTTTTGGGTTGGCACAGCCCAGAGCTGTAAATAAAACAGATCATCAAACGAATGGCAGGGTTGGCTGACTCAGACTGCATTCTGCTCTTACCCTGGGAGCTGAGTACAAAGGCAGAGATAGAGTCCCGACACATGACTTTCTTCCGTCAACCGAGGAACAGTTATGCCATTGCCACAATGATGATGATTCCCATCTTCCCAGTGTTCCTCCAGTGACATTTGACCTGAATGCTTGTAGACCATTCAGGCAGAATGCCTTTAGGAGTTTTGAGTTGCTCTGAATGGCTATTTTCACAGTGTCAGAAAATCTCATTATTTTATACCAACTCAATTCCAAATTAATGTTAAATGGATAGGATTAAGTCTGAAATTGATGTTTTCACAATATTTTTAGGAAACGATAGCCAAAAAACTGTGTAACCCACCTAAAAATTTTAAGGACTGTAAACTCTCTAAACTTTTTGCTTTCATGCTAAAAAGTTAACACCTTGATCTTTAACTTCTGTTTTCGAATTATTAAAAGAGTTGTACTTGGGCTGCGTGGCTTCTGTAACAAACCCTGAAGATTTAGTTCCTTAGAACAACACCAGTTTATTAACTTACAGTTCTCTGAGTCAGAATTTTGATGTATGTGTTTCATTGAGCTAAAATCAAGGTACTGACAGTGATGCATTCCATTCTGGTGGCTATAGGGGAGAATCTGTTTTCTTGACTTCGCCAGCTCCTAGAGACTACTGCATTTCTTAGCTCACAGCCTCTTCCATCTCTGAAATCAGTGATGTCCAATCAAGTCCTTCTAACACCGTATCAGTCTGAGACTATCCCTTCTACTTCCTTTTCCCACATTTAAGGACACTTGTGATTATGTGGGTTCCATATGGATAATCCACAATAATCTCCCTATTTTAAGGTCAATTGATTAGCAGCCTTAATTCCATCCTCAACTTGAACTCTCCCTTACCATGCAACATAACATAGTCACAAGCTCTGAGGATAAGGTCATGGACATTTTTGGAAGCCATAATTTTACCTATCACAGGAAGTCATTTTGGAGGACCTTAACTAGATGCCACTGAATTAGCCCAGACCTTGGAAACAAAATGTCCTTGTGCCCCAATGCCTTGTCCTCTGTTTGCAATAGACATTGCTAATTGTTCTCAGCATGCTTTCTCATTGAGGTCAGGGGTAGCCTCAGAATCCTTCTTAAGGTAACTGCTCCAAGCATACCTCTAGCAACTGACACAGGTTCTCACATGATAGGAACCATTTTACCATTTCTGTTTAAAAATAATTCTACTTCCTTTTAATGCAATCTACTTTTTAAAACATCTATAAAGCAAATTTCCTGGCACTAATTTAGAATGACATTTTTGCAGCTCGTCCTAGTCAGTACAGTCTGACTTAAGTCAGTCGTGGAATGACATTTATTCATATTTGCTGTATGCAGATCCTTATACTGAATAAGAAGGTTTTAAAATACTGATACTACCAAATGCTGGTGAAGGTATAAAGCTGTAGGAACTCTGATTTATTACTTGTCAGAATGCAAAATCCTATAGCCACTTAGAAAGACATTTTGCAAGTTTCTTACAAAGCTAACCAGACTCTAACATATGATCCCAAAAGTATATTCCTGATTATTTATCTATTTGAACTGTAAGCTCAGGTTCATGCAGAAACTACGTGTGTATGTTCATAGAAATTTCTTTCATAATTTCCTCAAACTGGAGGCAACCAAAGTGTTTTTCAGTTGGTAAATGAGTATATATCCATACAATGGAATACTATTTAGCAATAAAAGGAATGACCAGTATATTGAATTACAAAACAAACTGGATAAATCATAAATGCATTTTGTTAAATGAAAAAGCCCAAATTCAAAATTATGTAAATTCCATTTACATAATACTCTTGGAAAAGAGAAACTGAAAGAATAAAAAGCAGATCAGAAGTAGTCAAGGGTTGGAGGAAGGGAGAGTGGTTGATTACAGAGGAGAAACAATTTTTAGGATGATGGATCCATTCTATACGGTATTATGACTATATGAATTTCTCAAAATCCACTGAAATTTACAGTACAGACAGTAAACTTGAATGTATGGAAATTAAACAAAAAATCAGCCAGGAGGTTGGGGAAAATCCTGGAATGAAATGTTGGCTGTGATAAAAGAATGTACCTATGTTATGGAAGTGTGACATAATCTTACTGAGGGACCTGGGGAAATGGGGGTTAAGTAACTCTTGAAAAGAGATATTTAACTAGAAATTACAGAGCTAGACAAAATGAACTGAACATAAACCATGTGCTCTAGTTAGAAAGGTTGTTTATCAGTGAGATACAGGTTAGCAATTCTAAAAATGCCATGTACATGGAGGTCATACAAATAATTAAATGGATATGGGTGGTGATAGGAGACAGGCTTTTCATGTTGGATAGCAAAGTTAGAAAGCAAGGCATTGGGGTAGGGGTGGGATGACTAGAATTAATTATGTGGTACTGGATTAGAGTAGAAGATATTATCAACATATGTTTTATTTGCCATAGATACAGATTAAGAGACCGAGGAATAATTATAGATATGTATGTATATATGGGTTAATGTCCATACATAAATGTCTTTGCTGTGTCCACCAAGGGAGCCTAGAAACAGTAACAGTCCAGTAGAAATGAGAAAAGCCAGGGCTCAGATCTTGGTTTCTACATACCATCCTCTAATAAAAGGTACCTGGGTCTCTTGGAGAAATTGTTGATTGCAGGGCTAAAGACAGGAAAATGAAACATTAGCCAAGAGCTTCCTGTAGTGGTTATATATAAGAAAATGGTCAAAATTCAAAAGGATGAGGGCTTATCAGAATGACACGAGAGCACACTTGAGAGAGATCACAATGGCCAAAGCTGGAAAAATTTAAGTAACAAAATTAATAAAGTAATATTAGAACCTAACACAAAGTAAAAGCAAAATAAATGGTTGAATAAATAAATGAGGAGGAAGAGCTAAGTCTTCTTTCCATAAGCATTCCAAATAATATATGTAAATACTATATAGCTCCTGGCCATTCCATTTGGATAATCATTCAAACTTCTTGATCCTTTCCGGTTATGTGCAGTCTTCTGTCCCATAGACATCTAATTTTAAACTCCTCCTTCCCATTCTTTTGGTGTGTCCATTTGGATATTTGGTTTTGACCAGTCTTCAATTTCTCACTTTTTCCCTTTCATTCTTTTTTTTTTTTTTTTTCCTTTCAAGTTCTCACCTTTTCCGTTATGTGTCTAGTCTGGTACTAAGCCTACCAAGTGAATTTATTTCAAATGCTCAATTTTTAATTTCTAGCATTTATTTTTTAAATATTTTTAATAGTTTCCACTTGTTTCTTCTCTATGAAGACCTTAAAACTTTTTGGCACTTAGTCCACTTAGATTTCTTTGCATCCTGAGCTATCTGATGGGTTTTTTACAAACTACGATTGTTTACTGGGTTTATATTATTAGAGTAAGGATGAAAATCTCTTTTGATATTTTTTCAACACTAACAGTAATGGAAATTTGTATGTTATTATGAAGGGTGAGTTTTGGGACTATTGCTTTTTCCCTCTGTGGAACACAATAAAGTATGAAATTATTATTTTTTAAGATTTTATTTATTTATTGGACAGATAGAGATCACAAGTAGGCAGAGAGGCAGGCAGAGAGAGAGAAGGAAGCAGGCTCCCTGCTGAGCAGATAGCCTGATGTGGGGCTCGATCCCAGAACCTTGGGAACATGACCTGAGCTGAAGGCAGAGGCTTTAACCCGCTGTGCCACCCAGGTGCTCCTGAAATTATTATTTTTTAAAGTATGAAATTGTTTTAAGCACACTCAAATAGTAAGGAATTGGTAAACTTTTCTCAAGGTGATCTAGGTGAAGTTTGCAGCTGGTATCTCAAAAATAAAGTATCTATACTTGACCATATGTGGGATGTATCATCAGAGGTTTTACAGGTAATGGATCTTTGTGTTTAACTTCTCTTACTCTAACAAAGTTCTCTTTACTAATCTAAGGGGAGATACTTGTCTCTGAATTTGGGTGACCGCAAGAGTAACTTTAGAAATGCTTATAACGATGTGTGTGCTTTGGGAATCACTTCAATTCTTATGCTTCAAGAACCACTTGCTAACCAGAATAATACAGTTAGCTTATAACACATAATATATTTGTATTTATAGCAAAGGAATGATAAAGTGATATCAGCTGTTATGGCCAATAGCAACAAGGCTGCATAACTTTGAGAAAGCAATGGTAATAAAACATAGTTCTTTAGCCTTTAATTTATGCAAACATTCATAATCTCAAGAGGCAGATACTATTATAATTATAGTTATTATTTATATTTTTACAAATATAACTGAAATGATGAGCAGTTGAATCATTTGTAACAGTGAGCATCTGTTACATTTCCCCTCCTAGCTTCAACTTACTCTTCTTAGAGTAGTAACAGCATTCCAGTGTTCTCTAGGGAAACAAAACCACCAGTGTTTTCTGTTTGTGTGGTTTAGGTGAAGATATTTCTACCCTATGGTCAGTATTAGGCATGTGACCCACTCTGACCAATCAGCATTATGGGTCACTGTGATTGGTTTAGGGTGGGCATGTGACTCATTTCTAGAGATGCTTTCAAACTCTTAAGAAAGAAAGAATCACTTTCTTTTCTCGGACTGCTAATAGTAAAGATGAGGCACAGAGAGGAAAGCAGAGCCTTCAGACAGGGAAGCAGAAGACCAGTTGCTGATAACATGCATTGAGCCTTTGGATCCTGAAGTTTTTTGATCTTCCAACTTTTCCTCTAAGTGTGCCAATGCATTTGCTTAAGCTGTTTGAATTGGGCATCCTTCCCTTTCTTGCATCCAAGATTGTCTTGGTGAACAGATTTATTCCAGGCAAGAAGTTAGCTAATGAGAATTGACTTTGAAGTCAGGTACTGATTTCAAGTGATTATATACGTGAAAGTGTGCATTCACAGCTTTGTTAGCAATACTTCTTGGGGAAGTTTCATCCAGCATTTCTTGAGTTAGGATATTATCTTGGTCAACATGCATGGGTCAAGAGGAGAGCTAAATGTTAAATTCATTTGTTTGGTTCTGTATTCCCTTGAGTTGACTCTGAATTGTGATTAATTGCGGCTTTGGGCTAATTTGTTGCCTAATATACTTGTGTAAAACTCTAAGTGTCATATTAGATTTAACTGGGAGAGGCAGGGGGTTGTCTTCCTGCAAGCCTAGAGTTGTATGAACTATGCAAATGAGTGTTCACATAAGAATGCTGTGTTTGTCTTCCTCATTGCTGCTTTCCCTGCAGGGGGACTCTAGCTAATCTAGTAATTAGTGGTAGGAAGCTTGCAAATCTGCAAGCTAATTTACTCATAAGAAAACCATGTTTAAAATGACATTAACTTACTAGGTTTCCATGTGAAGCTTGGCACACAGCTGTTCCAGTCCCTTGGCTATATCCCCTGTTGTACTTTGAAATGGGAAAGGGCATTAGAGTCCGCTTTGAAACAAGAGGTAGGGAGAAGGGGAAGAAGTCAAGACAGAAATTGTTATCTTTGGTGCTGCTTATATCCTAATGGGCCGTATTAGTGATTAGAGAAGATGTTAATAGTCATGTACTAAATAGTAATGATAATTCCTCTCAATTACTGAGTGATTACCATGTCTCAGGCACTATGTTTCTGGTTTATATCCATGATTACATTTCCTCTTCATAAAATTTGCCATATACATTATACAAGTAGGGAAATGATAGCTTAGAGACCTTATCTAACTAGTCTAAACTCATACTTACCGATAACAGGGTCAGGGTACCTATTTAGGCTTCACTTGTTAATTAGAGCGTTTGCTGCCTACTAACTATAATCCTAGACTTTTAAAGAAAACTTACCCAAAATGTTACTGACATTTGTAGTGGGGTCAACCCCATTATAATAAAGTTTACTATCAGAAATCCCACAAGAAAACATATACCTTAAAATCGATTTTAAAAAGAAACAAACTATGTCCACCTTCACCTACTACTTAATGTTCCTATTTCCTTTCACAGAAAACCCTGTGAGACAGTAGGCTGTACCTGCTGGCCCCTTAGGTTCATCACTTTTCTCTTGCCCCTCCTCCAGTAGAGTTTTGGTCTTGATAGTAAAATGACTCCTAGTAGGAATAGTGACTTTTAACATCCTCTTTTCCTCCGCTTTTTATCAGAGTCTTTTGACGTGGTAAGTTTTTTTCTTTTTCTTTCAACTTTTTCTGCTCTTGGCTTCTGGGAAGCCACTCTCCTGATTCTCTGGCTAACCTGGCTGGCTGTATTTTACTTATCTCTTTGGCTGATTTGTTATCTTAGAGCCCAAGTTTTAAGCCACCCTGGGGTGCTACCTGAGGCTCAGTCCTTAGACCTCTTCCATTTTGTCTTTATACTGCATTCCTTAAGAGTGGTCACTCAGTGCTCAACATGGGTCAAATCCAGTGTTTGTTCCTCCTATTTCATGTCACCTTCCTTTTCACAACCAGTAATTCCCTCTTGCCTGTACTCTTACTACAGCCTCTGCAGCGTTCTCCTAAAATCCATTCCCTCCATAGCAGACCAAGTGAGATTTTGAAAACACAAATTAGGTTGAATGTTTCCTGATGAAAGTCTCCACATTCCTTCCTTTTGTGCTTAGAATACTATTCAGACTCTGTCACAGTGAACAGGGATATCATGAATTTGTATTTTCTTTCTTCTCTTACTTCATTTTTTTTTCTGCTTTCTTTGTTCTAGCTACATTGACCTAGTCCCTCTTTGTCAAATCAACCAAGTTTATTTCCCAAACCAGGCTTTTGCACAGCTAGTCTCTACCTTTGAGTTCTCTTCTCGTAGGCTTTCACATTGTAGGGTGTTGTTTGTTTGTTTGTTTGTTTGTTTTATCATTCTGATGTGTTATTAAACATCACTTCTTCAGAGACAGCCCCTATAACCCAGTCTGAAGCAGCTTTCAGCCCACACCTGCACTAACCCCTTACCCTCTTTATTTTCTTCATTACAGTAACTCTATCTGAAATTGCATGTTTTTCATTGGTTGTCTATTTTCTCCATTCTCCACTAGAATATAAAGTTTTGAGGACAAAAGCTTTTTTTTTTTTTTTTTTAATCACAGTATCCTAAAAATGTGGAATGGTAGTAAATATTCTGAAGTTATTTGAATCAAGGAATGAATACATTTTAATAAAAACAATTTTTATGTGTCTAATTATCACACTCTTCTTCAACCTAGGATGCTGATTGTGTCCTCTATGGTATACCATCTCTCAGCTATTTTTTTAATTCCTTCCATACCATAACTTTTTATTAAATTTGCCTAGAGGATACTTTCTTGACTTTCTACCTTCATAGTACCTGACAAACAGCAGGGATAAATGAATGATGGATGAAACAAGCATTTTCTCCCACAAATATACATTCAGTATTTATGGTAATTCAGAATGTGGGAGGGATGGGAGAAGAAGGCTGCAGAACAAAAGTGAATATACCATAGGTTAAATTAGATCATTTTATGGAAGTTTGGACTGAATATAAAGACTTAAGAACCATAAAGTGATTTTTTTTTTTGAAATTTGTAGCATTATGTAATTATATGATCTGTAGTGAAAGATAACACTATTAGCAGTGAGAAGAGTGGCTGGGAACATGAAGAAATTATAGGCAAGGAATACAGGCTGAAGGCTGTTGTAATACAGCAAGAAAGAAATTTAAACTAAACTAGGACACTGGCAAAAAAAAGGGAAAAAAGTTCAGTTAGTCTATTTTAGGGGTAAATTGTGTAGGACTAAGTTAATAACAGGATATGTATGTTAGGAACATATGACATTGAAGAAACCTCTGGGTTTCTACCTAGGAATTTTATAGCCACTAATCTAGACAGAAAACACAAGAGGGCTTTTGGAGAGGACTCTTTTTATTACAGAAATTCAGCCTGATGTAGTTGAGGTACACAAGGGAATTTGTTTCAAGGACATTAAGTGTGGCAAGAAGAATGATGGTCTTCAAAGATGTCTATGTACTTATCTCTGGAACCTGTGAATATGTTCTCTTTCCTGGCACAGGGGACTTTGCAGAGGTGGTTAAGGTTAAGGACCTTGAAATGAGATTATATTGGATTATCCAGATGAGCCTGACATAATCACTCAAATCCTGAACTCTTGTACAAGAGCGATGGTTCTCTGTGCTTAGATTAGCCAACAGTGGCCAGGTGGAGAGGTTATTAGAGTCAAATCGACAGGATGGCATCCACAGTAACCACATGGATGGAGTCAAACTGGGGGATCTGTTCTCAAAAGAGGAGGAATGATAGCTGGACAAAACAACAACAAAAACAACAAGAAAAAGCCCAAACAAGCAATGTAGAAGGACACAGTTTTAATGGTTGGCATGGCTCCTTTTTGCATCCCTTAGGTGTTGGGCCGTCCATGAGTAGTTACTGAGCGCCTGTTTTGGGTAAACCCCTGAGAGTCTGTATGTAGCATTTGTGAACATAACCAGAAGCTTAATATCCATGCTACATTTATACCACTAGTGAGAAAGTCAGTGAGTTAATATTCTTAAAAAATTGATACATATTTACAATTCTAAAAATAGCTGTGAAGAAGCACAAGTTTTAAATGAAATGACTCACTGAGGTGAGAGGGTGGTTTAGAGAAAGGAGGCCTACTTAAACATTAGAGAAACATTTAAGCTGAGAGCCAGGGATGAGAAGGAGTTGATCGGAGAAAAAATGGGGGGTTCTGAGAAGAAGAAACAGCAGATGTCATTGCTTAAAGGCAGAAAAGAACACGGAGTTCTGTAGACATTGAGTGATAGGGTAGCTGGAGTACTGAGGGCAGAATAATGTAAGAGGAAAGAGGGGAGGTAAAGACCTGGAACATCCCCTTACTAGGGTGTAATGAATCATTTGGACTCCGTAAATTTGTAAATTTGGGACTTAACTATAAGGCATTGCTTCCAGTAGGGCTTGCTTCAGTCTTCACATTGAATCCTGAGCCTCACCTGTACCCTAAATCAAAATCTCTTGGCATAGGGACCAAGGGATCTGCTATTTAGTGTCATCCCGCCTTAAAATACTTATGCACTGTAGTAGTTACTCTTCAAAAATAAATGACAATGGTACCCCTTTGTTAAAACATTATTATTAGAAAATTTGAGGTGGGTTTCCTGGATCTCTCAAGAAAAATAGGAGGAACAATGAATTATGTTGCCAATGACCAAATATAAAAGATGCAAAAGAGTTAATAAAGTTAGAGACTTGTCAGGCTTCATTGATGTTCACATCAGCATATTGTAAATTTCAATTAACTTGCTGACCTCCGTCTCAGTATCAAAATAAAGAATGTGTGTAGGAGAATACACTGTGCCTGGGTGTTCTCTGGCTTCAACCCCCAGGGAACTCCTGATATTCTGTGTATATTTTAAAATACGAGAAAGGCTTTTATACAGGGAAGAACGTGGATGTGTGGGTTCATCTGTGCTACAATTTCTGGATGCGTTGTCTGTTTGTATACCCCTAATTGGGCTGTAGTGTAAATTGATGAGATCTGACAACTGTCCGCTTTCTCTCTACCGATTCCAATTACATTAACACTCAACTGGAATAAACAAATAGATGCGTGATGTCTACTGATTGCGAAGCAGTGTCTTAGATGGTAAAATATTCAGGTGTTACTTGGGAAAGTGTAAATTATCTCCCTCATTTCCATCGAGAAGGAATAAACATTGCAGAAAAAGAAAAAAATTTCTGGTGGTTTGCCTAGACTCCCTGAATGTTCTCTGCTGAATTCTCATTGTCCTCTTGAAGTAGTTTAGAGATGATGCTTTAAGGCACTGTCCTCCTTCATAAGCTGGTGGTTGCTAAAGGCCAGGCGGGCAGGAATGTAGAGATAGATTTGTTGATTTGCCTAAATCTGGACGCAAGGAGAGAAAGTTAAGAAAACACTCTAGGAACCCTGAAATGATAGAGGATAGCCTGTTACTTGTGAAGGCAAGGGTGAACTGAATCTTAGGAAAGCTGTAATAAAAGTCAAATTTCAATCAGTCACAGATAAGCTACCTGACAAAAGAAGGAGCATGACTTTTTGTAATACTGCTTGCTTTACTTACCATTGTTCTTCTACATGCAATATTGATCATTAAATTAAAAAAAATACACACTAAAAGACAAGAAAATGTGAAACATGGTCAAGAAAGTAGAGGCAGACATAGAAGTGATTCAGGTGATTGGAATTACAGACAGATGAGGACTTCAAAATAACTAAGATAAATATGTGAAAAAGCATAATGGAAAATGTGGAGAAAATGTGTGAACAGACTGAGAATTTAAGCAGAGTAATAAATTATTAAAAAGTACCAAATAGAAATGGTAGAAATAAAATGTTTGTTAGGAGAAATGAAAAATTAATTTGAAGATCTTGACAGAGACTGAACGTAACAAAAACAAAGTTTGAAGATGATCCACAGGGGAGCATTTGGAGAAAAAAAAAGTGAACAAAATGAACTAGAGCACTTCAGGTTAGGAACAGTATTAATCATTCTAATGCTACTAATGTTTTGACCTATTTGACATTTATGAACACTATACTCCAAAACTGTTGAGTACAGTTTTTTTTCAAATATATATAGATTATTCACCAAGATAGATTATATGGGGCTACAGCCAACTCCCAACAAATTGTACATGATTGAAATTATGTAGTGTGTGTTTTAGGTTACAACAGTAATAAAATAGAAATCATCAAAAATAAGATAGGTAGAAAATTCTCAATTAGTTGGAAATTAAGCAAGATCTTTGAAATAACTCATGAGTCACAAAATCACAAGAAATTGTGTGTGTGTGTGTGTGTGTGTGTGTGTATTCTATATGATTAGAGGGAAATTTGCTGTTTCACATGCTTATATTCTGGAGACATTAAAAGGTTAGGGGAACATTATGAACAGCTTCATGCAAATTGAATATTCAGATGAAATGGACAAATTCTTTGAAACTGACAGTTTTTTAAAAAATTGATGCAAGAAGATATAGAAACCACAAGTAGACCTGGTATCTGGCAAAGTCACTGGATTAAAAAACAACAAAGACAAAAGCAAAAAAAAAAAAAAAAAAAAAAAAAAGCCTTCCTAGCAAGAAAACTTGAGGTACAGGGTGGCTTCACTAGTGAATTCTTTTAAAATTTTAAGGGAAATAATACCAGTCTTACTCAAATAGTTTTAGAAATCGGGGGGAGGAGGAACACTTCTCTACTTGTTTTATCAATTCTGTGTAATTCTAACACCAAAACAAAATAGATGGTGCAATGCTAGTATCACTCATGAAAAAAGGGCCAAAAGTCTTTAGCAAAATATGAGCATATTAAATGCAGTGATGTATTAAAACTATCATAACTAAGCACAATTTATTAAAATTATCGTAACTAAGCACAATTTTTTTCAGGAATGCAGAGTTGTTCTTTTTAACATTCAAAAAACTCTGAATGCAATTTACCAGTTTAACATAAAAAAAGGGTCAAGTCATATGAGTACCTCAGTTGATAAAAGAAAAACATTTGACAAAATCCATTATTAATTCATGTTAAAAATTACCTGGGCAGACTAAAATACACAAAAAATATCCAAGGAGACTTTGTCAGTCTGACAAAGAAAATCTTTGAAAAATCTCTAGTTAGCTTCATAATTAATAGTAAAACATTGAATGATTTTCCTCTAAGACTTGGAACAAAGCAAGAATATCAGGTCTGATCTCTGATATGCAACACTTGTCTGGAAGTCCTAGACAATTTCCAGACAGCAATAGAAATAAAAGCTTTAAAGATAAGAAAAAGAAAAAGAACTCCTAATTCACAGCTGAAATGATTATATACATAGAAAATCCTATGAAATGTACAAAAAATTTTAGTAATGAAAAGAGAATTTAGAGAAGTCACAGAATGCAAGATCAATAGATAAAAATATGGTATTCACTATGGTAGCATAAAATAATTGGGAAATGAATTTAAAATTTTATGATTATTTTATGATCAAAATTATATACTTAGAAATAAATATAATACAATTATATACCTAGAAATATCATACAATAAAAAATTTTGATAGAAACAAAAGCAGACAAGTAATTAGTTATTTTCTGTTCATGGATTGAAAGACTTAATGTTACCAAGATGTTCATTTTTACCAAACTGATCTGTGGTATCAATTTAATCTCAGTCAAAACACAAGCAAGATTTTGGGGGGTGCCTGGGGGGCTCAGTGGGTTAAAGCCTCTGCCTTTGGCTCAGGTCATGATCCCAGGGTCCTGGGATCGATCCCCACATCAGGCTCTCTGCTTGGCAGGGAGCCTGCTTCCTCCTCTCTCTCTGCCTGCCTCTCTGCCTACTTGTGATCTTTCTCTATCAAATAAATAAATAAAATCTTTAAAAAATACACACACACACAAGCAAGATTTTTAGAAATTGACAAACTGGTTCTAAAATGTATATAGAAACACAAAGTATATCGAATAGTCAGAACTGTCTTACAGAAGAAGAAAGAAGTTAGAGAAATTTCTGATTTCAAGACGTGATAAAGATCTGTTGATTCATACAGTGCGTTATTGCCATAAAGGTGGTCAGATCAAAGAAACAGTACAGTAACAAAGAGGACTACATATGGTTGAAGCATGATTGAGGTGCCAAGTGAATTTAGTGGGAACTACAATGGTTTTTTTTTTGTTTGTTGGACTTTTAGTTTTGTTTTGTTTTTAAACAAATCATGGCATCATGACTGGATAATAGGAATGTAGGGGAAAATAAAAATTTGAGCTCTACCATATTCCATATACAAAAAAAATTATTTTTCAATGGACCATATATCTAAACTTAGAAGCTAGAAACTATAAGCTATAAAACTACTTAGAAGAAAGCAGGGGAGAATACGTTGATGACATTCGGGTGGCTATAGATTCTACTTACAGGAAAAAATCATTAGCCACAAATTACAAAGTTTATAAATTTGACATACTTCAAGATGAATGTTCATCAAAGACACCATTAAGAAAATGGTAGACAGGCTACAAAATGGGAACAAATAATCAAACCAATCCAACAAAACACTCTTATCTAGAATATATGAAGAAGTCTTAAAAATTACCAGTAAAATGACAAACGCCTTAAATGTACACTTAACAGAAGAATAAATATGAATGATCACAAAGCACACGAAAAAAGTGCTGAAAATCATCTGTTATCAGTGAACCACCCATTATTTCTCAGGGCTCCAATGGGTGGAAATCTAGTATCCTTAACATGATCTATATGGTCCCTGTCTAACTCTGTAAGTGGTCATTCTCTTCTCTCATGACTTCTTTAAGGTCTTCAAATCTGTACACATGCTCTTCTTACCTTAGCCCTGTCCGATCCTAGTTCCATGTTCTGCTTTATTCCTGTATCTGTATCTCTCATGAATTCTCATTCTGCAGGTCACTGTTGAAAGGTACTCCCCTCAGATCCCCGTAAAGAACATTTTGGATCAGTCTAATGGAGCCTCTCTTCATGCCATGTTTTATACTCTCTCATACCCCGTGTGTTTCCTTTAGAGCACTTAAAATAATGTAGAAGAACCTGATCTGTATGTTTACTTCCTCTGCCAGGATGTAACCTTATAAGCAGAGATTTTGTTTTTTTGATACCCACGGCATTGCTCGAGTGTCTAACAAAATGAATGGCTGTAGTAGTAGATATTCTAAAATATTTATTAATTGAGTGAATTGCAAAGGGTTGGTGCAACTAAGCAATTTAGAACCTACATTTGTGAACTGTGGACATTTCTGGAGTTTCAGCTGCCTTTCTGCAAAGCCCTATCAGCTGGAACAGCCCTGTACAGAAACAGAGCTTTCCGCTTCGGTTTATAAAGCTGCTCCCCGGGGATCTGTGCCGTATCAGGCAGGTGCTTTCCCTGGGGAATTACCTGTTTTCACACAAGATGCCCAAGCATGAAAAACCACCTCTTCCATCCATGAGCCACACAGTTTCTGATGAAGCCAGCTGTTTACCCTTGAAGGGCTTCCAGGAAATCCAAAGTGTTGTAAATGTTTTGTTGATAAAGACTTTTTAAAAGATAGCCATGGGGGCGCCTGGGTGGCTCAGTGGCTTGAGCCTCTGCCTTCGGCTCGGGTCATGGTCTCGGGGTCCTGGGATCGAGTCCCGCGTCGGGCTCTCTGCTCGGCGGGGAGCCTGCTTCCTTCTCTCTGTCTCTCTGCCTGCCCCTCTGCCTGCTTGTGATCTCTCTCTGTCAAATAAATAAATTAAAAAAAAAAAAAAGAAGAAGATAGCCATGTATCCTTGCACCGGTCTCAGTCCAGCTCTCGCAACTCAATCCTTTAACCTGAGACATAGCTGGATACTTGGTTCAGTAGGAAACCAAAAAGGCAGAAGCCAGGGCAAGAGCTGGACAAGTCTTTGTGCTCTTTGATTCCTAAATATCATCATGCTTATGTTTTACTGACACAGTGACTGCATTTCATTTTAAAACAAAGATGTCATGTGATGGTGTTCAGCTTAGGTTCAGTGGAATCAAAAAGGTCATTTTTACTAGGCTGGTGCCCTGGAGAAAGAGGCCGGATGTATGTATGTGCATGCGAGAAAGAATGAAGTGTTCATTTCTCGCCCCTCTTTTCTCCCTGGGGTATTTTGACATGGCATTAAACAAAACAACAAAAGCTTACTGAGCGCTGTGATCAGAAGCCATCTGCATGGAACTGTTTTGTTTTTTTTCTTTAGCCTTATAACAATATTGGCAAATGATCCCCCAAGCAGTAATGAAGGTTAAATATCTTTGACCATCAAACATTTTATGTTGCTGCTAACTCAGGCAGCACAAGTACACAAAGTGACAAGTGATGTATTTGGGACATTTACCTCATTTCTCAGTCTCTGCCACCAAAACTGTCATTTCAGGGATGCACGAATGTGAGTTGAGCTCCTTTGCCAAATCATCTTGTTTAAATCTCCATAAAACATTGCTGCCGTCATCAGCTAGAAACTTTGAGAAGCAATTTAGGGTTGATATAATTTGCAAGTAATTTATCACCTCAAGTAGGTGGTTTTATTAAGTAGCTGCAGGGTGCTCGTATAAAAACAAAATGAAAGAAAGGTTACATTACCTTTGTCCTCCCTCTCATCCTTTCTTGCTTCTAGTCCTTTTGTTTTTTGAGTAGTTAACTAAACTTCTCTTAGGTTGGAGAATAATGAAATAGACAGGACCAGAGAAAATACTGAACTAAAAAGATCAATAAGTGTATAAGGACCTCATGAAAGCAAACAGGTTGAGAAAAAAAGGTTCAGCAAAAGCTAGAATAAGCAGAGAAAATTTGTGGAAAATGTGGCTTTGAGTTGCATCAGAGAAGGCAGAAGCAGGAGGAAACTCCTTTCATTCAGAGCAAGAGTGTGAGCCAAGACCCTGGGGCAGAAATGAGGAGGTAGTGAGGAAATATCCTAGTAGAATTTTATTTATCATTTTTGCTTAATTCATAACGTTTTAAGTTGCTCTATATATTGGTGATGTAAAGTGACTGTATTATAGTTTTTGTATATAAAAGATTTATGTATTTACTTGAGAGAGAGATTGGGAGGAGAGGGGCAAAGGAAGAGGGAAGACTCTCAAGCAAGGTTACCATTTGTTCATTCAATGAGCACAGCATAAGCTTCTACTGTATAGCATACAGCATGTTAAAAACTAGGGCTATGAGGTAGATGAAATCAAATTGTATAATAGATCAACTGATTAGAATTCTGAGGGTGTTTTGGGTAGAATTTGGTGTTTTGTGCAATTTCAGATCTTTGTAGCATGGAACAGAGTGAGACATTTTGATAGGCATCAGCTTAGGATGAGTAAGGTTAGACTTCAATATTTTCATCTTTTTTGGTAACTCTTCACACACTGAAACTCCAACTGAAACTGCTCTGAGAACACAGAGCAGGTGGGACCAGCTTGAGTGAAACACTGAAGGCTTCCAGGGGACACGCAGCTTACCATCACACATGGGTTAGTGAACTTGGGATGGTTAGCATCAACGTTTTCCTAGTTAGTATTAGTTCAAGGGCATCTGGGTATGGTTGTGTGCATGTATTTTGGGGAAGCATGTTTGTCTCCTAGATGATTACTTGGATTAAAAATGTAAAAATATATAAAATATAAATTTTTAAATGAGTTATTTGGTTCATAAAAAGGCAACCACTGGACACCACACAGCTAACAAAATTAATGTGGCCATGCAGAGAAAGATTGTCACTACTTAAAACCTAGTGTTGATTTGTAAGCAAAACCTCTGTCTCCTGACCTTAGTGCAGTCATCTGGCCTCCCTGTTACTCGTGCCTTTAGATTTGAATCACATTTCGATGCTGTATTTTGGATCTGGAAGCAGAGATGGAGAGTTTGTGGCCATACTGCTGAGGAGCCCAAACAGTGTTTTATATTTGGATGTAAATAAATAAGGCCCAGTCACTAACCTCTTTCTAATACACCATCACTGCTAATTTCAGTAGAGGCTGCAATACCAGATAATGTTCCCTGTTGCAGTAGAGATAGCACTGTTGGCTAACTTTTTTGAAAGGAGAGTATGATTAAAAGAAATGGACAGGAATTATTTGAAACATGTAAGAGAAGCTGATTTAAAATGTTTTAGTATTTTTTTTTTTTTTTCTAGTTTGTTTCCACATGGGCTGTACCCACCGGGAGATTTTTTTTTCTTTTTCACCTAATAAGCTCTTCATAAGTTTTGTTCAAAGTTACTTTTTCTTTTTTTTTTTTTAATAAAGGAACTCATAGGACTGTTAGTTTATCTCCTAATGCCACACACACACACACACACACACACACACACAATCAAGTTATTACCCTCTAAGTAAACAGGATACAAATATTTCCTGGGTGGTTTTTGAATGTGCTGTACCCATGAGGAATGTTGGGGATTCTAGGAATCTTAGTGCCCAGATTTGGCACTGTTCCCCATTAATCACTCTAGTCAAGTAGCTTATCGGAGTAGTACAAAGATTTGGCTATCTATCCTTTATCACTGTTGGGTACAACTCTTGAGTGCCAAGAATGAATGAATCAAAGTGGGTGGATGGATGGGTGATGGTTGGTTCAAAGCTCAAGCAAAAGAGCTTTCTTTTGATATGCTCTCTGGTCTTGTCCTCTGGTCAGATTTAGAAGATAGGAGTAAAATCAAGAAGATAGGAGTAAGGAGACTAAGTCTTACAGCTGGAACTGCTATGGTGAATATAGGAGGGATCAGAGTTGGTCAGGAAAAGACCTAATTTCACTGGGGCCTCAACCTCCTTTGCTCTGTCCAGTAGTAGTTCAGGTGGGCTAGGGTAAAGGATGATGGAAGTTGTACCCTAAAGATTCATGTTAGGTTTGTTCTTGGCTGTGCCATCATAGTATATTACTCTGGTAAATGCCTATCTCATGGCCAACACTCTGCTTGCATGTTCTTTAATTAGAGAAAAAAAAAGTTGAGGAGTAGATATCAGCACACCTTGTTTTTGTTTGTTTGTTTTAACAGAAGGAGAATTATTTTTATTTTATTTATTTATTTTTTAAATAGGAAAAATTGAGGACTGTGAAGAATAACCAGTGTGTCCAAGGACATACAGATGGTTGAGAGGCAGGGCTGCAATTGAACAAAGGTCTGTGTAGGGCCGATGTCTTTGAACACTTTACTTTGCACAAAGGCCTTTTTAAGAAGTAGGTTTTAGTTCAAAGCCAGATCAGTTGGGGATTATTGATCTATCACTTTAAGTTAGTTTTCTTATGATGTATCACTAGAGGTTGGGAGGAGGGGAAAAATGAGAGAAAGCATTAAGTGGCTTAACAGTGTTTTCACCTAATCTGAAAGGATGGCTCAAAAACTAGAAGAAACAACACAATCCACTGTCTCAAATTAACTCACTCATAATGTAATATAAGTATGTTAGCACGTGCTGGCTAAGAAAAGTCAAGAGAAGAGTGTAAGTAGGACTTTGATTGTTAATTGCTTTGAGACACAATCAGGGCCCTGTGATGTCTGTCATTTTTATTTTCACTGTGTCTTCAGAGGTGCCCACAGGAACCTGAAAAATAAAAGCAGAATTCCAGCTCAATATCAAATGAATTTGCAAGGATTTTTCGGGCATTTAAGTCTATGATAAAGTAGGCAGACAAGCGTCTCTCTCTTTTTCTTTTTTAAGATTTATTTGAGAAAGAGAGAGAGAGAGAACAAGGATGCACATGCATGGGCAGGGGGTGGGCAGAGGGAGAGTGAGAGAGAATCTCAAGCACAATCCATAGTAAGTGCAGAGCCTGAGGCAAGGCTCCATCTCATGACCCTGAGATCACAACATGACCTGAAACCAAGAGTCAGATGTTTATCCCACTGTGCCACCCAGGTGCTCCAACATAACCTTCTCTTAATATAAGATATTAATATGAATTAAAAACCAATGAGGTACAAAACTAAGTGAGTTTTTTTTGGTTTGTTTGAAAAGAAAATCATGAGTATAGTACAATTTTGTCATTACATAGAGATGTAAGGACTAAAAACTTAAGCTCCATGATCAGATATTTACAGACCCTGATATTGGGAAGCTCTGACTTTGCCGAACAAGCTTTTCTATGCCCCAGTCTTGTAAAAGTGAAGCAGAGATGATGGTAGCACCTACCCACCCCTGGACAAGTAATGAGGATAACACAGATGCTGTCTATACCAAGATCTGGTCTGCTGTGAACCTTGATAGATTTTAATCATGTTTAGAATTTTTGCTACTGTGATCATGACTGAAATGACATGTCCTACTTGGAGATAATTCAGAATTGAATATTTTGTAGCTTGAGTTCTAATCCATTCTTGTATCATGAGTCCAGTCTACAGGTGAAAAAACATTTTATTTATATTGAGTCTTCTCAAAAGATACAGATTGACTTTACGTACAGCTCTTAAATCATGGAATAATTACTAAATCCTTTTATCCAAAAGCTTTGCTGCATAGTGACTACTCAACAAATACTTGAAAAATGGAGTTGGTTTTTCTTTGCATTGTTTGTTCTAGTGTAAGACAGGTAAATGTATAAAATATATCTTTATGAACAAAGCTCATCAATTGAGACTTAAATTATTTGCACAGGATTTGTAGTTAGCGATCATAAAACTATTTAACACGGTGACAATGATTATATTTTACAATGATTATAGTTTGTTAAATACTTGCAATGAACTTGGAATGTGACAGAATACATGCTTTGATGTTGTTTTATGACTTGGTATTCACTAAAATCAAGGAATGTGGTCTATTAATCTGCTACTAGAAATGTCAGGGCAGAAGTACACCAGATGTTCCTAACCTTTGTTCCAGCGGGTAGAGAAGGCAACCATCCATTTATTTGACAAGCATCTCTGGGGCAGCTTGTATATAACAGGGGCTGTTCTAGACATTGGGGATATAGAGGTGAACAAGATATGCTCAGTCCTCGCTTTTTTGTACGTGCATTCTGGTGGGCATAGTTCAAGAATAAGTAAGTGAAAGAGGTACAGAATGTGATACGTGCTGTAAAGAAAAATGGAAAGTGTTTAATGGAGAATAGTTGTGACAGAGTGTATTTTCCTTTGGACTAATCAGTAAGCAGAGCCCCTATGCTCTTGTGACAGTTAATTTTTGGAAGTGTTTTTGGATTCTCTTGAAGGTGGCACTGGTGGTGATGGGGTTTATCCCAAAATCTTCAAAGTGAGAGTCATTGTTAGAGTTTAGAAAGCCTTTGAGTAGTTGGGTTTATGTTATTTCAAGATATTAATAGTCCTCAAAACCAGGAAGCTCACCCCTATGCTTTGCCTGCTTGTCCCCAATTCTTTGATTGCTTTGGTCCCTTAAAACTTGAATTGAACATCTCTCCTGGGAAATGTCCTGATACCCTGAATGTGACTTTAGATCCCTTTTGTCTGCTTCCCTAACACACATCCCTTTATAGTACCATATTAAAAGATTTGTTTACTTGTCCCTGCCACCACCCACTATTCATGGATAAAACCATAAGCCCCTTGAAGGAAAAGATTATCTTGTTTTAATTTGTATATCTAGTACCTGACACAGCTGCAGCTTTACTCACAAGTTAGTGGGTTGTTTAGATACACTAAAACACTGGGTGTTTAGATACCACTGTTAAGTGTCATCACTCAAGCATTTTTATATTCCATACCTGTGCTTTTTCTCAACTGATCTTTCCCCTCCGTAAAATCATCTAGCTGGTATAACCACACAAAAGGCATTGCATTGTAGAACCAATTTTTTGATGTCTCCCAAATCATGAACGGGTCATACAGGCCCCAAAGGTGATGTGTAATTACTAAGTGTTCACCTGTGGAGTATAGTTAATAATATACAGCTAATAAATAATACTTAATATATAGTTATATATAATATAATATAATATATATATTATGTATAATATATAATAAATAATAACTCAATATAACTTAAATAATTAAATAACTCAATTAAATAATTAAGTAATAATAAATAATAACTTAATATATAGTTAATAAATAATACTTCATAACTAAATAGAAACATTTCCTTTTCGTTCCCTTTTCCCCCCATTACTCTTCTTTCTAATCAAGCCAAAAAACTCACTGCCTCCCATAACCAGTATACAACCCTGCATCCCTCATCAAAGGCATCTCTTCTTCCAGGCCTTAGTTCAGAGTGCATTTCTCATTTGAAATGCATTTTGTTGTGTATACTTTTAAGCCCTGGAAACACTTGGGGAAGGAAGGTGCTCTGTTAGAGCGGGAAGAGGTGAGGGTGGGGTGGGCAAAGAAAACAATCAGTGTCGAATTTAGTTTAATTTCTAGAGACTAACCTCATGCTAGCATTTCTAGTAAATTAGGATCAACCCTAAAATGGAAATAGTAAATGAAATCTTTAATATGTTCAGCTCAGTGGGCTTCAAAAATCTTTCACATCAAAGTTATTCATGAGGTTTTGGAATTTTGAACATTTTTTGTTCAAAGCCCCAGTGCTGCGAAATTCATGTGCAGATCCAAGAAAAAAGGATCTCTTTGAGGGAATTTGAGGTGAGCTCTGAAGTTTTATACAGATATTCTCATGGTGCTATATAAATTATTAAGTATGTGTACTTTTTCTTTTTCCACAATGAAGATGTGCTACTTGCTACTGGGTGTTTTATTAGAATAGATACACAGCAACAGGTTTGGGGCTACCCACAATGTGAGCTCTCAGTAAATGTTGTTTGCTGCTGGTGGAAGTGTAGACTATGCTCCTTTGTTGTGAATGAAGCTGACTGAGGCTATGAAATAGATCTATCTGAGGCGGACCCACAACACTGGTTTCATTGTGTGGTGGGCCTTGACAGGAAATAGGGCTGATTATTTCACGGCTTGGTGTCCTGTTTTCCTAGTGCTTTTCAATCTTGCCTTAATTGCCCTTTTCTCGATGCTACAGTTAAGAGGGATGAGCTATTGCAAATCTATTAGAGAGCTTGATGGGTACCCCCACTCTGATTCTCATTGCTGATCAATTGCTGAATCCACTGATTTTAATTACTGTATATTCTCTATACTTGTCCACTTAGCTTAAATCCTTTCACCGCCCCCCCCTTTTTTCTCTATTCCAGGCCTTAGATCATTCCTTGATTTAGATAACATATGCCTGGTATGTAATAGGTGCCTAATAAATGGTAGATATAATATGGTTTTGAATATCTCTTCTTCCTCTTCAGTCTCTTCTGTGTACTACAGTCACATTAATCCTCCTACAGCATCATTGTTTTCTTGGTTTTTTTTTTTTTTTTTAGATTTATTTATTTGAAAGAGAGTGAGAGAGCAAGAGAGAGCAAGCATGTATGAATGGGGGTGGGGGCGGAGGGAGAGAATCTTCAAGCAGACATTCACTGAGCATGGAGCCAAACATGGGGGCCAGGGCTTGGTCCCACAACCCATGAGATTGTGCCCTGAGCCGAAACCAAAGGCTGACTCTCAGCTAACTGAGCCACCCAGGTGCCCGTTCCTACAGCATCATTGTAATGATGCCACATCTTTGCTCAAAATTCTCAGTCTTTCCCAAAGTCTAGAGAATAAAATACAGAGTCCTTATTTTGGTATTCAAAGACATCTTGGCTGGGCCCCAACTAGTCACTTTAAAACCTTTTCTTGATCATGAAGCCTATGTTCTTGCATTGGGTTTAAGAACTTGGGCCATGGAATTGCATTCAAACTGTGTCTCCACATCCTGCAATCTGCATGTGCTCATACATTAAATGGGAACATGATATTGACTACTTCACTGAGTTACAGAAGAATGACTGGGATTATGACTATGAAGCTCCCAGTACTTCTGACGTGTGTCTTAGGTCTTAGTATGTATCTGACCTTTAAGTGTTCAGACTTTTGTTTTTAGTATTAATTTTTAGCATCCACTTCATACGGAGTACTATATTAATGTTTTTATGGTGGGGAAATCTGAAAGACCTACTCTTTTTTCAAAGAGTCATGTGCTTTCCAACTATTAGCAGATTATTTAGTGCCAAAAAGGCAGATGTCTAATGGCCAAGGGGAATTAAGCAGCTTTAGCTTAACTGGTAATATGCTTTATATAACTTTTCTGTTAGTCATGCTCAATGAGTGAACAGAAATAACTCCCTGGAGGAGAGTAATTTTCCTCCATAATACTAATGTCTACAGAGTCCCTGAGAATAATGGTGCTATTGGGAGTATAGTATAGATTTCCTCAATGTCCTAGATAAGGACAGCATATACAGAGGGAGATGGCAGGCTAACCTCTTCTTTCCTTCCCATTCTCTTCTCCCACATGTTGAATGCATTGTCTTCCTGCCTGCCTTTCACTCCCAAGGGGGCACTGAAACTGAGAGCCTTTGGTAGTGTCTCACTTATTCTTTCCACTTTGGTGACCACTGCCTGGAGATGGTACAAGAATACACACAGAGTGAAAAATTTTGAAACGAAGATGTGACCCATGTTCTTAATAAGCATTATAAATACTATTTTGCAGTGTCTGCCCTAATTTTTTTTTTTCCATTGTTCCTTTCATTGTCACTCTTTTCCCAAAGAATAGCTTGTGTGCACCCTCACCCTTATCTCCTTGGACATTGGTCTTTTAATTAATGTGAGGCCTATCACATTGGGCATCAATCTGGTAATTAAAACTACAAGGAGAAACATCCAAGGGTCAAACAAAGTCACCCAGGGCTTCTCAGTCTGGAGGGATATTACAAGTAAATTGTCAAACTTTGTTTAGCCTTACAACGATGATGATCAGAAACCTCTGACTTGTAATGTATGACAATTTAGTATTAAACCTGTGTGCTAGGCATCATGCTCTGAGAGACTTTACAGCTTCTAGTCCCTGACCAACAGAGCCCCAAGGGAACCCTCACATGTAAATCCATATTTGGAACCATGAGATGCCCTCTCTCGGGCCAGAGGTTGCTCGAATCTGAGATAAAGGCAGCTGGTGGACCTACTCTGGACCCTTTACATAACCTGATCACTAACAGGTCTGTTCAAATCTTGTTATAGGCCTTCGAATATCAGTAGATGTTACTCATCAACTGATATTTTTTTGAGTATCCACTGTGGATTTGCTCACTTCTTTGTTTCTGTCTGTGTATATAATTTTTATCAAGCTTGGAAATTTTTCAGCCATTGTTTTCCTTGTTTCTTTGAATATTTTTTAGAGCCCCGTTGTCTTTGTCTGTTCTCTCTGGAACTCCAAGGACACAAATGTTACATGTTCTGTAATACTCATACAGGTCTCTGGGACTCTATTCATTGATTTTTATTCTATTATCTCTCTGTTGTGTCATTGGATAATTTCTGTTCTATCTTGGAATTCACTGATGGTTCCCTCTGCTGTCTTTGGCTGTTGAGTTCATCTATATGTTTTTTATTTTGGTTATTTTAAGTTCTAACGTGCATTTTTCATTTCCTTCTTTGTATTTCTTTTTCTGTTTTAGACTGTTTTACTTTTACTTTCAAGCATGTTCACAATTGCTTATGGAAGCATATTTTTGTTGGCTGCTTTACAATTCATCTCACTTAATTCTAACATCTTTGTCATCTCAATGTTGGCATTTGTTCTATTGTCTTTGAGATCTTTATGGTTCTTTGAAATATCAGTGATTTTTTATTGAACTCTGTATATTTTATCTATTAGGTCATGGGACTCCTAATCTTATTTAAATCTTTTGCTTTAGCAATCTCATCTGACACTGCACCGTGGGCAACATAGACCACCCCCCAGTTGCTGTTGGTTAGGGTTGGTGGTCCAGGTTCCCCATTCAGGGTCCTTGGCATCCTGAATGGGGTCATGTCTTAGGAATCTTGGTAGAAAGCAGGAGTTGAGACTCCTCGTCAGTCTTCTTTGGGGATATCACCATGGCCGGGAAGGTTAAAGTTGGCTTGCTTCTGTTTCCGCATGACCTTTACCGACACAGCAAATTGTGGTCTTGTTATGTATGTTACATGACATTTGGCATGAAAAAGAACCAAAAAAGTTTCTTGGAGAAATGGCTGATTCTATGATTGGGGTAAGATGAGCCCCAAATATCTTATTTTATCAAAAAGTAATGAGGAAACATGTCAAAAGGACACAGGAGACCACTCGAATGGGCATAGAGTGATCAGATCTTGAATACTTCAAATGTCAAAATAGAGAAAGCAATGTATTATAACCCCTTAATTAAAGATAAAGATTATTATAAATATAAATTATGAGATTATTATTATCATTATTATAAAGATTATTATAACTCCTTAATTAAAGATAAAGATGCTCAGATAGGAAAAGCTCTTTCTCATAGTGGGATTACAGTTAATACATTTGAAAGTTTAAAAAATCATCAATGGAAACTAGAATTTGTAAGTATGATTTTGATAAGGAAAGGGATACTTAAATAGTTTCAAAAAAATCACACAGGTTACTTTGTGATTACAAAGGGGAAAGATAGTAGTTTTCTGATGAAAAAGTTGGCAGACACCACCTTATTCAAGTGATAAATGCTAATATTTAGTATCACCAACACTGAGACATCAACACTAGTGCCTCCTATTGTGATGCACTGAGAAGGATGCAATGTTTCTTCATTGGTACTCCTGTAAAAAAAATGAGTAAACTTCATCTAATTGTGAAGAAACATTAGCCCTATCCAAATAGCGGGATAAGCTACAAAATAATTGGCATATACTTTTTAATGTTACAAAGGTTACAAAACCAAAGTACTGCCAAAAGAGTCATGACAACTAAATACAATGTATTACCCTGAACTGGGTTCAAGGCATGGAAAAGAAATGGCTATAAAGGATGTTATTGCAAGAATTGACAAAATTTTGAACATGGACTGTGGGTTGTTGGGGATTGGCAAATTGTAGTGTGTGAGCCTGATCTATTCCAGGGCCCACTTTTGTGGTATTTACGAGGCAGGAGTGGTCTTTATGTTTTAAAGTGTTGAGAAAATGCAACAACAGTAACAAAAACCCTGAGAATTTGCAATATGGAGCTGATGAAGCTCTGAAAGCCATTTTTTCGGGTACTTAATGGAAAATAGTTTGCTGACTCCTGGACAGTCTGCTAGTAAAGATACATTTTATTTAAGCTCCTAGATGCAGCAAGATGTAACCCTTGCCTTTTCATTTACATAAACCAGCAACTCCTACTTGCTCTTCTAAAACCACTTGACAAGGGTTTGAACACTTGTAACCAAAGGGTCTTGACTGATAGAACAAGCTGCATTGCCAAGGTCATGTGCCCTTGCCTTCCTCTGCTTCATTTGCTAGTGCAGACCACATTTAAGTTGATGAGGTTCTTCAGAGGCCTTATCAAATCTCCAGTCATGGCTGGCAGAACTGCACAGGTATACAGTTTTCCACTTAGTCTGGTGCTCATGTCTCTGCAAGGGCCATTATACATTCTGCTGCTCTCAGAAGAAATATTGATGAAATGTGTCCAACGTAATTAAAAATGGATTCATAATGGAAATGCCAATTCAGTGAACATAACTAATAACACTGTGAGTTCATATAATTACTTTTTAAATGGTCTAAAGATCTGATAGGAAAAAAAAAGACTTCACTATCCTATTACACTGTTTCATAAATTTACATTCCGAAAAATTCATAAAGCAATTCTAAAGGGAGAGAGAGAGAGTTGAAGGGAGAGAAAGAAATGTCAAAATGATTTACAGAAGTAAGAACTTTGGCTTCACAGAGTTAGTCTAGAATTTTTTATTTGTTCTCCTTTCTATGCACATCCGCCAACATGTATTGAGCATGTAATGTGCACTGGGCTCTGTGGGAAGTCCTGAGGATATAATAATCAGATGCAGCCCTTACCCTTGAGGTAATCAGAAAGTGTTAGGGGAGGGAAATACTATCATATGGTTGCAATGCCATCTGATAAGTGAGATGAAAATTGTAGATTTCAATGTTACTTCTTGGGAAACTGAGAAAAGTCTTCTTTAAAGGAACAGACACTTAATTGGGTATTGAAGGTGAGTGGGAGGTTGCTGGGATAATCCTGATGAATGAAGAAGGCATGCCCATATAGAAGAGAGATTAAACAATATGAGTAGGTATCTAAAATAATGCAAAATGAGGGAAATTGTTACAGACACTTAAAAATTCAAGAAAGTTGCAACATTCAGGATGAAATAACTAAAGATAGTAAACTTAAGAGTTGAATTTAGAAGTTTCTAGAAGGAAATCTTGAGTTCAGAGGGAACCACCTTGGACACATAAATGTAGGAAAGAAATCTGGAAAAAAATGATTAAGAAAGAAGGGATTTGGGGAGAAAAGAGAGGGAGAGAAAGAAAGAATGTGGATTTCCACAAGTTATAGATTATTGCATACTAGGAGACGGCCACATGCAGACTTTACAGGAGGAATAACCGTAAGATGTGCTGTTTTCCCTGAATTTGTATCTGAGACATGATTTAAGGCTCCAAGCTTGACAAAGCCATCAAACCTTTCCAGAACTGCTGATTTACATAAAAGGGAATGTTTTAGTGGGAATGTTCTAGAGCAACCTGTAAATTTGTCATAAGTAAGGAGCATGTACTCCTGTCTCTTTGTCTTTCCATTCTATTTCACTTGGAGAGTCCTCTCTTCCACAGGTTTGGAGTGAGCCAACCTGGTTTCTAGCTACATGTTCCATGGGACCGAGGACTGTATAATGAAAACCTTGAATCCCTAGGCTTTAGTGATTAATTTTAAAATGTGACCCAATCTTACTTAAAACTGCTTGAAGAGCTCTTTTTATTTATTCAACTCATAATTATAAAAATAGAACTTAGATCTTCCATGGTTACTACTCCTAATAAATCACTTGAAAGAGAAGTCAAGGGAAAGGACTAGAGAACCACGAAATGGGGTAAGATCAAGTTCAGCTGTAATTGTGCATCCGGGTCTGCTAGCAATAGATCCTCTCAGTTTTTAATTTTTTTTTTTTTTTTTACTGGAAAAGTCTTTATCTCTTGTTTTTGAAGGGTATTTTCTTAGTTAGAGAATTCCAAGTTAGTGATTCATTTTGTTTTTGTTAGTCTATTTTCTTACAGCAGGTTAAAAACATCATACCATTATTTTACTGCTCCCATTATTTCTGTTACATAATATTGATGCTTTAAAGCTCATATTTTTTTTCTCTCTCTAGTTAAGATTTCTTTCTTGTTTTGTTTTCTACACTTGGACAGTGGTGTGCCCAGGAATGGTTTCATTGTATTTATCCTGCCTGGGGTTTGCAGAGCTTCTTGAGGCTGTGGGTTGACTTTCTTTCTTTCTTTCTTTCTTTTTTTTTTTTTTTTAATCATACCAGTTTTAGAAAATTCTCAACCATTTGACTTCAAGTGTTTCTTGTATCTCATTCTCTTTCTCCCATGAGACTCCAATAACACATATGCTAAACCATTCCCAAGCATTCTTTCTTTTTTTTTTTTTAAGATTTTATTTATTTATTTGAGAGAGAGAGAGAGAATGAGAGAGAGAGCATGAGAGGGGAGAGGTGAGCGGAAGAAGCAGACTCCCTGCTCAGCAGGGAGCCTGATGTGGGACTGGATCCTGGGACACCAGGATCATGATCTGAGCCTGTGGTTGCTTAACCAACTGAGCTGCCCAGGCGCCCTCTCAAGCATTTCTTAAATCCTTTTCTATATATATCTACAAATATATATAGATATATAGTTGTTGTTTTGTCTTTCTGTGCTTCTATCTGTTGTTTTTTCCTGACTCCCTTACTGATTCATTAATAATGAAGTTATCATATCCTTCAGTTTGGGAATATCATTTGACTTTTTTTTAAGGGTATATTTTTCTGGTGAAAGTCTTTATCTTATTATCTATTTTCTCACACTTAGTAATAATAGTTATTTTAAAGTCCATGCTTGATAACATAAATATCTGGGTTACCTGTAGGCTGGTTTTTATTGTTTTTTTTTTGTTTGTTTGTTTTTGTTTTTTTTTTTTTAGCCACTTTTCTTGTTCTGCTTGGTGATTTTTGAGTAAGTACTTGTAGGAGAATTGTCGAGGTTCTAGGTGATGTTGAATTCCTCAAAAAAAAAAAAAAAGATTTACCTCCTCCTTTGGCTATAGCTAGATTAGGGTGCATATACTCAATACTGTGAGGAGAGAGTTTCTTTAAAAATTAATATGAAAATCAGTATTCCTAGGATGTAGGTCTACAGGGGTTCTGACTGATTGCCTGGAATTCTTATTATGGCCTGTCTTCCTTGGGATCCTGAACTCTAATTTTGTTACTGAAAATTGCTGAAAAATCTATCCTGTTTGAGCATATAGAGCTTTTGGTCCTGAAAGGCAAGAATTGTTTCCGACTGGGTCACAGCTTTCTTCAGATGCAGCATGTACTTCCAGCTCACTGCAAACTCCTCCACACACTGTATTTATACACTTAACTAGACTCGTTTTTTTTTTTAAATTTTAAATTTTATAAACATATTTATTCGAGTATGGTTAGCACATAGTGTTATATTAGTTTCAGGTGTACAATATAATGATTCAAAGATTGTATACATCACTCAGTGCTCATCATTACTCATAATAGTAAGTGTACTATTAATCTCTATTTTGCCCATTCCCCCTCCCCATCTTCCCTCTGGCAACCACTAGTTCTCTGTAGTTGAGTCTATTTTTTTTCTTTATTCTTCATTCGATTTGTAAATTGCATGTATGCGTGAAATCATAGTGTATTGTCTTTCTCTGACTGGCTTATTTCACTTAGATTTGTACCCTCTAGATCTGTCCATGTTTTGCAAATGGCAAGAGCATTTTTTATGGGTAATATTCCTCTGTGTGTGTGTGTGTGTGTGTATGTGTGTATGTGTATGTGTGTATGTATGTACCACATCTTCTTTATAAAATTTCTAGAAAAAAATACATGCAATGATTTCTTTGACATCATCCCTAGAAATATTTTTCTAGATTTGTTTCCTCTGGCAAGGGATACAAGAACTGGAACTTCACTAAAATATAAAGCTTCTCAACAGCAAAGGAAATGATCAGTAAAACAAAAAGTCAACCTAAGGAATGGGAGGAGATATTTACAAATGATATATCCAATAAGGGGTTAGTATCCAAAATACATAAAGAAGTTATACAACTCAACACCAAAAGAACTCAAATAATCCAATTTAAAATGGGCAGATGACACAAATAGACATTTTTCTGACAAATGAAAATATACTCAACATCACTAACCATCAGGGAAATACAAATTAAAACCATAATGAGATATCACCTCACGCCAGTACTAATGACTAGTGTCAAAAAGACAAGAAATAACAAGAGCTGATGGGAATGTGAAGAAAAGGGAACCTTCCTGCACTAATGCTGGGAATGCAAACTGCCAGAGCCATTCTGGAGAATAATATGGAGGTTCCTCAAAAAACTGAACATAGTATTACCATATGATCCAGTAATTCTTCTACTATTTAACCAAAGAGAACAAAAATGCTTATTTGAGAAGATATATGCAGCCCTGTGTTCATAGCTTCATTCATTTTTATCAGCTGCGTGGTCCTTGTCTGTAATCATTTGATTTCCGTCTCCTGAAATCAGGTGGGAAAATAGGATATTCTCCTTAATATAGAATGGATTGTGTTAGACATAAAATAAGTCATAGTTTAAGATTTGGCACATGCTTCAAAGGAAAACACGTTGAGTTTTAGGCTTGTGACTCTACTTTCCCTTCTCTCAGGAATCTTGTTTCTTCTCATACTAAAAGCCTTGGCAGCCTTAAGCTTAAATTTTGGTCTCTCCAGTTCTGGGAAACTGCCAACCAAGATACTCTGCTGACTTACCTACCTCTTTATAGTTTCTTCCTTTTGGCTTCTCAGCCTCTCATCTTCTGCAAAAAGTGGCAAATTCTTCCAGTAGGAAAATGATACTCAGAATGTATAGCTGACCTCAGTGAGCTTCCTTTTTGACACATTGATGTCGTAAATCCCAACCGTGTTGGCATTTTTTTTTTTTTAAACTCTGCCTTCAGATTGTGTGTGGTTCTGTGTTTTATTTGGACTTTTAGTTGCTCTTAGTGAGATGTGCTACTCTGTCACAGCTTGAAGCAGAAGAATTCTTACCTGTGTATTATTTTAGACATCAGAACATTTCACATGAAAATTTAGAATTTTTTTTTTCACTTGAAAATAACAATCCATGGCAGCAGAGAATCTCTGCTCCTTTCAACTCAGCAGGCATATCACAGGACACACAATCTTCACCACTCTGTATTGTCTTTCACCATTCTAGCTTCATTCATTGCTGTCCTTTACATATCCCTCTGTAATCATTCGATTTTGCATGACTTGAAGTGTCTTGAGAGAATTGTATGTTTTCTGTTCTTCAAAACCATAGTAGAGGAAAGGAGCTTCAGTGGCAATAAAAAAGATTTTTGTTAGACATAAAACATTTCTCCATTATAGGCACTTTCCAGTTAAGGGAAGGCATTTCTAGAACAAATAGACTAGATGCTCCATATATGTACCATAGATCAGATAATGTCAGAAATTTGGGATTACTGAAAATTTTACTTATTAGGTGGACTTGAAGACTATAGTTTCATTAAGAATAGAAGAATGGGGGGCATCTGGGTGGCTCAGGGGTTTAAGCCTCTGCCTTCGGCTCAGGTCATGATCTCAAGGTCTTGGGATCGAGCCCCGCCCGCATGGGGCTCTCTGCTCAGCAGGGAGACTGCTTCCCTCTCTCTCTCTGCCTGCTTCTCTGCCTACTTGTGATCTCTCTCTCTGTCAAATAAATAAATAAAATCTTTAAAAAAAAAAAAGAATAGAAGAATGGTGCTGTGGTTAATAGAAAGGCATGTGTTACAATCATTCAGGGATTTGCTATGAAAGTCTTTCATTCTTTCAGTCATTCATATATGGAATATTTTTGCATATTTACTATATGCTAGCCTAGTTTCTAGGCACTCTGAATCAGTGGTGAACTTTAGTTTTAGCAAGTTAATAAAGAGAGTAAATGCACGGAGAAGCAAAACAATTTCAGATAGTGTTAAGTATTTGTAGCAGGCAAAATGATGGCTTCCAAAGATATCCATGTCTTAATGCCTAGAATCTGTGAATATGTTGTTTTACATGGCAAAGGGGATTTTACAGATCTTGTTAGGGGTAAGGACTTTCAGTTGGAGAGATTACCCTACATTAACCTGGTAGTCTTGATATAATTATAGGAGTCTTTAAAAGCTGAGAACCTTTCCTGGCTATAGTCAGAGGGAGATATGACTACAGAAGAAGGATCAGAGAGATGTTACATTGCTGGCTTTGAAGATGAAAGAAAGGGACCATGAGCCAAGGATTTGGATAGCCCCTAGAAACTGGAAAAGGAAGAAAACAGATTTTTCCCTGAAGCTTCCAGAATGAAATGCAGGCTTTCTCACACCTTTATTTTGGCCCAGTAAGACACGTGCTGGTCTTCCAATCTACAGCATTATAAATTAATCCATCTTTGTTGTCCTAAGCAACTAGGTTTCCGTGAATTTGCTACTGTAGCAATAGAAAACAAATACAGTACCATAAAAAATATATAGGTTAGTGATATAGAAAGTGGTGGTGGTGGTGGGAGGCTATGCTAGCTTGGATGTTGACCGAAAACTTTCCAAAGCTGAAACTGGAACCTACTGGAAGAACGAGATTTGTGTGTTTATGGCAGTAGAGGGCAGTGCTGAGGAGACTAGGAGATGAAGGAGAAGCAAGAAAGTGCAGATTGAGTAGGACGTCGTAGGTCCTGGTAAAGAGTTTAAATTTTATTTCATTTTGTTTAAAAAGTTTGTAGAGGGAGAACAATATAATTTTATTTACATTCTTGGGCCTATCCCCAGAGAATCTGATTTACTGGGCTCATGAAGGGATCTAAGAATCTTCATTTGTACAACTGCCACAGAGGTGGACTTTGGATCACACTGTAACAAATACTATTTAACTTTCTGGGATTTGTTCTCTGGCTCCTACACATAGGTTCATTCCCCATCTTTGTCTTTTTGTAGACATTTTCCCCAACATATACCATAATCTCCAGATCACAGAATATTTTTTGGGTTCTTCCCATGTTGTTCATGGAGCCAATTCAGGACATCTAAGAGTACACACAGTTACCTAATGAAATTGAGCAATATTTGTATACTGTCACAAGTCTACGTTACTGCTTTTTCAGGTTCATATTATATAATGAACTTTTAATGAAGCTTGTATCATTGAAATTTTTTTTCTCTTACTCTCACCTCAAGGAATTTGCTACTTTAAAAAAGAAAACCACTCCTAGTAAATTGAATAGATTTTTAGCTCTAAGAAAGCAGTATATTGTCTCTTGTGTTGAAGGGTAGAGTATGAGAAATATGAGTGAAGAATTTAGGCTAGGGAAAGAGTGTGTTCCTAAAAGAGCTCAATCCTGTAAGTTGGCTTTAGGAAATGGACCATAATTTTGAGTACCCTGATATGGAGGTAACTGCACACACCTTTAGACATTTTCTTCTGTGTAAATAGCCATTACACTTGATCTGACCTTCTTAGTTCAGAGTTCCCAGTCATTCTTACTTGCCAGAGCAATTCTTCCTGACTCCTAATAACTACCCAAGACAAGCTGGTGACAAAGAAAGAGTCACTCATTTTAAAGAGATAACTTTCTCCGTCTTAATTTGTACTTTGTAGTATGGTTGAAACCCAGCAATATTTTTAAATTGTTAATCCTTCTTGCCTTATAACTATGTTTATTTGTGGGGACGGATGGTTGCCAGGCATGCTTCCTGTTTCAGGGTGCCCTTGTTTCAGGCGGTTCACAGTTGTCTTTGTTCATATGCAGAATGTGGCTGCTGTATGTAGAATTCTTTTCTTTGTAATGTTTCCTTTTCTCTCAGACTTGGCTCTGAGATTGTGCTTACCTATTTTTTTTTTTTTTTGGAGTAATTATCATTAATGGAAAGCATTAAGTAGAAGTGAGTGTGTGTTTTTAGGTAATTGTCCTGAGGATGTATGCATAGGAGGATAACGGAGGGAACTGTTGGGGTAATCCGGGCTCTGGGACCCTTTGTGTTTTTGCCAACCTTCAGCTTTCTCTTCATAGACCTATCCAGGAACTGTGGTTCCTGAGTAACGTGAAGGGCAACAAAATAGGACAGAAACTAATACCAAGTTAGACCAGAAGCCCAGTTATCCATAGTTCATGCTTCCTGATTTATAATTCATACTCTTAACTAAAGTGATTTCTGTAAATACAGATTTGTTCTTGACACTTCCCCTCAAAACCTTCATTGGTTTCCCCTTGCATGTGGAAGAAAACAGGAAGGAATTCTGCCCTTCAGGTGAGAAATTATAGGGTGACCATAGAATTCATGGTTCAAACTGGGACAACTGGAGACTGTAAAGAATGCTGTGAATAATTCGGCTTGGGTGACAGGTTTCTAGTGCCCCAGGCAAATGGGGACAGCTGGCCCTGCTATCTAGAAGAGTCTTCAAACTCAATCTCCATCGTCATCATTCACTCTGTTCCATTCACATTGGCTGCTTTCAGTTCTTTAAAAGTACTCACCTTATGGCCTCTGTGCAGGCTATACACTTTATCTAAAATACTTTTTAATGAGTTCCTTGCATGGCTGCCTCCTCACCCTTTAGGTCTCAGTTAAACAATCACCACTTCAGAATGGTGTCCCTGACCCTTGACTCTTGAGACAATTCTCATTCTATTTTGCTCTATCACAGGATATTGTGATTTCTTTCTTTCTTTTCTTAAAGCAGTTATTACAACCAAAACTCTATTTTCTGCGTATCTGCTAACTCCTCAGTCCAACTAGAATGTATATTTTTTCTTGTCATCTCTTAAGACTTCCATTCAGTTAGTTAGTGAGACCGACACTTCTTGTCCTAATTCCAGACCCTGAGGGAGTAATGATTGTCCTAGCTTGATTCAGGTCACCAGGCTCTGGTACAGTCAGCTGTGGCTGGGGTGGTGGATCAAGTTTTATAAACATCCATGCCACGAGCACACATTTTTGGGTTGAGACAATGAAGGGGGCAGGCTCAAAGTCATGTGCTCTAAGTTGTCTAAACACATCATTACATGGTTTCCTTTTTTCCTTACGTCTGTCGTTTCCCAGGGAGAGTTCTGGTCCTTTTCTTTTATTTTCCCTTTGCTCCTTTAATTTCTGAAGGTCAAGTTACACATCTCATTCACTTCTTTTGAATAGAGCAATTTGGAATTGTTGTTTCCCTGATTTGTCTGAATCGAGTGGTTACTTTCGGCATCTGATTGAACCTAATGAATCACTTATTTGATCAAACATCTGTCCCGTACCAGTATTCTGAAGTTGACCCCTGCCATAAGGCAAGGGGTTTATTCTGACATTAGCTGTTTCTCTTTAGTAATTAGGGGGTTTATTCTTTTTTGGTTGTATATGTTTATTTGTCTGCATTGCAGATTAAAATCAAATGCATATTATGATTCTACCGATTTAGTAACATAGTAAAACAGTTGTCTCCCGTTTGGTATAAAAAGGTAATTGAAGAGTCACTCCTGCTGAGAGTTAGAGGCTTGGATTCTAGACTGAATCCTATCCCTAAGGAATGGTATGGTAGCTGGAATTCCTTGAGCCTGTCACACTGACCCTCCTTCATTTATGAAATAAAAGAATTGATTAAAATTACTTTTAAGCTGTCTGCTAGCCCTGAAATTCTGAGATGTTATAACTGCCTGAGAAGGGATCCTATTTTTTGACTAGTTGTTAATTTTGAAAAAGACTCTGAATAAAATACTTCCAAGAGAAACTTTTTCAAGGAAGTTTGTTATGGGGAGGATTCTTTATTATTTTTGGAAGAATTTAACATAAGAGAAGTGACCCATGTCCTAAAGTCCATGAGTCTGTAAGAGTCCATTTTCTCCATAGTAATGACATTCAGTGCCACCTTGCTGCATTTTGGCTCGGGGTAGACAGAGGCAAAGTGGTCAAAATGGCTGCTGCCTTGATTCTTGCTCAGAAAACTCAATTAGAGGACAGAGCCAAGATGCAGACTGAAGTAACAGTCATTATTTTTTACAGCAGATTAATGGGAGTGAAATAGAGAAAGCTTTCTGCCCTGTAAATGTGCCACTTGCAGTCCTGTAACATATGGCTCAACACAGAATAAGGGAAATTCAAATAGTCATTGAACGATAAAGGCCAGAAACTGCCAATGATATCTCCAGGAGCATGAGAGATGCCCTGACCCACTCCTTTCCTGCTTGGCATCTCCTGTAATGAGAACACGGACCAAATCAGTTGCAAAGGGACCTGCCTGTGAACGTTTCACTGCATCTGTTCACCACACACTAATGACATAAGCAGTATTGTTCCTGGCATAGCCCCTCCCACGAGGGACATGACCACATAGTGCTGCTTTTTGAAAGACTCCTGACAGCACTTAGTGATTCACAGACGTGTAATAAAGAGATCTTGGTGAAATGATAGTTATTAGGACACCTACTGTCAGCTCAGTTCTCGTGTTTCCATGCTCCCAGGTCTTCTGGGCGTACTTTAAATGTTGTTTTGGTTGGCTTCAGTTTGCAATTATCTCTGGTAATGGAAGGGAGTGGTTAATTTAAAACAGCGGATTTTTCAGGAATAATCTTGGCATCAGTGCAAATTTTGACAGAGATTTTAACAAGGGTATGCCTGATAGTCTATCAGTTCAGACCAAGACTCAAAGATGAGATGTGAACACTTGAATGTTTACTATTTCCCTGGAGAATCCCCCAACTGGGAACTATTTTACCTTTTAAAATCATTGCGGAGAAAATAGAGAACCGCACTGTGAATAGGCACAGGGCTGGTATAAAACATGGGTAGCTTACCTTTTACAGAGTCTTTATACCTTTGTGCCTTGTGCCCCATTCAACTCAACACACATTTAATGAGTACTTACTGTATATGAGGCATGGACAGTGAAGGGACAGATCACCTTGCTCTCAGAGTGCTGACAGTGTACTGTAGAAATAATTACAATGCATTGTGACAGACTTTATACAGAACCTCCCAGCAGAGGTGAATAGCACGAGATAGGGAAGTCCAGGACAGCTACAGAGAAGATGAAACAATTGAGGTGGGTTTGAAGGCTTGCTAATAATACTTCAGGCAGACAGAGTGCAGAGGTGAGTTTCTAGGGTGAAGGAACACCAGTGAACATAGCCATGGAGGTGCGCACATCAGCAACTGATTAAAAAACAGAGAATAGTCAGAAATGAATTAAAAGGACAACTGTAGTGTGAGCAAAATAAACAATGTTTAAAATCCCTAAACAGCTGAGTAAACCCCACACTTGTCCTCATGGAACTTAAAAAGTAGTCCAAGAAGCAAAACATAGGCATGTGAAGAAAAGACTCAAGGTAACAGATGCTAAGACTGTGAATACATATGAAACATACAAACATGAAATGCTATAGATATTTTGAGGACTGAGAGATTCAGGGTTCCTGGAAGGGCACCTGTGGAGGCAAAGAGGAGTGGGAGATAAAGTTGAAACTGATGAAAGACATGATTTTAAGATTTTCATCATGTGTCTCCTCCATTTTGTTGGCTTTCAAGCTATCACCATATTCACATGAGACCAAGCCTGTTAATTTACACAGCATTATTGTGTCTCTCCACACACCCGCAAGCCCAGTTTCAAATGTATGTTCACTGGCAAATCAAGAAGTGGAGAAAAACATAAAGGAGAAAAATATTACTCAACTTATACTCTGTACAGAAAATTAGTTTTTAATATTTGGTATATATAACTCCAGATTTCTTACATAAACATGTTCTCTATATAAAAATTTTTTTCTCTGTATTTCTTACAATAAATTTTATTTTATTTTTAGAAAAATTTTTAAATTTATTTATTTTTTATTTACTTATTAATTTTAATTTTTATTTTTTATAAACATATAATATATTTTTATCCCCAGGCGTACAGATCTGTGAATCACCAGGTTTACACACTTGACAGCACTCACCATAGCACATACCCTCCCCAATGTCCATGACCCCACCCCCCGAACCCCCCTCCCCCATCAACCCTCAGTTTGCTTTGTGAGATTAAGAGTCACTTATGGTTTGTCTCCCTCCCAATCCCATCTTGTTTCATTTACTCTTCTCCTACCCCCTTAACCCCCCATGTTGCATCTCCTCTCTCTCATATCAGGTGGATCATATGATAGTTGTCTTTCTCCGATTGACTTATTTCGCTAAGCATGATACCCTCTAGTTCCATCCACGTCGTCGCAAATGGCAAGATTTCATTTCTTTTGATGGCTGCATAGAATTCCATTGTGTATATATACAACCTCTTCTTTATCCATTCATCTGTTGATGGACATCTAGGTTCTTTCCATAGTTTGGCTATTGTAGACATTGCTGCTATAAACATTCGGGTGCACGTGCCCCTTCGGATCACTACGTTTGTATCTTTAGGGTAAATACCCAGCAGTGCAATTGCTGGGTCATAGGGTATTTCTATTTACAACATTTTGAGGAACCTCCATGCTGTTTTCCAGAGTGGTTGCACCAGCTTGCATTCCCACCAACAGTGTAGGAGGGTTCCCCTTTCTCCGCATCCTCGCCAGCATCTGTCATTTCCTGACTTGTTAATTTTAGCCATTCTGACTGGTGTGAGGTGGTATCTCATTGTGGTTTTGATTTGTATTTCCCTGATGCCGAGTGATATGGAACACTTTTTCATGTGTCTGTTGGCCATCTGGATGTCGTCTTTGCAGAAATGTCTGTTCATGTCTTCTGCCCATTTCTTGATTGGATTATTTGTTCTTTGGGTGTTGAGTTTGCTAAGTTCTTTATAGATTTTGGACACTAGCCCTTTATCTGATATGTCGTTTGCAAATATCTTCTCCCATTCTGTCAGTTGTCTTTTGGTTTTGTTAACTGTTTCCTTTGCTGTACAAAAGCTTTTGATCTTGATAAAATCCCAAAGTTAATTTTTGCCCTTGCTTCCCTTGCCTTTGGCGATGTTCCTAGGAAGATGTTGCTGTGGCTGAGGTCGAAGAGGTTGCTGCCTGTGTTCTCCTTGAGGATTTTGATGGATTCCTTTCTCACATTGAGGTCCTTCATCCATTTTGAGTCTATTTTTGTGTGTGGTGTAAGAAAATGGTCCAATTTCATTTTTCTGCATATGGCGTCCAATTTTTCCCAACACCATTTATTGAAGAGGCTGTCTTTTTTCCATCGGACATTCTTTCCTGCTTTGTCAAAGATTAGTTGTCCATAGAGTTGAGGGTCTATTTCTGGGCTCTCTATTCCGTTCCATTGATCTATGTGTCTGTTTTTGTGCCAGTACCATGCTGTCTTGATGATGACAGCTTTGTAGTAGAGCTTGAAGTCCGGAATTGTGATGCCACCGACTTTGGCTTTCTTTTTCAATATTCCTTTGGCTATTCGCAGTCTTTTCTGGTTCCATATAAATTTTAGGATTATTTGTTCTATTTCTTTGAAAAAAATGGATGGTACTTTGATAGGAATTGCATTAAATGTGTAGATTGCTTTAGGTAGCATAGACATTTTCACAATATTTATTCTTCCAATCCAGGAGCATGGAACATTTTTCCATTTCTTTGTGTCCTCCTCAATTTCTTTCATGAGTACTTTATAGTTTTCTGTGTATAGATTCTTAGTCTCTTTGGTTAGGTTTATTCCTAGGTATCTTATAGTTTTGGGTGCAATTGTAAATGGGATAGACTCCTTAATTTCTCTTTCTTCTGTCTTGTTGTTGGTGTAGAGAAATGCAACTGATTTCTGTCCATTGATTTTATATCCTGACACTTTACTGAATTCCTGTACAAGTTCTAGCAGTTTTGGAGTGGAGCCTTTTGGGTTTTCCACATATAGTATCATATCATCTGCGAAGAGTGATAGTTTGACTTCTTCTTTGCCGATTTGGATGCCTTTAATTTCCTTTTGTTGTCTGATTGCTGAGGCTAGGACTTCTAGTACTATGTTGAATAGCAGTGGTGATAACGGACATCCCTGCCGTGTTCCTGACCTTAGCGGAAAAGCTTTCAGTTTTTTCTCCATTGAGAATGATATTTGCAGTGGGTTTTTCATAGATGGCTTTGATAATATTGAGGTATGTGCCCTCTAGCCCTACATTTTGAAAAGTTTTGATCAGGAAGGGATGCTGTACTTTGTCAAATGCTTTTTCAGCATCTATTGAGAGTATCATATGGTTCCTGTTCTTTCTTTTATTAATGTGTTTTATCACATTGATTGATTTGTGGATGTTGAAGCAACCTTGCAGCCCTGGAATAAATCCCACTTGGTCGTGGTGAACAATCCTTTTAATGTACTGTTGGATCCTTTTGGCTAGTATTTTGGTGAGAATTTTTGCATCTGTGTTCATCAAGGATATTGGTCTGTAGTTCTCTTTTTTGATGGGATCCTTGTCTGGTTTGGGGATCAAGGTGATGCTGGCCTCATAAAATGAGTTTGGAAGATTTCCTTCCATTTCTATTTTTTGGAACAGTCTCAGGAGAATAGGAATTAGTTCTTCTTTAAATGTTTGGTAGAATACCCCGGGAAGCCATCTGGCCCTGGGCTTTTGTTTGTTTGGAGATTTTTGATGACTGTTTCAATCTCCTTACTGGTTATGGGTCTGTTCAGGCTTTCTATTTCTTCCTGGTTCAGTTGTGGTAGTTTATATGTCTCTAGGAATGCATCCATTTCTTCCAGATTGTCAAATTTGTTGGCATAGAGTTGCTCATAGTATGCTCTTATAATTGTTTGTATTTCTTTGGTGTTGGTTGTGATCTCTCCTCTTTCATTCATGATTTTATTTATTTGGGTCCTTTCTCTTTTCTTTTTGATAAGTCTGGCCAGGGGTTTATCAATCTTATTAATTCTTTCAAAGAACCAGCTCCTAGTTTCATTGATTTGTTCTATTGTTTTTTTTGGTTTCTATTTCATTGATTTCTGCTCTGATCTTTATGATTTCTCTTCTCCTGCTGGGCTTAGGCTTTCTTTCTTGTTCTTTCTCCAGCTCCTTTAGGTGTAGGGTTAGGTTGTGTACCTGAGACCTTTCTTGTTTCTTGAGAAAGACTTGTACCGCTATATATTTTCCTCTCAGGACTGCCTTTGTTGTGTCCCACAGATTTTGAACTGTTGTGTTATCATTATCATTTGTTTCCATGAATTTTTTCAATTCTTCTTTAATTTCCTGGTTGACCCATTCATTCTTTAGAAGGATGCTGTTTAGTCTCCATGTATTTGGGTTCTTTCCACATTTCCTCTTGTGATTGAATTCTAGCTTCAGAGCATTGTGGTCTGAAAATATGCAGGGAATGATCCCAATCTTTTGATACTGGTTGAGACCTGATTTAGGACCGAGGATGTGATCTATTCTGGAGAATGTTCCATGTGCACTAGAGAAGAATGTGTATTCTGTTGCTTTGGGATGAAATGTTCTGAATATATCTGTGATGTCCATCTGGTCCAGTGTGTCATTTAAGGCCTTTATTTCCTTGTTGATCTTTTGCTTGGATGATCTGTCCATTTCAGTGAGGGGAGTGTTAAAGTCCCCTACTATTATTGTATTGTTGTCGATGTGTTTCTTTGATTTTGTTATTAATTGGTTTATATAGTTGCCTGCTTCCACGTTGGGGGCATAGATATTTAAAATTGTTAGATCTTCTTGTTGGACAGATCCTGTGAGTATGATATAGTGTCCTTCCTCATCTCTTATTATAGTCTTTGGCTTAAAATCTAATTGATCTGATATAAGGATTGCCACTCCTGCTTTCTTCTGATGTCCATTAGCATGGTAAATTCTTTTCCACCCCCTCACTTTAAATCTGAAGGTGTCTTCAGGTTTAAAATGAGTTTCTTGTAGGCAACATATAGATGGGTTTTGTTTTTTTATCCATTCTGATACCCTGTGTCTTTGTCTTTTGATTGGGGCATTTAGCCCATTAACATTCAGGTTAACTATTGAGAGATATGAATTTAGTGCCATTGTATTGCCTGTAAGGTGACTGTTATTTTATATTGTCTCTGTTCCTTTCTGATCTACTACTTTTAGGGTCTCTCTTTGCTTAGAGGACCCCTTTCAATATTTCCTGTAGAGCTGGTTTGGTGTTTGCTAATTCTTTCAGTTTTTGTTTGTCCTGGAAGCTTTTAATCTCTCCTTCTATTTTCAATGATAGCCTAGCTGGATATAGTATTCTTGGCTTCATTTTTTTCTCGTTTAGTGCTCTGAATATATCATGCCAGTGCTTTCTGGCCTGCCAGGTCTCTGTGGATAAGTCTGCTGCCAATCTAATATTTTTACTATTGTATGTTACAGACTTATTTTCCCGGGTTGCTTTCAGGATTTTCTCTTTGTCACTAAGACTTGTAAATTTTACTATTAGGTGATGGGGTGTGGACTTATTCTTATTGATTTTGAGGGGGGTTCTCTGAACCGCCTGGATTTTGATGTTTGTTCCCTTTGCCATATTGGGGAAATTCTCTCCAATAATTCTCTCCAATATACCTTCTGCTCCCCTCTCTCTTCTTCTTCTGGAATCCCAATTATTCTAATGTTGTTTCGTCTTATGGTGTCACTTATCTCTCGAATTCTGCCCTTGTGGTCCAGTAGTAGTTTGTCCCTCTTTTGCTCAGCTTCTTTATTCTCTGTCATTTGGTCTTCTATATCGCTAATTCTTTCTTCTGCCTCGTTTATCCTAGCAGTGAGAGCCTCCATTTTTGATTGCACCTCATTAATAGCTTTTTTTATTTCAACTTGATTAGATTTTAGTTCTTTTATTTCTCCAGAAAGGGCTTTTATATCTCCCGAGAGGGTTTCTCTAATATCTTCCACGCCTTTTTCGAGCCCGGCTAGACCTTGAGAATCGTCATTCTGAACTCTAGATCTGACATATTACCAATGTCTGTAATGATTAGGTCCCTAGCCTTTGGTACTGCCTCTTGTTCTTTTTTTTTGTGGTGAATTTTTCCGCCTTGTCATTTTTGTCCAGATAAGAGTATATGAAGGAGCAAGTAAAATACTAAAAGGGTCGCAACAACACCAGTAAAATATGCTTTAACCAAATCAGAAGAGATCCCAAATCATGAGGGGGGAGAAAGGGGATAAAAAGAGGTTCAGAAAGAAAAAAAAAAAAAAGAAAAAAAAGAAACAATTAAAAAAGAAGAAAACGAAAAAAGAAAAAATATAAAAAAGAAAAAACATATATATATATTAAATAAGCTAGTTAAAACGCGTTAAAAAAGAAAAGGGTAAAGGTTAAAAAAAATTTGGCAGAAGAAGAGAAAAAAAATGAAAAAGAAAAAAAAATAAGTAAACTGCAAGGCTAAAGAATCATGGGGTGAAAGCCATGAGCTCTGTGCTTTGCTTTCTCCTCCTCTGGAATTCCGCTGCTCTCCTTGGTATTGAAACTGCACTCCTATGTAGGTGAACTTGGTTCTGGCTGGATTTCTTGTTGATCTTCTGGGGGAGGGGCCTGTTGTAGTGATTCTCAAGTGTCTTTGCCCCAGGCGGAGTTGCACCGCCCTTACCAGGGGCCGGGCTGAGTAATCCGCTCGGGTTTGCTTTCAGGAGCTTTTGTTCCCTGAGTGCTTTCCATAGAGTTCTGGAAGACGGGAATGTAGATGGTGGCCTCCCAGTCTCTGGCCAGGAGGAGCCGAGAGCTTGGGGTCCCACTCCTCAGTGCGCCCTCAGAGAACAGCGCCCAATTACTCCCGTCACCCTGGCCTCCGGCCGCGCTCCGAGCTGACCGAGCCTGCGACCGGTTCAAGGTAACCCCGAGCTTAGAGCTCACTCCTCAGCTCTGTCTCTGTAGCCGGCTTCCCCGTTCCAATACCTGTATGCTCTGCGACACTCAGACACCCCTGATCCTTCTGTGTCCCTGCAGGACCTGAGGCCACGCTGACCCCGCGTGGGCTTCACCCCAGTTAAGCCTCTGGAGCGATGTCCCTCAGCGGAACAGACTTTTAAAAGTCCTGATTTTGTGCTCCGTTGCTCTGCCGCTTGCCGGGAGCCGGCCCCTCCCCGCGGTCTATCTTCCCGTCACTTTGGATTCACTTCTCTGCCAGTCCTACCTTTCAGAAAGTGGTTGATTTTCTGTTTCTAGAATTGGGGTTCTTCTCTTCGATCTCCTGTTGGATTTGTAGGTGTTTGCGATCTTTAGATAAGCTATCTAGCTGATCTCCCGCAACCTGAAGTAGTCTCAGCCTGCTACTTTTCCACCATCTTGACTCTTCCCCTATATAAAAATTTTTTAAAAAATGGACTTGCCTATAGGTTTCTTTGTAAGTAAAATTTTTTTGAAGATTTTATTTATTTATTTGACAGAGAGAGGGATCAAAAATAGGCAGAGAGGCAGGCAGAGAGAGGGTGAAGCAGGCTCCCTGCTGGGCAGAGAGCCCGATGTGGGACTCCATCCCAGGACCCTGAGATCATGACCTGAGTTGAAGGCAGAGGCTTTAACCCACTGAGCCACCCAGGCGGCCTGTAAGTAAATATTTATACTGTTTTTCCATTTCAGTGCTATTGCTGTCTTTCCGTGTTAGTAAATATTTACATCAGCATTTACGTTTACATCAGCATCTTACCATATTCCATGAATCCTGGGCTCTGTGTTCTGTTCCTTTCATCTGTATGTCTGTCTTTATGCAAACACCATACTTGTGATCAGTGTATTTTTGTAATATGTTTTCAAGTCAGGAAGTGCAATGCCTCCATCTTGGTTCTTTGTAAAGGTTATTTTTGGCTATTCAGGACCCTTTTGGTTTCATATAAATTTTAGGTATTGTTGTTGTTGTTTTTTTAAATTTCTGCAAAATTGCCCTTGGAATTATGATGAAGATTGTACTGAATCTGTAGTTAACTTGGTGTACTGTGGACATTTGAACAATATTAGGTTTTTCAACTCATGGATGTAGAATATCTTCCAATTTATTTGTATATCTTTTAATTTCTTTGGGCACTGTTTTATACTTTTTATTGTATAAGTCCTTTTACCTCTTTCATTAAATTTCTCTCTAAGTATTTTATTTCTTCTGATGCTTTTGTTGATGAGGCTGTTTTTGTACTTTGCGTTTTGGATTATTTGTCATTATTACTGCATAGTGTACAAAAACTGATGTTTGTATCTATTAATTGTGTATTCTGCAATGTTGTTAAATTTGTTTATTCTAATACTATTCTGTAGAATTTTGGGGGCTCTCTATATAGAGGATCATGTCCTCTGTAAACAAAGATAATTTTGCTTTTTTCCAATGTGGATGCTTTCCTTAGGGGAGATGCTAATTGACCTAATTAAGAGTTTTGGTATGATGTTGAGTAGAAGTGGTGGGAATGAGCATTTTTGAGGTGTTTAAGGCTTTCTTAAAGGAAAATGTTTCAGATTTTCATTGTTGAAGGTGATTTTAGCTGTAGCCTTATAATACATGACTTTTACTATGTTGAGATACCTCTCTTTTCTATGTCATTTGTTGAGCATTTTTATCATGGAAGGATTTTGAGTTTTGTTAAAGGAACTTTCTTCATTATGTGATTTTGATCCTTTGTTCTTTTCATACAGTGATTTCATTTATTGTTGTGTGTATGTTGAAACATCTTTGTAACTCAGGGATAAACACCCTACATCATGATGTATTATCCTTTCAACATGCTGGTAAATTCAGTTTGTGGAGGATTTTTGGCATCATCAGGGATATTGGCCTCTTGTTTCATTTTCCTGTAGTGTTTTTGGTTTTGGTATGAGAGTAATGCTGGGCTCATAAAATAAGCTTAGAAGTGTTGGCTTCTCATCAATTTGATGGAAGAATTTGACAAAGAGATGTCTTAATTCTCTAAATATTTGATAGAATTCACTAGTAAAGCCATCTGGTCCCAGGCCTATTTTTGTTGGGAAGGGTTGGACTATTGATTGAAAACTCTTATTTATTATTGGCCTGTTCATGTTTCTTATTTCTTCATGATTCAGTTTTGGTAAGGTGTATGTTTTCAGGAGTTTTTCAGTTTAAGTATTTAATATTTTAGCATACAATATTTCATAGTAGTTTCTTATAATTGTTTTTATTTTTGTGGCATCAATTATAGTCTTTGCTCTTTTTTCTTAGTTTAGAGAGTTTTTCCAATTTTGTTTATACTTTTAAAAAATTAACTCAGCTTTGTTGCTATTTTCTACTTTTTTGGCTATGTATTTCATTTATTTCTTCATTAAACTTTATTATTTCCTTCTAATTTGGGGCTTAATTTGTCCTTCTTTTTCTAGTTCTTTGAGCTGTGAAGTTAGGTTGCATTCTGATATTTCTTTTTTTTTTTTTAAGATTTTATTTATTTATTTGACAGACAGAGATCACAAGTAGGCAGAGGAGGCAGGCAGAGAGAGAGGGGGGAAGCAGGCCCCCTGCTGAGCAGAGGGCCCAATGCGGGGCTTTATCCCAGGACTCTGGGATCATGACCTGAGCAGAAGGCAGAGGCTTTAACCCACTGAGCCATCCAGGTGCCCCTGATATATTTCTTTTTTAATGTAGAATTTAGCACTATAAACTTCTGTTAGGATTGCTTTTCCTGCATATCATGAATTTTGGTATGTTGTTTTTAAATTCTCATTTATCTCAAGATACTTTCTAATTTCCCTTTTGATTTCTTCTTTTTAACCCATTGGTTATTCAAGATTGCTTAGTCTAATTTCCATATGTTTGTGAATGTTTTAGTTTTCCTTTTGGTGTTGATTTCTAGTTTTATTTTGGTGTGGTCAGATAAGATACTTAGCAAGACTTTAGTTGTCTTAATTTTCTTAACACTAGTTTTGTGATTTAACATGCAGCTTATTTTATAGAATGTTCCATGTGCTCTTGAAAATAATGTGTCTTCTACTGCTATAGGGTGGAATGTTCTGCGTACGTCTGTTAGATCCACATGGTCTATAGTGTTGTTCAAGTCCTCTGTTGACTTACTGATTTTCTGCCTGAATGACCTGTCCATTATTTTAAGGGAGATATTGAAGTCTTCTACTATTCTTGTATTGCTGTATATTGCTCTCTTTAGTTCTGTCTTTGCTTCGTGTATCCATGTGTTCTGAGGATGGGTGTGTATGTGTGATTGTTGTATCTTCCTTGTGAATTGACCCTTTTATCATTGTAATATATCCTTTGTCCTCTTTGTTGACAGCTTTTGAGTTAGTCTGTTTTGTCTGGTGTAAGCATGGCCGTGCCTGCTTTCTTTTGCTTACCATTTACATGGAATATATTTTTGTATTCTTTTCCTTTCAGCCTAACTGTATCCTGTATTTAAATTGAGAATCTTGTAGGCAGCATAGAGTTGGATTTTTTTTTTTTTTTTTAATCCATTCAGCCACTCTATAGAGTCTTCTTACTGGAGAGTTTAAACCATTTATATACAAAGTAATGACTCATAGAAGGACTTACTCTTGCCATTTTGTTAAGTGCTCTGTCTTATAACTTTTTTGTTGATCTTTTCCTTTCTGTTTTATTTATTTTTAGTGACATGTTTTGATTCCTTCCTACTGTTGTGGATCTTCTACAGGCAATCTTTGTGTGTGTGGTTACCATGGGGCTCACCTTATAGCTAAGGCAATCTATTTTAAGCTAGAATAACTTGCATACCATAGAAAACTACTCTTTGTCTCATCCAATTTCTGTTATTGATGTCACCAATTATCTTTTTATATTGTGTACCATTAACATATTTTTATAATTATAGCTCTTTATTTATACTTGGTTTTTAACTTCCATGCTTGAATTCAAGGTGATTTTCTTACCTCCATTACTGTAGTACAATATTTTTATTTATATATTTACCTTTATCATGCTTTCATGTCACTCTTTAGAATCCTTCCGTTTCAACTTAAAGGACTATTTTTTTAACATGTCTTATAAAATCTAGTGCTGATGAACTCCCTTTTGTTTATGTGGGAAGGGCTTTAATTCTTCTTCACTCTTGAAAGACAGTTTGCCAGTTACAATATTCCTGATTGGCACTTCTTTTATTTCAGAATTTTTAATATATCATCCTGTTCCCTTTTGTCCTACAAAATTTCTGCTGAGAAATCTGTTAATAATCTTACGGGTGTTCATGTATGATAAGTCCATTATTCTTGCTGTTTGAAAAATTCTCTCTTTGCCTTTGACTTTTGACAATTTGATTTTAATGTGTCTCTGAGTGAACTACTTTAGGTACATTCCAGTTGGATTTACTGGGTTTCTTGAATCTGAATGTACTGTTACTTCCCCAGATTTGGAAAATTGGCTGCTATTACTTTTTCAAAGAAGTTTTTTTTCTCGTTACTGTCTCTCTTCTCCTGCAATCTTCATTATGGTCCTTTGGATAGTATCCCAGAATTCCTTAGGTTTTCTCTTTTTCATTCTTTTTTTCTTTTTCTTTTTACTCTTCTGATGCATAATTTAAATGACCTGTCCTTGAATTTGTTGATAATTTCTTGTGATTGATAAAGTCCATTGTTGAATGCCTATAGTGGATTTTTCAACTCAGTTATTACATTCTAAAGCTCCAATGCTTGTTTTTCAAAAAAAAAAAATTCTCCTTATTGATATTCTCATTTTGTTCATGCATTATTTTTCTGAGCTCATTGGGTACCTTTATAATGGTTATTTTTAATTAATTGTCAGATAATCCATATACTTCCATTTCTATAGGGTTGGTTTCTTGAGATTTATTTTACTCCTTTGACTAGGCCCTGTCTCCCTCTTTCTTCATGTGCTTTGTCACATTTTGTTGGGATCTATGCTTTTGAAAAACAACCACCTCTTCAAGTTGTTATGGACTGGCTTTGAACAGGGAAAGATTTTCACCATTCATCCAGGCTAGAGATTCTGGGGGCCTTTCAGATCTTTTCTATTGATGTATCTATTCTGGAATCGTATGTAAATTCCCACTTAGAGAGATTAGTTGGTTTCTTTTTTCAGGAGTCCATATTCTCTTCTCTCTCATGTCTGTTTATAGTACTGCACCTTCTTGGAGCTGCCACGCAGCTCCCTTGTTCTCAGTGGTCCCATGATTCTAGATTACAGCAGGCTCCATCAGTGCTTCTGATGGAGGAGACAAACAGCAGTCTGTCAGCACACTCTCCTGCCCTCAGAAAATCCAGAACACTGGAAGTGTGATCCACTGTTTGTTTGTTTGTTTGTTTGTTTTTGTCCCCGTAATAGGCTCCTGAATGGTATCATTCTCTTTCTGTGGAAACCACAGGGATTCTGGAGCATCAGCAAGCTGCCCTCCTCTCTTGTTCTCAGCTGCCTCCAGGTGATGAGACTATGCCTGCCTCAGTCAGCATCCAAAACAAGTGAGACAGGAAGCAGTCCTTGGGGCACTCCTCTGAATAGCTGGAATATTGGACATCTGTTCCAACTCTTTGTCTTCCTGGGAAGAAGCTGGGAGTTGGAGGTTTTGTGAAGCTAATTCCATACTGAGCCAGGAGTAGGTGCTATGATGAGTGAGGATATACTAGTCCAAACCTTCACGCTTGTTCTCTGCAGCCCCTTTCCTGTTAGAATTTAGATTCAGATAAAACACAAGCCAGTCCTTCAGGAAGCATCCTGAGAAGTGAGAACATTGCACATTTGTTTCTGTCTTCTCTTTACCTCCACAGAGAGAACCCAGAAACTAGGATGTTACCTCCTAATTATGCCATGCTGAGTTGGGAGGGTGGTCCATGTTGAGTACCACAAGTTTTCCTTCTGGCTTCACATTCATGGGGGGGGAGGGAGCAGGAGCTTCTTAACCATTCTCTGAATTCTGCATAAAGGGAAATCGTTCCTAACTATTGTTGAATTGATGTTTTTATATATAGAGAGAAGGTCTGAGTCTTTCTAGTTCTCCATCTTGCTGTTTTCAGCCTGAGAGCTTTATCCCAAATCCCCAGTGTCTTGGGTTGTTAAGGGCTGAGATTATATGGGACTTACTTCTTTTTTCTATGGCTGCTTTGTAGTAAGTGTTCATCAAATGCTTGATGGAGGAATATAAAGTATATCAAGCTAGGTATAAAATGGTTGTATACCTCCCTTTGGCATACTTTCCTGATTTGGATAACATGAGGCTTCCTTTGAATAAGCATTAAGGGTGACATTTGTCAGTGTTGTTAGCTCATCTAAATTCATCCATGAGCTTTAAAGCAAAACAAAACATGTCGATGTTTTCAGGCTGATTTAACAGGAACTCTATGGGACTTATTTAAAAAAAAAAATACTCAAGTCATTAACTTCTTGTCCTTAGCTTACAGAGGTAGGATCACAGAATTATTTGGCCAAGAACATAGAGATCATCTCAGCAACTACTCCCACCCTTAATTTTACAAATGAGGAAACCAAGGCCTGGGGATTGTAAGGGTTGTTCAGAAATCTCACTGCTAATTAGAAAAGGAGCAGTTACTAGTGCTATGGCCACCTTGAATCTGGCTCTTTCTATTGTACCCAAACCATGTCTCAAGTCTGGAATAATTAAGTTGTATAAAATAATGCCTCAAATGGGCGAGTACAAAATACACTTCAAAGGTGAATTTAGTATTCAGAGATCATTATTTCAGATCTCCAGCTGTTACAGAACAAGGCTGTTGAAAACTCCAGCATTAACAGATGTCTGCTAAGCGCTACTACTAATAATTGAAATAGTAACAACAGTGTCCAATTAGTCTACAAGAACAAAACACACACACACTTTTTTAAATCCTCATTTTTATAGGCATTAATGCATCAGTGTGGCACCTTGAATGAACATTCTGAATGAGAAAGTTGAGGGAAAAAATGCTTTGAGATAGAGTATGTACTAGGAACATTACTTTAAGCTATTTAAAAAACATGACCTAGACAGTACATTCGGGTTAGTGATTTTGGGGAAAATATATTTGTGAGTGCAAAGAAATAAAACAGATGATTTTTAGCAGGCTGTTTGTTTACATGACAAGATTGCCTGAGAGTTTTGGTTTTAGGGAAAGAAATGGCAAAAAGATAAAATGAGCATTTCCAGTTTTCTCTCTAACACTCCTTCACTAGTCAGCCCAACTTGGGACTCGGTTCATTTCTGATTTTGATCAAAGTTAGATGTTTACTGATCTGATCAAAAGCCTTAGCTTATCCATTCATTTATGCATTTCATGTATATTTATTGGAGGTTTATTATGTTCTACTTATATATTCAAAAGGTAAACACATGATATGATGCATATGACCATTGTATTTTAAAACATAAATAAAAATAGTATAGAGTGTTCAGTATGTGCCAAACATTTGCCTACAAAATCTCACTTAAACCTTGGAAGGAAATGTTAACAGAATTTTCTATTACTAGTCCTTTTTAACTGATAAGAGAACTGATAGACAAAGACATTTTGTAACTTGTGCAAGGTCAGAAAACCAGTGTTTTAAAGGCATGTGTTGTGATGAGTACTAGGTGTTAAATGCAACTAATGAATCATTGAACACTACATCAATAACTAATGATGTACTAGACGGTGGCTAACTGAACATAATTAAATAAATAAATAGATAAAAATAAAGAGTAGACGTGAAATCCAAGAGCTTAAATCTAGCATATGTTCTCTTTGCTACTCTAAGATATAGCCTCTCCTAGGTACAGCTAAGAAGTAGACAGCGGGTCTTCACCTGTAGTGGGGAGAGGGGGGTTGTCATGAACTCTTTTTGGAATCCAATGAAATGAAATTTTTGTCTTGTAACCTGGAAAAGAAACATGAGTGATGCACATATATATGTATTTGAAATACATGTCAGTGTTTCCATGACACTGAATGCTTTGGAGTAGCATTCAAGGAATTTCATAGTATAAGAGGAAAGAAGGCTTCTAGGTCCAAGGATAAGGTCACTTGAGGGAGAAAGCCATCCTCGAGTTCATTTCACCTTCTGTGTTCCTCCACATTAGGAAACTTAGGGACCACAACTTCCCATCTCTTCTGAGGGAAACTAGGAGAGGAAACCTTCTCCTTCCATCACATTGCCATCCTTTCTATATCTCATTAAATGGAGAACTCTGTTCCTAATAGGTAGATCAGAACCCATTTAAGTGGGTCCAGGTCAATGACCTGTACATGGGAAATCACAGATGAATTATTTTGGAATGAGAATAAAAAGACAAGGAAAAAAATGCTCTATTTTCTTTAAGGACCAAGGAAATAAAAGGGGTTTAGGGATGATTTCTAAGTTTGTTTGGCTCTTTGAAAGACGGAACTAAGATATGAATATTATTTTGACGTTAATGTATTCCTGTTTGGTTTTAGACATTGTGAAAAAAATGAAGTTTGAAATCTATGTCAACATAAATATTTATAATCTAACTTCTCTAGTTGAACTAAAAATAACACAGGACTCAATGGAATCCTACTTTTCTCACTTTGGTCTTAGGGAGAAAAAAAAATAAATTCCTTAAACTTTGTATAACCCTGAAAATAATTAATGGCTCTCTTGTTCTAAAAAGAACTTAAAGAGAGTCTCTATCTCTTTTTTTCCTACATTAAATAATCCGTTTAAGTCTATTATTTATTGTGACATTTAGGAACTTTTGTGGACCTTGAAAGGAAATTCTAATGTTAACACACAGAAAAATCAATTTGATAAATGCAGGATTTAGATTCTTTTTATTTTGGGGTGAAAAATACATGTGAAATATGAGCTTGTGAGTTTTATTAATCTTTTTATCCTTGGGGCCCAAATGCTGACATTTCTCCATTAGGCACTTTAGAAGTTATAATGATGGACAATCTATCAGCAAGCCTCAGGCCATGGACCTTTCTAGCAGCCTACTGGTCTAGTGATCAATATGATATAACCTAGTGAAAGCTCCTGCTGATATTGTTATCACATTGTAACTTGCAAAGAATACAAATCTAGCCAGTCTGATATACTGTGATATTTATTTATCCCCAAGTTTGATTTTCTTGGAAGATTCCTTGGCCCCCAATTCCCAATAAAATATAAAGTTTACACAACATAACAAAGTAATTATGATATTTGTGTTTGGAATCATTAAAGACAAATAGCCCTCCTGTGTGAGCATGGGTACAATACCTAGATATTTGTTTGAATCTCTGTTTCTCTCTTTCTCTCAGAGTAAGGCTTACTAGCCCAAAGTTACTGCAGACATTAAATATGCTAAAGCATATAAAACACTTAGTCCAAGCGGCACCTACATAGTGTTAAGTAAATGATGTCTATCGTCTTATTATAGTTATTATTTATAAATTTAAAAAATACTTAACTGCCCCAGCAGGACCCCTTGAGGTAAAATAGATGAAAAAATGTGTGACACACAGTGCTTAGTGCTTGACTCCAACTGAAAAATTTAGGGTTTTTACCTCAGCACCATGATGGATTAGTGGACCACAGGCTTCCAAACTAGAAAGTGAAGGAGATAGGCTAGATCTATTCATTCAAGACAGACAAGGTCCCTAGCCCCACGAAGCTGCCGTTCTAGTGGGAGACACAGGGGAACTATATTTAAAAAGTACATAAACAAGATAATTTTATAATAGAAAGTGATAGCTGCTGTAAATGTACGTAGAGTATGAAACTGGGATCAAGTAACGAAGGGCAGGGGGATTTGCATTAGCTATGGTGGTTAGGGAATGCCTTTGTGAAAGTGTATTTGAACCAATGCCTTCATGATGAAAAGGGTCTAGATGTGTGAAGGATCTGAGGAAAGAGAATGTCAGGCAGGGCAACAGGGAGGTTAGGGTCCCTGAATCAGGAATGAGTTTGCAACACTCAAGAAGCATAGAGATCAGTGTGACTGGAGTATAATGAGGGCAGAGGAGATGGTAGAGGATCAAGTTGGAGACATGACCAATGTCTGAATTCTTTCAATGATTGAATTCTTTAACTGATTTAATTATGAAATTCATATGAATGGAGTGTAAAATCTGATTTTTCCATAGCTTAGAAGGAATTGAGATGGTATAGTTCACTCATTGATAAGAATCCTGGTCTTACACAAAATTCCCTCATTAATTAATTAATTAATTAATTCATTCATTCATTCAATGTGTGTTTTGCTTGTATGTTTTTTAGAGAGAGCAGGTGAGGGGGCGGGAGAGGGAGTGAGATAAACTCAAGCAGGCTCCATGCCCAGTGCAGAGCCTGACGTGGGGCTCCATCTCATGATCCTGAGAGCATGATCTGAACCAAAATTGAGTCTGACGCTTTACTGACTGCACCACCCAGGTTTCCCCTACACAAAGTATTTTTAATTCTTTTATGTGCATGAAGAACTGAGGTGGAAAAAATTGTTCCATTTTAGCTTTTTTTTTGTATTATACTACATTATAATGATTAAATCATGCATTTATTTGCATTTATCTTAAACACTAAGAAAGGGACCGCGTCCCAGAATTGTTAGAACTGGAGAGAGGGAGAGAACTGGAGATAGCATGCATTTTCTACAGAATGGAAATATATTCCTTTCAGATAAATTAAACATAAAACCATTTCATGAATTTAAGTCTTGTTTCTGCTATTTGGAATGTTGCTTCTTTTACACTGAGAGATTAATCTAGTGATGCCCATAGATACAGCAATAACTTGTTAATGAGATATTGATTTCTCAAAATAAAACCATAGTAGTATCATATTTTCAATCTAAATTAATGCTTCATTAAACTAATTAATAGCATAACAATAATTTGAACTTTCAGTGATTGTAATTAATCATAATCACATAGTATTCCTGTACCAATCCATAAGTGTAATGTGATCTTTTATAAATCAGAAAACTTTTACATATAAATAAAGTAAACTAAGATCCCATTTTATTTTATGGGGTTTTCATGCTGCTACATAATTAGATACATAGTACAGTATAAAGATGCTAGACTGCATTTGGGACAAAAGAATTTTGAATGCTACCAGCCCCCTGCCCATTTTTTTTTTTCTCTTGAGCATTTAATCTCTACTATGTGATGCTTAGCAAATCATTTCCTCTCTCTGGACACATAGTTTTTTAATTCCAGAAACAAGAGAGTTGAACTAAATGATATTTGAGGTCTCATATCTATCTCTAAAAATGTTGTTTTAGAAAGATGCCATTCCTGGGACGCCTGGATGGCTCAGTTGGTTAAGCAGCTGCCTTCGGTTCAGGTCATGATCCCAGCGTCCTGGGATCGAGTCCCACATCGGGCCCCTTGCTCGGCAGGGAGCCTGCTTCTCCCTCTGACTCTGCCTGCCTCTCTGTCTGCCTGTGCTCACTCTCTCTCTCTCTCTAAATCTCTCTCTAAAAAAAAAAAAAAAAAAAAAAGAAAGATGCCATTCCTTAGGAAGACAGTGACCCCAGACATCCATATCTTTTAACACCTATATTATCTCAAATTCTCTCCTGACATTCAGCCTTCGTATCTAACGATTAACTGGATATTTCACCTTAGCTATGTTTCAGGTGCCTGAACTGCACCTTGACTAAACTGGAGCTCTTCATCTTCCCCATCCCATGTACTCACTCCTTTTTGAGCTTCTCATTTGAGTAAAGGGTTCCAACAGTTACTCAGCCATTCAGGTCAAATATCCAGTCTTCTTGCCCCATAGCTAATCACTCAGTCGTACAGATTCTGTCTCCTGAATGTCTCACTAAACCACCCATGATTCTCCATCTCATTGTTCTACCATTAGGCTGCAACATCATTTTCTCTTATCAGGGCATGTAAGAGTCAACTAACTGCTTTCACTTCCTTCCATTACTACTCTTGGGCTTTCCTTTCTCTTACTCTCCAAAGCACTCTTTTGAAAGGGGAAACCGGTTATGTTACTTTTCAGCTTAAGCTCCTTCTTTAGATGACACCGATATTATACATGTCCTTTATGGCCCCCGGAACCTGGTCACTGCCTACTGATTAAGCTTTATGATTTGCCACTTTCTTCTTCAAACTGAGATCCATCCACTCTCCATCTTACCTGGGTCTCTGCATATTGTGGCTGGTCTTTAAGGGAAGTTAGCCTTTGATAAGTCTTTTGACAAGTTCCTGTCTTTTCCCTGAGGGCTTTTATAACTTAGCTTTTAAAATTAGAGAAATCATGGATGCCTGGGTGGCTCAGTAGCTTAAGCATCTGCCCCCAGATCAGGTCATGATCCTGGAGTCCACATGGGGCTCCCTGCTCAATGGGGAGTCTGCTTCCCTCTCTGCCCCCACCCTGCTTGTGCCATGCTCTCTCCCTCCCTCAGATAAATAAATGAAATCTTTAAAAATAAATAAAAAAATAAAATTAGAAAGCCATATCCCATATTAAACCCTTCAGTGGCTTCCCATTTCAATTAGAATAAATACATATTTCTTTATTTTACAGGATAAAACCCAGTCTCCTCTAACGGTCTACATGATGTTCCCAGCTTAGTTTTATCTCTACTTTCATAAAACACTCCTTTAGCTACAGTTACATGTCATGTTGGGCATACTAGGACAATAGAATGAAAGGAGATGCTAACATGTTTTTGAAAAAAACTACACGATACATTATTCACTTAGTGACCAAAAAATAGGTTCATTATATATTTGAATTTTTAAATACCTTGATTAAAAAAAATCCAAAAATAAAAATTTTGACAGATGAGACATCAGACAAGAATGGTCATTTTACTAGTTCATTGTCTTCTAGTCACACAACTTTTCATTGATGTATCCAACTAATTAGTGCCTACTTACCATCAGGCCCTCTTTTAAGCACTTGAAATACATAAATAACAAAGCTGGTACTGAAATTTCCTGCCTTCATGGATTTTAAAGTGGAGAAGAAAATTAATGAGTAAACACATACAAGCTGGTGATGACAAGTGCTCTGTAAGGGTTAGAGCAAGTTAGAATAGCATTGTCCAACAGAAACCTCTGTAATGATTAAAATATTCTCTGTGCCATCCAATAGAGTAGTCACATGTAGGTACTGAGCATTTGCAACTGGCTAATGTTATTGAATATTTAGATTTTTAGTTCTATTTAACTTTGATTTAAATTTAAATAGATATATGTGACTGGTGGCTACTTGTAATGAGCAGCACAGGGTTTAGACAATTCTTTGTAGTATGGATCATGTTTTTAGATACACCTGGCCATAGAAGGTCTCTTTGAGGAAATGACATTTCAGTGCACGAAATGAATGAGATGAAAGAATTATCCTTATAGGGATCTAGTAGGAGGCTGTGTAAAACACAATCCAGGAAAAGGGAATAGCACATTCTTGAGGAAGAAACAGTTGTTATGTTTTAGGGAGTACAGGTCAACACAGCTGCAATATAGAGAGCAAGAGAATGTTCCTTGAATGTACGAATCCCTTTCTGGCATCAGGGTTTCCAAAGTTCTTACCTTTGCAGAAATACTCTTATCCAAGATCTTGATTCGATTGGCTCTTATGCATCATTCTCATCTCAGTTCAAATTTAAATGACCATTCCACCCCTAATCAGGGTCTAATGGTTTAATAGCACTTACCACTATCTGAAATTACTTTACTACTTTCTCACTGGTTTAATTGTTGGAGAAAAAAGTAGTAAGCTTGTTTTTTTTTGTTGTTTTGTTTTTTTGTTTGTTTAAGATTTAGTTTATTTATTTGTCAAAGAGATAGAACAGAAGGCAGAGGGAAAAACAGGCTCCCTGCTGAGCAGGGAGCCCAATGTGGGACCAGATCCCAGGACTGTGGGATCATGACCTGAGCTGAAGGCAGGGGCTTAACCAGTTGAGCCACCTGGCACCCAGTAGTAAGCTTTTTGAAGGAACCTTATCTACCTTCTACATTGGAGGGCACATATCTCTTTGAGATACTTAGTTTTTAGGATAGTGTCAGCATATAATAGGTACTGAAACAATATTTGTTAACTAATGAGTGAAATTTACCTCTTATACCTCACATCCTAGGGGAAAAATTCCCTAATTTCCTGGATTAAAAAAACAAAAACAAAACCAAATAGCAGTGTGTTCCTAAATAATGTCAGTATTTATATAGCCTTTGATATATTATGTATCACAATTATAATTTTTAATAGCTGTATTGAGATATGACTCATGTACAAGGAACTACATATATTTAATGTGTACAATTTGTTAAGCTTAGGTAAATTCAAGCATCTGTGTAAATATCACCACAGTGAAGGTAATAGTCATACCCAATACTTTCCACTTTCTTTTGTGTCCCTTCGTGGTTGTTGTTGGTGGTTTTTTTCATATATGTTGCTCTTTGATGTTGTTTTGTAAGGATACTTGATAGGGGATGTACATTTTTAACAAATTTTCAAGTGCACAACACCATGTGGTTCACTGTGAGCGCTATGATAAATACTAGATCTCTGAGACTTGGTTATCTAGCATAACTGCTGCTTTGTACATATTGAATAACTCTCCATTCCCCCTACCTCCCAGCACCTGACAACCACTACTATATTCTCAGCTTCTATGTTCAACTGTTTAAAAAACCCCACAGGAGTGGAATCATGTAGTATTTGTCCTTCTGTGACTGCCATAGTGTCTACTAGGCTCATCTGTGTTGTTACAAGTTATAGGATTTTCTTTGCTTTTAAAGCTGGATAATCTACTAAATGCGTGCACCACATTTTCTTTCTCCATTCTTCTATTAATGGGCTCTTGGGTGGTTTCCATGTCTTGGCTGTTGTAAATAGTATTGCAATGAACCTGGGAGGGCACATATCTCTTTGAAATACTGATTTCAGTTCTTTGAATATATACCCAGAAGATGGATTGCAAGTTCATATGGTAGGTCATTTTTAGTTTTAGTTTAGTTTAGTTTTTTTTTTTTTTTTTTAAGCAATTTCTACACCTAATGTGGGGCTTAAATTCACAACCCCAGGATTCAGAGTTACATGTTCCACTGAGCTGGCCAGGTAAACCCCAATTTCAGGGTTTTTAAAAAGATTTTATGTATTTGAGAGAGAGCGAGCGAGCAGGAGAGTGGGGAAGGGCAGAGGGAGAGGGAGAAGCAGACTTTGCACTGAGCAGGGAGCCCGATGCAGGGCTTGATCCTAGGACCCTGAGATCATGAACTGAGCTGAAGGCAGATGCTTAACCAGTTAAGCCATCCAGCTGTCCCCCAATTTCAGTTTTTTTTTAGGGACTCCCATACTGTTTGCCATAGTGGCAGCATCATCTTGCATTTCCAACAGTGTACAACGGTTCCATTTTCTCCACAATCTTGTGAATACATGATATCTTTTTTAAAATTTTGAATAATAGCCATCCTGACTGGTGGGAGGTACTAGCCTGTTGTGGTTTTGATTTAGATACATAGGTGCTAGAGTAAGGAGATAAGACATTCTATCTATTTAGAATTAAAAATAAAGATAGTAGGAAATATCAAGGTTAAGGAAAGGATGTTAGTTAATAGAGGACAATGTAGCAAATTTGTAGAAAGAGGTAGAACAGCTCTAACTTCCTTTACTTCCTGTCAGCTTTCTACTTTCAGTAATGTTTTATTGGACAGTGATTCTGTATGGTAGTCTTTGCATGAAGTCTTATTCCTCATACAAATAAATGTGCCTCTTTTTATGGAGCACCTGAGTAAGACTTTGCTGTTGGCAGTGAATCAGGTCTTAAACCAAATGAAAAATTTGGTTTGCTCAAATGATGCTGGGTGATAGAAAAGTAAACAGAATTTGAATTCATGAATGTGCTAACTACTTCCTGCTTTGGAAGTTAATGTTTGTTAGGTGACATGTTTATTTTCTCTTGAACATTTGTGGAGGCCATTTAAGGATATCTTTGCTATTTTGATATCATACCGCCAGAGGAATTGGCTTCAGAAATATTATTGGCCTTTGTGAGTTTGCAGCCTGTCCACCTGAGAGGGATTCATCCCACTTTCCCCAGCTTGGTACCATGGGCATCATCTCTCAGAAAGCATGAGCCTTCTGCTCCAGTTCTCTTCAGTATGAGTTCTGTGTATTTCTCATTGAGTTTCAGCTTCTGACTTTTTAAGAGCAGTTTTTCTGCTAATTGCAATCCAGCCCTTCCGTAGCAGTGGGTTGCTAATGAACCAAACTAATATTTTCCTTTGCCTTCCTTGGAAATCTAGAGGAAGCTTTGCTTTTAGCCATCTGAAGCACCTTGCAAAAGAAGGTTATTATTTTTTTTTCTTTTGTAGTTCTTTCAGCTTTGGCAGAAATAAGATCTCAGTATCAGGTAGGAAAAACTGGGCAGGAAAGAAAGAAAGCGAATCCCTTAGCATCAAGTAGAACCAGAATGAGAAACTTCATTCCAGTCTGGGAGTCTTAAACTATGTTCCAAAATACATACTTCATCTGTACAGTAGTTAAATGCTAGAGCTCTGAAGTTGTACAGATCCCCAATGCAACCCACTTACTAGTTGTGCTGACTGGAGAAAAATGGTGAGGCCCCTTCTCCCTCACTCTCTTCATTTGTGGAATGAGGCTAATGAATGTAAGTGCTTCAGTTTTGTGATGATTAAATGAGATAATATACATAAATTATTTGGCATAGTGCTTAGTACACATTAAGTGTTGAAAAATATTTCCTATTATTGTGGTAGCAGTGCATACATAGCATGATAAATGGCTTATTAAAGTTAAGTCAATTCAAATTAGTAATGTTCAGTTAAGTGCCTCTTCCTTGTACTTTGCTGTAAGTCCCAGGGAAATAGAAAAGAAAGAGAATACAGCCTTGACTTTCATGATGCTTGCTTGTGAAGCAATTGGGTGGAAAACGTTACCTGTGAAAATTTATTCATTTAATAAATAGTCATTGAGTATCTACTAAGCCTCTGTGATAATACAAAGCTTCCTACTCTAGTAGAGTTGACAGTCCAGCTTAGGAGACTGATAATGCAGTAGCTTTAATAAAGAAGTTATTCGTGTAGTATGAGGGAAATTAGATTTTAAAAAGAGTAGATTGGATGAGCACAATTGAAATAGGAAAGTTAGGTAGGGCTCCATGAGAACAAAGGATTTGGCAAGGACCTGAATGCAATGAAGTAGTTAGGCCTTTTTAGAATCTTAGGTCTGCTCTGTAGAATGTCCAGTCTGCATATTGTGGGCCCTGGAATAAGTAAAGACTCAAAAGAAAAGGGATAAAGAGAGCCAGTAGCAAGGTAGAGTTTTTGACTCACTCAAACATTCATTGCACAACTGAGTGATTGGTGAATACAAGTTAATAGAGAGATTTTAAGGAGAAGGAAGTATCCAGAATGAAAGTGGTAATGTGGCTCATGGACCACTATGCCTTTTTGCCTTTTCCACCTCTGCCACTAAAATTATTAACAGATTATATCCAACTTAGAAATAGCCTCAGAATCCCTCCCAGCGTATCACTGCAGGAGACCTAAACCAGCATATCACAGTTGACTTGTGAGATACGGTTTATTTTCAGTCTCCATGCTGTAATACTTCCAGGCTTTATTCACATTTGGAACAGATCTGTTACCAAGAGTCCTCTGACATTCTGGTCCACATATAGGTATTTTCCCTTTCTTCTTACTCTTTTTTAAAAAAAATTTTAATTCCACTATAGTTTAGTTCCACTATAGTATTAGTGTTAGGTTAATTTCAGGTGTACAGTACAGTGACTCCACGATTCCATACACCACCCAGTGCTCATGAGGACAAGTGCGCTCCTTAATCCCCCATCACCCTTTTTACCCCTCCCCCACACCCCACCTCTCTTCTGGCAGCTCTTAGTCGTTTCGAGTCTCTTTCTTGGATTACTAATTCTTGTTGTATTTACAAAATCCTATTCAGCAGTCACTTGCCATAGCAATTTTAGACAGGGAGATATTTTTGTTCATTGAAAGCTAGAGCCTTCTGCATAAAGGTAGTGAGTAATGAAGAATACCCATATCATAGGATCTGGGCCATGGGTATTTTGTGATAGCCAGCAATTCCAGAATTTTAGTTCTCTTTATTTGTGTTAATGTTTTTTTTTTTAACAATTTATTTATTTATTTGAGAGAGAGACAGTGAGAGAGAGCATGAGAGGGGAGAAGGTCAGAGGAAGAAGCAGACTCCCCATGGAGCAGGGAGCCTGATGCAGGACTCGATCCCAGGACTCTGGGATCATGACCTGAGCTGAAGGCAGTCTCTTAACCAGCTGAGCCACCCAGGCACCCTGTGTTAATGTTTTAACAAGGCTCAGTGCTATCAGGTTTGGTATTCTCTCCGTAAGTGCCTCTGACCCTAGTAATACTGTGTTTTCTCTTCATATGACTCTCAACCTAGAGGTGTCTTCGGCGTAAAGCAGTGATGTTAGAACCCTGGTACCTTATGAGATGATTTTTTTTCTTCTCCTCCATGACGTCTTTCATCCCTATTCTATAGAGTTAAAAGACAAGCAGTTCAACTCCTGAACTCCTAAGTGGCATGTTAAATTGCACGTGTTCCCACACTCAGTAAATAATTGTTTAGGACAGAAAATGCAGCCCTGTATTATTGATTCAGGAGCTTTGGCTTTTTAAGTATAATATAAAAAAATCAAAAGTGAATCAAAGTCCATTGCTTTGGAAGGAAAAATAAAAAGAACAAGTCACCTCACCATCTCACCATTTTGGAACATTTTGAAAGAATTGAAAAGGTTTTTTTTTTTTTTTTTTCAGTCTGAGATAAGGTTTTTGTTCAAGGGAAAAAAATAAATGTTTACCACCCAAAATGAATTTCATTAAATGAAGATCACATTTATGGGGGAACTTCGTCTCTATTGAAGCTATTGCCTCTTTCCTGCCAAGTGGGTCAACAGTGCCTAAAAGCAGGTACTTATGTCCTATCTTTCCAGACTCCCATGTGGCCTCTTTATATGGTCACAGACTCAGGAATCACTTTGTAAGGGATGGGCATGATGGAAAGAAGTGTATTTAAAGAACAAACAAACAAACAAAAAACAGTTTGGAAAAGGCTGAGCAATCCCAGGTGAATCAAGCTTATATGGCAAGGCAACTGAAGACCTAAATAGTTTCTGAGATAGTTGTGATCCTTGGTTTGGTGTCTGCATAGCTAGAAGCACAAATTCAACTAAAATAATGCACGCATACACACGCAGGTTGAGAGAGAGGAAGGGAGAAAGGACTCTACAGACAGAATGCAACACGGGAGGAGGAGTGATTACATTTAAGAGAAATCTGAAAAACAGAGGAAATCTGTCATGAGCAAAGAAGAATAATTGGTTTTAAGAAGACTAGCTTAGATGGTTATCAAAATGCAAGTGTGTATATATATATGTAAGCGGGTATGTGGTTTTCCATATAGGCTTACAACTTACCACTGCTGTTTTGAAGATGTTTGGTTTACATCCACAGGCTCTGGAGGAAAGGTCTCCAGTTGCACAGAGAACTCACGAAGTTGGGAATAACAAAAACTTGGGACTTGGTTTTGCGTCTGCTGTTGTCATGTTGTCAGATTGTGTTATCTTGGGCCTGTGGAGTTTTTCACCCTGAGCTTCTGTTTCATCATTAGTAAACTGAAAGCTTCCAGTTTTCACTACCCTTACAACTCTAATTCCAGCTTCTCATTAAAAAATATGTGCATACAGATACACATTTATATTTTCAGGCAGTTAGGGAGAACTTTGTATCCTGGCAAAAAGTCTATGTAGCATTTTCTAATGTAATTGTTACAATAGCTATTTGGGTGAGGTGCTACTATCATTCTCATTTTACAGGTCAGGACTCAAACTTGAGTAGGCTGTGTTATCTTGCTTGTAGTTCATCTGTTAACCAGGGAGTGCAGAGGGATCTTAAGCTCCTAAGATAGAAACCATGTTTTCAACTACTGCATGTTTCTGCCCCCTGTTCTAGTTTATGCCACTATCGGGATGATATTTTTATATGGCTCAAGCCTCTAAAGTAGTTTCTGCAGCACACTGAGGTGTATAATTTGGTATGGATTGGGCCTATGTAGCTGTGGTGAGACATGCATACATATATGCGGTACTTGCTGGTATAAATCCCTTACTTGGTAAGAGTCAGGAAGTAATGGTCTTGGTGTTCTGTAGTGGTAGAGCTGGGGCAGGGAATGTGTTTAATGATCAGAGAAGACTGACTGTGGGTTACTTAACCCCACCATAAGCAATCGACTTCATCTACAGGTACTCCCTCTGCCTCTCAATAATGTATTGAGACAGTTTCTCCATGAGAAATTTTTCTGAAATTGCATTAGCAACAGAAGAACACTCTAGATAAAGTCTTCTAGGGGGATCTGTGTATTTTGAAGACAGGCTTTTCTGACATTACTAAGGAATAGTCATCCTCAAAAACTTTCATGTCACTTAAACCTGTCACCATCACTACCTCCACTGCCATCCTTACCCTCACATTTGGCTCTTTCCACATTCTGCTTCATGTTCTAGTTCAGAATTAGAATTGCTATTAACTTAAATTCAGGAACAGCTACTAAGTATCAATGAAGTACAACTTAATATGGAACATTAAAAAAGGTGGGGGGGAGAAGATACCTTTCATAGAGGTGTGGTATTGGTCCCAAGTATTTTTGTGGCCATTGAAACCCATCTCTTACTGGTTACAATAAAAAAGGGAAAAATTGGCTCATGCACTTAGAGGATCTAGAAGAAGATCTGCCTTTAGACTCTGCTGAATCTAGGAGTCCGAAAACTGTGATCTTCCTATGTTTTTCTCTCACCCAGCTTTTCTTCCTCTGTGGGTATTAGCTTTATTGAGCTTCAATCTCTGCTAGTATCTTCTTACATTGTGGGGAAGGTACCACCAGAAGCCTATAGCTTTATAGCTCATGAGCCAGAAGACAAATTTCCCTTCACTGCTCTCTCATACCTTAACTCACCCTTGAGCTCATCTCTTTCTTGGGAGTAATGGGTACTGATTAGCTACCAGGATCAGGGGATCCCTTTTGTAGATGGAAAGTAATCCGACATCTGTGATTAAGGGCATTATTGAGTATGATACGGGGAAGTTTAGTTTTTCAAATAAAAGTGGACTGGCCAAGGAGCATATGAGCCATATCATATGCTGTTATTTGTGAAAAATTTAGACATCCCACCAAAATGTGCAAAGCACCTGGGAATGGTGATGAAGATAAGTAAATTGAGGTGAAGAATTGAGCATAAACTAAAGCACAAAACTAAGAGAATAGGCTTATTGGCAGAAAACCAGGGTAATGGTGTCAGCTAGAAAGATGAAACAAAGATATTCACAGTTCACCTGTTGAGTCATTTGGATCAAACAAATAGAACTTTATACTGTCTCTCCTTAGGGTCAAGTAACTCCCACTTTAGTTCTCTCTCTTTCCCCAGTATGTCATGATTTTTTTTCCAAACATGTGAATACTTTCATGGAAATACCTCTCTTTAAAAATATTTTATTTATTTATTTGACAGACAGAGATCACAAGTAGGCAGAGAGGCAGGCAGAGAAAGAGGGAGAAGCAGGCTCCCTGCTGAGCAGAGAGCCCAATTTGGGGCTCGATCCCAGGACCCCGAGATCATGACCTGAGCCGAAGGCAGAGGTTTAGCCCACTGAGCCACCCAGGTGCCCCTTCATGGAAATACCTCTTTAAGTTTTTTTTTTTTAATTTATTTATTTGACAGACAGAGATCACAAGTAGGCAGAGAAGCAGACAGAGAGAGAGAGAGGAGGAAACAGGCTCCCTGCTGAGCAGAGAGCCCGATGCAGGGCTCGATCCCAGGACCCTGCGATCATGACCTGAGCCGAAGGCAGAGGCTTTAACCCACTGAGCCACCCAGGCGCCCCCATAGAAATACCTCTTAAAAAACTAGTTTGAGAGGTGCCTGTGTGGCTCAGTAGATTAAGTATCTGCGTTTGGCTCAGGTCAGGTCATGATGTCAGGGTCCTGGGATCTGATGTCTCAGGTGGGGAGTCTGCTTCTTTCTTTCCCTCTGCACCACACTCCTACCTGGTGCCTGTGTGTTCTTTCACTCTCTCTCAAATAAATAAAAATCTTTTAAAAAACAAAACTAGTTTGAGTTCTTGTTTGAATCATAAAGCAGTACAAAACTCAAATAGTTATGTATTAGAATCACACTTACGATTGCAATATTATTACAACTTTGTTGTTTTATTAGTAGCCAATAAATCACTACAGAACTAATTGCTTCCTGGATGATGAGGACAATTCTATGGTTTGAGGTGATGAAGATCTGGATGGTTGTAAGATGTGGAAAACCAAATGAGTGAAAATAGTTCTGGGTTCAGTCAGTCTCACTTAAAAATCAGCCTTAAAAGCCCTATTACTTAAACAAGTTGCCATTGTTAATGCTATTATGTCCTTTGCAGAAATGCTGTTGCTCCTAATTTGAAGCAAGTGCTTCCTTTAGGGCTAATTAAGCAGATGAATGATATTTCTTAGGACCACATAGTTAACTTGTTCAGTCTAGAGAAAAGTCAGGGATGCTAGATAGAATGACTAGAACTGGCACTTCCAAAAATAACTCTGGTCTTTATTCTGGGAAGACACTGGTTGAGAGAAGAAAACTAATTAACAGTTTTGTTTTGTTTTGTTTTAGCACCTATTCTTTTCATATAAATATGTATGGCAAACAAGAGATTTATAGAGACAATTTGTTACATCATTGGCATCCATTCATTTTTTTCCCCTGACAGACAATACTTAGCTTCTCAAAATATTTAACCTATTCTTAGCAATATACTTGTTGAGATTAACTCCACTCTAAGCTTCAGGGATGGGTCTTGATTGAAAGCGATGCAAGCGTCCCAGGGCCATCAAGGTTAGATCAGGGATGGGCTCTCATGACCTAATTACTGCCAATGAACTAATGAGACACTGAGGCTTCCAGGTAAATGAAAGCCTATTTCTTAGAAGAAACTACAATGGCTTTTCACAGTTGACCATGCACAGTGGCAGACAGGCATCTTTTCACTATAAGATGAGATTGTGTCTCTGAATGAAAGAGAAGAAGCAGAGCCACTAAAGGCAAAGTCAGGTGAAAAAGAAAAATCTGGTTCTGGTTACTGAGCCCTGAATCCTTTTCTTTCTGAGGAGAAACTACTGAACTAGCCAAATTCATGAGCCAAAAAAATGCCCTTTCTACGTGGAGAAAGTTTAGATTAACTTAAAGTGATAGGAAGGTACTCATGTAGTTAATCCACAAAGGCCTAAAGAAGAAACTTTAAAAATTACCCATAATTCACTCATCCAAATACATTAATCATTCCAATATTGATGGGATGTTAAGTTGTTTTGGATTTTTCCAGATGTATTAGAGAAAAAGTTAGGTAATTATTTCTGCACTCTTGAGATAAAGAAGGATTTTAAAGTATTTCATCAAAGCTGGGAACTGTAATGAAAAAGATCAATCTCCTCTCATAAAAGTTTAAACATTTTATATAGAAAATAGTAACAAAGTTAAAAATATGACAAACTGGAAAATTACATGGAGAAGTGTGTTGGATAAATAATGCCTGTAATATGTAAACAGCTTTTACAAATTAGTAATTAAAAGTTGAATACCCCAGTAAAAATGGGCATGGAAAATGAATAAGCAATTCACATGAGAAGAAACACACACATAATCAGCTCTATTTTTGTCTGGCTTTGGGGCTTTGAGCAGTTGACTATCTTTCTTCACTTTTTAGTCTTCTCATTGGTTGAAATGGGCATAATGATATCTGCTTGATAGCATTTTCATAAACTCAACATGAAGCGATTTAAGAAATGGCTTCCACATTAACTCAGATGATTGTCTTCTCTAATTTGCTTATGGAGGAAGAACAACAACAAAAAAAAACCCTCTGTGATTCAGAAAGTTCAGTTCCCACTTTGGATTGCTAAGCTATTAATTACCTCCAACATTCCATTTGGGTCAGTGAATTTGAAAATCAAAACAATGGAATTGTAACAAAAACAGTAAGTTCAGTGTTAAAATTATGGATATATCATTATAAAGAACTAAGTCCAGGGAGGAAGGTGGTTACAATGATCAAGGGCTTATTCTATATAAGATAGTAGTTTAAGTACTTTGCAATCATTACCTTAATGAATCTTCACAATGTCCCTGTAAGAGTCTAAAAATACCTACTTTTTGGAAACTGGGATTCCCAGAGCTTAAGTAACTTGTCAATAAAGAGCAAAGCCAAAATGGAGTTGAGGCTAAATTCACAGGCTCCTGCTGCTCATTCTTATAGCCCTTCTGTTTAGTCAGGGAGCCATTTTGATTTGTTTTATTTATTTTTTTTTTTTTAGAAATCCTAGAATAATGTGAGAATCATATACACAGCACTTATATTTTCTCATATATACACACCAGTGTCCCAATTACAATTTAAGAGCAGATGTTGAACAAATAGTTCACTACCAATGGAGGTTAGGCAGAATTTCTGGCCACGAGAGCATATTATTTTTTTCCTTTCCCTTTTTTTCCCTTTTCTCTCCTTCCTTTCTTCCTTCTTCATTCCTCCCTTTCACTTTGTCTCCCTTCTTTCCTTTTCTCCCTCTCCTCTCCTTTCCTCATCCCCCCACCCCTTATCCTACTTAGTTTTTATGAAAAGGAGCAGTGAGTTGAACCAATGTAGCTCTTTACAGAAAAAGGTAATTTTTGGTTTGAGGATACAGAGACTTTAAAGAATTCTGATTTTCAGTGCATTTCCAAAAAAGAAGAGTCAACATATTGGACATCTTGCATCAGAGTTGGAAATTCTCAGGAACCTTTGAGCATCGCAGGGTTTCTTCCTCTTAGAGTCAGAAGCAGTGAACAGCCACAGTTGGAATACTCCTCGGTCATAGTATTTTTGAAAGGATTCATCAAGGTCCATTACATTCCAAATTATATACATTTTTATTTTATACCAAGTCCTCTGATAACCCAACTGGTTCCCAGAGGATTCAATCAAGGATAGAACAGCATCACATTGCATCTCTCCCCAAAATGAAAATGCCATCTGTTATTATATCAACATGACATTGTGTGCATTAGCATATTTCAAATACACAGCAATTTACATAATGCCTAGAAAACCATCTTTCCATGATGCATAAAGCTTTCTGTCCAACCCCCTTACTTCTGTTTTTGGAGGCACCTCACACAGAGAAGACAACGTGCAAGTTCAGTGTGGCTCTTCAGCGGGAGTCCTTTGTGTGGGGTTTTGCTCTGACTGCACAGAAGCAGCTAGATGCTTTATTCTGCCTGAAAGGACATTGGAAGACCCTTCATTTACTATAATTTGTTTCATTCTGTGCATTTCCTGTTTTCTTGTGCTATAAATTTCACTTTATAAATTCTGAAAACCTCTAGCAGGACTTAACAGTATTTAAAAATTATTTTGTATTATTTTTACTGGTTCTTGATTTTTTTCTCTTAAATAACTCTTTTGAGAACTTTGGCTTAGACACCTGTTCTTTCTGTTCAGGCTTTGTTTTCCCCCGAGATTAAAGCTATTTCCAGCTATCTCGTTGAGACTGCTAGGAAACAAACTCTGAGACAGAATTCAGAATGCATAAATGTGGGGGGGAGGAAGATGTGGGAAAGCTGAGGGGAACCAGGTAGGACTGGGAAGGAAGGCCTGTCAGACTTCAGTTCAATGGGTGTCAGACACAAATAGCTTGGCTCTTGTACTACTGCTTTGTCTTGTCACTGGCTTGGGCCACACATGGCTATCAAGCTGAGATGGACTCAAAGGAGCTAATAACCGGAGGCTTTCTGCTAACTAGAGTCCCATCAGCTGGGCAGCAGGACCTTTCTTGAAGAGGGATCTGAGTGTACAACTTTGGGTTTGTCACTCACCAGCTGTCCTACTAGAGCAAAGAAGTATTTAATTGTTTTACCTTAAAATTACCTTAAAAGACATAAAGAAATATGGAAAAACCTATGACTCCTTTTCTGCTCTAAAATCCCCCTTTTACTGCAAAAATCCAAACTGCCTGATTCTGGACTATTAGGGAAAAGACCATAAGCATCATAAGATGCCATAAGATTCCATAAGCATCTTGTAAGTCTTCTGGAGTTGTTATGTCACAGATAGCAGTGTTGAAGTTTCCTTTTAGTCTTTAACCCTAAAAGCCAAGTGGAGACAAAAGTGGGTCTGTTATTGTTTCAAACGAGCCCATCACTGAACCATTAGTTTATTGTGAAAGATACTGAAACTACTAGCATTGACATGCATTTCAGGAAATCAGTTAGCTACACTATTAGGTAAGAATCTCTACTTGGGTGGCAAAATTGAATGCGAGGAAAATGACGCACAGAGAGGAGAAATGTGTATGTTTCTGTGAATGCCTAAAACTTCCGGTAGTTGCTCACAACACATTGTAACATTCAGTCCCTCGATTTAAACAAGAAGTTGGTTCTGTGTGTGTTTATTGCTTAGTGGGTCACATCATGAGCCTAGCATTCTGTGTCTTCAGGTCATAGTTTGCATCTGCCTGTTACATTGTCTGCTTACAGGTGCATCCTGTAATATTTCATTAGGTAATTAGAGCACTCAGTGACGATTTCCTTGCTTTGAACTCCAAGTAGTTGAATCATTAAGCCCTCATCTGCTGGGCCATTCCCTTTTCTTCTCTGTATTAGAATGGGCTCTGGGAAGACCCTTGGAAAAATATGGACTTCAATACAAAAGCCTTTTTCTACCCAAGAGACTAATTCTTCATCTGTAAAATGATAGAACTGGACTAAGGGATTTTTGATGTCTCATTTAGGCCTGTGACCATGTGTTTCAGAGAAAATACCTTTTCTCTCTGGAGGCTAATAAGAAATAATGATGGGACTGCTTCTGCTAGATTCATTTCCACTCAAAGAGACAAGTAGAATATGGTACCAGCTTCTAGAATGGAAAGAGAGGAACTTAAATTCAGAGACCTCAGGAAACATCTGACTATTTGATCCATGGAAAGGAGTCTGGAAGTCATAGTAGTTAATAATCATTGAGTGCTTACAAAGGAACCCTAACTGGACAAGCATTTTACATTTATTGCACTTAGAACAATGTTTTGAGAATGCTATCACTGCCTCAATTTGAAAGATGATGAGAATGAGTTTAACAAAGAAAAAGCCACATGGTCATTGTTACCAGACTTTCAGAGGGCTGAGCAAAGTATACACCTGGATTCCCCCTGACTTTATCAGTCATCACATTCTACTTGCCTGGTCATTTTATTGGTTCATTTATTCCAGGCCTAGGTATCAAGAGCCTACTGCATACCAGGTTTGATCAGAGAGAGGATGAATGTTTGGTGGGAGTTTGTCTCTGCTGGAGTTGAGGAAGTTTTCTGTGGCCTTTCTGACTGTGATCATTTTGTATTTGTACTGTGGCTCCTTCCTGATGATTACACCATGAAGTGTTTCCCTTTGGACAACCCGAAAGCCATGGTCTCGGGAAAGGGGGCCTTGGAGTCCTAAGTTGCTGGCATCTTTATCAAAGCTTTTAATCCCTAATTCATTTTCTGGAAAGAAGCATTGGCAATTGCTAGGAAGCATGGTGAGAGCATCACTTTATCTTTTGTAAAGTCTTTCCTAAAGACTGTGCAGGGAAGGGTGAGAAGGGGCTCTTGAGGAGATGTAATAGGATGGAAAGTGGGAGTATGTGGAAAGAAAGTCATTGGTCACATTTATCCTCAATTTTGCACTATTATTTTCAAGTCACCATGTCAAAAAGCACAGAACTTCATTGTGCTTTCTTTTGTCTTTGAGCTTATCATACAGTCATTATTTACTTTCAGTTTTCCCCACAGAACTAGCCTCTTATGTAACATTTGAATTATCTAGTATCTCCTGGACATGATTCCTTTGCATTTGTTGAACAAATACTTAATGAGTACTACTATGTTCCAGGCACTGTTTCAGGCATTAGAAATGCCATAGTGAACAAGATAAATTCCTCCCAGGCCATTTTCAAGTCAAAAGACAGATAGTAAATAAGCAGAGAGCCAAGCAAAGATTTTTGTATAGTGCAGTTTCATACAGTGGCAAGATATAAAAAAGAAAGCAAGCTGTGGTTAGATATTTTTTTTACATAGCATGTCCAGAAAGTCCTTTTTACAAATCTAAAAATTGCAAATGAGTCTGCTCTGAGGGTAAGAATATTCTAGGTAGTAGCAAAGCAAATAAAGGTGCAAGGTAAGCATGAGCTTGACTGTTGGAGGACCATGAAGCTAGTGCATGGAATAAAGGAAAAGAAAACTCTAGGTGAGAATTCAGTGGTGGGGTAAGCAGAACTGAGTTTATAGAAAGCCTTGAGGCTATAGTAAGAAGTTGAGACAGATCCTTGCTCAACAAATATTTATTGAATATTGACTGTGCAGCTGGCACTGTTTTAGGTGCTGAAAGTACAACTATAAACAAATTAGGTGTATGTTCCAGTTCTTGGAGAGCTTACATTATTGGGATATAGATAAATAATAAGTCAGATAAATTTTACAGATCTCTATATATGCATATATATGTATGTGTGTGTATACACACACATACATGCACATATATATTAGTGATAAGTGGTAAAGGGAAAAAAAATGGAGCAGGAATGAATGATACCAAGTTTGGGACAGAGTGAAGGAGGCTTTGAAAAGATGGAGAGAAACTAAGAGCAGTGAGTAAGCAAGCCATGTAGTTCTTCTTTGGGGGGAAAAATGCATATACGTAGTAGAAATGAAATTCAGGGACTAGCCAAAAGACTGGTGTTTCTGGATTGGCAGGAATTAGAAGGAGAGTTGTAGGAGACATGGTCAGAGAGTAAATGGAATTCAGGTTATACAGCCAGATTACATAGAGTATATAGACCTTCAGATTATAATAAAAACTGTTGGGCACCTGGGTGGCTCAGTCGGTTAAGCATCTGCCTTTGGCTCAGGTCATGATCCCAAGGTCCTGGGATCGAGTCCCACATCAGGCTCCCTGCTTCTCCCTCTCTCTCTATGCCTCTCCGTTGTTTGTGTTCTCCTGCTCTCTCTCAAATAAATAAGTAAAACAATAAAAAAAAAAACCTGTCTATTATCCTAACTACATGAAAATCCATTGTTGAGCAAAGCACTGCCACAATCACATTTCAACAGTTTTCTGGTATGAAAATAGAGTAAAAGGAAGCAAGAGTAGAAGCAGAGAGAACAGGTGGGAGAGTACTCTTCAATACAAATTAAATACCTCCAAAGTGAGCCACATACACAATTTTTAATCTGCTAGTGTCCCCACGGAAAGTCAAAAGCACTAGGTGAAATTTCTGTCAGTGACCTGTTGTACTTAACATGGTGAGATATTTTATACTATTTTGACATTCAGCCTTTTATTTTATTTTTGCAAAATGTCTCAGTTTGGACTAGCTACTTCTTGAGTGCTCAGTAACCACATGTGGCTCATGGCTGCTCTACAGCATGTCAGTTAGGAGATAACTGCAATAATTCAGGTGTTAGAAGTTGGCCTGCAGTGAAGGGGATGAGAAAGCATCAAGATTTGGGTGTGTTTTAAAGGTAGAGCCAATAGGATTTGCTGAAAGGGTGAATGTATAAATGGATAAGAGAAGGAATTAATTGAAATAAACCAACTTTAAAAAAGAAAATTAAATTGTAGGCAAGTTGGGATATTTAATAAATTTCATATATATCTCAGAGCCATCTTACCCATAAGCTAAATGTTAAAGTCAGTTTTCCTACCCTAGGTGATGGAGACCTATTAGGAACACTTTTCAGATCACTAAAGTGTGTGAGCTGAGGAGCTGGTGAATGCCTCTGTCATGGGAAGAGCAAAGTGTGGAAGGCAGCAGAAGACTATAATGTGGTGCTTACGATGGCTTTTTTCCTCTGATTTACAGAAGCACCGTCATAATGCTCCTTCTAAGGTCTTGGGCTATTAGTTGATATCAGGTAGCTGTTCATCTTTTTCTAGGGTTTTCCGAATAACAATTGGACATAATTGAGCCCCATATAATTCCAAGGAGGGTTCCTTTCAGAAATGCATCTATCCAAAATGGGTAGATATTTGTAATTGACACAGATTACATATTCATAGTTTTTTTTCATACCAAATCATCATATGTGCTAATGTAGCCCAGAATTTGATCCAAATTTTGTTTTAGTTGGCCATTCTGATTGATTTTTTAATTTGAATGGGCTCAGTAAGAACATACCATCTCTAGCAGGTGTTTCCTGGTTTCCACTATCCTCAGTGGTGTTGTTCATAGTCAGTGGATACACATACTTCGACAACAAATTTTTGTCAACAATCCTAGTAAAAGCTATAAGATATATTCAGATTGGGCCATTATATCCCTGAACTGATAACTGTAGCTATTGGATAAACCTAGCTAATTGGTTTAAAATTGAAGCATAAAATTGTGACAGGGTACCTAAGCACATACTAATTCCCAAGTAAGTTCCAAGTGAAAAACATGACTTATTTGAAAAGACAGAATGGATTCTAGGAACACAATTTAAAGAATACACAAACACACACATGCACATATATATAATAATATATAATATACATAATAATAGACCTTATTTCTGGAGTTTTATTTTGCTCTTTAAATCTATGCAACCATTCTGTCAAGTAGGTGTGATGGTTCTCAGTGTACAAGTAAGAAACTAAAGAGAAACTGAGCCCTGGAGAAAGCAAAAAATGTTCCCAAGGCCACATATCTGGTAACAGAAATAGCTGGGGTTCTGACTTAGAAGCCAAGTTCTTCTTACCCACTGCACTGTATCACCCTTTATCACACTCATTCATTTCACAAATGACAAATATTATTGAGCCCTGCTCCATTATTAAGACATGCTAGGCATTGTCTAGGTAGAGAAAAACAAGTAAGTGAACAAGATGGTTATAGATAGTAGTAACTGCCATTAGGAAACGCCCCAGTAGTGATAGAGTGACTGGACATTAGGAGTGGGAGATGGTTGGCTAATTTAGATGTGGTGGTCAGGAATTCCTCTCTAAACAGGACACACCTGAATAATCCTTTGTTTTACTAGGAATTCTTTTCCCCTTAAATAAATGGAAATTAGGTCTGAGGGAGAAGGACTGAACTAAGATTCAAATCATGCCCTGCTATTATTTCATTCTTTGATTCACTCATTTGTTTACCAAAAAAACATTTATTTAAAGACAAATTTTGTACCAGTATCTATGCTAAACATTATTCATTCATTAATTAATTCAGATGACATATATTTAGTGAATGCCTACTGGATGTTCTGTTTTAACTGTGACAATCAGTAACCCAAAGAAAGGTCATAACTGATTGTGACCAGGGGTATGGTTTTGATTATGTTAAATGTCAATGTTTATTAGAACTCCAAGTGTAAGTGGTGAATAGGTAGTTGGATTTGCCAGTCTCTATTTTTCAGAAAGGTGTAGCAAGAAAATCCAAATTTGGGACTCATCACCAGAGAGATGATACATAATCTCATAGGTTAGTAGCATTCACCAAGGGATTGACCAAAGAGAAGTGAAGAGGTTCGAAGAAAAAACTGAATATTGAGTTAGGCAGAAGAGAGAGAATTAGCAAAAGGATCTATCTATGAATATGCCAGTGGAATAAAAGGAAAACCAAGGAACTGTGTTGTTCTAGAATCCAAAGAAAGAAAATGCATCAGGGACATACAAAAACCAACTGTGTAAAATGTTACTACTAAATCAAGTGAGATGAGGACTGAGAATAGAGTATAAAATGTGGCAGCATGGAGACCACTTGAGGCCTGATACACACATTTCCAATAAAGCCTCAATTGAATAGTCTAAAGAGAATGGGAGGAGAGTAATCAGAGACAATGAACGTAGGTTGGTTTTTAAAAGAGTTTTATAACAGGAGATGGAGAAGAAATAGGCTGGGAGCTAGCAAGAGAAGCAGTGAAAGAAAGCTTGCCAAGCAGAGAGAAAGGAAAGCATGTTTGCATACTGATGAGAATAATTCATTAGTGAGTCAACAACTGATGATGTAGGGAGGGTCATTTTCCAGGAGAGTTACCCCCAAGTAGGTGAGAGGAAGTGCGGGTTAGTGTGCAAGTGGAAGGATTGGATTTGGAGAAGAATGTGGATGTTTTGTCTATGGTCATATGTAGGAAGGCAGAGTATAGACCGTGCAAGGTGGGGAGTTGTGGGGAAAAGGGCATCCGTGGAAATTCTCTTACTGGTACGTCAGTTTTCCCATTGATGTGGACATAAGATGAAAGGTGAATTCCCATACCACTTATATGCCTTGTGATTTAAGTAAGCAATCCAATGTCTTTGAATCTCAGTTTGCCCATCTGTGAAGTTGGAATAAAAATATTTTTCTCTAGGTGTAGTAATGATTAAATGTGATTTTATATGAAAAAAAAAATACTACCCAGGTACTTGTACCATCAAATAATGTTGGCCAAAGTTGACCTTAGTATGAGCAAACATGAATTAGCATCTTAAATAGTACCTTGCTCCCTAGATTCCAGTCAGGAGACGCACTTCAGTATGGGAAGGCAGCCTGTAGTTAACAATGACATGAAATGAAGGTGAGGTTGGCTTAATCATTAAGAGGACCATTTATAAAATTCGTGGTATATTTGTCATATGGCCTCTGACCAAGGAGAACTCACTGAAATGTTTTAACCATAATTTTTTTTCCAGAAAAAATAAACTTTTAGTTTTTTATTGAGATCTCATTATATTTGTATATTACATTGGGGAAATAGGACAAGCTTTGATGTTAGATGGGTTTGTTCAAGAGCAAGAGTGCCATTTTTTTTAAAATTTTATTTTTTATAAACATATATTTTTTTCCCCAGGGGTACAGGTCTGTGAATCGCCAGGTTTACACACTTCACCACACTCACCATAGCACATACCCACCCCAATGTCCATAATAACCCCACCCCTCCTCTCCCAAGCCCCTCCCCCCAGCAACCCTCAGTTTGTTTTGTGAGATTAAGAGTCACTTATGTTAACCATAATTTTTACCCATATACCTGTTAGTCCCCGTGAGCTTGGAGTGACAGTGATCCACTGAATATAGGGAAAAAAAGCAAATGTCAATGTTCAGGCTCCTGTCCCAGGCTAAGTGTTCTAGGCATATGAGATATAACCCTGATTAAAGTGTCAAATGGCCCCTAATCACATTAAAATGAAATGTGACCAGAGTGCTCCAAGAAATGGGACATCCCTGTCACCTTTTTCTCTTTTCTCCATAATAGCAATATCTATCTGCTGTATTCCAGATAATACAAATGTCTGTTCATATTGTGTGGACAATGAGATGACTTGCATTTGACAGATCTTATTATGCTAGAAATCAACCACTCTAAAATTAACATAGGCTCTTATTAGAAATGATTATGCGAAAGTTTTCTGGTGCCTGGGATTTTCACCAGGCAAATCCCTTCTTCAAATCCTTCCTTATTCCTTTTTCTCTTCATGTATTTTTTTCCCAATGGAACTATAATATAGGGATCTAGTACAAACATAACTTGTGCCAAGCAGACCAAAATGTTTATCTCGTTTGGATATTTACCATCATATATCAGGTCCCAATGATACTGAAGGAGTCAACACTAAAATTATAGGTTCGTGTTTGTGGTTCTTATTTTTGTTCTTATTTTGGGGCCTATAATGTCAACACTATGAGAGTAAGGAGTTTACATTGTTGGGTTGTTTATTTTCAATCAGCAAAAATAGCACTTGGTACACAGTAAGTACCCAATAAATGTCTGTTGGGTGAATTAATGATAATTAGCAGTGAAAATAAGCCTGTCATTAAGGATTGTTAAGAATTAAGGGAAAATACTGGTCCCTGAGATCAGATTTTTTTTCTTACAACCCACCTGCATTGACCATCCCCAAATAAAATTAATGGTTTAGACTCTGTACAACTAGTATCTCTTCCTTCCTCTTGAGATTGTAATTTAGGAGGAGTTTCCCTTATTTTTCAACTGATTAAACTCTGAGAAAGGTAAATGTGTAAAGGATAAAATGCGTTCCTGGCACCCCTGAAATTGTGGAAGTGTTTGTAAAGTGTTTGTGTCCCAGGCCACTGCTCCTCTACCAAACTTGCGTTTATCACTGTGGAAAGTTAGGTTTGTCCCAAGTTGAAATACTGGATAAGTTTGAAGGAGTCAAAGTGAAATAAGGAAACAAAACATTATCTAGTGACTTCAACTTTGACCCTTAAAATGGCCAGTTCTCCACTTATGTCAAGCAAGACTCAGATGATTACCAAAAGGACAATCAGGTTTATGATTTAAACTAGATAGCACAAAATCAAAGGTCTACTGAGAATAAGCAGATGAATATGTGTGTGACTCTGTCTGGGTTGGAAATGTGGTGAGCAGGCACATGCTCGATCTAAAGGCATTCGGTTAAAGCACTAAATAGATACACAGTTAAATCCAACTTCTTAATTACTAAGATCATTATATCATGAACAGTGGGTAAGCCAGATGAGATCCAAGTAAAGCTATTTAAGAAACAGTTATTTTCTTACAGGTAAGAGGGGAAAAAATGTATTCATGTCCTTAACTATGTCCTTTTAAAGTCAAAGTCTTTGCTTTTGATTGTGGACAGAATTTAAATAAATACCTCTTGAGTGCAGACCCCTCCCCCCACTTTATTTTCCTTGATAACATGCCATGCCCTAAGAACAGAGTTCCATATCGGGGAGAAAGCTTGAGTTTTTAAAGGTTAAGAACTATATTGGGAATAAAAACTTGTTAGTAATAAGACACTATCTAGCCCATGTGGGTTTGATGCTAAGCAAGAAATTGAAGTTCAGAAATGGAAATATACTTAGCAGTGTTGGGCGTTGTGGTGGTTTGTTCTCTAAGATTCAACAGGAGAGGAATGGGAAGAGAGGAATGACAGTGGTGGGCGGAATTTACCGTACCCCAGAATCACATAGCAGACTTTAAAAATTGCAGCTACTCACCTCACTTCTTATGCACATACACCTTAGTACCCTCCTGAGTTCTTAGCTGGCTAGGTTTGTAGTGGGACCTCTATTTTTTTTTTTTTTAGATTTTTTTTTTTTTTTTTGACAGATCACAAGTAGGCAGAGAGGCAGGCAGAGAGAAGAGGAGGAGGCAGGCTCCCTGCTGAGCATAGAGCCTGATGTGAGGCTCCATCCCAGGACCCTGGGATCATGACCTGAGCCGAAGACAGAGGCTTTAACCACTGAACCACCCAGGTGCCCCTGGGATCTCTATTTTTAAAACACTCCTCAAGAAATTCTTAATGCAAAAGTTTATGGACTATTACTTGGAAGACTTTGTTTGAAGGCATGTAATTCTGGTATGTGCTTAAGATTTGTCTGCAACTAAAGAGTTGAGAAGTAAAAAATAAGGAAACACCCAGGGTAGGAGGGGAAGATAACTCCGGGGCAATAATGATGTAATGGTGTGGTCAGTGAAGAAAGAGGTGGGAGAAGATTGAGAATATTTCACTAAAATTTTAGTAATAACGGCATTCAAGGAGGAACTATAGTGTGTAAACGTTTGGAAGGGGAAGGATTTTGAATCTATGTATTCATCAAGCAAATATATATTTAGTGTTTAATGAGATTGACTGTTTTAAGGATTTAGAATGTCTAAAATGCTTGGGATTTGGAAAAATTACAGACTCATTGCAAGGATGGGAACTAGGTTTCACCTCATGCACTAACACTGTTTAATTGGCAGGGGGTGCCTGGAGTGTTCTGTTGACAGGTGAACGAGGCTCCACTTGGGCTCAGATGTAAATGATATCTGACCTAGAAACAGAGATGAAAGTGGGTGCTTTTATGACATAGGTTCTCTTTTTCTAAGATTGTCTTATTTTTGTGTTTGGGAAATATATCAAGAAGATTTTTTAATGTCTCCCTTCTACCTCTCAAGTGGACATGTTGCAAATTGCACAGGTACAAAAACAACTCTAGGCATTGTCAGCCTTGTGTCTACTTGCATTGATATCTTCTCTTGAATTCTTTTTTTTTTAAATAGAGGCTTGCTTTTTTATTTATTTATTTATTTATTTATTTATTATTTGACAGACAGAGATCACAAGTAGGCAGAGAGGCAGGCAGAGAGGGAAGGGAAAGCATGCTCCCTGCTGAGCAAAGAGCCCCATGCGGGGCTCGATCCCAGGACCCTGAGATCATGACCTGAGCCAAAGGCAGAGGCACAACCCACTGAGCCACCCAGGTGCCCCATCTTCTCTTGAATTCTTAGTGGCAAACCAACAAATTCCAGTCTCCCATCTTGAAGAGAGCCACAGTTCCTTATTTCTTTATGTCTAGCAAGTATATGGTTGAGAGTGCTTGTTAAGCAGTAAATATTTACAAGTTGGAGGAGTTAAAGCTGTTAAATGGCTAGTTGAACATCATTGAACAGCATGATAATTTGGGGAAGTCTGGCTGAGGCAGATGTCTGTATTAGAGACCTGTCTTTTGAAACAATCAAAAAGTGATGTCTGAGGATTGCCCACTGAAGACAGGAGGAGGAATATATTCTCCCTAAGTGAGGCAGCTTCTCCTGCAGGTGAGAGATTCAAAGGAGACCCAAGGTTGAGGACTAACTGGATCAGAGACTTCAAAACGAAGAAAGAGGGCCTTGTATATATGGACCACATCTCCCTTATCCTTTATCTGTTGAAGGGCATCTTGGCTTTTTCCATAGTTTGGAGATTGTGGCCATTGCTTCTATGAACATTGGGGTGCACATGGCCCTTCTTTTCACTACATCTGTATCTTTGGGGTAAATACCCAATAGTGCAATTGCTAGGTCATAGGGTAGCTCTATTTTCAACTTTTTAGGAACCTCCACACTGTTTCCCAAAGTGCCTGTACCAACTTGCATTCCCACCAACAGTGTGAAAGGGTTTCTGTTTTGCCACAATCTCTCCAATATTTGTTGTTTCTTGCCTTGTCAGTATTTGCCATTCTAACAAGGTATAAGGTGTAAGGTGGTATCTCAATGTGGTTTTGATTTGAATTTCCCTGATGGCTAATGATGATGAACATTTTTTCATGTGTCTATTACTCAGCCATCGGAAAGGATGAATACCCAACTTTTCCATCAACATGGATGGGACTGGAGGGGATTATGCTGAGTGAAATAAGTCAAGCAGAGAAAGTCAATTATCGTATGGTTTCACTTATTTGTGGAGCAAAAGGAATAACATGGAGGACATTAGGAGAAGGAAGGGAACAATGAAGGGTTGGGGCAGGGGGAGTCAGAAGAGGAGACAAACCATGAGAGTCTGTGGACTCCAAGAATCAAACTGAGGGTTTTAAAGGGGAGGGGGGTGGAGGGTTGGATGGGTGAGCCTTGTGGTGGGTATTAAGGAGGGCATGTATTACATGGAGCCCTGGGTGTTACACGCAAACAGTGAGTCACGGAACACTACATCAAAAACTAATGATGTACTGTATGGTGACTCACGTAACACAACAACAACAAAAAAAGAAAGAAAGAGAAGGAAAGAGGGCCTTGTTGATTGATTGGTAATATCACTTACCTGCTCTCCTGCTTGACAACCAAAGCTTCAGAGGCTAGTACACCTGAAGTTTTCTCAGACACTTGTGGCCTCTTAACTTTCTTCCCCACAGACATTTTAACACTGGGGTAACTCACTTAGACTGAACAGTATGTCTGATTTTAAAATGCCAGTTTTGTTGCTTGGGGAAAACCAGAGAAATATGATACCAATGGAAAAAGCTGCTTCCCTGTTGACTAAAGTTTAATGTATTTTGGAGCTCCAGGGAGGTGATTGTGCCATTCATCCACGCGTGCTCTTATCTGACTGTTGACTTACACTTGGCAGTGTTGTGATAATTATGTGTATGTGTTTATATACCCGATTAAATTGTGTCTTACTGAGTAACATGTTAAATGGGATTTGATAATTCTCCCTAGGCATAGAAAGTAGTTTAGCTGGTTAAAATTCAATTCCTTTTTGATGCTCTACCCCCTAACCCCACCCAATTTTTTTTCTCATGTTTACCGTATTGTTTCAGGTTAGCAATAAAGTTGAATTACTGACACCCTGATGGCTTTTTCTGAAGGACAGGGAAATAAAACATAATAGAGAAGGAAGAATTTCAAGTAGGAAACGCCTAGTGCAGCACTAATTCAGAACTTTCTCTGTGATGGATGGTATCTGCCAGTGTAGCCCAGGGTGGACTGGTTCTAGGCTCTGTGGAGGATGCAAGATCAGGCTACCCACTATGGTTTTTATAGCCAAAGACAACTTCACTTAGAAGTAGGGGAACAGAAGACTGAGAAGTATGCTAGGAGAATCAGATTTCTGGAGGCGCACAGTTTTGTGGTTAAGATTGTTGTGGTCCATTTCCACCAGCTGATGGCTCTATGCTGAAACCCCCTCTTGAACTTGACTGTCAGAAGGTGTGGGCTAGATAGATCACTTCATGTCCATTAAGAGCTTGGGTAGTGTCTCTGTTCGATGAGGGGCCTGGTCCAAAGGCAGAGTCCAGGAACTATAGGAATTAGAGAATTCATAAAGATATCTCATTGGAAGAGGAGAAATGTAAGTGCCGAAGAGTCATATTTTTATCTGTAATAGGTGCCAAAGAAACCAAACTGTACTGGTGGATAGCCAAAGAACCAGAAACTTTAAGCCAAAATATGAGTGGACGAGGGTAGGCCATAAAGATCTAGAGGCAAAGATTGTAAATGGATCCGTGATGACACATCTGAAAAATTGGCTCTGATTAGAAATTGCCAAATACAACAGGATTTGGTATTATTTCCAGGCTGTACCTGGGGGTAGCCCAGTGACCATCTGTAGACCGAGTGAACTGATCGGGAGAGACAGTGAAAGCAAGCATCTGTCCAACTCTGAGGGTTCACAGGGGAAATTGAAGAGTGGTGGAAAGACTAGTAAATGCGGTTTATACACCTGGATATATGACAGTAGGAAAGTCAGTTAACCTGTGCAGATTTCATCTATCATTTGGAAGTTATAAATGCTCTCTCATGTGTTCTATAAGAATCAAATTGGAAAACATAAGTATATGATAAAATGCTATTCACATGTCTAGTTTTACATTTTTGCAATGCTGTAATTAAATGCAGATAGAATTGTAACTTTTTTAAAGAGACATTTCCACATTATTATTTTACTTGAACCATTTTCTCCTGGAAATACTTCAGAAATTCACTGAGATTTGGATATGTCTTGCCTTCTTAAACACTTGTAAGATAGCCTTTGCTCTCCTCTTCTCTAACACATCCATCAAATGTTTGAAAAATATTAAGATTAGAAGAGTCTTTTAGCAATTAGGTCTAATTAATGCATAAATCTAGAATCAGAAAGGGATATGTATTTGATTTCAGAACAAGAGGGGTGTGAGCCCTTCCTCTTGGATTTCAGTATCTTTCAGCATGTAGCCCCATTCATTAAATGCTCTGGTTTCCTACTATTCCCACAAATAACCTCTCTGATACCTATGGGCTGTGCCTACTCAGGAGGTCAAATTGAAAATTAGACCACATTTTCTCACATTTGCTTTTTATTTCTCATTTGTTTCTTTACCTCACAGTTTTGCTATGGAGTTCAAAGGAGGGACTTATGTGGGTATGTTTTGTAAGCCATAAAATGCTGTCAAAACGTAAAGAAGAAGTTAAATTACATGTTGGAAGATACAGGTTTAAGACCCCTTCCTGCCACACATCAACTGTGTAACTTTAGGAAAGTCTTCTTACCTCTATGGATCGTACTCTCTTTCTTGGATAAGAAGGGCTCTATCTATATAGAGCCTAGCTAGAGCTCGTCACTTGTGTCCTGTCAAGCCCAGAATGTGAAACATAATTATTGTCATTGTATGAAACTTTTTTTACTGTTTGGAGATAGCTATTTCCTGTGAATGTTTTTATGTACTTACTCTTCTGATTTCATTCATCTATCCCAAGTATTTGAGAAACATTCATTATTTGAAATGACTTAAATAAATGATGTGGATTTATTAAAAATACCCATTAAAATAATATATATTTTAGGGGCGCCTGGGTGGCTCAGTGGGTTAAGCCGCTGCCTTCGGCTCAGGTCATGATCTCAGGGTCCTGGGATCGAGCCCCACATCGGGCTCTCTGCTCGGCGGGGAGCCTGCTTCCCTCTCTCTCTCTCTGTCTCTGCCTGCCTCTCTGTCTACTTGTGATCTCTCTCTGTCAAATAAATCAATAAAATCTTTAAAAAATATATATATATTTTAAAATGTAATTTTCAATCAAGTAAGATGTTGTAGCATATTCTTCAAAGCATATTCAGTTGACAATCTAAAGAAACTTTCTCCACATTTTAAATCTGTGAGATAACCATGTGGGATTTGACACACAAATTTTAGTTTTTATTTTGAACAGAAACGGTTTTACTCCCTTTTTTCCCCAATGTACCTTTCATTCTTAAGGACGTTTACATAACTATATCCAGCATTTCTTATTTTATTATAATACCAACTACATAATATATAGCTACTATTATTAGGATTCTACTATGAAGGATTTTAAGTTTCCTTCATTTTTTTATCTTCTTCAAAAAGGATTTTCATTTTACTCATGATTGTCAGGTATAACCTGACTATATGGTCAAATATAACATTGTATTAATTACTATGTGATAGATTCTTTGTGTGAGGTTCATAGTCTTCCCACGTTTATTACCTTTTCTGTCTCTAAAACATACAGCCATTTGTGAGTTTGTGATAAATGCAAATTACCAGAATGATAGATTAGTATTTTTTTGAAAAACTTTAATTCATTTGTATAATCAGAATTAATTTTGGGTTCATACCATCTTACATAAAAAAAGTAGAGATACTCAGGCCTTAAATAATTCAAAAATAATTAACACTGAAATGTTTTAAATTAGTTAACATTAAAATATTTTTATTAAGTAATAGTTCCTTTCTGTGTATGTGAATATGGCATTATCTCATGTATTCCTGATAGAACATCTCAAGTAGCTATAATCTACCTTAATTTTCTTACTTGATTAGTCACAGTTCTATTATTTGAACTCTGAATATTGAGAAATCTGCAGCCCCATCTGCTAAAAGGATAGTGTCTGTTGCCCAAAGAAGAGATATAAATAATACATAGTAATAGACAGCATACCAAAGTCTTCTATGTCTTTAGCTACTAAGTGGTGATAAATCATCCAAACCCACTCTTATCTGTTTGCCCACATATAACATATGACATAAAGATGTATATGAGGTAGCTTTGATTTATAGATTAGCAGTCTAACACACACTCACGAGTGCAATGGATACTTCCCTTCTTGACTTCTGTGCACCTGATTTTCTCGAATGCATTGGGAAAGACTTGCTCTTCCTCTCCCTTGGGTTTCTTTAGTTCAATGTCAAGCCTAGTTAATAACTCAAAAAACAAAACTAAACAAAAACTCCTTCTTCTGTTTTTAGCAGAGATTAAATTATTTCACTTGATACAGAAACCCAACAGAATAATTACCCACGTTCGTGCTACTTTAAGTACTGGGAAAACCCAGGGTGACAGAATTGATAGATATCTTTAAAACTAAAATCAATTAACCCACAAGTCTTTATTGATTTCAATGGCTGCTAAGTGCTATGTGGGATTCCTAAGAAAGACAAGGCATCCTCTCTGACATTTAGAAAATCTTCAGAGAACTAAGAACAGCACATGTGAAACAAATTTGAGATGTACATTTCCTTAACTATCTTTGTGAATCTGAAAAACTTTTAACTTAGTTTTTTTTTTGTCCATCTTGATCAGTCACGAATATTTATATATTTATCTAAATATACAAATTTCTTTATCTCTGGTTATATTCTCTGTGTGTCTGTCTACAATGTTGCATGAACAATGAGCTGGGTCATGAAGATAACCCTTCTGTAATCTTGCTCTTGGCCATCTGTCCCTTAGACACCTCACTCCAGGCAAGACAAAATTTGTTCAAATTCTGGCCCTGTGCCATACTCTCTCAGGCCTTTGAACTTTTACACAATAGTCTTTATATCTGAAAGATACAGTCTTTCCCAAATTTTCTGAAAGTTTCCAACAACTTACTCATCAGATCTCTAAATTTAAATGTCCCCTCTTCCCGGTGACATGTCCCTACACATCCAGGCTGGTGGACTAATGATAAATATTAATCCCTAAATAAGGTCTCATAGAAATATGCATTTCTTCTGATTTATTTCTTCAAATAAATCAGTTTATTTTTATTTTTTAAAAAATATTTACTTAAGAGAGAGCAAGTATGAGAGAGAGAGAGAGAGAGAGCATAAGCACAGAGGGGGAGGGAGAAGCAGGCTCCCCACTGAGCAAAGAGGCCAACACAGGGCTTGATCCCAGGATCCTGAGATCATGACATGAGCCAAAGACAGATGTTAACTGACTGAGGCACCTAGACAGCCCCAAATAACTCACTTTATATGCTATTTTTAATCCTTAGTCTGAAGTGGAAATGACAATTGTCTGTCAATTTGACTCCTCTCTCCTTTGAAGATTTCATCATTAGCATTATCATCATTATCAAGTACATTTTTAATCCTCATTGCAACCCTGGAGTTAGATATTATTAGCATTGTCTGTATTTTACAGGTGAGAAATACCAATTATGGAGAGTTAAATAGTTTTCATGGTTAGGTTGCAAACCTATGCAGTGAATTTAGAGACTGTGCATTTAATCACTCTGTTACACTGTGTCTGGCCAGGGCATCAGTGCAGTGAGGTGGTGTGCAAACAATACTGAAAGTTATCTGTCTATGTAGATACCAAGTCATCCAGCATGCCACCTGGTTCTGGATCAATCACTTTAATAAATCACCAAGGAGATGTCCCTCATTATCTTTTAAATGTTCTTTTTAAGTGATGTCTGTTCTCTATTTCCATGCTATTCTTGGGCACCCAGGAATATGTCTGCTTCAGCATCACAGTGGATTGAGGAAATCGCTCTCAGTCTCTCTACCATTATGTCTGTCCAGAGCCAGTGAAGAGTCTTGTCTTCCCTTATAGTTCTAGGTGGGGTCTATCTAGGAAGCAAGGAAAAGCTACTGGATCTAACACATTTACTTGGTGTTTTGCCCTATGAACTAGTTCACAAGGTAACTTTGTCTGGGACTCAGTCATATCTACTTGTTCATGAATTTCCCGACCCTCTTTTCTTTTCCTATATCTAAGGATCATTTTCTTGTCTTGTTCTTTCTCATGATGCTTCGCTCTGAATCGTGTTTGTGGATGAGGAGTCCTTTCTGTTTTCTTGGGACCTGGATATTTGACACTCGAAAGGCAGGAAAATAGGCCTTTCCCTCTGCTTTCTGTAACACCATCCTGTCCTCAAGGCAATTAGAATAGACCTGTGCAGCTGCCTGCATTTGAGGAAGCACAGCATGAGGATATGACTCTGCCATATCAAAGATACTATCCTTCACTGAATTTTATCTCTACTATTAGATTTCAAAGCAGCCTGAATGTGCGTCATATCGGTTTCAGGCCTTATTTAGGTGATAACACTGACTATCTTACCATAATTTAAGCTTTGTGAAGGCAGAGAATATACCTTTATTTTCACTACTTCATAGGTGGTAAATTCTTCATTAAAAATTGGTGGATAAATCAATAAATGATCTAATTGCCCCACCATGGAAGCCTTTTAGCCTATCTTATAGTACAAGATTGTTCTATGACTTGAAACAAACAAAGCACCTATTTTGAATTGGGTTGGCTGGTTCAATTTATAGTCATAGTCTTAGTCTTTGGCTTTGGTCTTTCTTTCTTTATTTTTTTTTTGGGGGGGGGGGAGAGGGGAAAAAAGAGAGTTTTTTTCCCTTCTAAACAGCATCCAGTGGAATGGAGTAAGGAACCCTACATACCAGTGTGGTTGTGAGAACTGCAGAAACTCTTGACATGAACAGTCTGCTAAAATACCTGTACTAAGAGACTTGATCAGACTTAACATAGCTTCAGAAGTCTAAGAACATGTTCCTGAGACAATCTTGTCTCCTTTTCAGTTTCTGTCAGAAAAACTCAGGGATGGCAAAAGAATTTATGATTTGTTATAGCCAATTCTGGGTGACAGTCCTCTGACTTCCCTTTCCTAGCGCATTTACGAAGAAAGGGCTTACAATTTTGAGTTCTTTCTCTGCATTGTATGTATATCACCTACAACTCAGGAGTGTCTTTCTCAAAGACCCGAAAGCCATTCCTTTTGAAAGGTAACAATGAGATGGAGATAGGGGCTCTGTCTTCCAGTCTCTATGGGAGAATAGAATACCAAAATCCATAATTACTAGTGAGCAGACCCACTGTCCTAATCACATTTACGTTTTCTAACCCTTTGTAATTTTCCACTTGAGTCCTTACTTGTTTTCCTTCCCTGCATCCTCATTCTTCCTTCAAAATGCTCAGTCACCTCTCTGCAGGGCAAATTGGATGAAGCTCAGCTCTTTCCCTTACTGTCAGTAGTTATTGCATAAAATCTGTTTTCACGGCTTCCACTAATGTCTGGCTCTGCTTATTGACAGTCATCACATCTTTACATGTTTATTATGTAATGAGTAGAGGTCTTGATTTTCTTTTTTTAATTTTATTTATTTATTTGACAGACAGGGATCACAAGTAGGCAAAGAGACAGGCAGAAAGAGAGGAGGAAGCAGGCTCCCCGCTGAGCGGCGAGCCCAATGTGGGGCTCGATCCCAGTACCCTGGGATCATGAGCCGAAGGCAGAGGCTTTAACCCACTTAGCCACCCAGGCGCCCCGAGGTCTTGGTTTTCAAGAGGAGTACAGAGAAGTTAGAAGACAGGGTTTACACAGTGATAGACGTAGAGCATTGATTTTAAAGAAGAGTTGGGACTGGAGGGAATTGTGATAAGTGAAATAAGTCAAGCAGAGACAGACAATTATCGTATGGTTTCACTCATAGGTGGAACATAAGGACTAGCATGGTGGACCACAGGCAAAGGTAGGGAAAACTGAATTGGGAGAAATCAGAGGGAGACAAACTATGAGAGACTCTGGACTCCAGGAAAAAAAAAAGCTGAGGGTTACAGAAGGGACTGGACTGGGGGGATAGGGTAACTGGGTGATGGGTATTAAGGAGGGTACATTTTGTGATGAGCACTGAGTGTTATTCACAACTAATGAATCATTGAACACTAAAAAAATTAAAAATAAAGAAAAGTTGGGAAACTCATCACATTGGAAATGTTTCTATAACTTTTGCACTTTGGGGCTTGGTGATGTTCATGCCTCATGAAGCATGGAATATACAGAGATAAATAATTTGCTGAGCACATGCTAGGATGACTGCCTTTATGTAAACACCTCATTTCACAGTAATGTCAATGATAACTAACATTTATGGATTGCTTACTCGGTATATCCCAGGTACTGTGTAAAAGCATGACATGCAAGATCTTATTTAATCCTCCTAAGAACCCCACCATATAGATATTGTTGTCATTCCCCACTTTCCAGGAAGGAAACTGGGGTTCAGGAAAGGCAAGTGATTTTCCCAAAGTCAGATAATTAGTAAGAAACCAAAAAAGTTCTCAGCCAACCCCTGACCTCAAAGTCCATATACTTAATCACCAAGCCCTGCTGGCTCCACCGTATTACTGAAAAATTCACAAGTAACCATTAACAACAGTTCAAAGGTAGTATATGGTACGTATTATAAATATAGGAGGAAAAGACAGCATATGCTTGGGGAACTTCTTAATAATGATGAGATAAATGAAGGGGGATTAATTAAGACTTTTTTAAACACCGTTACTCTGAACCTAGAAAACCTCACACTTTTTCTGGAGAATCTGAGCTCTCAATTTGGGAATACATTTAATTATCTCTTTGTCCTATCAGTTATTGGCTGAAACTTTATATGCTTAATTTTCCCTCTTTTCTTTTTGTCTTTCCTTCCCCTGAATTGTTTTCATAGAGTTTAGTAAATCTGCAAGCTGGCTGTCAGCAGAGCCCACCTCTTCAAGAGAGGAAGAAGAGGTAGATAATAAAGCAACCTTGAGTTGGGGTGTTACAGTGATCCACACAGCCTCAGATGTGGCTTTGGTTGGCTGGATTCATCATTCTGAGTGAGCTCCGAGCACTGGGAATCATTATATCCTCTCTTGACATTAACTGAAGAAAAATCCAAGTCAGACACTGCTTCTTAATCATTCAGTGTCAAGAAGTGTTACAATCACCAAACGCTTCTTCTATTACTAGTCTCACTACAAAAAAGAAAAGAGAGAGAGAAAAAAAAAAAAAAAAGAAAAACTCAGGGAGACTTTGTCTCTTATCCAGATCTGACACATTTGAAATAAGTGACTTTCCAAAGCACTTTTTTAAAAATAATTTTTACATTTTTTTTTATAAACGTATAATGTATTGTTAGCCCCAGGGGTACTTTTCAAGTCACTTGGCCTCCAGACCTGGACAAAGATATGCCTGAGATTCAGTGGCTTTGTCCATGCAACCAAACCCACTGACTGGTCCATCTTGCTTCAGAGATGGTTAAAAAAGAGTTCAACCTAGGATTGAGTAATATCAGCATCAGCAAACAGAACATTCTGGAATATGAGCCACATTCTCCATTTGGGCTCTATACATATATACAGGTACTCTGTAGCACCAGTGACAGAGTAAGATGACAAGGTAAAAATTGCCAAAGTAGGAATGAAGAGACTATTCCCTATAAGCTCATTTCTGCAGTAATAATCAAAGAATGATGTGGTACACATACAACTAGAAAGGGCTTTAGGAAATTTTCTAGTCAGTAAGGATGGGTGAGGAAGAGCTAGCTGTTTCAACTAGACGTAATCCAACTGAAAGACATTGGGGAAGGTATTTAAGTTTCCTGAGTCTTAGTTTCCTATCAGTAAAATGGTAGTAAGTGTTCCTATAATATTATTGTATTAAATTAAATAATGTTCAGCACAATACCTGGCAGCTGGTAATACTCAAAGTTTTAACTAACTGCTTCAATGTCCTCTTCCTCCTCATCCTCATGACGATCATCTCACCAGGGCTCACCAAACGAAAACCGGCAGACCACGGTCTGGTCTGTGAGTTGTTTTTGTAAATGAAACTTCACTGGAACCCAGTCATACCCAGTTGATAACCTAATGCCTGTGGCTGTTTTTGCTCAACAATATAGCGGAGATGAAGAGTTCTAATAGTGGCATTTATAGAAAAAGTCTGTTCGCTCTGATCAGTGGTTCTGAAACTCTAATGTGACGGAAGGGCCAAAAAGCAAACTATGGTTTCTACCCCTGTCCTTGTCATATTTTATCGTTTTGCATATGATTCAAATTATGGAAAAATTATAGAAAAATGACAGAAAAAATATAGAAAAATTAAGGGAAAGAGAAACTAGGAGTAAAGTTGAGCATATGAGGCTGGTGACTTTTTTTTTTTTTTCCTAAAGGGGAAGAAGGACTTATCCCTTTGAGTTGGTAGACAGAGGCAGGAAGAAGGGATAGAAGGATATATCTGATAGGTTGCACTGCCCTGGTAGAGACATATTAGTAAAACATGATATGGAGTGTCTGTGCAACTGTAAGTAGTGCTCATCTGTTGGAGCATCTAGAATGGAGTTGGGAGCACAGAATTGAAAGACAGAGCTAGGCAGCTGCGTGGCAGCCAAATCATGCTTGCTGCTGGACATTAAGGGGCCCTTGGGACTTTTTCATGTCGGAGACAGGTAATTTCAAAGAGCAGAAAACAGAAGTGACATTCTTGGCTTTTATTTTGGATTGGCTCACTTTGCAGCGGTCATTCACAAATGAATAGCCGATAATGAAATGGAGGTGGGGAGAAGAGCTGGGAAGGGATATTGGTGGTATGGATGACACGTCAAGTAATACAGTATTACCAACACTAGAAAACTTTGGAAAATTCAGGCTGAGTAGAAAGTCAATATACCACTTATTTTCTGGAGTTTGAATTCATTTATTTTTAATTTATGCAAATCCATGTCAAGACAGTTACCGTGTCTTATGAAGAATGGACTTGGACTAGGACATGGTCCTTTACAGTAGGAATGGAAGTATCCACACAGGATTATGTGAATGCTAGCCCCATGGTGGTAGTAGTAATAACCATTAGCCTTTATTTGTTGAATGCTAACCTGGGAGCCAGTGGTTTCATAGGCATTAGTTCCCACAATACAATAACTGTTTCTGCTGTACAGGTGAGGACACTGGTGACGAGGGAGGTAGAGTCATGTGCCCAAAGTTAAATGGCAGTAAGTGGCATAGCTCAGATTTGAACGTACATCTTATCTCTCTCCCATAGAGTGCATGATTCATGAGCGCAGAATATTTTATCTTCTTCTGTTTTTAAAATGATGGGCATACAGTAGACATTCAATAAATATTTGATAAATGATGAATGAAAAATTTTATGAATAATTTGAAATTTCATGCCTATAACCTTCCATGATACAGTACCTCTTCAGTATTATAAAAATTTGACCCTGCTCATTAATTCCTCAAAAAGGATCTGGATATTTTTTTCTTTGCCTAAAATTTTGTCAGAGAGGATTCAGTTTATCTGGAAGATATTTAAGTCCCTTAATTCTGTTAGCTCAACATATTCATACTATATTTTATAGGTGATCAACAAGTTTAACATGCATCATCTCATTTAATCTTCATGACAACCTTATGAGGTATTTTTTTCTATTTTTGCAGATGAAGCACTGTTTCAGAGCAGTTACCTGCCCAAGGTTACACAGCTAACAATCCAGGTCTCAATGTCCTTTTCCACTCTGTCAGAACTTATTACTTAATAGATGACAAAATCTTAGAGCTGGGAGGGATGCAAAAAGTTTTTTTTTATTCACTTTTTATTGAAGTATAATGTATATGTATGTGTATATATATTCTCTTTTTATTTATTTATATATATAATATACATATCTGAAGTGTACAAACCATCATTGTATAGCCCAGGAAATTTCCATACACCCATGTAACCAGCACCCAGATTAAGAAGAAGCAGAACATTATTCATGCCGTAGGATTTCTCTTGTGCTCCATTCACCCCTCTCTTGAGGGCAAAGTATCCTATCTTCTAATAGGATGGATTGATTTTTGCCCGTTTTATATTTTATATAAACGAAAGCAAAAAGTATGTGTTCTTCTTTCTCACTATTTTTGCTTATTATTATGTTTGGGAAATTAGTATTTTGTGTAGTGTAGTTATTTGTTTATATTCATGGCTTTAGCATTTTTAAAAATTTGGATATATCACCATTATTTAAAACCATGTATTTCTTCCAGTGTTGAATGTCATTTGAGTAGTTTCTAGTTTGATATTTCAAATTTATTTGATCTCAAATATTTCTGTTGTGAAGATTCTTATATAATGTCTTTTGATAAACATACATAGGCATTTTGTTGAGTGTATAATTAACAGTAGAATTTCTGAGTCAAAAGGTAAGGTTTTGCCACATATTTATACACTTTTTCTCTTTTTTTGTATCTGTTGTCATCTATATTCTTAGTGATTAGCTTGGGCTTAATTATGTTCAGTAGAATTAGAAATGATGTAAGCATGTATATTTTGGGGGAAGCTGGGCTTGGTTAACTGTTACATACTACAAGAGGTGGTCAGGATATCCCATTTGTGGCTTCTACTCTATTGGAATCCCAGAACGGTGGTATATCTGCCTCGTGAAGACCATGTATTTCATTTTGTTGTGTTCCTTGGCACATTGATCAGCCTTACTTTTTCCACTTGGACTGTTAAAAGGCTCTTGCTCTAGAGAATGACAGATCTTTTGAGGACTCATACAGCCATTTATTCATCATCTTGTTAATCACTGAGTTGTCTTCCCTGTGTTAGTAAAACATAAAGGGAAGGGACCTAAAAAAAAAAAGTTTGCCCTTTGTCCATTATGAGAATTTCTCTCCTCCTCTATGTGGATGTTTTCTTAGTGACTTTGCATTTCTTTCTTCTCAGTTGTGTTAGATATTAGAATACTTTTCTCAAAGGCCAGTATAATCTTAGCTGAAGGCTAACCTTAGGCCTATATAGATACGCATATGGACTGGGAAGTAGGGAATTCCTTCTGTATTTTGTACTTCAACAAAAATAATTAAGGATTTTTAAGGTACACCATGGGTTTATCAAGTGGTTCTGGCTTATTTGGAGATCTAAGATGAGATAGGTCACTTGGACAACAATAAATTTAAACTTTTTTTTTTTTAATTTTATTTATTTGACACAGAGAGATCACAAGTAGGCAGAGAGGCAGGCACAGCAGGAGGGGGAAGCAGGCTCCCCGCTGAGTAGAGAGTCCAATGAGGAGCTCGATCCCAGACCCTGAGACCAGGACCTGACACCAGGACTTGAGCTGAAGGCAGAGGCTTAACCCACTGAGCCACCTGGGTGCCCCAATAAATTTAAACTTTTGCCTCACACATTAGTGTCAGAGGGACTGAAATGTCAGGATCAGGAGAGATTTGTGCAAAATACTGAAGTATTAACATTTATAAGATGTGGTGAAAATTTTTCTAGTTAAGACAGAGCAAAAAGACTGAGCAAAAATTTTTCTAGTTAAGACTGAGTCATATCCAGGACTCTGAATTTATTGCACATCAAATAAAATGATCTAAAAAACAAAATAAAGAATAAATGGGCAACAAAAAGCAGAATCAGTCCTATAAACACAGAGAACAAACTGATGGTTGCAATAGGGGAGGGAGTAGAGAATGGGCACAGTGGGTGAAGGCGGGTAGGAGGTACAGGATTCCAGTTATGGAATAAATCGTGGGAATAAAAGGTACATAGGGTATATACAGTCAGTGGTGTTATAGGTGACAAATGGCAGCTATACTCATGATGAGCATAAGATCATGTATAAACTTGTTGAATCACTATGTTGTAACCCTGAAACCACTGTAACATTGTGTGTCCACTAAAAACACTTTTCAAAATCATCTAAGATTTATCCAGTCAAGTATTACCTATTATAATATATTAAAAAGAATTGGAAAATGGGTAACCTACCTTGTTTCAGAAAGGTAGATGGAGACCATGCTATCTTCTCTTTCTATTACATAAACTTTTGAGACCATGGCTACTAAATCATATGCCCTTAAAAATGAGAAAATGGTAGGAAAAAAATCAAATTGTTATCTGATTATTGCAACTAGTTAAGGTCACTTAAAAAAGAAAGGGAAAGGGACGCCTGGGTGGCTCAGCTGGTTGGACGACTGCCTTCGGCTCAGGTCATGATCCCGGGGTCCCGGGATAGAGTCCCACATCAGGCTCCCAGCTCCATGGGGAGTCTGCTTCTCCCTCTGACCTTCTCCTCGCTCATGCTCTCTCTCACTGTCTCGCTCTCAAATAAATAAATAAAATCTTTAAAAAAAAAAAAAAGGGGGGGGAAACCCTTTCTGCCCGTGGACGCCGCCGAGTAAGCATCGTTAAAGTCTCCCCTCCCACCGCCGTCATGTCTAAGTCAGAGTCTCCTAAAGAGCCTGAACAGCTGCGGAAGCTCTTCATCGGAGGTCTGAGCTTTGAAACAACCGATGAGAGTCTGAGGAGCCATTTTGAGCAATGGGGAACACTTACGGACTGTGTGGTAATGAGAGACCCAAACACCAAGTGCTCCAGAGGCTTTGGGTTTGTCACATATGCCACTGTGGAGGAGGTGGATACAGCCATGAATGCAAGGCCACACAAGGTGGATGGAAGAGTTGTGGAACCAAAGAGGGCTGTCTCAAGAGAAGATTCTCAAAGACCTGGTGCCCACTTAACTGTGAAAAAGATTTTTGTTGGTGGCATTAAAGAAGACACTGAAGAACATCATCTAAGAGATTATTTCGAACAGTATGGGAAAATCGAAGTGATTGAGATCATGACTGACCGAGGCAGTGGCAAAAAGAGGGGTTTTGCTTTTGTAATATTTGATGACCATGATTCTGTAGACAAGATTATCATTCAAAAATACCATACTGTGGATATAGGTGGGAGTCAAGATGGCGGAGAAGTAGCAGGCTGAGACTACTTCAGGTTGCGGGAGATCAGCTAGATAGCTTATCTAAAGATTGCAAACACCTACAAATCCAACGGGAGATCGAAGAGAAGAAGAACAGCAATTCTAGAAACAGAAAATCAACCACTTTCTGAAAGGTAGGACTGGCGGAGAAGTGAATCCAAAGCGACGGGAAGATAGACCGTGGGGGGAGGGGCCGGCTCCTGGCAAGCGGCGGAGCAACGGAGCACAAAATCAGGACTTTTAAAAGTCTGTTCCGCTGAGGGACATCGCTCCAGAGGCTTAACTGGGGTGAAGCCCACGCGGGGCAAGTGTGGCCACAGGTCCCGCAGGGTCACAGAAGGATCGGGGTGTCTGAGTGTCGCAGAGCTTGCAGGGTATTCGAACGGGGAAGCCGGCTACAGAGACAGAGCTGAGGAGTGAGCTCACAGCTTGGGCTTACCTTGAACCGGTCGCAGGCTCGGTGAGCTAGGAGCGTGGCCAGAGGCCAGGCAGACGGGAGTAATTGGGCGCTGTTCTCTGAGGGCGCACTGAGGAGTGGGGCCCCGAGCTCTCGGCTCCTCCGGGCCGGAGACTGGGAGGCCGCCATCTTCATTCCCGTCCTCCGGAACTCTACGGACAGCGCTCAGGGAACAAAAGCTCCCGAAAGCAAACCCGAGCGGATTACTCAGCCCGGCCCCTGGTAAGGGCGGTGCAACTCCGCCTGGGGCAAAGACACTTGAGAATCACTACAACAGGCCCCTCCCCCAGAAGATCAACAAGAAACCCAGCCAGGACCAAGTTCACTTACGAGGAGTGCAGTTTCAATACCGAGCGGAATTCCAGAGGAGGAGAAAGCAAAGCACGGAACTCATGGCTTTCTCCCCATGATTCTTTAGCCATGCAGTTAATTTAATTTTTTTTTCTTTCTCAGTTTTTTTTCTCTTCTTCTGTTAAATTTTTTTTTTAACTTTTACACTTTTCTTTTTTAATGTTTTTTAACTAGTTTATCTAATATATATATATATTTTTTCCTTTTTATATTTTTTTCATTATTGGTTTTCTTTTTTTATTTGTTTCTTTTTTCTTTTTTCTTTTTTTTCTTTCTGAACCTCTTTTTATCCCTTTCCCCCTCCCTCACGATTTGGGATCTCTTCTGATTTGGCTAAAGCATATTTTCCTGGGGTTGTTGGCACCCTTTTAGTATTTTACTTACTCCTTCATATACTCTTATCTGGACAAAATGACAAGGCGGAAAAATTCACCACAAAAAAAAGAACAAGAGGCAGTACCAAAGGCTAGGGACCTAATCAATACAGACATCGGTAATATGTCAGATCTAGAGTTCAGAATGACGATTCTCAAGGTTCTAGCTGGGCTCGAAAAAGGCATGGAAGATATTAGAGAAACCCTCTCGGGAGATATAAAAGCCCTTTCTGGAGAAATAAAAGAACTAAAATCTAATCAAGTTGAAATAAAAAAAGCTATTAATGAGGTGCAATCAAAAATGGAGGCTCTCACTGCTAGGATAAATGAGGCAGAAGAAAGAATTAGCGATATAGAAGACCAAATGACAGAGAATAAAGAAGCTGAGCAAAAGAGGGACAAACAGCAACTGGACCACGAGGGCAGAATTCGAGAGATAAGTGACACCATAAGACGAAACAACATTAGAATAATTGGGATTCCAGAAGAAGAAGAAAGAGAGAGGGGAGCAGAAGGTATATTGGAGAGAATTATTGGAGAGAATTTCCCCAATATGGCAAAGGGAATAAGCATCAAAATCCAGGAGGTTCAGAGAACCCCACTCAAAATCAATAAGATTAGGTCCACACCCCGTCACCTAATAGTAAAATTTACAAGTCTTAGTGACAAAGAGAAAATCCTGAAAGCAGCCCGGGAAAAGAAGTCTGTAACATACAATGGTAAAAATATTAGGTTGGCAGCAGACTTATCCACAGAGACCTGGCAGGCCAGAAAGCACTGGCATGATATATTTAGAGCACTAAACGAGAAAAAACATGCAGCCAAGAATACTATATCCAGCTAGGCTATCATTGAAAATAGAAGGAGAGATTAAAAGCTTCCAGGACAAACAAAAACTGAAAGAATTTGCAAACACCAAGCCAGCTCTACAGGAAATATTGAAAGGGGTCCTCTAAGCAAAGAGAGAGCCTAAAAGTAGTAGATCAGAAAGGAACAGAAACAATATACAATAACAGTCACCTTACAGGCAATACAATGGCACTAAATTCATATCTCTCAATAGTTACCCTGAATGTTAATGGGCTAAATGCCCCAATCAAAAGACACAGGGTATCAGAATGGATAAAAAAACAAAACCCATCTATATGTTGCCTACAAGAAACTCATTTTAAACCCGAAGACACCTCCAGATTTAAAGTGAGGGGGTGGAAAACAATTTACCATGCTAATGGACATCAAAAGAAAGCAGGAGTGGCAATCCTTATATCAGATCAATTAGATTTTAAACCAAAGACTATAATAAGAGATGAAGAAGGACACTATATCATACTCAAAGGATCTGTCCAACAAGAAGATCTAACAATTGTAAATATCTATGCCCCTAACGTGGGAGCAGCCAACTATATAAACCAATTAATAACAAAATCAAAGAAACACATTGACAACAATACAATAATAGTAGGGGACTTTAACACTCCCCTCACTGAAATGGACAGATCATCCAAGCAAAAGATCAACAAGGAAATAAAGGCCTTAAATGACACACTGGACCAGATGGACATCACAGATATATTCAGAACATTTCATCCCAAAGCAACAGAATACACATTCTTCTCTAGTGCACATGGAACATTCTCCAGAATAGATCACATCCTTGGTTCTAAATCAGGTCTCAACCGGTATCAAAAGATTGGGATCATTCCCTGCATATTTTCAGACCACAATGCTCTGAAGCTAGAACTCAATCACAAGAGGAAATGTGGAAAGAACCCAAATACATGGTGACTAAACAGCATCCTTCTAAAGAATGAATGGGTCAACCAGGAAATTAAAGAAGAATTGAAAAAATTCATGGAAACAAATGATAATGAAAATACAACGGTTCAAAATCTGTGGGACACAACAAAGGCAGTCCTGAGAGGAAAATATATAGTGGTACAAGTCTTTCTCAAGAAACAAGAAAGGTCTCAGGTACACAACCTAACCCTACACCTAAAGGAGCTGGAGAAAGAACAAGAAAGAAAGCCTAAACCCAGCAGGAGAAGAGAAATCATAAAGATCAGAGCAGAAATCAATGAAATAGAAACCAAAAAAACAATAGAACAAATCAACGAAACTAGGAGCTGTTTCTTTGAAAAAATTAATAAGATTGATAAGCCCCTGGCCAGACTTATCAAAAAGAAAAGAGAAAGGACCCAAATAAATAAAATCATGAATGAAAGAGGAGAGATCAGAACTAAAACCAAAGAAATACAGACAATTATAAGAACATATTATGAGCAACTCTATGCCAACAAATTTGACAATCTGGAAGAAATGGATGCATTCCTAGAGACATATAAACTACCACAACTGAACCAGGAAGAAATAGAAAGCCTGAACAGACCCATAACCAGTAAGGAGATTGAAACAGTCATCAAAAATCTCCAAACAAACAAAAGCCCAGGGCCAGATGGCTTCCCGGGGGAATTCTACCAAACATTTAAAGAAGAACTAATTCCTATTCTCCTGAGACTGTTCCAAAAAATAGAAATGGAAGGAAAACTTCCAAACTCATTTTATGAGGCCAACATCACCTTGATCCCCAAACCAGACAAGGATCCCATCAAAAAAGAGAACTACAGACCAATATCCTTGATGAACACAGATGCAAAAATTCTCACCAAAATACTAGCCAATAGGATTCAACAGTACATTAAAAGGATTATTCAACACGACCAAGTGGGATTTATTCCAGGGCTGCAAGGTTGGTTCAACATCCGCAAATCAATCAACGTGATAAAACACATTAATAAAAGAAAGAACAGGAACCATATGATACTCTCAATAGATGCTGAAAAAGCATTTGACAAAGTACAGTATCCCTTCCTGATCAAAACTTTTCAAAATGTAGGGCTAGAGGGCACATACCTCAATATTATCAAAGCCATCTATGAAAAACCCACCGCAAATATCATTCTCAATGGAGAAAAACTGAAAGCTTTTCCGCTAAGGTCAGGAACACGGCAGGGATGTCCGTTATCACCACTGCTATTCAACATAGTACTAGAAGTCCTAGCCTCAGCAATCAGACAACAAAAAGAAATTAAAGGCATCCAAATCGGCAAAGAAGAAGTCAAACTATCACTCTTCGCAGATGATATGATACTATATGTGGAAAACCCAAAAGACTCCACTCCAAAACTGCTAGAACTTGTACAGGAATTCAGTAAAGTGTCAGGATATAAAATCAATGCACAGAAATCAGTCGCATTTCTCTACACCAACAACAAGACAGAAGAAAGAGAAATTAAGGAGTCCATCCCATTTACAATTGCACCCAAAACTATAAGATACCTAGGAATAAACCTAACCAAAGAGACTAAGAATCTATACACAGAAAACTATAAAGTACTCATGAAAGAAATTGAGGAAGACACAAAGAAATGGAAAAATGTTCCATGCTCCTGGATTGGAAGAATAAATATTGGAAAATGTCTATGCTACCTAAAGCAATCTACACATTTAATGCAATTCCTATCAAAGTACCATCCATTTTTTTCAAAGAAATGGAACAAATAATCCTAAAATTTATATGGAACCAGAAAAGACCGCGAATAGCCAAAGGAATATTGAAAAAGAAAGCCAAAGTTGGTGGCATCACAATTCCGGACTTCAAGCTCTATTACAAAGCTGTCATCATCAAGACAGCATGGTACTGGCACAAAAACAGACACATAGATCAATGGAACAGAATAGAGAGCCCAGAAATAGACCCTCAACTCTATGGTCAACTAATCTTCGACAAAGCAGGAAAGAATGTCCAATGGAAAAAAGACAGCCTCTTCAATAAATGGTGTTGGGGAAATTGGACAGCCACATGCAGAAAAATGAAATTGGATCATTTCCTTACACTACACACGAAAATAGACTCAAAATGGATGAAGGACCTCAATGTGAGAAAGGAATCCATCAACATCCTTGAGGAGAACACAGGCAGCAACCTCTTTGACCTCAGCCGCAGCAGCATCTTCCTAGGAACATCGCCAAAGGCAAGGGAAGCAAGGGCAAAAATGAACTATTGGGATTTTATCAAGATCAAAAGCTTTTGCACAGCAAAGGAAACAGTTCACAAAACCAAAAGACAACTGACAGAATGGGAGAAGAAATTTGCAAACGACATATCAGATAAAGGGCTAGTGTCCAGAATCTATAAAGAACTTAGCAAACTCAACACCCAAAGAACAAATAATCCAATCAAGAAATGGGCAGAAGACATGAACAGACATTTCTGCAAAGAAGACAGCCAGATGGCCAACAGACACATGAAAAAGTGCTCCATATCACTCGGCATCAGGGAAATACAAATCAAACCACAATGAGATACCACCTCACACCAGTCAGAATGGCTAAAATTAACAAGTCAGGAAATGACAGATGCTGGCGAGGATGCGGAGAAAGGGGAACCCTCCTACACTGTTGGTGGGAATGCAAGCTGGTGCAACCACTCTGGAAAACAGCATGGAGGTTCCTCAAAATGTTGTAAATAGAAATACCCTATGACCCAGCAATTGCACTGCTGGGTATTTACCCTAAAGATACAAACGTAGTGATCCGAAGGGGCACGTGCACCCGAATGTTTATAGCAGCAATGTCTACAATAGCCAAACTATGGAAAGAACCTAGATGTCCATCAACAGGCGAATGGATAAAGAAGACGTGGTATATATATACAATGGAATACTATGCAGCCATCAAAAGAAATGAAATCTTGCCATTTGCGACAACGTGGATGGAACTAGAGGGTATCATGCTTAGTGAAATAAGTCAGTCAGAGAAAGACAACTATCATATGATCTCCCTGATATGAGGGAGAGGAGATGCAACATGGGGGGTTAATGGGGTAGGAGAAGAGTAAATGAAACAAGATGGGATTGGGAGGGAGACAAAGCATAAGTGACTCTTAATCTCACAAAACAAACTGAGGGTTTCTGGGGGGAGGGGGGTTGGGAGAGGGGGGGTGGGGTTATGGACATTGGGTAGGGTATGTGCTATGGTGAGTGCTGTGAAGTGTGTAAACCTGGAGATTCACAGACCTGTACCCCTGGGGGGGGAAATATATGTTTATAAAAAATAAAAATAAAAAAATACCATACTGTGAATGGCCACAACTGTGAAGTAAGGAAAGCGCTCTCTAAGCAAGAGATGGCTAGTGCTTCATCCAGCCAAAGAGGTCGAAGTGGTTCTGGAAACTTTGGTGGTGGTCGTGGAGGTGGTTTTGGTGGGAATGACAACTTTGGTCGCGGAGGAAACTTCAGTGGTCGAGGTGGCTTTGGTGGCAGTCGAGGTGGTGGTGGATAGGGTGGCAGTGAGGATGGCTATAACGGATTTGGTAATGATGGAAGCAACTTTGGAGGTGGCGGAAGCTATAATGATTTTGGCAATTACAACAATCAATCCTCAAATTTTGGACCCATGAAAGGAGGCAATTTTGGAGGCAGAAGCTCTGGCCCTTATGGTGGTGGAGGCCAATACTTCGCCAAACCACGAAACCAAGGTGGCTATGTTGGTTCCAGCAGCAGTAGCAGCTACGGCAGTGGCAGAAGGTTTTAATTACTGCCACGAAACAAAGCTTAGCAGGAGAGGAGAGCCAGAGAAGTGACAGGGAAGCTACAGGTTACAACAGATTTGTGAACTCAGCCAAGCACAGTGGTGGCAGGGCCTAGCTGCTACAAAGAAGACATGTTTTAGACAATACTCATGTGTATGGGCAAAAAAACTCGAGGACTGTATTTGTGACTAATTGTATAACAGGTTATTTTAGTTTCTGTTCTGTAGAAAGTGTAAAGCATTCCAACAAAGGGTTTTAATGTAGATTTTTTTTTTTTTGCACCCATGCTGTTGATTGCTAAATGTAATAGTCTGATCATGACGCTGAATAAATGTGTCTTTAAAAAAAAAAAAAAGAAGGGGAAAAGAAGATTGTACTTGATTTGGGAGAGGTTGGGAATATAACCAGATGCAAGTATGGCCTTGGATTAAATACTAATGTAGATAACAAACACGCTATAAAGAGTATTTGGGTTCAGTAGGGAGAAACTGTGATCTAGGTATCAGAGAGATTACAATTTACTAAAATGGGAAAGAAGTTTTGCAGAATGGCATGTATTTCGTGTATGTGCCTAAAAGAGATTATAGAGCACTATATACATTACGATCTCATATTAGTTTAAAAAAAATGTATGTGTAGATGAGCAAGCGTAAATAGAGAAATTCTAGAAAGATAGGAGCTGAAAATATTATCACCAGTGATCTTGCAGTGGTTGATTTTGCTTGTCTTTATTTACAACATTTCTACAGTGTTCAAGTTATGTGTTAATAAAAAGGATGATTTTAACAATAAACAAATACAAAAATAGGGTATTTAGCAGCATGAATTATCTGATAGCTGACTAATTCAAATAGCTAATCTAATAATAACAGCAGCTAAAAATAACATTAATTAGTATTTATTAAGTGTGCCAAATACTGTGATAACTCTTGTTCAAACATCATGTCAATGGATTTTTCTTAAGACTATATGAAGTAGGTGATGTTCTTACTTATATTTTATAGGTGAGGAAACCAAAGATCACAGAAATCTACCCATTTGCCCATGGACATAACTAGTGAGGGATGGGAGGTAGGATTTAAGTCTCATCTGTCTGAGTGCAAAAATTTCTCTCTTAATTACAATATACATAGTCTCTCCTCCACATTATCATCTCATTGCCAATCTCAGTGATGGTTTTTCTGTTCTATGAGCTATAGTGATTATTCCCCAAGTTACCAAACAGTGTCTATTACTTTTAAAAAATTGCCATCATTGACTATAGAAATTTGGAAATCTGGAGCAGAAATTTAGTAAGAAGTGGTAGGCCTGGCATTCTAAGATCTCATAATTTAGTGAGATTGTTAGGAATGCAGAGAAAGAATTTGAACGGATTTATTTTTTTTAAAGTCATCTTAGTGCAGAGAGAAAAATAGAAATAAATTTAAAACATTTTTCTATAGTTTTTGAATACCTTAATAAATTGAGATAAAACACTTAATATCTTTTATATAGATGCTTATATAAATGCTGATAGACACTTATTAAAAATGGATGTGTAGATAGAAATTTATTAATGTTTTCAGAAGATAGGATAAGTATGAGCAGAATCTTAATTAAATACCTTCATAAATATGCATTAAATATGCTTAAGAAGATTTCAGATATCCCCTTCTGGTTGAAAAGAACCATTCTGGGAAGCAAGTTTTGCAGAATGACATATATTTCATGTATATGCCTAACATCATTTTAAAGTTCACTGGGATTTATATTGCAATTAAATTAAATTGAAAAATATAAATGTACACAGAAAAATCAAGTGTGAAAGCTAAGGAAAAGGACAATTCGTATTATTATTATTATTATTATTATTTGCTTTAAGATGGCCTTAAAATGTCAGGTTTTTCCAGTAAAAAAGAAAGACTTCACTGATGTGATTGGAATTTTTGATTTGGGAATAATTCAGAAACAAAAGCTCAAGGGCACCTGGGTGGCTCAGTCCTTAGATGTCTGCATTTGGCTCAGGTCCTGGGATCAAGGCCTGCTTCTCCCTCTCCCACTCCCCCTGCTTGTGTTCCCTCTCACGCTCTCACTTTCTCTCTCTCTCTCTCTCTCTCTCTCTCTCTGTTAAATAAATAAATAAATAAATAATCTCCAAGGGGGGAAAAAAGAAACGAAAGAGAAGACAAGTATTTGGAGAGTGTGGGGGAACACTGGAGGGATGGGCTGCCTTGACCCCAGGTTTTAGTTAGGCAAAGAACAGTTCTGGAAATCCACAGACCTGTTTTGAACCATAGAATTTGATGTCCAGGGATGATTACTGATTCCTTGGAGACAGGGAGAAAAAGAGATACAGGTTTTCGTTTAGGATGCAATTTATTAAGAGATACACCGGCCTTAATCTCTTCTCACTGTTACCTTAAAGGAAACACTAATTCTAATAAAATGAAAAATACAGTTTCAAACATCTCCATGAGATTTTTTGATAGCTTTACTCTATATTGACTCATCATAATGATTTTCTGGGAATATAAAAACAATTCCAGCAAAGAAAACAGGTCACCTTCTCTGTTGAACCATCTCTATTCAGCAGAGGAAAGGTATTTGGAAACATTTGGCACCAGAGATTTTTTTTTTGTAAAGCAACCAAACATTTATCTGCCTATTAGACAGAGGTATCTTCCCAAACACTCCCTCCCAGATTGAGTCAATTCATCACAGAAGTTTCTGATACTGTTGAGATGAAATAGTAAGCATTTCAGAGGTACAGTTATTTTAAAGTAGACATGTGCTCTAGGAATAAGGAGTAGAGATGGCTAATCTAGTCATTTCTTATAGGTAACTAATACTCCATGAGCTGAGACACTCTGAGCTCTTACCCATAGGGAAGAGATATTAGAGTATCTGTGCTATATTAGAGTATATAACCTCTTAGGCTAGTTTAGTTTTACTTTCCTTCTTTTTAAATTAAAACCACGCCTTATTCTATAGAAAATTATGTTGACAGTGAAGCAAAAGACTTAATCCTACACATTTGCTCCTAACGATTCTTTACAGTCTTGCAGCCACCGTGATGAGCGGTCCATGCACTTGATGAGCAGACGGACTGCTCTGGTTTGTACTACATTGCAGACATTGTCTCGGATAGAACATGAATGGTGATGAGAATGCAAGAGTGCAGATTTAGGGGTTAGATTCTCTGGGTTCAGCGCCTGTCTCTACCCGTTACTTGTTGTGAGATCTTGGGCAAGTTCCTTAATTTCTCTCTCTCAGTATTCTTTATGAAATTAGAGTAACAATGGTATCTATCCTCATTTACAAAATCGAGATAATAATAAGGTTTAGGAAGGATTAAGTAAATTTAAAGGCATGTAGAATAGTAAATAATGCATACTGCATGTTTAAAACATTAGATAGTATTTTTATGAGCATCATATCCATCTGTACATAGTATTCTAACAAGCAAATACACCCTCATTGACTTTGTCATTAAATATTCCTATTGGGTAGATTTGTTGGTAATTGGATTAGTCTAAGTTGATTTATTAGTTATAGTCACCTTGTGATATATCAGAATTAGCCAGAAAAAAAAATACTGAAACTAAAAAAAATGTTTGTAATTTTTAGACCTTTTTCCAATTATGTAAAAAATTCTTGGGTTGTTTTCAAGTATACAAATAGAAGTAAGGTAATAAAGGTAGTCATCTAGACAGTCTGTCTGACAAATGTTCCTCTTAGCCAAAATAAATGAATAGTACCTTGATGATAAAATATTACTGTGATAACAGTAAATAATCAAGGTAATATTTTCAGTAAGTCACTTTACTCGAAGCTTGTGGAATGATATAAACTCCAATTACAGGAAGTCAAAAGTTGCTTTTGCAGAAGGCAGAGAACTTTCCTAAAATATGACTCATAAAAAAACAGTGATGAAACATATGGTCCTGTGTATGCAGATTAACTTGACCTCCTTGGAACATGGACATATGAACATCCCTTCCACAGGCATACCACTTTAGTAAATTATTCTTAAAAAGTTGATTTACTGAAAAAGATGTTTTAATAACTGGTCTAGATTTTAAAATTTTGTTAACTTTCCAGCTTCATACTTGAGAAAAGTCATGCGTATTCTCTCAGAACATAACAGGTACAGTAGACTTCTAAGAATGAAGCCTCAGGGAGCACCTGGGTGGCTCAGTCATTAAGTGTCTGCCTTCAGCTCAGGTCATGATCCCAGTGTCCTGGAATTGAGCCCCTCATCAGGCTCCCTGCTTGGTGGGAAGCCTGCTCTCCGTCTCCCACTTCTCCTGCCTGTGTTTCCTCTCTCACTCTGTGTCTCTCTCTCTGCCAAATAAATAAAAATAAAAATCTTAAAAAAAAAAAAAAGAAGAATGAAGCTTCAGTAGAATTTTTGTGTTAAAATACTCCAGCTCAGTTATGGAAAGACATGTTTTGTCGGTAACTCATTTATACACAGAAGGAATCTGAAGTGGAAGACTAGGCAATCTTCAGTAACTTCGATAAAAGTAGATGTCAAGTAACACCAGGTTCTCTTTACCTGGAAACTTTGTGAATTGTTGAAACTATTACCTCCAACATTTGGATCCTTTAGATTTCATTGACCCAGTCTATATGAATTACATTAAATGGGACATAGCCAGGTCCCATCAGCCATAGTAGTTGGACAGTACTCTGTGTGAACAACTCTTCTGAACTGCACCAAATATTTCCAATAGATTATGTGTTAATATTCTAACCCGGAATAAAAATAATAAGAGCCAGACACTGTAGAGAGCATTCTTTCACAGATAGTAAATAAAAGAGAAAGTATGAGAGCATATATATATTTTGTAAACCACAGTCTCCATAGGCAGCCCTCATATCTGGGAGACATATAGGACAAGCCCCTAAATAGAATCTGAGACTTTCCTGTGATGGTTTTCCTCCCTCACAGAAAGAAATAAACCTTATAGATTGTGCCAGTTGTTTTTAAGCCAAATATGGCAGGTCTCTGTGCTCATCCAAAAGACAGGATGTTTTTTCTGTCTAATGGAGGAGAACATATACTGTATGGAAATGCTGACAGACTCTTTGATGAGAAAGTATACTTCCTTCCTCTTTCAGATAGCTAGGTGATAGATAGATAGATAGATAGATAGATAGATAGATAGAAAATATGACTCCTGTATACTATAAAACTTTGGAAGGAAGCAGTAAATATATGTAACTAAGGATCAGCAAATTCTGCTCTGGGGAAAGTAGCACAAAGGGTAAGAACATTTCCCCATTTTCTGTGAACATTCTCTTAATAGCCCATACCAGGAGTTTGGCTTGTGCCGATGCTAAATACCCCTTCGCTGGCTGTCCTCATTCACCCCATGTCTGGAGCCCCAGATTGTCCATATTATTGAAAAATCCCTCCTCCAGGCAGACAACAAAGATTGATTCTGTTATCTTGTTACTGCTTAGTCTAAATTAGTACTGGTAAAAATGTATTTTCTAATCTGGAGGCTTTGGAAGACAGGTTTTACTTTTAGACTATGAATGAAAAATGCCTAAGTAACACAGTAAATCTGTTCATTTACCTTTGAAAATATGTGTAGTCAATGTCTACACCCACTGCCGTAGTTACATAATGTACTTGCTGAGGCAGGACCAGACTGAGGAGCTTAAACCAAGCTTGGCCAAAGGCAAATTGAAGGAAGAGAATAGAATTAGTTGCCAAGAAAAGTCCACAATAGTGAAAATTTGGAAAGACCCCAGATGTTCATTGACTGAGGAATGAATAAAGAAGATGGTGTGTGTGTGTGTGTGTGTGTGTGTGTGTGTGTACACACATGCATATGTGATGGGATATTACTCAGCCATTAAAAAGAAAGAAATCTTGCCATTTGCAGTGATGTAAATGCAACTAGAGGGTACTATGCTAAGTGAAATAAGTCAAAGACAAATACCATATGATTTCACTAATATGTGGAATCTAAAAAAGCAAAAGATGAACATGGGGAAGAGAAGGAAAAATAACATTAAAACAGGAAGACAAACCATAAGAAATGCTGAACTTTAGGAAACAAGGTTGCTGGAGAGGAGATGGATAGGGGATTGGGGTAACTGGGAGATGGGCATTAAGGAGGGGACTTGATAGAATGAGCACTGGGTGTTTTATGTAACTAATGAATCATTAAATTCTACCCCTGGGGGGGGAAAGTTGCCAATAGACTTTAGGATCATCTGTAGCAGCTTCTCTCTTGTGTTCAGCCGGAATAAATCCCAGTCCTATCACATACCGAGCGCCTTACACATTAACTTGGAACTCAGACAGATGGGGGACTAGGGCCTTTAATCCTGTAGAGTGGGTGCTTTAAACAACTCATGATGGTGGGATGTTTGATAATGAACTCTGAGGAATTTTCCAGTCACTTCTAATTAGAGTTCTTTGACTATAAGCAACAGAAAAGAAGTCAGTGCTGCATAAGAACAGTTTCTTTTTTTTTAATGAAACATAAAGTTACTGTAAAGATTTAATGTATCTTAAGAAGAAACAAAAAGTTAAAGAACCAGATTCTGTAATTAAAACAGAATAGAATAATTAGGTCACTTTTGAGAACATATGCTGTAAGAAATAATGGATTACTTTGTTGGCATGAATTAACTGATTATTTTCTGTACTTACATTACTTCACTTAAGATTAATGGTTTTGGGAGACAGAGAATCCAACTAAGCTCACCTAGGTGAGATGCCAGTCATTTCTGTAGGGGTGGGAAGGATATCTTGTTTGGTAATCCCATAAAATTGCAACAATTTTCAACAAATTTGAATCGATTCAAAAGGATATTGGAATATTGCTACTAGAATAATGCTAATGGATAATGGAACAGGGGAACAAGTATACATTATATCAACCCTCTGATTAAGATATCCTTAAATTAACTATGTATGTGAGAAATACTAGGACTCTGGTATCTTTCATTACTCCAATTATCTTGTAAGTATTTAACCTAAATATCCTGATGTCTCCAGATTATCTACCAGATACTTCAAACTTGGAAAGACTGTACTCCCGGTTCTGTCTTCGTGACATTTTTTTTTTTCCTCTCATGACATTCTTAATAAGGCTTCTTAATTAATTCTTAATTCTTAATTAAGCCTTAATAAGGCTTAATAAGTCTGTGTTAGTACAGGTCTACAGTAGACCTCTCTCTAGGGTATGGCCCTTAGTTCTTTCTTTTTTTTTTTGTAAATTAAATTTAATTAAATTTAATTTAATTTTCAGTGTTCCAGAATTCATTGTTTATGCACCACATCCAGTGTTCCATGCAATACGTGCCCTCCTTAATACCCACCACCAGGCTTACCCAACCCCCCACTACCCCCCCTCCAAAACCCACAGTTTGTTTCTCAGAGTCCACAGTCTCTCTTGGTTTGTCTCCCCCTCTGATTTCTCCCAACTAACTTCTCTCCATCTCCCAATGTCCTCCGTGTTATTCCTTATGTGCCACAAGTAAGTGAAACCATATGATAACTGACTCTCTCTGCTTGAATTATTTCACTCAGCATAATATCCTCCAGTCCCATCCATGTTGATGCAAAAGTTAGGTATTAATCCTTTCCGATGGAGGCATAATATTCCCTTGTATATGTGGACCATATCTTCTTAATCCATTCATCTGTTGAAGGGCATCTTGGCTCTTTCCACAGTTTGGTGACTGTGGCCATTGCTGCTATGAACAATGGGGTACAGGTGGCCCTTCTTTTCACTACATCTCTATCTTTCAGGTAAATATCCACTAGTGCAATTGGAGAGTCATAGGGTAGCTCTATTTTTAATTTCTTAAGGAATCTCCACATTGTTTTCCAACATGGCTGCACCAACTTGCATTCCCACCAACAGTGTAAGAAGGCTCCCCTTTCTCTACATCCTCTCCAACACTTGTTGTTTACTGTCTTGTTGATTTTGGCCATTCTAACTGGTATAAGGTGGTATCTCAATGCAGTTTTGATTTTAATCTCCTTGATGGCTAATGATAATGAACATTTTTTCATGTGTCAGTTATTGGTATGTCTTCTTTGGAGAAGTGTCTGTTCATGTCTTCTGCCCATTTTTTGACATGAGTATCTGTTTTGTGTTGCGTTTGAAGAGTTCTTTATAGATCTTGGATATCAGCCCTTTGTCTGTAGTGTCATTTGATAATATCTTCTCCCATTCCGTGGGTTGTCTCTTTGTTTTGTTGACTAATTCCTTTGCTGTGCAGAAGCTTTTGATCTTGATGAAGTCCCAAAAGTTCATTTTCGCTTTTGTTTCCTTTGCCTTTGGGGACATGTCTCGAAAGAAGTTGTTGTGGCCAATGTTGAAGAAGTTACTGCCTATGTTCTCCTTTAGGATTTTGATATATTTCTGCCTCACATTGAGGTCTTTTTTCCATTTCGAGTTTATCTTTGTGTATGGTGTAAGAGAATGCTCGAGTTTCATTCTTCTATACATAGCTGTCTAATTTTCCTAGCACCATTTATTGAAGAGACTGTCTTTTTTTCCACTGTATGTTTTTTCCTGCTTTGTGTAAGATTATTTAACCATAGAGTTGAGGGTCCATATCTGATGGTCCTTAGTTCTAATGGGTAGTCTATTTGTCTCAGGTAGATGGCTGCTGTATTCTCCTTCTTTTTTTTTTTTATTGTGTTATGTTAGTCACGATACAATATATCATTAGTTTTTGATGTAGTGTTCCAAGATTCATTGTTTACGTATAACATGCAGTGATCCATGCAATATGTACCCTCCTTAATACCCATCACCAGGCTCACCCATCCCCTTACACTCCTCCTCTCTAAAATTCTCAGTTTGTTTCTTAAAGTCCATAGTCTCTCATGATTCATCTCCCCCTCCGATTTCCACTCCTTCACTTTTCCTTTCCTTCTCCTAATATCCTCCATGTTACTCCTTATATTCCACAAGTAAGTGAAACCATATAATAATTGACTTTCTCTGCTTGACTTATTTCACTCAGCAGAATCTCCTCCAGTCCCCTCTATGTTGATGCAAAAGTTGGGTATTCATTCTTTCTGATGGCTGAGTAATATTCCATTGTGCATATGGACCACACCTTCTTTATCCATTTGTCTGTTGAAGGGCATCTCAGCTCCTTCCACAGTTTGTCTATTGTGGACATGGCAGCTATGAACACTGGGGTACATACAGCCCTTCTTTTCACTACATTTTTATCTTTGGGGTAAATAACCACTAGTGAAATTGCCAGGTCATAAGGTAACTATATGTAATTTTTTGAGGAACATCTGTACTGTTTTCCAAAGCAGCTGCACCAACTTGCATTCCTACCAACAGTGTAAGAGGGTTCCCCTTTCTCTGCATTCTCTCCAACACTTGTTGTTTCTTGCCTTGTTAATCTTTGCCATTCTAACTAGTGTAAGGTGGTATCTCAATGTGGTTTTTATTTGAATTTCCCTCATGGCTTATGATGCAGAACATTTTTTCATGTGTCTGTTAGCCATTTGTATGTCTTCATTGAGGGAGTGTCTGTTCGTTTCTTCTGGCTGCCATATTCTTCACTCCATGCAACTTTCTCCTAAATGCCCTGCCCCCAGTTTTCAGACATGTTGACAGCCTAGAACCCTGCTCTCTACTCTCCCTGTTGACTCAGTGCAAACACTGTGCTCTACTTGTTCTTAGTCTCCCTCTGCAATATTCAGGAAGTTGTCCCTGTTCAGAAAACTGGAATATAAGAGGAGTTTACCTTAAGAATTTATCTTCTCTCACGGATTACTATCATGTATGGCTATTGTCCAATGTCCAAAAATAGTTACCTCAAATATTTTGATCAGTTTCAGATACACCTAGCAAAAGAACTGGCCCAGTACCAGTTACTACATAATGGCCAGAAGTAGAAGTCCATGAAAATCATATTTAATGAAAATGTAAGTTCTGAAATACAAGTGCATCCTGTACATTGTTATAATACATTAAAAACATTATTTTGGAGCCCATTTGTAGATGAAATTTCACGAAAAAGTAATCAGGGTGATGCACATAGGATTTCAGAGAGTAGTTAGTACACGTAGGGTTTCAGTTGACTTGGGGTAGGACTTACAGGTAGATGTAAGTTATTGCCAATATTCTAACTTTTATGTTAGTTGGTAGTTTCACAGGTGCCTAGCACATTGTTGAAATAGACAGTTGTGGACAAATAAATGAATACATAAAAAAGGGCCTTGTGTTGACTAGTGATCTGTGATGAGATTGTATCATGAACAAAGCAATATAATTTGTCCAGTTTTCTCCTTCTGAGGCCATATTTTTAAAATTACTTACCAACTGGACCATTGGGATTGTTCTTGTTTTTGCTAACAAACCGGAAAATGAAGGCAATGACTGGAAAATTGTAACTCCTTTGTGGAGTTTCTGAGGGACATACGGCCTTTCGAGGGACACTGAGAAACTCTTCCTCTTGTATGCATTGAGCCCTCAAAACAAAAATTCACATGACTTGTAATATATTCAGGTGTGATCAACATTATGGTACTAAATGTTATAATGGTTTAGGACAGGGACACTATTTATAATAGCTCTAAATTAGAAACAACCCATTTCCCCATATGCATTAAAGTGTATAAATAATATGTAATATGCTTATACAATGGAATACTTACAGCAGTTTACAAATGAACTAAACAAACAAAAAAAAAAACGGAGAAATCCTATTAATATAATACTGACAAAGGAGTCAGACAAAGAAGATCACATAGTCTATTGTTCCATGTATGGTCAGTCTATAGTATTAGAAGTCAAGATAATAGTTACTTTTAAGGGAGTTCATGGGTATTAGAGTTGGTGGGAAGGAAGGTGAGGGAAGCTTTTGGATCCTTCTGACATTTTGTTTTGATTTGGATGGTGGTTGAACAGACTGTGTTAACTCAATGGTCTGTGAACTTAGGTCTGTTGCACTGTTACATGTATAATACTGTTAAGGCCAAGTTTGGTTTGATACTAAATAGTGTTCAGAAATTATGTTGTGTTTATTTAATATGTTTCAGCTTGTTGTTTTCTTCAGTGGTGAGGTTTCTTTCATTACGTTGTTTCAAAAGTATAAGCATTGGGATGCTATATAGCTTACGAGGCATGCACAAAAGTAATATTATTTACTGCTAAGCTCAGTGAGAATGATCTGCTTACTAAGTTTTTTCTTAAGGTGTAGAGTGCCTTTTCATTTTTTAAAATCCGCAGTAATTCAGTAATGGCATTCAGATTTAGATTTCCTTTTCTGGTTTGGGGTCCTCAGAAACAGAATACCTTCATTTTCTAATAGCAATATTAATAATATTAATATTGTTAACATTACAATAGTAATATTACCAAATAAATAAATAAGTAAATCCATCCCAAAGCAAGGTAGAAAGATACCTTATATTTTCTCCCCATACCCTTAGTGTAGCTTATTTAAGTTATTGTATAGCAAATGGAACTGTGCAATATTCTGCCCTCCAAGTAACAACTCATCAAGACTGCCTGGAGATAAGTGGAGGAAGCACTGGTCTGTGACAAATATTGAGGGCCTTATTTGCTGAGGAAAAATTTTCCAAGGGCCCCTGATATATTTGACCAATTGAAGATATGCTTTCTGGCCTTGAGCTCTCTTCTTATTGAGTCAACTTGTCTTGAATAAAATAAATGAGCCCAAACTTTTCTCATGTTCCAAAGTGATTTATCACAGAACAAAAACTTCCATTTGACAAATCTTTAGCCATCACTCAAAGTGTCTGCTTTCTTTGTAGATGACATTCCATTATAGTCCTGTACAAAAATAATATTGTCAGGAGCTATAGTGAATCATGACTTTATTTAATTATTCGGCCTCTAATAGAAAAGAAAGCCCCTTATTTGTATGTGGCTTAGTGTCTTATTGAATAAAGTAACAAAGTTCTTAGGAACAAATTTAATGCAAGTTGCACTTACCCATTATATGAGGCTTAAAAATATTAAGGTAACACTGCTACAGCATCTAATATGCTTGACAAATGGTATCACTCTGAACCTGATCAACAACAACAAAAAGACACTACAAGTTTATGGACTAAGGGGGTTAATAAGTGAGCTAAGACTCCTAAAAGTGTGGACAAGTCTGGGGGAGTGAAGACAGGGAAGACTACATCCGAAGGATTAGAGAAAAAATTCAGTACACAGCCTGAAGAGCTGGATTTGGGGAACAAAGCCACCAGTCATGAAGAAATCTGCATTGCACCATGACTGTGAAGGGGAGCCAAAGGAGGCCATCTCCTGTTTCACTTTGCATTCCAAAGAACACATGAACTTTAACTGAAAAATTCTAAATTGGGATTGCATGGCAAAGGGGATTCTCTGAAATCTATTTTCTATTCTTATAAGGGGTCACTGGTGGTGGAGACATGTTGATAGCATACATTCTGGTTCGGTGCCATTTGTCAGGTCAGCATGTATATCCTCCCCCTTTGCCCGTATTTAGGAGCCAGATAAAAATACATCCTGCTTCTGCCTAATATGTTCGCATTATCCCCCAATACAACGGTATGTATTTTATATAAAACTGAAGACAAACAAATTTCTCCCTAAAGGGGGAGACATAGACTTTATGGACTCGGTCCATCTCTGATAGTACTGATTCCTTCCCCAGTGGAGTTGAAGGCCTGATCTGATACTCTCTTACTTACATACTGAGGTGTGCAGTGAAGCAATATTGATATTCTTATATCAGGTAGTAAGGGATTTAGAGGGAGAAGAGAAAAAGAATTGATAACTGTATGCTACTGTGGTTTGAAAATTTGTGTTCCACTCCCAAAATTCACATGTTGAAATCCAAATGCCCATTGTGATGGCATTAGGAAGTGAAGACTTTGGGAAGTGATTAGGACATGAAGATGTCATCATGAGTGGGATTAGTGCTTTTATAAGAGAGGCTCCAGATAAATCCCTTGTTCCTTCTCCCATGTGAGGACACAGCAAAAAGATGCCACTGTGGAAAGAAAGTCAGATTTTACCAGCCCCCATAGAGAATCTGCTGGAGCCATGATGCTGTACTTCCTAGCCTCCAGAACCCTGAGAAGTAAATTTATGTTGTTTATAAACTATCTGGTCTGTGGTATTTGGTTATAACAACAAAAGACAGATGCAAATATGTTAATATCAAAGCAAAAACATGAAACTATTAGAGTTCTTCCTTATTCCTGAATTGGTTACCTGGGTTGTATTTTTAAACTTCTTTCTTCCATTTTCCATTCTTTGTTTCCTTTGCCTTCACTTAGGACCTCAGTATGTTGTGTTGACCCAAACGTTTCTGAATTAAAGCCACTAAACCAGTAGAGACCAAAGTTGCAGAGATATTTAAAAATTGCTAGCAGTTTATTCTCCTTAATAATGACAAGTGTATTAATTTTCTATTGCTGCTTAAAAAATTACAGCAAACTTAGAGCATACTTTTATCCTTTCACACTTGGCAGGGATCAGCAGGCCATGTACAGATTAGCAGGATCCCCTGCAGGGTCTTAAAAGGCCGAGGTTCAGGTGCTGGTAGGACATCATTCTCATTTGAAGACTCAAAAAAAGAAGGAGATCTTTTTCTAAATTCCCTCAGGTTTTTGACAGATTATATTCCCTTTAGGCCATAGGATTAATAGTAGCTCGCCTCTTTGAATCTAACAACACATGAGATAGAAAGAGATTACTGCTTCTAGCTTCACTTTGGAGAAGGCCTAGGTCATTTTTTTAAGGGCTCACGTTATTATATTAGGCCAAACCCAGGTCATCTCTCTTTCCATAACTTAAACCTGACTAATTAGGGACTTGAATCATATTTGAAAAATCTCACCTTTGACTTGTAGCATAATACAGTCAGGAGGGTGATATCCCATTATTTTGCCAAATTACATGGGTTAGAAGCTTACACTCTGCTCACACTTAAACAGAGTAGATTACACAAAGATAGGAGACAGAAGTCATGGGAATGCCTCTATGGTGTTATATTAGTCAGGGTTATTCAGAAAAACAGAACAAATAACATTGATGGATTGGTTTGTTCAAAGTGGCTCTTTGAAGATTGTGGAGATTAACAAGTTAAAATCTGCATTATTGGGATGCCTGGGTGGCTCAGTTGGTTAAGCGGCTGCCTTCGGCTCAGGTCATGATCCCAGCATCCTGGGATCGAGTCCCACATTGGGCTCCTTGCTCGGCAGGGAGCCTGCTTCTCCCTCTGCCTCTGCCTGCCTCTCTGTCTGTCTGTGCTTGCTCGCTCTCTCTCCCTCTGTCTCTGACAAATAAATAAATAAAATCTTTAACAAAAAAAAAAAAAATCTGCATTATTGGGGGTTAGCATGCTGGAGAACCAGGAGAGCTAGCTGCTGGTGCAGGTGAAGTTTGAAAGTGGTCTGCTGGAGAATTTCTCTTGCTTGGAGAGACTGGTCTCCTTGTTTTATTCAGACCTTCATATGATTGGATAAGGCCCACCTTTATTATGGAGGGCCATCTGCTTTACCCAGAGTTGACTAATTTAGATGTTGATGTCATCTAAATACATACTCCACGTTGACACCTAAAGTTAACCATTACAAATGTGTCTACCACTCTGAAAACTCTAAGAAGAAAGTACTTTTTAAAGCCTTCTTAACAGGGCACCTGGGTGACTCAGTTGGTTAAGCATCTGCCTTCAGCTCAGGTTATGATCCCAGGGTCCAGGGATTGAGTCCCATATCAGGCTTTTCTGCTTGGCAGAGAGCCTGCTTCTCCCTTCCCTCTGCCTGCCACTCCCCCTTCTTATGCTTGCGCTCTGTCTCTCTCTCTGTGTAAATAAATACATATACATACATGCATCCATCCATAAATCCATCCATCCTTCCTTCTTCCTTCCTTCTTTCCTTCCTTCCTTCCTTCCTTCCTTCCTTCCTTCCTTCCATCCTTCCTAACAAATGAGGAACTCAGGTACAGATAGTTTGACCAAGGTCACCTGTGAGTATGAAATAGTATTGGGGATTGAATCCGGGTATTATGGCTTTAAGAGTCTGTGTTACCTACTATCCTTTTTGTTGGAAATATAACACCCACCTGGGGCGACCCTTCCTGCTTTTTTGAAAAGGATATACCCTCAGGCAGTAACAAAGAAAAAGTAAAAAAATGTCCAAGACACAACAGAGAAATTTAGAATAATAGTTAAATATAGACTTGTGACCCAAATTTCTGCTGAGTTTTCTGAGGAAATGTGAAGGGCACTGAGATGTGTTAAGGATCTTCTCCATGCCAAGCATTGTGAAGGCTTTTTATTTACATATGTGTTTATCCATCTTGTAATCCTCTTGAACACCTAATGGGAGAGCAATTATTATTCTTACTATACTTGTGAGGAAAAAAAGCTAAAAAGTGATTTGTGAAAAGTGATACAGTTGGAAAGTGGCCAAGCCACAGTTCAGAGCCAGATTGGCCTGTCCCCAAGGACTGAGAGGCATTTGTGGCATTTCCTTGATCAACAGTTCATTTACACATATTCTAACAGACTAAAGACCATAATCTGTCAGTAAATAAGCACAGTGCAGATAAATGTATTAAATAATGGTATAGTTAATTTTTCTCATCCATCTTTTTGTTGTTAATTTTTCTTACACATATTAATCCAAAATATTTTCTATCTATAATTGTGGCCATTCAAGATATGTCTATTTATAAATATTATAATTAGCTTTTGTTGTTAAAATTTAGTGTCAAATATATATTTACCAGGTAACTGTCTTTTTTTTTTTTTAAGATTTTATTTATTTATTTGACAGATCACAAGTAGGCAGAGAGGCAGGCAGAGAGAGAGGGGGAAGCAGGCTCCCTGCTGAGCAGAGAGCCCAATGCGGGGCTTGATCCCAGCACTCTGGGATCATGACCTGAGCTGAAGGCAGAGGCCTTAACCCACTGAGCCATCCAGGTGCCCCTACCAGGTAATTGTCTTGAGAGTGGCTAGGTGTTAGACTTAGGTCTTCCTCAGTACCTATTTGCCTAGGACACTATTATGTATGTTACTTTATTTTATTTTATTTTTTAAAGATTTTATTTATTTATTTGTCAGAGAGAGAGTGTGTGCATAAGCAGGCAGAGTGCCAGGCAGAGGCAGAGAGAGAAGTAGGCTCCCTGTTGAGCAAAGAGCCCGATGCGGGACTCGATCCCATGACCCTAGGATCATGACCTGAGCCGAAGGCAGTGGTTTAACCCACTGAGCCATTCAGGTGTCCCTGTATGTTAATTTAAATTAGAAGATTTTTTAAAAATTTAAAATCAATTGACATGTAATATATTAAGTAGAGTAATATATTAAGTAGAAGTAGAGTTTAGTGATTCATCATTTGCATATAACACCCAGGGCTCATTGCATCATGTGCCCTCCTTAATACCCATCACCCAGTTACCCATCCTCCTACCCACCTCCCCTCCAGCAACCCTACAAGGGTTAACCCTATAGTTAAGAGTCTCTTATGGTTTGTCTCCCTCTCTGATTTTGTCTTATTTTATTTTTCTATTCCTTCCCCTATGTCTCTGTTTTGTTTCTTAAATTTCTCATACGAGTGAGGTTATATGGTCCTTGTCTTTTTCTGATGGACTTATTTCACTTAACATAATACTCTAGTTCCATCTATGTCATTGCAAATGGCAAGATTTCATTTTTTGATGGCTGAGTAATATTCCACATTCTAATGTTATAATATTGGATTTTATACATGCAGTAATATTCCATTATACATATAATGGAATACACACACACACACACACACACACACACACACACATATACATATACACATTCATATAATTCCAAGTGTGTGTGTGTGTGTGTGTGTGTGTGTGTACACATATATAGTGGTGGTATTTAGTATATACCACACCTTCTTTATCCATTCATCTGTCATTGGACATCTGGGCTCTTCCATATTTTGGCAGTTGTGGACATTGCTGCTATAAACATTGGAGTCCATGTGCTCCTTTGAATCATGTTTGTATCCTTTGGATAAATATCTAGCAGTGCAATTGCTGGGTTGTAGGGTAGCTCTATTTTTAACTTTTTGAGGAACCTCCACACTGGTTTCCAAAGTGCCTGTACCAGTTTGCTTTGCCACCAATAGTGTAAGAGGGTTTCCCTTGACAAAAACAATAGAACTCTTAAATCCACAAATTAAAGAGTACTTCGAGTGGAACTAACCATACAAAGAGTAAATTTAAATCTAAATTATCAGCCCAAACCAATTTAACGTATGCTTTTATTAAGTTATTGTTTACATTTACATTATTTTGTAAACAAGTCAGGTGATACTCTTCCTGGAATGCCTTCATTCTCTGTAAACTTTGAGGGTTTCATGATCAGTTTTCCACAGGCAGGGTCCATGTGTCAAGGAGAACCAATTCACAGGGCTTCACATATTGTTGATGTCTTCCAAAACTGACTTTAGAGCTTGTCTGTGTAGATAAGTCCCCAAGACAGAGCAGCACTGAAATATTCACTGTTGCCTTGAACATGTTGCTACAAATCAGAACACTATCTTTATTTCATTTATATAGAATTGCCATGAATTTCATTCAGTGGTTTTGAGATAAAAATTGGAAGTCAAATGAATATTGATGGACTTTCACCATCAGCACTTTCACCAACAGACTTCATATTTCAGGAGTTGTGAATTTCTCTGTGTGGTAGTGGCATGCGGGTTTGGTTGCTCAGTGCATCTCTTCCTGAGGCCATTTCTCTTGGCCACCTCCAGTTTGAAACCTCAAAAACTAAAAACCCTTCCACCCTGCCTTGGAGGCTATGTGATACAGTTTGGTCAAAGAAACATAAGTTAATTGTCTTGTGGAAGTGAAAGAATGGGCTTTGAAAAAAAATTGCTTTTCTGATGAAAGGGACACTCATAAGTTGTATGAACTCTCTGGTTCCCTCCTCTCCTTTCTTCCTGGATTTAATGTAAGTGTGAATTGCTGTTATATCTAATAGCTATTCTGAGACTGAGAGAAGGAAAAAGCAGCATGCTAAGCATAGTGGGTGAAAAGAAAGAACCTTGGTCTTTGTGGGTATCATTGGACCATAGAACCAAGGCCAAGAGCTGCCCATAGCCAGGTCTGTTATTGAGGAAAAACTGTATCACTCTTTACTTAAGTCACCTGAAAGTCGATTTCTATTACTCCTTATGTGCTTTAAGTAACAATAATAGTAATATAACATGAACAAAAATACATTAGTGCATGTTGTGCCTGCTCACTCTGTGACAGGCAAGGCTCTAGGTATTTGAGGCTTATTTACTGATTTAATCCTCTTAACCTTACATAACCATTATTTTATCATGATGCCCATTTTATAGCTGGGGAAACAGAGGTTAACTATGCTCAAGGTCACATGGTTAGCACTGGGCAGTAAAATAGGCTTGCCCCAAGCAAAGGTGCCAGGATGTGAGGCAATGATCTAGAATGAGGGCTTTTCCTTATAAGAGATTCACTCATTTTCCCAGCGTCCACAGAGCCATGGTGTCAATATGGCAGATCATTGAGGAGCACAGGCTGCAAAGTCAGATCTTGGTTTAAGTTTAAGCTCTAATACTTGCTAGGTCTGATCTTGAGTAATAGAGGAAAACTCTCAAAGTCTCAGTGTAGACATAGGCTGAGTCCGCATCTTCTCGAGGATAGAGAAATATAAAAATATCCTGTAGCATTCACCAAACTGTTTATGTGCCACAGTAGCTCATCATCATTATCCTCATTCTCATCATCATCATGGCTAATCTCTAATTGAGCAATAGCTAGGAGTCAGGTGCGGAGCTACACATTTTATACGTAAAATGTCATTTGATCATCATAGCACCCCTAAGAGTGAGGCACTATTATTTTTCCCTCTTGCAAAAGTGGAAAATTGCAATCACATGGCTATTAAGCAATATAGCTAGGGTTCATATCCAAGTGTATCTGATTCCCAAGTTTGTGTTTTTAATCACTGTGCCGTTCTGTCACCAGAAGGCACTAGAAACATAATAACCAGACCAAGTTTCTATTCCCTGAGGACAGTCTGTAGAGAGAGACCAGTAAGGGAACAGTATTTTCTGCACTATGAGAGAATGATACAGGATCAAAGGTGGTGACAATATGATGTAGAACTTGTGTCCTGATCTCATATTTTGCCAAAAGGCTGTTGTGAAATTGCGTTGTGTGTGAGAGAGTGAGCGAGCAAGAGAGCATGCTTGTGCTCTCTTTTCTCTGTTGTTGCTTCTCTTAGTAGGCTGTTGCATGATTTTCCTAGGTCATGCCTATCATAGGCAATTGGGTGCTACTTTTTGGGGAAGAGTAACGTGAAGTGTGACAGGCTGGCTGGTATGCAGGGAAGGGGAAAGAAGTCTTCCTCTCCAGTTCAGTCCCTCCTTACCTGGTGAGCTCTGGAGTCACACTGGTTTTTGTCCTTGAAGAAAACAAAGCATGAATTGAAGTCATTAATATTAAAGGTTTTACTAGGGACATATGCTGCCCTTTCCAGAAACTCCAGAATGAGTATTGTTTAAGTGATTTAAATTCCCTAAAAGATGATTCTACTGTGTTATTTCAAGACTAATGAGCTCAGTATGAACAGTAAGGCAATGGAAAGAAGGAAAAAAATATATTTCACATCTTCTTCCTGGGTTTCAGTCTCAACTCCTTTAGCAGAAAAGTGACAATTGTCATCTACATCTTACTATGCCATTGTAACTCAGACCATGATCTTTTCATGTATTTCGACTCTGCAAATGAGTCATAGAATAGCTCGTTCTACTTGCAAAATTTAACAATTACTTTAAAGATTACTTGGCAATTTGGAACATTTTAGATAAATAAAAGCAAACCTTATGCCCAGGCAAAATATTAATAGGAGACTGTGGAACAATCAGTCTTTGCACAGCAATTTGGGAACATATGGTGATACATTCAAACAAAAGGCCACGCTCAAGGTTGAAACAGCCCTTGTGCAGTGGGGCCAGGCAATAACTTACGGCACTGATTACATAAAATGCAACTCGAGGCTTCCTTCTTGGTTCACTGTTTTGTACGTCCACACTGGGTAGGTGATAAGGAAAGTTGGATATATCCTTAAGATTTACCAGACAGGGGCGCCTGGGTGGCTCAGTGGGTTAAAGCCTCTGCCTTCGGCTCAGGTCATGATCCCAGGGTCCTGGGATCAAGCCCCGCATCAGGCTCTCCTCTCAGCAGGGAGCCTGCTTCCCTTCCTCTCTCTGCCTGCCTCTCTGCCTACCTGTGATTGCCATCTGTCAAATAAATAAATAAAATCTTTAAAAAAAATTTATAAGACAAATCATCTATTTCTTGGTCATTCATTTACTTTTTTGTCAATTCCTTTCTTGTGATGTTATCCTATAAGACGGAACATGAGTGACTTAATAGCCCACCCTAGGTATGGGAGTTGAAAACAACTTTTCTTTGTTATCAACCCAATTCACTCTTGCCTTAAGGGAGAAGAACATCGATTTATGGTCATTATATTCTTCTAGTGTCAGAATGATATTTGGTTTTGTGTGGCCCTTTTAAAATTATTGCTTTCATATATTTTCCAGTTCTAGAGAGTTACTTAAAATACAGCATAGTAACCAGGCTATAGTCACGAGATTATTGGCTGCTGTGAGGGCTTGTGGGAGAGGAATCAAATCCAAATTTGGATTGTCAGGGAAGGTTTTCTGAGAGATATTTCACATGAAACCAGAATTAGTGATGCAGAACAAGAGGCATAAAAGGATGTTGTAGACAGAGATAACAATGAGAATCTCAAGAGGTGAAAGCAAGAGTGGGAGAGAAAGAGTGAGCATTGTGGTTTCCAAGTCTTGGAATTCGTTTAGTGTGGATACATGGTTGATTTCCAGGTGGGCATGAGAATTGAGAAGGCTGGAGGCGGTTCTGAAACCAGAGCTTGTAGAGCCTTAGAAGCCATGTAAAGAAGTTCAGACATTATCATAAGATGAGATAAAAGCCTTTAGAAGGGTTTTAAATGGAAAAGTGACATGATAAGTTTTTGTTTGTCATTCCTGCTGTGAGTATATGAGGCTGAGGATCTGGATGAAATTTGGACATATCACAGAGGATACTCAAGGATATTGATCACTGAATGTAAAAAATGATCTACTTTTTTTATGACTTCTTCCTCCTTTCTTTTTAATCTAAAACTAGAGTGCCATATTAATTTAAGAAAGAGAAGACTTATCCTTTTGTCATTTTAGAATGAAAACTGTAGCCAAGTTAGAGGAAGAAAGATTTCACCTCAATCTTGATCAATAATGGTCTAATGATTGTAACTTTGAAAATGGAACAGACAGTCTTGAGAAGTGCCCATTCCTGAAAATATATATGCTGAGGTAACAAGACGGCTGACAAATGGATGTTGAAGAAGAGATTTCTGTGTTGTTAGAAGATTAGACTGACTAACGGCTCCAAGAGTTTCTTCTGGTTCTTAGCTTAGTTTAAGGTTCTCTTTGCTTGAATTATGGTTCACCAGGGTTCTAATACAATTATGATTGCTGCAGTGTTTTTAATTGTTGAATCATTCCTAATCTTTGTTTCTAAGCATAGAGGGTAAGTTTCTTGGTTGTTGTTGTTTTATCCCCAGATATTAAGACTCTCTGTATTCCTTATTATGGGACATGCAATGGAATGAATTAGGAAATGAATCGTTTGTATGCTGGCCTGAATTTTTATAGACTGTGATGCCTGGCACAAGGATTATTTTCTTGGCTATAGGTATTTGCGTCTTTTGAAATTGTTGCTCTGTTTTGAATACATCTTGGAGAAATAAAATGAGCGATATTACTCAAAGACATAATCTAAGACATAACACTTCTAAAGACCTTAATATACACATTTGGGTACAGTAATACTTACCCAGTTAACTACATTTACAACCAAAACACTCCCTCTCCTTCTTTTCTCTCACTCTCTGAAATGCATTCACGTATGAATAAATGAACAAATGTCCTGGAGATGCATTGGTGGTATAACAGGCAATATTAAGAAGATTTTCCATGAGCTTAAAGGGAAGATAAAGGGAACAAGAACAAAGCAGTCTCTGAATTGTCAGTGATATGGAGGACTTCAATCTTGTTTTAGTTCCATGCCTTTTTGCAGTAGTATCAAATTCACTGTGCAGAGTAGAGGTGGTACTTATCATAAATCAGACTCCAGGTAAACTGTATCAGGGTAATTTTGTTTGTTTGTTTCTTTCTTTTTTAAGATTTTATTTGTTTATTTGACAGAGAGAGGTCACAAGTAGGCAGAGCGAGAGAGAGGGAAGCAGGCTCCCTGCTGAGCAGACAGCCCAATGCGGTACTTGATCCCAAGACCCTGAGATCATGACCTGAGCTGAAGGCAGCAGCTTAACCCACTGAGCCACTCAGGCACCCGGTAACTTTGTTTCTAACTATATCATGCTACATTATTTTACTTAAAAAGGTCTTAGATCCCCCTGATGGGTTTGGCATAGTTTGATAGGATGTACTTTCCTTTGTTCTTGAGATCAATAAACACAGGGATTATTAACCAACCTGATAAAGATTTTAGAACCAAACATTTAGAATAAAGTACATAGTTGCTTGCTCCCCCATGTAACTCAACCTAATGTTGAAACTCGGGGTAAATTAACTCACCTATGATGCTCAGAGGACCAAATAATACTTTCATGTGTAGGGAATATGTTGTTATGGTTGTTAGGAAATGCTGGGAGGATGTCCATATGAGACAAATTATAATTTAAAAATTACAAATCATTATTGCAGAGGCCGCTGTCATCATTTGCCAGTGTTCTGCATTAAGGGTCCTCCTGGTGTATTCAGTAAAAACAATTAGACTTCCTCAGAAACTAGGGATTAATTATGTAGTTATTTCTTACCTATGCCTCATATACAAAACAATGTGAGTGGGTAGGAGCATATAGATAAAAAAATAAATGAAATTACAGTTAGTCCCCTTCCTCTCTACCCTGTTGTTCCAAAAGAGGGAGATAGAGCCCCCCCCCCCCCCCCCCCCCCGCAACCCAGTAAAGAAGAAACACATGGTTAGTGATGATTTTCTGTTGTGAATGGTCCAGCTGAGATTATGGGAAATGTGCAGTAAGAGGTTGCTACCAAATCTACTTAGGAAGGCATACTCCTAACCATCCTCTGAAACCCAGTGAAGGGCAAAAAGATCACACTGACTTTCAGGTAGAAATTTCCCAAACCTGACTTAACAACATCCTGTTTTATTCAGGATTGTATATGGCCCTATACATCCCTAAGGGTGAGACCTGAGGGAATTTGAATTAAGGATCCAAGATCTAGAGGTTGGCTTTTTTGGCATTAAAGCAGTGAACTGCCTTAGCAGTGATTGACTCAGTAATGGGAATACACGCCAGAGTTATAAGGAGAGGATTTGGGGGAATTCATAGTAATGTCTCCCTTGGTTTTCTGGGATACCATTTCAGAATGGGTTTCTCTTATATTGGTCTGGACAGGTTAGGGTACCGGTAGGTTAAAATAACAAAAGTTTATACACTGATCACATTAATTTCCATCACATCTGGCATAAGGATATTCCTCAGCACTATCCTCTCTACAGCACATGGGCTGGCAAAGCAGTCACGATCTAGAAAAATACTCATCACTGTAGCAGTAGCAAATGGCCTTAGAGCCCATACCCAGGACTGACTTACATTATTTCTAATCATGTTTCACTACCAAAAGAGAGTCACAGGAGTGCATCTAATTTCAAGGGAGGAGTGTTGTGCAAATCTACATGTTCCAGGAAAGAAACCAGAGATATTTATTGGCCAATACTAATGAATACCATGTTTTCCCTCTGGCATCATCCCTTGCCCTGCTACTAGACAGAGTAAGACAGGGTCACACGGAAGAGGGCCTTGCCAAGATCAAGAAAAACCGATCTAGAGACCACAGGTTAAGGCAGTCTTAAAGCTCCTCCTACCTCTGTGTTTCTAGCCATTTGAACTGATCAGTTTACAGAAGTTTTATGCTAGTTGTCTATTGAGTTTCCTGTAACTTGCAGCCAAAATTACCTAATGGGTACATATTTACTATCAAATGCTTTTTGAGTCAAACATCATCTACCAGTCCCCACTCTAAAGAAAGGAGATACAGCAGTATATGACTCATGCTAAGTCCTCCTCGGGGATCTTATGTTCCAATGAGATTTACGTTGGAGACGCTGGATAGTGAGTAGTGAATGCATTCTAAGCTCTGCGTGCATGTAGTGTACCGTTCACTTATGCTTCATTAGAATATTTTTCCTTTTAATCATATGCAAAATCCCTAGAAATAAGCAGAGGAAAACTTAGTAAATTTCAGTGCAGAAATTGCATAGAAAGGCAGATGCCTGCCTTTTATTTCTTGGCTTTGGAATTAGACATGATTGGCAATTGGACATTGGGGATCTGGCTATCTCATGAAATTCTTTTTTGAATGTCACAGAGAAGCAGCAGTTTTAGTTGGGGCTCATGTCATATTAGAAGCTCAATCTAGGGTATCTTTAATCCATTCTGAATTATGTCTTGTAACAGTAGCGGCCATCTAAAACTCCTTCCTTCTTTCCTTCCTTCCTTCCTTCCTTCCTTCTTCCTTCCTTCTTCCTTCCTTCCTCTTTCTTTCTCTCTTTTTAAATTTCTTCTTTCTTGCTTGCTTTCTTCACAGAATTCAGGACTGTAAGTTTTGGATGGAATAAGGGGAAAGTGAGTCAGGAATTAGACCTGAGCAGAAAACCAGTGAATCTTTTGCATTTACCCATATTATACCTTTACTAAGCATTTTCTCCTAACTCCACACCCATTAAAAATAGAGTTTTATGCCTCCCCTAATACCCATATAATTACCCAATGCTTTCTTTTTTCAGAGTAATATTCATACTCTGAGTAATTGGCCTATTTACATATATTACTCTCCAAAATACTGGGAGCTTCTTAAAGGAATAGAGTATGTGTGTTTTGATTGATTTGCGCTAGAAGGAATTTGAAATATATGTGAATCTATGAAGGATAATAGAAAAGTCCAAAGTGATGATAATATATGGAAGGGGGAAGAAACCATAAAATATAAAATATTACCATAAATGAGGTTTAAAATGCAAACCATAGCTTTGTTTTAAGAATGACAGATTGAATTTCATTTCTTGTTCCAAGCCTCACTGATGAGAAGCAGTTGCCTAGAGAGCTGTGTTGGGAAGGATTCTGAGTCCACATTCCATGGGCAGTAGTGCTGTTATTTGATGAGTGCTGTCTGCACTGGGGATAGAACAGGAAATTCATTACACCTCATTAGCCATAATTTGCTGTCCATGGTCTGTATATTTGCTTAAAGGTGAATGAAATATGTGGATCTTAACTTCTCACAAAAGAGGGAAAAACCATCAGTCATACAAATTGCAGGGCACACAGTATAAAAATACACATGTTGTTTAGGGGAAAGCACAATTTTCCTTGGTAGTGAATGAGACAAAAACTTTCCTGACAATCACTCTAAAGTGGACACTTAGGTATAATGAACATGATATTTGATAATATTCCAAAAAGGAATACAGAGACAATTTTTATTTCTTATATTACTGTTTTTTTCTTACGCTGACCCTAAATAAAGGTAAGAGGAATTACATATAGTACAGTTACCAAAAATAATTTGATATGACCAGTGTGATGATGTAGCCTAGGTATATTATTCTCTGCCCATCTAGATAGCATCAAAAAAATGTAAGGAAGAATTGAAAAACTGAATGTATTTAAAGTAGCCTTCTATAAAAATTCTACCTTCCAGATAATCTGATGGATAAGCTTAATTTTTTGATACTCTGAGCTTAATCTTATATTTAGTTATAAGAGGATAAATGTCTAACATTTAGACATTCTATGTGGCCAAGTAATTCTGGAAAATGGTATTTATATAATAAAATGATAAAATTACCTAACATTTATTGAGCACTTAGGCTACACTATATATTCTGCTTGACTCTTTACCTACATTATGCCTTATTTAATTTTTACCAAAAAAAACCCCAAAAACTCCACATTTTATTTTCCAAAAGAGAAAATAGATGACTAAGAAATTAGGGAATTTACATTGAGTCTCATGTATTTAGTGGAATGAAAAGAACTGCAACATCAAACAGTTCCAGTCCAGAGGCCTTAATCTTAACATGAGCAATTTGACCACAAATAAGCAAAAAAAAATGGAATTGAGTGTAAAGTTATCGCTGTCTTGAGAAATATTAGTTGCCTAATAAATTAGAATTGTCATAAAATACTATCATCAAGCTACAGTGGAGAATGGGTATCTTTTCTGTTTCATCTCTATATTGCTAATACCTAGCACGAAGAAGCACCCCAAAATAGTATTGACATTAATTGAGTGAAGAAGTTAAAGTTGTCCAGATAGTCATGTTTGTTTATTTTTCAGTTACAGAAAATCAGTTATGTATCATATCTGCCCAAGTTCCAAAAGATTTTGTTATAAGAGGTAATATATTTGGCTTGATTAGTTTCAAAACCATTGTCTAAACATGCCTGCATCTAGCTTGAAATTCTGCACGTTAGGAAATCTACCTCCTCCATAAGATTATAAGAAGGCTAGTTAAGGGCAGACAGAGTTTCATAAAACAGGTGTCTTCATGTACAAATACCAGATATCTGATTTTCTCTTCACTTAACACTGAGGCACACATCCAGAATTAATGTCAGTGTTAAATAACAGGGATTTTTTTTTCTTTTCACAAGGTCACATGATGTAGGCAATTGAACATGATCTAAAATGAGTGCATTTTTATCTGATCACTAAGGCTTCTAACCAGAGAGTATAGCAAAGATTCTAAGAACAAGAAAATTATATTTTATTTCAAATGGTCTCCAAGGTGAGAAATTAGTTCTATATAGTTGAACTCAATCTCAAATTTAATAATTAAAGAAAAGTTGTTTAAAGTGAAGGTAGGGGACTACCCCTGATGTGTGAGGATGACCTTGTGATTAGTAGCTACTTGTCCTCTTTCTTTGTGCTATCTTCAGAGACAAGATCCTGGATTGACCCAAGATAGTTTTTATTTCTTCACATTTGGCAACAGGAATTTGATGTTTGCTTCTCTAATGCTAATTTCCTCCTACCCTCTTCTTAGCAGTACTCTAAATTTCCTAGTTCAATAGATGAATAAAATTGATCCCACTCCCAGTTTCCATGACAGAGTCTCAATTTTCCTAAGTCATTTAACATATGTTAGCTTCCTGGCCACAGTGGTAGATGGACGCATGGGCACGAGACCCAAAATAGGTCAATAAGAGTCAATGAGACTCAATTAAAGGTGTTTAATTAAGCTATAGGAAAGCAGATTGTTTTTTCCCCCAAGTGAACATGGACAAGTAAGTGTGATAATGCTAATATGCTGATGGCCAGCTTGAGGTCATGTAGGAAAGAGCCTTATGAGTAAGAAGCCAATTCTGAGAATATGTTCCTGAGAAATGCTGGTGGTGGTTGGTGGTAAGGGTGGGGGGTGGGGATTGGGTGGGTAGCAGATTGATGGATTGATTGACTGACTGAGATTGTTAACCTGAGAAAGTAGAAGTCTTGCTGAGAAAAGGGGATTAAACTAAGAAAAGAAGTCTGTAACACATCATTTGGGTCCTTGATTAACCATATCAAAAACAGTTTTAATGCCTAAAACTGTTAGCAACTTGTGCTAGTTGCATGGATTGTGTGTGTGTGTGTGTGTGTGTGTGTGTGTGTGTGTGTACTTTGTGTCTAGTCTGGAAACTTCAAAGCAAAACCCTACTTAAAGCAAGTATGTGAGTTTTCTTTTAAGCTCTCGTGTTGTACATTAGGAAAAAAAGTCAACCTAGGAAATAAAGCTGTGGTCCAGCTTATCCTTCAGCATGAAACTGGAATAACTATTTCTTTAGATTGAACTCTATCTTTACTACGTTGCAGTGCCCCTCCCCCACCCCAGTTTCCCCAACAAATCTTCTGAAGCCTTATTAATGTTCATTAGTTTCTCAGAAATAGAACTTTAGAGTGTTTGAAGTGTTAGCTGTATTAAATTATCCCCAAATTTTCCATCTGGTAAAGACATAAAAATGAAGCTTTTAATTGTCCTATTCTCTTTCTTCTGTGACATCTTGAGCAAGATACAAAGGTTAAAATCGAAGTGTATGAACAAATATACAGTTGAATCCAATTTAAAATGGACTGAAGGGTCTAGGAAAGGAAAGTGAATGAGATACAAGAAAGTTGGCTGTCATAGCTGTGTTCACTCAGGACTTGGCTATCATTTTGGCTTCCTCTGCCCAAGAATAAGAAGTTGTATATATAGATTTAATTCATTAAATATACAATCTCAATTTTACCTTTTTTTTTTTTTTTTGCTTAAATGACAAAAAGAAAGCTGGTCAAAAAGTAAAGGCCATGGTTGATGGAATTCATTATTTGTACATTTTGTATACCAGTCAGCTGTACAAAATGGGGCACATCTGAAAATGTGGGTACTAAAATTGTCCCTGTGCTTAATTATATATGTGGATCAGTAGTTTTATCCACGGAGAAGCAGCAACACAAATAAAACTAATCTTTGTTTTTTGAAATACAATACCTAGCAGTGCTTAAAAATACCAATTTTGGAAACCAATGAAGCAGGGCTTGAATCCTGACTTGTGTATTTCTCATCTGTGTGACTTCTCCAAGCTTTGCCATCTGTAAATTGGAAATAAAAATGGTATTTCCCACACAGGTTTGTAGCAAGGATTAAAAGAGACAATTTATTCAAAGTGTTTGTGTCAAACACTGAACTCAGAAGTGAAAGCAAGTCCTGGTGAATATAAAGCAGTGGGTTCAAAATAATTCTTACCACGAAACAAAAAGCAAGGGACTCAAGGACACGTTGTGATGGATATGTTTATCACCTTGATTGTTGTGATATTACCACAGTGTTTGCATATTTCCAAACTTACACATTGTGTTAAGTAAATTCCCAAACTTATCACATTGTGTACATTAAATAAATATAGTTAAATTGTATACATTAAATAAGCATGTTAAATAAATATGTGGTTCTTTTTGTATCAGCTAAACTTCAATAAAGCTGTTATAAAAAGGTATAAAGAAAGTCAAAAGACAACTTTTAAAAGAAAGTGAATATGATAGCAATTCCATCCACTTGCTAATTTAGTATATATTTATTAAGACCATGGGCTCTAGAATAAATCCCCCAGATTTGAATCTCAATTCTTCCACTGAATTCTTTATTATAAAGTGTATCACTATCTACAAAAAAGTACAGAATGCATCATATATCTATGTATGTGTGTGTGTGTGTGTATATATATATGAAAGAATATTAATAAGATGAGCCTTTGTGATCCATCCACCAGTTTTCAGAATTAGAGCATACCTGTATATAATCTCTTCCTGTGTCACAGGACACCCCCTCCCACTCAGAGGTAATGCACATTCTGTATTTTGATAAGTTCTTTGCTTTCCTTTATAGTTTTCCCTCTGATGGCATCTACTGAGAGTAAGTTAGTATATCCAATAACTATATTATTTGTCTTTTCTATTTTTGAACTTTATATAAATTAGTAGTGTGTGTAGTTTACTAAAACTTGGCCTTGCTTGGTTTTTAGTGTCACTCTTGCAGATCTGTGAATGAAGCTATACTGCATTCATTTTCATTGTTTCGTAATATTTTTATATTATAATAATATATATAATATATATTTTATATATATTTTATCTATTGTACTATTGATAGGCATTGCATTTTTCTAGATTTGGCTATTAAAAGGAATTATAAACAAGTCTTTGAATATTTGTGCACATGTCTATGGGCAGGAGTTTGTCTTAAGCTATATTTAGTGGTGGAGCTCCTAAGTCAGACTTACTGCTTCATGCCAAAACTTTTTCCAAAGTGGTTGTAGCAAATGACTTTCCCCACTTGCATTGTATGAGAAATTTAATTTCTTCAGCCTGACCAACACCAAATGTTTGGTTTGATTCTGGGTTTTTTGGTTTTTTGGGTTTTTGTTTTTTTATTTTTGGTGGGGTAGGCTAGCTGGGCAGTTTAGAGAGATTTAGATGAGTGCAAAATAATAACCTCATTTTTATGGAGCTGTAATTAACTATACCTTTATGGAGATATAGTTAATACTATAAAACTGTTTATATTAAGATATACAACTTGATGACTTAATATACACACATTGTGAAATATCACAATTGAGATAATTAAATATTCATCATCTCACATAGTCCTGTTTTTTCTCTTTCTTTCCTCCTTCCCTCCCTCCCCTCCCCTCCCCTCCCTTTCCTCCCTCCTTCCCTCTCACTCTCCCTTCCTCCCTTCTTTCTCTCATGTGTGTTGAGAATAATTAGGATCTGCCTCTAAGAAAGCTTTAATCATACAATACATTATTGGGAAGTATAGTTACATGGTTGTAGATTAGATCTTTACAAGTTATTTACCTGAACCATTTGTTACCTTGACCAGCATTTCCCTATTTCCTCCTTCCTGCAGTCCCTGGTGTCTACCATTCATTCTCTTTCATGAATTTGATTATTTTGAATTTCAATTTCACATATAAGTGAGATCGCACAATATTTGTCTTTCTTTGTTTAGCTTATTTCATTTAATATAACACCATCAAGGTTTTTCCATGTTCTTGAAAATGACAGGATTTCCTTTTTCCTTTTGGCTGAATAATATTTGTGTGGTGTGTGTGTGTGTGTGTGTGTGTGTGTAATTTTCTTCATCTATTCATTACTGAAGGTACATTTAAGTTGTTCCCATGCCTCAACTTTTGTGAGTAACACTGAAAACATGATGTGAAGATACCGGCTCACAATTCCGATTTCATTTTCTTTGGATAAATACCCAGAGAAGGGATTACTGGATCCCAAAGTAGTCAATGCGCATCTAATCTCATGTGATTTTGGAAGCTAAGGGTGGTCTATTGTCCTTTGTCCCGAGTTATCATTTTCTTGCTGGGTCGTATGACAAAATTTATACATGTATTTTCTACTTCTGATGTTTCCAACATTATAGAATCTTCTGGATCTCACAGTTCAAGTATCAAGGCTCTTTGGCCCCAGCCTGGACTGGTGTGCAGCTCTTCCCTGCTTTGGGTACTATTGCTCATTGAGAGCCATTCACATTGTGTGGTGTATGAACCAAGGAAGTGTACTCAGGTGTGGGTGGGATATGCTACCCACAGAGGCTGAAGAGGCCAACCAGGCAATGTGGTTTCCTCTTCATGGGGAGAGATAAAAGATGCAATGGTCTATCTTTTTACTTAGGAGACAATGCCCCCCATCAGGACCACTTGAACCCTAAATATTATACATGTGTTTGGCCTTTCGTTCTCTGGACAGAATGTGTTTTATGAAAGCCTTCAGCATGCTGTCCACTTCTTGCTCTTCTAGCCCTATCAGCTTAATCTTATTGAGGTAACAGACCCACATGATATACCCTGGTGCCCATACTCTCCAAATTTCTTTGTACCATATTATGTTAGCAGGAGAATTAGCTGAGCTTTATTATTGTATATTGTTGCCTGTTATAAACAATTTCTGATTCTGTTTTTTTATTGAGACAGAAAATAATTCATTTACATTAGTAACTATATCCTTTCAGCCTGAGGCAATATCAAATTTTCTCTAGCAAAGGAACAATATCGGGCACCACAGCTGAGATCTGGGCTGCTACCTGATAGGCCACTGGATTAGTTTCCTCAAGCTACTGTACCTCAGGCAAAGTACCACAAGCTTGGTAGCTTGAAACAACAGAAATTAATTCTCTCATAGTTCTTAATACCAGAAGTCGGAAATCAAGGTGCTGGCAGGGCCTTGTTTCCTCTGTAACCTGTAAAGGAGGATCCTTCCTAACTTCTGGTGGTTGGCTCTCAGTCCTTGACATTCCCTGACTTGAAAACAGCAATTCCATCTTTGTGTCATCATGGGGAGTTCTCTCCTCACCTGTCTGTCTCTCTTCACATGTCCAATTTTCCTCTGTGTTTGTCTCTTCTCTTCTCATAAGGACATCAGTCATATTTGGATTGAGAACCTACTCTATACCAGTCATCTGATCTTAACCAATCAGTTGTACCTCCAGTGAGCCTATTTCCAGATAAGGTCATATCCTGAGGTATTGGAAATTAAGACTTCAGCATATCGTTTGGGGGGAACATGCTTCAACCTGTAGCATTTATAGTAGCATACTACAATCCTTCCAGGATTATCCAGTGTTTGCCAGGGCCATACTGGTGAATACATGGTGATATTAGGGAAATCTCTACCCCTGTGCCTTACAAAATTCTTGAGGCTGGCACTAATCCATGCCTTCCCATGCTCTACTATGATGTGATACAGTTTTGTATTTATTATCTTGGCTATAAGTGGTTGTTTCGAAGTTTCTATGTGGCCTCTCCCTCAAACCAAGAACCCAATGTAGAGTTTGTACCAGCTTTATCAGCTACATCTGCAGATCAATAGATCCACTGTAACTACACCTTGGCCAGGACTCCCATTTATTATCTGATCCTTGTATACCCAACCTGGGGCCATGAGGACACTTCAAGTCTTTGGGTCTCATTGTCAGCTCATACCCTCAAATGCATAGCTTTCAAAATAAGTGGACTTAAGACCCTTCAAATAAAGAGCAGAGAGATGATGACTGTATATACTTGGTGTTGCAAAGTCCTTTTAAAGACCTAGCCACCTGCTCAGTTAATACAACCAAGGTTTGAAAATCAGCTCACATTTGGACACTGGGCAATAGATTATGATTATTTTCTTGGTGTTACTTTGCCCCTTGGAATGTTGTATTCTATTAACCACCTCCAAAACTCTGGCTCAGTTGCACTTAGCTGCCACTCTGACCTTGCTGCTCATGATAGTAATTCTGGCCCTGAATTTCAGTTTTTTTATCTCCCATCACTTGACCTCAACAATTTCTTCTCTATTGCTATGAATGATTTAAATTCTGTAATAACTTCTACAGTCCTATCCTCCAGAGATAAACTACGCCTAAAATTTTTAGTGATGCTTATTGTCTTCTCTCCAGCATATTCCTTATGGCTTTGATGACTGTTAAGTCTTCGGGGTCTCCCTGTGAAACACAATCATTTGTTGGGTCCTCTGATAATGCAAAGCATTTCTATTTCAGCATGCCCTCTTCACTAACCTTCCTAATCCGGTTCTCCACCATCCACTACACAATGATTCTGGCTGTTCAACTTCACTCAGCACAGGACATCACTTTTTCCCTGTCTCTGGGAGCATCCTAGTAGTGAGCTGATACATCATCTCCAAGGGTTCTAAATCCCTCTCTAATTTTATCTCCAGTCTTCTTGATCAAGCATCGTCATGCTTACTTTGCAATGGCTAGATCCTGTAGCTTCATTATATATATATCATATATATATATTTAGGATATATATATATATATGATATATAAAGGATATATATGTGTATATATATATATATCATATATATACATGCATGTCTATGTATATGTATGTGTATATATATGATAAGTCCTTTCGGAATTTTTTTTTTTAAAGACAGAACACAACTCAGTGGGGACTTATCCAGGTCATGCTATGTATCAATAGATCTTTCCTTTGTATTGCTGATTAGTATTCTGTGGTATAGATGTGCCATAGTTGGATTAAACAATTTACCCATTGAAAGATATCTAAATTGTTTCCAGGTGTTGGTTTTTTTTTTTTTTTTTACTGTTATAAATAAAGCTACTGAGAGCGTCAGTGTACAGGCTTTTATATGAAGTATATAGGCATTATAATGGAATAAATGCTCAAGAGTGCAATTGCTGGTCATATGGCAAGTGCCTAATTCATTGTATAAGAATATCATAAATGTTACTCGGCAATGGCATACTATTTTACATTCCTGCCAACAATGTCTGATTGAACCAGTTACTCAGCATCCTGAGTAACTCTGGCTTCTTTTTTTGTGTGTTAGCCATTATGATAGGGATATAGTGATAACTCATCAGTTTTAACTGGCAAGTTTGCTAATAGCTAATGATGCTGAATGTCTTTTCATGTGTTCATATGTAATCTTTATCCTCTCCATTGTAATGTCTCTTCAAGTCTTTTTCCCACTTTCTAACTGGAATGTTTGATTTTTTGTAAACTGTTGGGTTTCTTCAATTAATGAACTCTATTGTTTGAGAGCAGTTTTTGGTTCACCGTAAAATTGAACAGGAAGTACAGAGAGTTGCCACATATCCCTGTTCCCATACATACAGAACTACAGTATCTTGCATCCCAGTATTTGGCTTTGTGATGATTGATGAACCTACACTGACACATTAATATAACCTCAAATCCATAGTTTACCTTAGGGTTTACTCTTAATGTTGTACATTTCATAGGTTTTGACAAATATATAATGGCATACTTTTACCACTGTAGTATCATACATAGAATATTTTTACTGCTCTGAAAATCCTTTGTGCTGGACCTTTCATCCTTCCCTCTCTCCTAAAAGCTGCCAGCCGCTGATCTTTTTACTATCTCCATAGTTTTCCTGACTATCATATAGTTGAAATCATACAGTATGTGCCTTTTCAGATTAGCTCTTTTCACTTAGCAATAGAATTGAACATTCCTGTATATCGTTCTAAGGTTTGTTAGCTCTTTTATTTATTTGTTTATTTATTTTTTAATTTTATTTTTTATAAACATATAATATATTTTTTCCCCCAGGGGTAGCTCTTTTATTTTTAGCACTGAATCAATATCCCATTGTCTGGATGTGCTATGCTGTATTATCCATCCAGCTACTATAGGACAGCTTGGTTGCTTCCAAGTTTTGATAATTACCAATAAAGCCAATGCTGTAAACATTTGTACAAGTTTTCAGTTTATTTGGGTAAATACCAAGAAATGTGATTCCTGGATCACGTGGTGTTGAGTTTTATGCAAAACTGTCAAACTCTCTTCCAAACTGGCTGTACCATTTTTCATTGCCACCAGCAAGGTGTGAGAGTTACTATTGGTCCCCATTGTCACCAGCATTGCATTTTGACCATTATAATAAGTGTGTAGTGATACCTCATTGTTTTAAGGTCATTTCTTTTTTAAACATGTCTCATTCATTTTCATGAATTTTAACCACCCCTGATCCTTTTTTTTTAAATTCTGTGTTTCTTGCTGGTCATTTGTTTTGTTTATTTGCAGTTAAGACAGGTGTAGACAGGCTGATGAGATTGTTTTAATTTGCAATTTGCTATTGACATATTATGTAAAAGGAGTATCTTTTGATATGCTTACTTGCCATCTATATATCTTTTTTGTTAAGTTGTCTTCTCTGGTCTTTTGCCCATTTTTTTTAAATCATTTGTTCATTTTTCTTACTATTGAGTCTTAAGAGTGGGTCGAATAATCATTTATCAAAACTGTCTTTTTTTTATATAAAGATTTTATTTATTTACTTGATGGAGAGAGAGCAAGAGAGGGAACACAAGCAGGGGGAGTGGGAGAGGGAGAAGAAGGCTTCCCACTGAGCAGGGAACCTGATGCAGAATTCCAGGGCCCTGGGATCAGGACCTGTGGCGAAGGCAGATGCTTAATGACTGAGCCACCCAGGCACCCTTCTAACTTTCTTTCAGAGTTTTTATCAAATGATCTGTTCACTGTTCTTCCATTGTTATTATATGATTTCAGTATTTTTATTTTATTTGTTTATTTGAGAGAGAGATAGAGAGGGAGGGAGAGGGAGGGGAGCAGAGGGGAGGGACAGACAGAAGCAGACTCCTCACTGAGTAGGAAGCTGACACTGGGCTCAGTCCCAGGACTCTGAGATCATGACCTGAGCTGAAGGCAGATGCTTAATCGACTGAGTCACCAAGGTGCCCCTGACTTTTTTTTTTTTTAATTACTTCACTTTATTTTATTTTTTTCATCATGTACTCTTTAATCCTTATCCCTTATTTCTCTCATCTTCGCATCCATTTCTCTGATAACTATCACTCTGTTCTCCATAGCTAAGAGTCTGTTTCTTGATTTGTTTCTCTTTTATTTCCTCCTTGATCATTTGTTTTGTTTCTTAAATTCCACATATGAGTGAGATCATACATTTGTTTTTCTCTGACTGACTGACTTCATTTAGCATTATACTCTCTAGCTCTATCCATGTCATTGGAAATGGTAGGATTTCATTCCTTTTTATGGTTGAATAATATTCCTACATGTGTATTTGTATGCATACAGAAACACACACCACATCTTCTTTATCCATTTGTCTGTTGATGAACACTTGGGCTGCTTCCATGTTTTGGCTATGCTAAATAATGGTTCAATAAACATAGGGATCCGTGTATCCCTTTGATTTGATCCAAATCCCTTTGATTGTTTTTGTATTCTTTGGACAAATACTCAATAGTACGATTGCTGAATTGTAGGGTAGTTTTATTTTTAATTTATTTCAGGAACTTCCATACTGTTTTCCACAATGGCTGTACCCATTTGCATTTCCACCAGCAGTGAGGGTTCCTTTTCTCAGCATCCTTACCAACACTTTTTATTTGTTGTGTTTTTTATTTTAGCCATTCTGACATGTGTGGAATGATACCTCATTATGATTTTGATTTGCATTTCCCTGATGATAATTGTTGTTGAGCATCTTTCCATGTGTCTTTTGGCCATCTGGATGTCTTCTTTGGAGAAATGTCTGTTCATGTCTTGTTTCTATTTTTAATTGGATTATTTGTTTCTTGGGTATTGAGTTCTATCAGTTCTTTGTCAGTTTTGGATAGTAACCCTTTCTCAGATACATCATTTGCAAATACCTTCTCCCAGTCAGTTGGTTGCTTTTTAGTTTTGTCGACTGTTTTCCATCCATGTGCAGAAACACTTTTGAGGTAGTCCCAATAGTTTATTTTTGCTTATATTTCCCTTGCCTTAGGAGACATGTATGGAAAAATGTTGCTGTAGCCGATGTCAAAAGATTGCTGCCTGTGCTCTCTTCAAAGATTTTTATTGTTTCAGGTCTCACACTTAGGTCTTCAATCCATTTTTTTTTTGAAGATTTTATTTATTAATTTAACAGAGAGAGAGAGAGAGAGATCACAAGTAGGCAGAGAGGCAGGCAGAGAGAGAAGGGGAGAAAGCAGGCTCCCCACTGAGCAGAGAGCCCGATGCAGGGCTTGATCCCAGGACCCTGGAATCATGACCTGAGCTGAAGGCAGAGGTTTAACCCACTGAGCCACCCAGGTGCCCCTTCAATCCATTTTGCATTTATTTTTGTGTATGGTGAAAGAAAGTGGCCCAGTTTCATGCTTTTGCATGTGGTTCTCTGGTTTCCCAACACAGTTTGTTGAAGAGACTGTCTTTTCCCATTGTATATTCATTACTGCTTTGTCAAAGATTAATCGTAGGTTTTTTCTGGGTTTTTCTCTTCTCTTCCACAGATCAATGTGTCTATTTTTATGCCAGTACCACACTGTTTTAACTATTACCACTTGGTTATATAATGTAAAGTCTGGAATTGTGATACCTCCAGTTTTGTTTTTCTTCCTCAAGCCCACTTTGGTTATTTGAGGTCTTTTGTGGCTCCATATAAATTTTAGGATTGTCTGTTTTTAGTTTTGTGAAAAATGCTGTTGCTATTTTGATAGGGATTGCATTAAATCTGTAGATTACTATGGGTAGTATAGACATTTAAAAAAATGTTTATTATTCTAACTCATGAGGGTGGGATGTCTTTCCATTTCTTTCATCATCGTCTTACAGTTTCCAGAGCACAGATCTTTCACCAATTTGGTTAAGTTTATTCCTAGATACTTTACTAGTTTTGGTGCAGTTGTAAATGGGATTTTTTCTTGATTTTACTTTCTGTAGCTTCATTATTAGTGTATAGGAATACAACAGATTTTGTACACTGATTTTTTATCCTGTTACTTAATTGAATTCATTTATCAGTTCTAACAGTCTGTGTGTGTGTGTGTGTGTGTGTGTGTAGTCTTCAGAGTTTTCTATTAATAGTATCATGTCATCTGCAAATAGTCAGAATTCTACTTCTTTCTTACCAATTTGGATGCCTTTTAGGGACTGTTTCATTTTTTATAAAAGAATGAGGAGTGATTAATTCCAGCAAGGGAGGAATTTGTGTGTCTTATAGATATCCCACTCTGAAGAATGGGATTCTCAATGTTAGTGGAATTTTGAAGCCTCAGACACAAAGACCAATAGGGAGATTAAAATAAGACTCTGGGGGAAATGGTAGAGGAATAAAAAGTGAGGTTGAAGGAAATACCTAGTGCAGGCACCCCTTCATATATGAGGTAATTTGAACTTCGCTTACCTTAACATATGATGCAGTGGGAAGAATCACCTTTTGGTGTCATTCAAAAGACATAGAGTATGTATTTAGTCAAAAATGGGAGCAACTGAGCTCTCTAATAAGAGACTCTCTTTTTAGGTATTTTCAGACATTTTTGGTTTTAATGTGGTGATTACAAAGGGCCAGGCATCCATATATTTGGGGAATCTCTGGCTGTTGAAGGGAAAACGTATGCCTTGAGAAGTGGCCTGCTGCTACATTGTTAACAACCCATGGGCCTTGGTAGGTGTTAGGAAATGTACAAGATACTTTTGACCATGCCTCTTGTTTGAAATCCTTTTGGGAGAGCGAAACGTGTTTTTATTTCTTGGCCAAACAGGACAGTTAAAACGTTAAAAAATCACCCCACAAATGCTGGCATTCAAATTATAATGCCTGTAACTGAAGAACTATGTTGTTCCCTACCAGTTACGTACCTCAGAAACAGATTAAAAAATGTCAGAAATGAGATCAGCTACTTTGTCAGTGGGACATTTTAAAAAGTATTATAGTATTTAAGTCGTATTCTTTTTTTCTTGAATTCTTAACATATGCTGATTACCCTGTTCTTAGAGGTGCTTTGAGGTGAACATCAAACAATGTCAGGTGTAAATACAAACCCGAGTATATTCAGTTTTATGGTATGTGAAGACTAAGTTTCATGCCTCTGCTTCCTCCCATTGGATAGCCTGCAGAAGGTATGGGTAAAAGTATAGTGGGGAGTGACATCACATAGAGCCATTCAGTTAGGATTGGGCTGATATCAAAGGTCCCTTTGCCTGTTTCTCTCTGATAGTTGCCCTGGACTCTCATTTTCTGGCAGTCTCTGATGCGGTTTCACTCCCACTTGGCAACCTGCCCCATGTTCAGAATATTCCCAGGGTATAGTAGCTCTGTGTGTATTTTTATCTAGAGCCATATTCCACTTTGATGGACTCATTCTGCTTATACTTGTCAACTGGAAATTCCTGAGATTTACCGTTGTTTGCTTGTTTGTTTTGTTAAAGTATAGTTGACACAGAATATTACTTTAGTCTCAGGTGAACAACATAGTGACTCGACAATTCTCCAAGTTATTTTTATAAGCTTGAGCTTCACACCTTAGAAGGCAGAGGACAAGGGAGCCTATTTTGTTTGCTACCAGGGATCCTGATGAGTGGCTGCTCCGCAGTGAGATGAAAAGACCATGTATTTTGTAATACAACAAATAATGGAGAAAATGATTGAGCTCTGGATTGTCAGTTTCCTCATTTACAAATGGAAAAGGTAATAAGTATACCATGGAGCCACTGGGAAGATTGAGCTTATGTGAACAGTGCCTAGCATACAGTAGGTACACAAAGTGGCTTTGAACTGTAAATAAATTAAAATAGAAAGCCAGATATTCCAAGGCCATAGGGTATGGAGGAAGCATGACTGAACCTAGGGAATTGATATTTTAGAGGACATAACTGGTTAGCAGAACGTTTGTACATGAATCAGAATGTTAGCATGCAGCTTAATGTAGTCAGTTGTTGAGAACAGATGAACTATCATGCTGATTGCTGGTACTTCACTTTTGTGCTAGATATTTGGAACAGTGTTTCTGTCAACATAGGTCCATCATAACACTTGTAAAATTATGCATGAAATGATTTTCTATTTTGAGACCTGCAAGAGATTTTTCTTGGCCATTTGAAAAGGAATGCGTTGGTCTGGCCAACAGTTGAGTAAAATGATGCTACAGAAAAAAAAAAAATGCTGGGTCAGCTTCTTTTCTAACTGATACTTTTCTCTGAATAAACCAAGTCACAGCAGTCACACTTTTATCTTGTTATCGTTTCTTTTCTTTTCTGCTTTTCCTTCCCACCTGGAGAAGCCACCTTTCTCCTAGGATATGTCCTTCCACTCTCTGTACTTTTTATTCACACGTCTCTTCATTTTCATTGAAGCTAGTAATTGGCGTACTGACAGTCCCCTGGTGGTTGGCAGAGGAATCCTTTAACCATTTTCAGCTTAAGAAATCCATTTTTTTGCTGCTATGAACATTGGGGTGTACATGCCTCTTCTTTTCACTACGTCTGTTATCTTTGGGGTAAATACCCAGTAGTGCAATTTATGGGTCATAGGGTAGCTCTATTCTTAACATCCTGAGGCAACCTCCACACTGTTTTCCAGAGTGGCTGCACCAGCTTTCATTCCCACCAACAGTGTGAGAGGGTTCCCCTTTTCTCCACATCCTTGCCAACATTTGTTGTTTCCTGTTCTGTTAATTTTTGCCATTCTGACTGGTGTAAGGTATCTATCTCATTGTGGTTTTGATTTGTATTTCATAGCTGCAATGTCCACAATAGTTAAACTGTTAGATGCCCTCCAACAGATGAATGGGTAAAGAAGATGCGGTCCATATACACAATGGAATATTACCGCCATCCGAAAGGATGGATACCCACCATTTGTATTGACATGGATGGGACTGGAGAGGATTATGTTAAGTGAAGTCAAGCAGAGGAAGACAATTATCATATGGTTTCACTCATATGTGGAACATAAGCAATAGCATGGTGAACTATATGGGAAGGGAGGGAAATCCAAAGGGGGAGAAATCAGAGAGGGAGATGAACCATGAGAGACTGTGGACCCTGAGGAATAATCTAGAGGTTTCAGAGGAGAGGGAGGGAGGGGGTAACAGGGTGATGGGTATTGAGGAGGGCATGTGCTGTGATGAGCACTGGGTATTATGCTTAACTGATGAATCATTGAACATTACATCAAAAACTAATTAAGTACTTATACAGGGGCTACCTGAACATAAAAAAAAAAATTCCTTTCTTTGTTGTTGTTGTTGTTGGAGGGGACTCGTCATAGTCCGCTCAATCTTCTGAGGCTAAAAAGGCATACTGTACCCTGCTAACACTTTCTGACAGTCGGAGCTTACTGCTAAGTTTTCCATCAGATAAAAAATGTCCCATCCATTCATATGGCTGTGGAAGACAGATTGCAAAGAAGGCATCATTCTACTGTGTGTCTGTGTGCGAGATGCTGCCTTGGGGAGTTTGTTCATGTGTGTGTTTTTGGATTGGAAGTTGATTTTCAAGTTTTTTCAGAATTTGGGCAGTTCTTTGGTTTTGGGGGTTTTTTTTTTTTTTTTTTTTTTTTTTTAATTTTACTTGCACCAGGCCCATCATCAGAGACTCAATCACAACCAACCTGTGAATAGAACCACATTGTTTCTAAGCAACCTCACGAATAAAAAAGGCAACGATATTTGCCTGTGATTATGGGGGCGAAATTTGATAAGGAAACAGATGGTACTTCATAGCTTCCAGGAATTTTCAATAAACAAGCTGATATTGGAAGAGGCTTGCAAAAAAAAAAAAAAAAAGAGAGAGAAAAGAGAAAAAGGAAAGAAAGAATGCTTAAGTAGAATATATTTTTTGAAATTGAGTATACACTCAGAGTACTGAGCAATACCATTGTCAAAGCTTACAGATCTCAAAATTTAATAGTTCTGGTACAGTCTATGGCAACCAGGGCTCATTACGGACATTAGCCTTCCTTTGCATTCATGCACTACCTTCCCCAAATTGGAAGCCCAAACACCACATTAATTACACAACAGGTGGCAAAACTCCTACTAATCAGTGAGTCAAGAATGAAGCACATGTTTAAAAAAAAAAAAGAATGAAACACATGTTAAGCAAATATTGTGGAGGCTGTATGGCCTCACAAGGGCTGTATTTCAGGGGACACCAGTATTTTCTCATGGCAGTATTTTGAGTTTTCAAAGGACATGCTATAAATATAGTATAGCCTCCTCATACCAACATTTAACATATATTAAACCACATGCACTTAGGCCTCTGTCTCATGGTATGAAAATATTATAAAGTGATACTGTCACAGGGATGCTTTATTATATTTTGTATATTACTCTATATATTCTATACACATTGATTCTATATACATGTTGAATGTAGTCAAACCTCTATGTGTATTTATGGGGGAACTTTTAGGCATTTTCAAAGATAAAGTTGACCCCAAGTGCTACTTGCCTATGCAGTGAGTTTGAATTATCCCCTGTCACTACAAACATTTGCCCTTAAATAGTTTTCATTCGCCCTGCTTTCCCTCTGCTCATATTTTCCTGGCCTCTTCTCTCTCCCTCTTGCTTGGGTTCCTGCTTTTGCAGTCTTTGTCTGTGATCATTGACAACTTGAGTTATTTGAACTTTGTCCTTGGTTTATTTTCCCACATAGACATATTACTTGTATTACTTGCTTTTGAGGTTTTGTTATTTTGTGCTTTTCAGCCTTATTTCTCATTTCTTTCTCATTCTTCCTCCTTCTATTCCAGGATGTGATGGGTAGCAAAAGTCAAAAACACACTAATGTAGGTACTCTGATCCTAGAGGCACTGGCTTTTTTCCATGGGTCCATGGTATCTGGCTGCCACCATGTCAGCTTCCATTTTATGAGGCTGACACTGTCAGGAGGCTATAGATGTCATTGAGGGATACCTGCTTCAGTCACCATAAGGCCATCCTTGACACCAAAGAAGAGGTGGGACTCTCTTAGATACAGATCAATTCTTCTTCTATCATGCTGGCCACGCAAGCATTTTAGGGCAGTATTTAAGGTTATGGGTTTTGGAGGAAAATTGTCTTGGTTCAAATTCTAGTTCTACTATGGATGAACTGTATTACCTGAGTGAATTAAGCTCCTTAAACTCTCTAAATTTCCTAACCTGTGGTAGAACTTGATTTAATTTTGTTGTGAAATTGAAAGGAGCCAATGCATGCAAATCGCTTAAGGCGCTTCCTGCCATGTAGTATGAACTTCCAAAAAGTTAGCTTTGTAACATAGGTTAGAAGCGATGTTATTCTGCCATTCATTAATCCTTTCAACACGCTTCATCAAATACTTTCTAAGTGTCTTACTCTCTGCTGCTCTAGGGAAATAAGGATAAATCCAACAAAGCATCTGCTATCAGAAACCATAGAATCAAGACTTAGAGACAAATGGAGCCAAAGTGCCAACAAGGTTATTGTCCACATACTTCCTTCACCTGACGAGCCAGGCCTTACCTGAGATATCAGTTTCAGAGGATGTTTGTGGGCTGACCAGACACCAGTCTCTAAAGATCTGGGGCCTTTACTCAAGAGTTAAAGGCAGGTGGAGAGGCAGACTCCACTCTCTGGCCTCCAGGTGTGAAATCTGTGAAGGCATGGGCCCTTCCTCCTGAGAAGTTCTTAGGAAACAACATATATGCTGCATCCTCAGCAGAAAGCCAAGGCTTCGTTATGGTAGGAGGTAGGAAAGTTCTCTGAACAGATATGAGTGAAGAGAAGTTTTTATTTTTACCATGTGCCAGGATTTCAGAGAGTCCAAAGTAAAAGGCTGCATAGAACAGAACTGTGGGAGATTGTGTCAGGAGAAAGAAAGCACAGCCAGGTATACACATGAGAATATCAGGCTCAAAGATGGCTGACAGGGCGTATAATTTTGAAGTGACCAGGGGCTGGCAGAGATGTGACATGTGGTAGGATTAATTGCCTATAGATTTTCACACAGAGCTCTCCACTTAGGATTTTTGAGTTTCATTTTGTAATATTACTTCATGAATGCATTGCATTATCTAAACACATATATGGAAGTGAAACTGTTAAGGTCAGGGCCAAGGCCTTCAGACAATAGAGCAAATTCTCTGAGCTGCTCAAAAGGCCAAATTTTTTTGGCCTTATTTCTCATTTTTTGTTAAATTTACCCCTGTGAGAGGAACGAACAGAGTTTTATATTATTAAAAGAAACACCAGAACCTTAAAAAAAAAAAAAAAGTACTTGCTGATTCACACATTCATATTGGAGCACTGACAAATGTTCGGGTTGTCTACACTGTCCTGATTTAAAATGGCTTATTTTCCACCATGGACTCAACATCTAATTCACTTCAAAATACTTTATCCAAACTGATCACTTTATTTTATCAAGTATAATGTTCTTTTGTGATATTACTATCTACTAATTTATGGGTCTTTAAAGCCACTTCAAATGTATAGAATATTCCATTGATGGTTGTGCCTCTAAAATGGATCAAATGATGTTATACTAATGCTTTGTTAGCTTACCATTGTCTGTTTTAGTGTGTAAATGGTGGAACACCAGGACGAATGCAATCACAACAAATCAAATAAATGTAGCTGTCAGAACCAATCAAAGTAGTCAAGCCTTGGGATCATTGTCCAACTTTTGCCACAGACATCAGGCTATGCCACAGTAAGAAATGAAATAAATTTTCCAGCTCACAGAATAAGCTATTGAGAAACTTGGGAATGGAAGCTATCAGTATATCATAAATATATTTCAACACTTGCTTTATGAAAAAAATTAATTCCCAAAGCCAAAATGTGAGGCGGATTTGGTCACCCTACCCAATATACATAGGAAGTCATTAACATGTTATTTTTTTAATCTCTGGGTATGACATTTTTATTTGTGAGATGTATCAAAAGTGTAGAGGTGAATTTAAATAAGTCACTTCTTAGGATAGTTGCCCTCGGCAAATGGTAGACTCTGATTAAGACAGATGCAATTTAAAATACTTAAATGTAGATAATCACTGAAGAAATACATGTCATATTCACTTGGGCGTTATTTATTAAAAACTGAGGCTAAGTGTCAAAAGCACAGCCACTTGATACTGGAGAACTTAATGAAAGTGTTGGTAGTGGTGGTTTGGCTGAGGGAAGGCAGAGTTATATTATCTCCGAGTCAACATTCACACATTCAGAAATTAGACATTACAAAGTCATCAAAAAGTAACCAGTTTCTGGGGAAATACACTAAACTCACAGGATAATGATTTATTAAATAAAAAATAACACCAGGAGTTGTTTATCTACCAAAGTTATTATTCATTGGAGTGGGAGATTTCCTTTTGTATATTCTGAAGAACACATCAAGATCAGGAGGTAACTTGGTATTCTTAAAATTCAAAGAAAAAAAGAGAAAATGAAAACTCATTTTAAAAATTAAAAGCCAAAAACCTTTATTTCACATGAACAGACACATCTCCAAAGAAGACATACAAATGGCTAACAGACACATGAAAAAATGTTCATCATTGTTAGCCATCAGGGAAATTAAAATCAAAACCTCATTGAGATACCACCTTACACCAGTTAGAATGGCTAAAATTGACAAGGCAAGAAACAACAAATGTTGGAGAGGCTGTGGAGAAAGGGGAACCCTCTTGCACTGTCGGTGGGAATGCAAGTTGGTGCAGCCACTTTGGAAAACAGTGTGGAGGGTCCTCAAAAAATTAAAAATAGAGCTACCCTATGACCCAGAAATTGCACTACTGGGTATTTACTGCAAAGATACAGATGTAGTGAAAAGAAGGGCCATATGCACCCCAGTGTTCATAGCAACAATGTCCACAGTAGCCAAATTGTGGGAGGAGCTGAAATGCCCTTCACCAGATGAACGGATAAAGAAGACTGGTCCATATATGCAATGGAATATTAATCAGCCATCATAAAGAATGAATACCCAACTTTTGCATCAACATGGATGGAACTGGAGGAGATTATGCTGAGTGAAATAGACAAGGAGAGAAAGTCAGTTATCATATGTTTCACTTATTATGGAACATAAGGAATAACAAGGAGGACATTAGGAGAAGGAAAGGAAAATGAAGGGGGGGGATTGAAAGGGGGGATAAACCATGAGAGACTATGGACTCCAAGAAACAAACTGAGGGTTTTAGAGGGGAGGGGCTGGGGAGATGGGTGAGCCTGGTGATGGGTATTAAGGAAGGCACGTATTGCATGGAGCACTGGGTGTTATACACAAACAATGAATCATGGAACACTACATCTAAAATTAATGAAGTACTACATGATGACTAATATAATAAATAAAATAAATTTTAAAAATTAAGTTGCAGTATCCTCATACTATTTTTGGATAAGATAATCTGGCACCACCTATTAGAACAATAGCATAAACAACAGTCTTTAAAAGTCTGAAAAAGAGGGTTTCTGGCTGCATGTGTAAGGAGCTTAGAAATTATCACCCCATCCTCACAGTAATGAAAAGCTGAGCCCTGAAGTCTGTAACTATTGGATCCATAAGAACAGGAGGACGCAAAGAAAACTGTTGCCCCAAGATTGAAGAGACAGACAGGTGAATATCGAAGTCATGGCTTAGCAGAGTGGAAACTCAAGAGCAGAAACCATGACAGGAACTACTCCATCCAGCAACAGCAGAGTGAATATATTGCTCAGGCTTTCATCAATCATCTGATAAAATGAGTACGTGTAGACTATCCAGCAGCAACACAATGTACAAAGCATTCCCTGTATTAGACCACAGTGTGAGTTATAAAACAAACCTTAACAAATATAAAAAAAATAGAAACCAGAAAATGTCTGTTCTCGTACTATAATGAAATTAGACACAAATAACAGGAATATAACTAGAAAATCACAAATAGGTGGAGATTAAACAACACATTTCTAAATAGTACACAGGTCAGAGAAGAAATCTCAAGAGAAATTTTAAAGTGTTTTGAACAAAATGAAAATAAAAACACAATTCATCAAAATTTGTGGAAGTCTGTGAAAGCAGTAGTTAGAAATTTATAGCATCAAATACATTTATTAGAAAAGAAGAATGACAAAATCAGTAATCTAAATTTCCATTAGGACAGTAGAAAAAGAAAAGCAAATTAACCTAAGAAAGCAGAAAAAAAGAGAAATAATAAGAGCACAAATCAATTAAACTAAGAATAGGAAATCAGTAGGAAAAAATCAACTAAAACACTCATTATTTGAAAAGAGTAATAAAGCCAATAAACCTTTAGTGAAACTAAAAAGAGAGAGGAAAAAATTACTAACACCAAAAATGAAGGGACTTCTTAGAGATCCCAGGAACACAACAAGAATAATAAAAGAAAACTGTGACCAACTCTATGCCCATGAATTTAATACCTAGATTAAATGGACCAATTCCTTGAAAGCACAATGTGCCAAAACTCATACAAGAAAATACAGATGATCTGGATGGGCTTATGTCTCTTAAAAAATTAAAATAATTAAAAACCTTCCAAAACAGAAAGCTACCAGGCCCACATGGGTTCCCTGGTGAATTCTCTCAAACATTAAAGAAGAAATGATACCAATCATGTACAATTTCTTTCAGTGTATAGAAACAGAGAAAACACTACCTCTTTCTATGACACAAGCATTATCCTAATACTAAAACCAGACAGAGATATTACAAGAAAACTAGAGACCAACATCTCTCATGAACATAGATGGAAGATTTCTCAACAAAATATTGGCAACTCAAGCTCCACATTATATATACTAAGAAAAAAAAAATGAAAGGCTGATTCAACATTTGAAAATGAATTAATGTAATCATAGCCACAGACTAAAAAGAAAAAAAATCACATAAAGAGGTGCAGAAAAAGGATTTGACAAAATCCAGTGTTCATTCATGACAAAATATCTTAGCAAATTAGGAATAGAGAATTTTCTCAACTTCATAACAATTATCTGTATAACATCTATACCTGACATATTTAATGATGAAAAAATCAAAATGTTCCCACTAAGATGAAATTCAAGGCAAGAATGCCCTTTCTCACCACTCCTTTTCAACATCGTATTGTAAGCTCCTAGTAGTAAGCACAAAAAGGAAATAGAAGGTCTACAGATTGGGAAAGAAGACCCAAACCATTTTTGTTGCAGGATGACATGATTGTCTATATAGAAAATCCAAAAGAATCAATAGTAACAACCACAAAAAGCTCCTGGAGCTAGTGAGTGAGTATAGCTACATACAAGATATGATTTTAATATATGGATCAGTTACTTCTCTGTATATTGACAATAAAAAAACCTTGAAATTAAAAACATTATACAATTTACATTAGAAAATGAAATTCTTTGGTATAAATCTAACCAAATACCTGTAACACCAATATGAGGGGAGCTATGAAACTAGGAGAAATGAAATGAAAGAAAAACTAATTAAATGGAAAGAGCGTCCACATTCCTGGATAGGAACAATTAATATTTTCAAGGTCTCAGTTCTTCCCAACAGGACTGACAGGTTCAAAGGAATCACAATCGCAATCCCAGTGACAAGGTACTTCTAAAGTTTAACACAGTTTATAGTTAGCCTAAATGTATATGTGTACATATATAGAGAGAGAGATTTTTAAAAAGAGAATGAAGAGGACTCCCGGTTTGTTATTCTTCCAGATCTCTTATGGTAATATAGTCTTTTTTTTTTAAGATTTTATTTATTTATTTGACAGAAGGAGAGAAATCACAAGTAGGCAGAGAGGCAGGCAGAGAGAGAGGGAGAAGCAGGCTCCCCACTGAGCAGAGAGCCTGATGCGGGGCTCGATCCCAGGACCCTGAGACCATGTAAACAGTTTAACCTAACAACTTTTCAGAGTCTTTGTGATGATGGTGCTTTGTGAATCTATAAGATGGAGTTTAAAACCTACAAATTCTTCTATTTATTTTAGAACTTAAGCCTTTCTCCATTGTGGTTCTTAGCTTTGTTTTCTTCCTCCTCAGATTCTTATGGAATGGATATTCTTCTTCAGAATAAAGAGAAATAAATTTAACCCTATATTCCTCACATTAATTAACACCATTTCTGAGAATTCTGCTTCTGTGGTTCACTGGGCTTGTTTTCTTCACCTTGATTTTAATTGGCTGTAATTTCAGATGGCAATATTATTTGATCACTTCCCAATAGAGGTGACATTTGAGGTTGAAGGGGAGTTTTTCTTATCCATAATATCTTGAGGGTGTCTTTAGATCCCTATTCGCTAAGACTGCTAATTGGTAATGAGTCAAGAAGACTTGCCCCTTTAAAAATTTATTTTGAAATAATTGTAGAATCATAGAAAATTGGAAAAAAAAAGTGTTGAAGGAGATCTTGTATGACTTGCACTCAGTTTTCCCAAGTGGTAACATACTTCATGACTACTATAATACCAAACTAGAAAATTGACATTTGTACCATCCACACATTTTACTCAGATTTTACCAGGTGTGTGTGTGTCTGTGTATGCACACATATCTAGTTCTCTTGCCTTGCATGCTTTAAGAATGTGAACTTAGGAAGCTCTTATAAGATAGTACTAGGACAAATGTGTGGGGTTTAATTTACCCAGGACAAGTTTGTTGTTGTTGTTGTTGTTGTTGTCTGTAGTTGTTTGTTCATTATTATTTCAGAAGTGCTTAGAAGACCCCTACATTTCCTTTTTTTTTTTTTAAATATATATATTTGGTTTATTTCACACAGGGAGTGAGAGATCACAAGTAGGTAGAGGCAGGCAGAGAGAGAGAGGGAAGCAGGCTCCCTGTTGAGCTGAAAACCCGATGTGGGGCTCGATCCCAGGACCCTGAGATCATGACCTGAGCTGAAGGCAGAGGCTTAACCCACTGAGCCACCCAGGTGCCCCAGAAGACCCCTACATTTCCTAAATAACTTCCTCATATTGCGTCCTCATGCTGGATATGCTTTTAGTTAATGGATAAAGCTTGTTACAATAAAAATTTAATAATGGTTTTACAGATGCCTATTTAACAAGTATTTAGTTAGGTCTTACTATGTGCTAGATTGTTAAACATTTTAGGGAAATTACAGTGAACAAAACTGTAAATCTTTACTCTCATGGTTTTTTTTTTTTTCTTTGTTCTTTAGCTGGGGAAAATTAGAACATCCACCAAGCATAAAACCCACCAGATGACAATAAGGGTTATGAAGAAAATTAAACTGGGATTAGGTGGAGACAGGGGCTACCTCATAAAGAGCAGTTAAGGAAGATCTCTCCAATAAGGTGGCATTTAGAGTCCATCTGAAAGGAGAATGTGAGAAGCAGTGTTTGAAGCTTTCCTTGTAGAGGGAACAGCAAATACAGAGCCCAAAGTCTGGAGCATGCTTGGTTTGTTTTCAGAACAGCAGAGAGGCTGGTGTGACTCTAGCATGGGAACGGAGGGAACTGCAGTACGATCAGAGAAGTAACAGGGACCCAACCGTGAGCAGTTTTGTAAGCCATGGTGACAAGTTGGGGTTTTACTCTTAAGTCATCTGAGAAGCTGCTGGATACATTTAAGAAAAGAATGTAGGCAGTTTAACTCATGTATTAGAAAAATACACATACTAGAAAAATCACATGCTGTCTTCATGGAGATCAGCTGGAAAGGACAAGGGTAAAAATAGATCAGTTACAAGGTTCTTAGTCACAGTGCAAGGGAGAGTTGATGGAGGCTTGTGCAAGAGTTGTAGCAATAAAGGTGCCCATGGATATGTACGTGGGGAATGAGACAGAGATGAATCAAGGCTGAATGCCCCATTTTGGCCCTGCTCAACTTAAAAGGCAAAATTGCCATTTTTTGAGTTGAACAAGACTGTGAAGATTGCTAGTGTAGTGCAGAAGGGTGAGGGGATAATCAGCTCAGTTTTGACCGTGCTAAGTCTGAGACAGCTCTCAGGTGCCCTGGCAGCCAGGCACACAAATCTGGAGCTGAGGAGAAGAGTGTAAGCATCATCACGATGGCACTGATGTGAGAGGCCGTGGGACTGGATGCGAACAGCCAGGGAGAAAGTTAAGATAAAGAGAAAAACCTTTGCTGTAAACCAAGCAGAGCTCTAAATTCTTTGTGTTTGTTTGCTCATTTAATCTTCTCAACAACCCTGTAAGGTAGGAACTATTCTTTCTCCCTGTTTTACAGATGTGAAACCTGGAATTTAGAGGGCTTATGTAAGAACTTATGTGGCACAGTCAAGATGGACTCCAGAGGCCTTCTGGCTGGTAGAGGGTCGACTTTTAACCACCATATTTTATCGGTCAAGCTTGACATTGAGAGAGCAGCAGAGTTAAGGCACTGACTTAAGTGGCCCGTTAGCTGGCAATGACTGGTAGCTGCTCTTTAAAGGACAGCAAACTTTGCCAAGACCAGAGAGTAGAAGAGTTCATTTACCTTCTTAGAAGAAGAACTTCCAGTATGCGATCTTGATCTTATCATTATTAGCTATCCCCAGTGAAGCAGAGCAGAGGTTACCAGGGCTTCCCCACCCCCACGCCATGGGGCGTAGGGTAGTCCTCAAGGCAGATGAGACTCGTGCAAGAGGATGTAGAGCTCCATGACCTGAATGTTCCTTATCTACCAATGCTCCTCCTCTTTGTGTTGGTGCCACTGGGTGGCTAGTCCTTCATAGTTTTTGCGTTGGACCCTATTAAGGGGACTCATCCTATCTTCCTTAAGAGTCATTTTCTGATCCCAGTTTTCCGTTTGGACTGGGATGGGATCATCCATGCATCAGACATGTATTTCTGGTGTGCCTCTTATGAGACAAGTATTGGAGATAGAGGAATGAATAAAACAGAAGCAGTCTGTGCTCCACCAGGTGAGCTTTCCTTCCAGTAGAAAGTAAAAGATCATGGCATGTATGCAGACAAATAAATAGAATAATGAACAACTGTGACAAATTCTACAAGGAGAAGAATGAGACAGCTCAAGCAGACAGTAACGGGAAGATCGAGTAAGGATAAATAAGGAAGGTGTTGCAAAAGAGGTGGTATTTAAGCCAATACCTGAGGGAGGAGCAGAAAAAATACATGATAAAAGTAGAGAAGGACATTTCCATATAGTGAGGTCAGCAAGGGTCACAGGCTCTGAGATTTCAGCAAGCTTTGCTATTTTGGAATAGCTCAATGTGTTTGGAGAAAAGTTTTGAATAAGGGGCTGTGACTTTTTTCTTTTTTCTCTTTTTCTTTTTACACTAGAATGTGAAAGAAACTAATCTAAAATGACTTACATATTGCTTTCCTTCTGTAATTCCATTTAGGCAAAAAATATTACTGCTAATTCAAGAAATCAAGTATTTTTATGGCAGAGCCAATATATTGGTTTTGAAAAGGCCACCAAGACCCTGATCCTGTGTGGTCACTTGAAGTTAATATGCATTCAGTCTAATTGTCTTGGGAAATGTTCTTCTGGCAATCTCAATAACCAGCTGATGCATAATCAGCTGCATTAGTCCGTAGTTGTTGGCCTGCATGAACAGACCATAGCTAATCTTCCATGTCTTACCCCACAGAAAAAGAACCATGGCTGGACATTTCTGTACTGCTTTGGCTCAGTCCTTTTTTAATTGCATGCAATAATAATATCTATTAGTCACTTTCCAAGATGTGTAAGGACCCCAAAGAACTTTCCCATGTAAGAGGGAACAAATGTAGATTTGTTCATCTGTATAATGTTCATTTGGATAAACGATTAGGTCGGGCTTACCTCCTTGGTTGTCAGAGGTAGGAGTCCAATTTAAACTAAGACTAAAACATCCTGTCTATTTTGTTTGATTCATTTTTTACTGGTTTATAAGTGCAAATGATGAAAAGGGGAAGAATAGAAAAAGTCTCACATAGGATGGATCCAAGAGTTTGAACCCCATCCAGTTCATCTTCTGCTCTGTCTGTATATGGGTTTGATTCTTCCTACTCTTTGGGGGTTTGCCCTGCAGTGATTAATCCCATAAAATCTTACTGGGCATCTACATATGTAAGCACTGTTGAACTCTGGACAGAGAGTATTACTCAAGTCAAATCAACTTTATATCAGGGTAGATAGAACTCCATACCCTTATTACCGTTTTATAAAAGATAAAGATAGAATTCAAATTAAAAACACATTTATACATAACCTAATTTCAAATAGCAGTACATTTTATAAAAAGAAGCAATGCCTCATAAAGTATGGGCCATGCCTTGGGGAGGAGAGTGATTTGCTTTCAACAGGGTGGGCAGGGGAGTCTCCTCTGAAGAAGTAATCTTTGAGTTGAGACTGGGAGGAGTAAGTAAAAGCAGAGCTCCAGGACAATGAACTTTCAGGAAGAAGTCTCAGCAAATACAAAGACTGCAAAATGCAGATGATGAGTATACGTGGGGCAGAGATGAGGCTGATAGGAGTGGAGAAAAGCTCTCCCTGGCAAAGTACCTAGATATGGAATAGATAAGGATCTATTCTTGAAGACCTGATAGTCCATGGAAAAGGGGGCAGATTTTATTTCAGCTTTAGTAGAAAGTCAATGAAAAATTTGTGGCCAAAACTGAAAGTATCAGGTTTAATCTTTAAAAATACCTTTCTAGCAGGGAACAGGGTATAAGAGGTCACTCCTGGAAGCAGAGAAGCAGGTAGGAGGTAGACACTCCAGGCCTACTGAGAAGTCACAGTGGTTTGGACCAAGGTGAAAGCCATGAAGTTAGCAAGAAATCTCTCTGTTCAGAATATATTTTGACGCATCCTTGCAGATAACCACTTGTCTAATGAAGATGAGAAAAAAAAACCAGTATCGGAATACGAGGTCAGAAGGTAAGTATGAAAGTATTGTTCTTGGAGAGCTAATACCATTCATTTTTCTTAAAACAGTTATCCCTGAGTGCCAGACATGGTGCTAAGCCTTGAGGAGACATAGTTGAATTGCATGTTTTATTCAATTAAAAAAAAAAACTTTTTCTGATAGTTTTATTGGCATAATTATCAAATAGCCAAAATAATAAATTGAGGTATAACATATCAAAGAAGGTGAATGAAAATAGAATATTTCACTTTTTTTTTTTTTTTTTTTTTTTTTGGCTGAAGAAAGATTTTCAAGGCTGAATAATTTCCTCTGTTCTTTCTTCATTTCATGTATAGCCATGGGCAAGGAACTCCCAATAAAGCATTTCTATTCCCACAACAGGTTGTAACTTCCTCTGGCATGGCATAAAACTTCATTTCACGTGCCCCAGCCAACACTGTTTTCCAAAGCTCAAGCTAATTATATGAGATTTATCTGTGTGGAAACACAGGGATTAAGCAAGCAGGAAAAAGAGGGAGAATTTATTTAGTGGCTGTGTTTAACAAAGGATAATGAAAACAAGAGTTACACAAAACAAAATCTTCCCCAAAATAAATACCTAACCAGTGAAGGGAATCATGAGCATTCTGCGGCTGCGTTTATCCTGCTCTAACAGAAGCTGCTACCAGTAATACAGAAATACAAAATGGGTATTTCTGCCTTAAGCCAGTACTGGAACCTCCACGAACCTTTCCTCTTTGACATACTTGTTACTAAGCTTGCCAGTTCTAAGTTTTGAATTATTTCTTAGTAGAATTGTTGCGAAAATACCTTATCATTGCACTATGTTAATTTTCCATGGAAAGCAGATTATTAAGAAAAATACTTTAACCTGCAAATAATTACTTATAACTAATTGTTTTGTCTTTAAGCCTTAATTCTATTTGTCCAAACATCCCCACCCAAGAATTAGTTGTTTTCCTCTTATTACCTAATTGCACATTATATCCTGCTCCAATTTTCATATTACTCAATTACTTCATCTGAGGGAAAAAAGAGAATGTGAGTATTTTATTTCCCTTATTGCATTTAGTTTCCTCAATTTGTAGTCTTAATATATATCTTTTTCTTCATGGAGTTGTTTGTAATATTTATTTCTGTGATGGCCCTAATCTTTCAAACATGAGAAGGAAATCTTAAAAGTGCTACATCATAGACATCTATTATTTAGATGGCAAGCCTTTCATAAGAAATCAGGATAAAAACATGGCTGTTTATTTATTGAGGTTAAAGCAAATTTTCAGAATTTAATTAGTATCCACCTTTTCATCTTTATTTACCATTCTTCTCCCAGAACAAACAGTTCTTCGAAGTAAAGACATTCTTTCCACTTTGACAAGTAGCTGCACAGTGGATTTCAGTATCACCTCAAGTGGAACCTTGGTGTCCTACGGTCTACTTAGGATTTAGGCTTAAACGGAAACATACAGACTCCAGAGTAGTTTCCCTCCCTTCTAAGGCAGCAGTTCTGGTTTGCCAGTTACAGTTCACTTGAAACAAAATTTTGCCTTTGGTGTCTGAAGACGTGGGGTAGGTTCCTGGCCTGAGGACTGGGGTGTGTTCCAAAGTCACTTCTCTGTGGTTTTGGGTAACTCTCCTCAGTAGCTTCTCCTCTTTTAGAATTTCCTTATCTATAAAATATAAAGAAAAAATACTTATGAAGGTAAACTGTGCAGACCAAATGCGATAAGAGGAAAGAATGCAAAGAGAAGAATGCAGTTAGAAGAAGGCAAAATACATTTGTATGTTAGTGTATGATAAAAATAGACTAAACATGCTGAATCTTGGGACTACCAATGGCTGCTGGATCTGGAATTTCCATACACACAGGCACCCAGAGAGTGGAATCTGACCAGAAGGAGGACAGGACGTGGTTGTGAGTTGTGTTTGCATAAGCACAGTTTTTACGCATTAACTTTCTGGAAGGCATACTTCTGAGAATTTCTTGATAAACTTCCCGTGTTCCCCCTTGCTGGTGCCTTCAGGGCCGAGACGGATCTGTTGAGTTGGCATTAACAAGCTCCCTTGCATTCTGGCTTCCTATGGGGTTTGACAGCAGTGCACCTTGGCTTTGTGTTGGTGGGAAAGAGAAGAATGAACTAAGTTGTTCTTCCCCTCCTTCCCTTCTTGCAGAGCCCCTCTAGCTTGGCTCATCTCTTGACCAAAGTAACAACTCCTGAGGGGCAACTTCTCCACTCAACTCTCATTTTTGGTCTGGGTTCCATTATACTCCCTTTTGTTCCTTCAGGACTGGAAGTGTTTATTGTCCCCAAGTTTGCCAACACCATGATTCTGTACTATCATTTGTCATGTTCTTACACTCTGCTTATAGGTACTGCATTGGATTGCTCAAATTACCCACTTGGGCTTTTTGGAGGTTTCTGTTTTTGTTTTTGGATTATGCTGCCTGGGCAGGTAGGATAAATGCAGGTTGTTGGAGGGGGAGTTTGATGTCGTAAATTCGGTCCAGGCTGAGTTGGTTCGTATGTTTTTCTCTTCTCTGGGCACTTTGTTTTTTGGAGAAATGACAGATATGCAAATAAGTATTTCCAAAGGATGATGAAATTGAGGCTACACAGAGACCCTAGCAGCCAGTAACTCTCCGGCCTAAGTGATGGCAGTGATAATGATGATTTTTGCATCCCTGCCTTGGGTCAGACCCCTGCCATATGTCACATACCCTATGGTTATAGCCCCCAGTCACTTTCTCAGCTGCCTATCTAGTGAAAACCACTCTCCTATTCACGTCATGCAGTGATATGTCTCAGTATCCGGCATAAAATACTATCTTCTTGTCATGATAAATATGGTATTCTCCTATGTTTGGCCCTTGCTCACCGCCCTGGTCTTCCCTTAGACCCTACCTGTATTTATTCATTCAGCAGCAAGAAGTGCTGATGATTTTCAGGAATACTTTCTGCTGAGTATCACCTGTATGTTTTTGCTGCTTCTATTTCCTCTCCCTGGAATTGGAAGCTCGCCTGTCTGATGAATTTTTCTTCACCATCTAATCATAACTCACAGGACATCTCCTTTAGGAAGACTTTTCTGAAAATTTCTTCCACCACCCCCATAACTCACATCACATAAATGTCCCTCTACTATGATCTGTAACACCCCCTGTACATTTTATTCTTTATATCTGACACACTGTGTAGTATTTATCCCTTTAGGTGTGTCTTAAATTGCAAGTCAATGAGCCTGATCCAATCTGGCATTATCAAGACCTATATCATTAATTAGTCTTTAATTGAATCAGTTGATTGACATATTTAATGAACCACTCTCTTGTAGATAATAGATGAATTAACTGTTTGATCAACTTAATTAATTATTTGAATTCTTCTCCTTTAACCCTCTAATCTCACCAAACACAACATACTCAGCCTAAATATAGGACAAAAATTCAGGTACCATATTGGAAAGCATTGCCAGCATTGTTCTATTGTGAATCATGGAGTTGAGCTTTTTATGATTTTTTTTCTGTCCATATTCACCCTCTACTTCTCTTATTGTGAGAAACCTGGCCCAGACACATGTTATTTCATTGGGAATGGGCCTAGGCACCTGACTCCAGGAGCTCACACCCTGGCTCCATCGTTTATTAGCTGTGGGATATTGGTTGGGCTACTAAATCTCTAAGTTTATTTCTGAATTGATTAATTTGGAATTGTATTAGTATCTGCCTCATCTGTTTGCCTTGAGGATAGCAGTGTGTAAACTGGTGGTGTCAAAATGTAAAACTCATGTAAAAATAAGTAATTTAGGAATCCTAACCCATATAAATATCCATAAATGAATTTTATATGGACTGGAAGACCTAAGTATGACAGTCAAACTTTAATGTTTTTAGAAAAAAAAGCAAACAATTTTATGATCTGTAGACAGGAAATGACTTTAAAATAAAAACACAATAAGCACAAAGCATAAAGTAAATATTTATAAATTTGAGTATTATTTTAAAAATTTATTTAAAAAAGCAAAAAAAAAAAATTCCCGTGACTGGGAACAGATGTTAATAATATAAGTAACTAATAAAACATCAACATCCAGAATAAAAACAATGCCAACATGATGATACAAAAAAAGTGAGAGCTTAATTAAAAGTGTGACAGATATAAGAACAGAAATGTAGAAGAGGAAAAAATCTGGCTACAAAAGAAACTTGAAAAAAATGTACTCCATGTCACTAGTAACAAGTGAAATGGCATTTAAACACAATTTAATTTTAATGGGCATCCATCAGATTTGCCGAAATGTCCACATTTGATAATATCAATTGCTGAAGAATATGCAGAATAAGAGAACCCCTTGTACATTCTGTGGAGAACAATTGACCATACTTGGTAAAGTTGAAGAAATTAAACATTTGGCAGTAACTAATACGGTTGAGAATGTTTGTTGCTTACATAACAATTCAGTTTCTAGGTGTGTGTTCTAAGGAAAGTCTTGTACATTTACACATGTGCATTGTGTAACATATAGATATTATATTCAGAAACAAATGTAGTGGGAAAAAAAACAGAGAAAAATGGTTAAATAAACTTCAGTATTTTGTCAAAATTGTATAATATTCCATAGTGAAATTGAAGAAATTAGAGTTACACATATCAAAGTGGATGGCTATCATAGCATATACTTGAATGAAAAACTTTCTGGCTAACGTGAAGGACAAATGCCATAGATGGAAATGAAAATAAACTAAACATTGCTTTATATCATCTGGGATTAACACATAGAGGCAAAGTATAAAAAACGGAGATATTAATTATTGAATTCTGAATATTAGTTACTTGGGATGAGGGGGTGAGGATGAGGGAGTGTATCCACAGGATTTTCGGCAGATACTGATTTTCTTGTCAATGTTTTTACTTGATGTGGATGTGAATACAATCTTATTTAAAATAAGTGTAATGACTTCTTGAGGATTTTAGTGAGAATTAAGTAGGCTGTACATGTCACACAGTGAACGCAGTGCTAAGCATATGTAGAGTAGACACTGGAGAAGTGTTAGGTCTCCCGTCTTCCTTCTTTTTCTAAAAGTAGGCATCACTTCTGTGTTCTCTTCTCATCTCTCCATTTTGAAAAGCAGGGAACATCTGGAAAATGTACCGGCTCCAACACAGAGCCTGGATTCAAATTTCTGATGTCAGTCAAGACTGATCTCTTGTCTCGGGTCACACAATTAACCTCTTTGAGTCTTCATTTTCTCCATCTGAACAACAAAAAGAGACATTATGTTTATGTTGCTAATTTAATTTTATATGAATGGATTCCACATAAAATGTTTAGTAAAAACTTTGGCCTAAAAGAAGAGTTCATTAATATGTCTGTTAGTGTTATCAGCTGGCCAAAAATCACATTACCGGTTAATGACATAGTTAAGCCTACTAAGATTAATAGCTATGATTTATGAGTAATCATTTTGCCATGCACTCTGTAAAATTACATTTTCTAGATAATATCTCATTTAATACTCACAACCTAGAAATTAGATACTCTCCTCATCCAATTTACAAATGCAGAAATAGAGGCCTGGAGCCTAAATGATCTCAGAGGTAAAGTGAAAGGATCCAGATGAAAACCTACATTTTTCTGTTTGATTTCAAAGCCCAGCATATTAATCATTAAGTTCTCCCGTCAGTTTTTAATATTCTTCCTTGGATGTCATCTTGCTGCCTCACAGATACACAGTAATGGTGTGAAAATGAAGACTTGGCTCTATTAACTGATCAGTGAAGGCATTGTTGTGTGAAAGAAGGAAGCGGTGCCTTCATTGCTTTCCCCCTTCTATGAGCGAATGCTCATTTTGTTCCAAATCCATGCTATGTAGAGATGATTACTGATGGAATAGTCGGCCACTGCAGTTTGAATCAACCAGTTAGATCCTGCGGTGCTTTTACATAGAGGTCTCCTTGGAACCAGAGTTTGAAGAAAGTCCATTAAGGAAGTGTAGGTTACTTGGAGAATTAAGTATGTTGCACATGATCCCACTGGCAATTGGTTTGGACTTAACTCTTTTTTAAAATATCTATCAAATAGTTTTGGGGGTTTGCATAAATAGTTCAGTGAAGAGAGAAAAGTCAATGAAACCAGTCGCTTGGCATTGTGTCAGTAAATGACCAGCCGATTTTTTCAAACTATAAACCAGTTTGTTCCATGTAGGCAATATTTTTACTTAATGTAAAGAACACCTTACATGCTTCGAAAAATGGAACAAAATTCTGCAGGAGAGATGTGTGTGCTTGTGCCTTGGAGGGAGGGAGTATGATGATTCTGTTCCTCTGGAATTGCTACAGTCAGCATTTCCAAAGTCATATTTCATCAGACTTTATAGAGACACTTGAAGCCACTATCTGCACACTATCAATCTTCCCATCACCCCAAATCACAGAGGTTCTATATCAGAAAAAGCAAAACCATTCTGTATTTGGTTGCTTAAATCTACTTTGGAATTCTCTAGATCTCAGTTAAATAATGGCATAAATATTAATAGAGACTGTGTATATGAATAATAATATTTTTTCATTTTAGTGTGCAAAGGACTAACATGCAGTCCATAGTAACTTTGAGCTTTGGGCAAGGTGATTAGTTATGTCCCAGTTATCTCCAGTCTTTGTAATGTTCTTCATCTGGTAGGCTTCACCAGGGTATGTTCCCCTGCTTAGAGGTTCAAAGATAGGTCATGTGACAACATTCCCCTGATTTTTTTTTTCCCTTATTTTAGGCTCAAACACATGAAGTTGTTGTAGTCATCCATACCAGGTTCATACTTGGAGCCATTCACTAATGATGCATGCCAATGGCATCAGTGCATGTTTGCCAGCACATAAACCCACACCCAATCCCTGCACCACATGGAGGTTTAAACATTTCATGGCATGATACATTGCCATGCATCTTACTTATCTTCTTATATTTACACTGTCATAGTCCATGAATAATATGTTTTTACTCTCCCCATAGATATAAATCCTTGAGAATATGTATTTTTAATGGTGTTCTTCTTAGAAGCATTTTAGTTATACAACATGGGCTCACAGAATTTATGAATTAAGAGCCCGATAGATAGTTGGTTATGTAGAATTTATGAGCTCTTGGTTGGACTTTAATTTGAATGGAGCTGACTCCACAAGTCTCATCAATTTTCACAGACACATTACTGGTTTTCTTCTGAACAAACCTTAACAACTTGTTTGTTGGTGGTGTTGGTTGTTGTGCTTAATAATGAGAATTTTACAGAGAGGCACCCTATGAATCATTTATTCAACAACCTATTATCTTCCAGCCTATTTTCTAAGAGATGAAGACATGGCAACAGACAAGATACAGCCCTTGCGGTTGTGGAACTTAAATATTTGTAGAGAAAGAGGACGTCTGTCAAACAGTGGCTTTTTTTTTTTCCTCAACTCCCATGAAACAAGCAGTGAACCCATTACTTTCTGAACAGGAAACGTGTACTGCCTTCATTTATTTATTTATTTGAGAAAGTCATAGATAGCAAGAGAGAGATACAAGTGGGGAAGGGAGGGAGAAGCAGGCTCCCCACTGAGCAGAGAGCCTGACGCAGGGCTGGATTCCAGGCCCCCAGCTCATGAGCTGAGCTGAGGTCAGATACTCAACTGCCTGAGCCACCCAGGTGCCCCTGTACTGTCTTTAAAGTTATGAATAGGGAGTTAGCTTTCAGCGTTCAAAAAGAGATGATAAGCCTTAACGTTTTCACAGCCAAGTTAGTAGCTTCATGAAGTAATAATTGAGAAGGGCTGGACTCTTTGTTGTTCATGGTCCTGAATGCATCTAATAGCTACAGAATAGACAGGAACATTGCTATTTATTTGATTGCTGGAATAAATTTGATAACATTTTAGAGTAATTAAATGGATGCCAAAAATGTATATGCAAACATGGCCCAGTCATGGCTCTCAAAAAGGTTTTGTGTTCATGAGAAAACTTCCCTAGGTCACTGTATTAATTTTCAAACAATTCTTTTTGTTGTGACCTAAGTATATGCCACTCTAACAGCCTACATGATAGAATAAAACTAGGTATTGATTATAGGCAAGGGCCATACTGAATAACTTCCTTTGGCTGTCACTTTTGCTACAAGTTTTATTTTCTCTGTAAGTGAAAAGAGATGAATGGATAAATGATTTTGTGATCAGTAAGCTTACTTTCTTAACCGGTCAAGTGCATTAGTATTGGGTATCTGTGTTACTTGAGGATTTTATAGGAAGTTACCTAGGCTGTAACTTCAGTGATGAGAATTTTGTTTACTGCCATGGAATCAAGTTCTGAATATATTGTGAATCTGGACTGTAATATGATTTGAAAGTGACACTTTATTAATTTAACTTTTTTTTTTAAGTTTATTTATTTATTTATTTGACAGACAGAGATCACAAGTAGGCAGAGAGGCAGGCAGAGAGAGAGAGGGGGAAGCAGACTTCCCACGGAGCAGAGAGCCCGATGCGGGGCTTAGTCCCAGGACCCTGAGATCATGACCCAAGCCCAAGGCAGAGGCTCAACCCACTGTTCACCCAGGAGGCAGACCTTTGAGAAATCAGCCCCTGGACTGCCCAGTTCCAGGGACCCTGGCTCCCGTCCCCGTGCCAACCCCTCCCCCGAGCCCCGAGGCCCTGGGCCCACAGATCTCTATTTATCCCCAGCACAGGGTACCATGAGTGTGCGGGGAGGGGTAGCCATTTCTGCTGTCGGCAAATTATTTAAGAAATCTGCTTTGTCATTTTACTCAAAAAAAAACTACCAGATGACTTCTCTGGAGATAACAATGCTTTTTCATAATAAAGACTCTGCCTCTGTGGAAAAAAAAAAAAAAAAATTAGGCAGGAGGCTTAACCCACTGAGCCACCCAGGAGCCCCATGAATTTAACTTTTTTTTTTTTAAGATTTTATTTATTTATTTGACAGAGGCAGAGGCTCAACCCACTGAGCCACCCAGGAGCCCCATGAATTTAACTTTTTTTTTTTTTTTTAAGATTTTATTTATTTATTTGACAGAGACTACAAGTGGGCAGAGAGGCAGGCAGAGAGAGAGGAGGAAGCAGGCTCCCTGCTGAGCAGAGAGCCTGATGCGGGGCTTGATCCCAGGACTCTGGGATCATGACCTGAGCCAAAGGCAGAGGCTTTAACCCACTGAGCCACCCAGGCGCCCCATGAATTTAACTTTTAAATTGTCATTTTTAATGTAGTCATTAGTTTATATAAGACATATTACACGAGTTATTAAGGCAGCCAAAACTTTTGTAAAAAAAATGCATAAAATGAAACAGGTAATAATGTTGAGATAATGAGCACATATGGAGGCCCACGATGAAATTTTTACATTGGAGATAAGTTCCAGAAGTTCCTGGATCACAAAACCTTGACATGAGCTTTAAAATATTAATAGGGACAATCTTAAGATTTCTTTAAAAGGAGGCATATTACAGGACTATGTTAGACATTAATTTCTTGAATATTTGCATATTTCTGATAGATGAATATTGATGAAATGCTAAAGTAAATACTGATGAAAGACAAAGTCAAAATATGCTTCCCTTACATTAGTGCAATAGAAGCAATGTGTGAATGGCTTCTTCATTGGGAGATGATAGTTTTAATGTAGAAAATTGAAAGGAGATTTACTATTCATTGTGTTGGGTTGTTATTTGATGAAAACAAAAAGCATCTCAGAGAATATTAATACTCTTTATTGCAACTTTAGGACCACAAATCCACAAACCTAGTGATTACTGTCTTCGTAGTTATTTATCTAAATGAATAAAAGTGAATTGAAAGATCTGCATGAGGAAAGATGTGCTTTCTGTCTTTTTAATTTTTTATAGGAAAAAGAGAAAACTAGAACAGCAAATTTCTCCTCCTTACTGTCTTCTTTCCCAGTGGAGATAAAAATCCTTTCCTCTTCCCATTCATGCTTCAGGCATAAATTCCTCCAAATTACTAGATTGACATAAAAGAGAATTTAAGCCAATAGTGTTCCTTCTGGAGTAAGTTTTGTGGAATTTTAGTCCCCAGATTCTTCAACAGTGCCCCCTCAACTCAAATCACTAACATTGTGTTTATAAAATCTTCACTTACCAGGGATATGAATACATTAAAATTTATTAAATAAATTGGAAGCCACCAAATGCTCGATGTTGATTTTCAACTTTGTAGATAATGGTTTAAAACAAAGGGCATAATATAGATGAAAAATCTCTCAGTTCACTTTTTCACTTTTCATATAATGGTAGTTCTTAATCTTATAAAGAACTCTAAATGGTTGAAAGACCTCAATGTGAGACAGGAATCCATCAAAATCCTAGAGGAGAACATAGGCAGCAATCTCTTCCACATCGGCCCCAGCAACTTCTTTCAGGATGTGTCTCCAAAGGCAAGGGAAACAAAAGCAAAAGTGAACTTTTGGGATTCATCAAGATAAAAAGCTTCTGCACAGCAAAGAAAACAATCAACAAAACCAAGAGGCAGCCTACAGAGTGAGAGAAGCCATTTGTTAATGACATTACAGATAAAGGTTTGGTATCCAAGGCCTATCAAGAACTTCTCAAATTCAGCACCCAAAAAACAAATAATCAAAGTAAACCAATAAAATAAATCAAGTAAAAAAATGGGCAGAAGACATGACAGACACTTCTCCAAAGTCATATGAATGGCTAACAGACATATGAAAAAAATGTTCATCATCGTTAGCCATCGGGGAAATTCAAACCAAAACCACATTGAGATACCACCTTACACTGGTTAGAATGGCCAAAACTGACGAGGCAAAAAACAACAAATGTTGGAGATGCTGTGGAGAAAGGGGAACCCTCTTATACTGTTGATGGGAATGCATCCCAGGAATGTTAACTAAATATAGTCCTCATATTCTGTAAGAATTTGGGCTTCACTATTTTATACTGGGCCCACTCTTTTATACTGGCTTTATATAAATGGATTTGTATCTGGGAATAGCCACGTAACACAAATTTAAATTACAAAACCAATAGAAAAATTGATCTGTAAAAAGAATCCTATTTTTTAGTGCTAGGCCTTAACTATAAAATAAGTATTGTTGCATTTGTTAATTTGTTTTCCATACTCCTAAATAATTGTAGTGACTAAGTAATATTTTGCAGATATTCTCTTTAGATTCACTAGATGTCATTTTAAATCCTGGCTGACATAATATTTTTGTCAGGAGGTAAGAAAAAATCAGAAGCTTATTGAATCAGGAATGGAAATGTGTTAATTGTAATAGCAAATATAATCTATAGGTATTTATTTGATACCTGAGTACCACATGACTATGAAGACACATGGAGATAGTAATTCCTGCTATCAAGAAAACTATAGTAAATTGATAAGATAGAATAAATATAGTAATTTTATTTGTGTAATTTAATAAGAATATATAAAAATAGTTGATCTTAAAACTTCAGAAAATAAAGATATGTCATAAGGAAGTACACTCTTGGTATAGTAAGGGGCTTCATAGGGTACTCACCAACAGTTTTTCAGTTGCTAAGGAGATAAATCATGTTCAGTTGACTCACAGGCCAAGGAAATCCAGAGATATCCACCTCCACATATGGTTGGACCCAGAAGCTCAAGTAAGGTCTTCAAGAATCTGTGGTTTTTCCATTTGTTGGCTCTTTTGTCCCCCATTTTTGAGTTTAGCTTCAGGCAAGCTCTTTCCACATAATCATAAAGGGCTTCCCATAACTTATGGCTTATATCCCACCGCATTTAGGCTAACCACCGATTAGCAACTCCACAAAAAGACAGCTCCTCTTTCCTAGTAGTTCCAGCAAAACTCTTGGGATTGCATTTATTGCCCTATCTTGGATGATATATTTAATCTTGACCCAGGTAATAGGACTGATTTGCTAGGTTTGATCAGAGGCCAGTCATGATAGCTAAAGGATTAATCACCTTCATATGAACCGTAGTTGGTCATTGGGAAAAGAATGTTCCCTATGCAACAGAAGACTCTTAACACAAGAAAGAGGGAATGAACATTGAAGAGGGAAATATAGAGGCCTACTACTATATGTTAACTGATTTAATCCTTGAGACCAAGCTCTGAGCTAGTACATGTTTTTTCCACTTAGATAGAAGGAAACTAAAAACCAAAGGTGATAAGCAAGTTTCACAGACTCATAATTCCAATAGATGGTGAATATGAGATTGAAGATCTGTCTGACTTCAAAGCCTATACCTTAAAAGTTATATGACACTGCTTCCATTATATCTTTACTTATTTTTCAAATGGTTCTTCTTTTAGCATAGAATAGGTTGACAGCAAAATTGAGTGGAAGGTACAGAGATTTTATTTTGTTTTATATTAAAATTTTTTATTTAAAATTCAATTTAATTAATATTTACTATTTTATTTATTTATTTGTTTGTTTGTTTGACAGATATCATAAGTAGGCAGAGAGGGAGGCAGAAAGAGAGAGGGGGGAAGCAGGCTCCCTGCTAAACAAAGAGCCCAATGTGGGGCTCGATCCCAGGACCCTGAGATCATGACCTGAGCCGAAGGCAGAGGCTTAACCTACTGAGTCACGCAGGTGGCCCTAATATTTACTATATTATTAGAGGCAGAATTCAGTGATTCATCTGATGCATACAACACCCAGTGCTCATTACTTCAAGTGCCCTTCTTAATGCGCATCACACAGTTATCCCATCGTTCCACCAACCTCCCTCAGTTTGTTCCAAATAGTTAAGAGTCTCTTGTGTTTTGCCTCCCTCTCTGTTTTCCTCTTATTTTTCCTTCCTTTCCCCTATGTTCATCCGACTTGTTTCTTAAATTCTACATATGAGTGAACCATATAGTATTTGTCTTTCTCTGATTGACTTATTTCGCTTAGCATAATATCCTCTAGTTCCATCCCTGTCATTGTGAATGACAAGATTCCATTCTTTTTGATTGCTGAGTAATTGTCCATTATCAATATCTGTATTTGTATCTGCATCTGTGTCTATATCTGCATATCATATCCTCTTTATTCATTCATTAGTGGATGACCATTTGGGCCCTTTCCACAGTTTGGCATTGTTGATAATGCTGCTACAAATGTGAGGATGCCTGTACCCCCTTTGAATCTGTATTTTTCTTAATCCTTTGGGTAAATACCCAGTACTGCAATTGCTGGGTCTTTTTGAGAAACCTCCATACTGCACCAGTTTGTATTCCCATCAACAGTGTGAGAGGGTTCCCCTTTCACTGACTCTTCCCCCACATCTGTTGTTTCCTTTAATTCTAGCCATTAATTTTAGCCATTCTGACTGGCATGAGGTGGTAACTCATTGTAGCTTTGATTTGGACTTCCCTGATGCCAAGTGATGTTGAGCATTTTTTTCAGGTGTTTCTTGGCCATTTGGATGTCTTCTTTGGAGAAATGTCTGCTCATGTCTTCTGCCCATTTCTTGACTGGAATTTTGTTGTTGTTGTTGTTATTTCAGTGTTGAGTTTGTTATTTATAGATCTTGGATACTGTTTATTTGATAAGACATCTGCAAATATCTTCTCCCATTATGTAGATTGTGTTTTAGTTTTCTTGACTATTTGCTTTACTGTGAAAAAGCTTTTTATCTTGATGAAGTCCCAATAGTTCATTTTTGCTTTTGTTTCTCTTGCCTTTGGAGAACTGTCTAGCAAGACGTTGCTGTACCTGAGGTTAAAGAGGTTGGTTCTTGTCTTCTCCTCTAGGATTTCAGTGGATTCCTGTCTCACATGTATCTCTGTCATCCATCTTGAGTTTATTTTTGTGTATGGTATAAGTGGTCCAGTTTCATTTTTCTGCATGTGGCTGCCCAATTTTCCCAACACCATGTGTTGAAGAGACTGTCTTTTTTCCATTGGACATTCTTTCCTGCTTTGTCGATTAGTTAACCATAGAATTGAGGGTCCATTTCTGGGTTCTCTATTCTGTTCCATTGATCTAGATGTCTGTTTTTGTGTCAGTACCATAGTGTCTTGATGATTACAGCTTTATGATACAGCTTGAAGTCTGGAATTGTGATGCCTCCAGCTTTTATTTTCTTTCCAACCTTCCTTTGGGTGTTCAAGGTGTCTTCTGGTTCCAAACAAACTTTTTAGGATTATTTGTTCCAGTGGTGTGAAAAATGTTGATGGTATTTTGATAGGTATTACATTGAATATATAGATTGCTTTGTGTAGCATAGACATTTTTTTTTTAATTTTTTTTTATTTTATTTTTTTTTTTTTAAAGATTTTATTTATTTTTCAGCGACAGAGGGAGAGCGAGCGAGCACAGGCAGACAGAGGCAGAGGGAGAAGCAGGCTCCCCGCCGAGCAAGGAGCCCGATTTGGGACTCGATCCCAGGACGCTGGGATCATGACCTGAGCCGAAGGCAGCTGCTCAACCAACTGAGCCACCCAGGCGTCCCAGTAGCATAGACATTTTAACAATATTTGTTCTTAGAATCCATGAGCATGGAATGTTTTTCCATGTTTTTGTGACTTCCTCAATTTTTTTGTTAAGTGTTATATAGTTTTAGAGTATATATCCTTTACCTCTTTGGTTAGGTTTATTCCTAAGTGTCTTTTGGTACAGTTATAAATGGGATCAATTGTTTGATTTCCCTTTCTTCTTCCTCATTGCTAGTATAGAAATTCACCTGTCTTCTGTGCTTTGGTTCTGTGTCCTGCCATGTTGCTGAATTCCTGTATTAGTTCTAGCAATTTTCTGCTGGAGTCTTTTGGGTTTTCTACATAGAGTATCATGTCATCTATGGAGAGTGAAAGTTTAACTTTTTCTGGGCTAATCTGGATACCTTTTTGTTCATTTTTGCTGTCTTATTGCTGAGGCTGGGACTTCCAGTACTATGTTGAACAACAGTGGTGAGAATGAACATCCCTGCTGTGTACAGAGATTTTATATATACTCCCTTCCCCGACATGTGCACAGCCTCCCCATTTCCGTTATCAACCTCTTCCAATAGAGTGATATGTTTGTTATAGCTGATGAACCTACACTGACACATTATTATTACCACATTACACATTAGTATCACCCGAAGTCTATAGTTTACATTAAGATTCATTTTTTATTTGATAGTTTTGACAAGTGTATAATGGCATTTATCCACCATTATAGCATTGTGTAGAGCACTTTCACTGTCCTAAAACATTCTTTCTGCTGTATTTAACCCTTCCTCCCCTCACCCTTGACAACCTTGGATATTTCCGCTGTCTACATAGTTTTGTCTTGTCCAGAATGTCATGCAGTTGGAATCATATTCTATGTTCTCTTTTCAGATTGCCTCCTTTTGCTTATTAATATACATTGACATGTTCTCCATGTCTTTTTATGGCTTAATAGCTCATTTCTTTTTAATACTGAATAATGATCCATTATCCAGATATACCACAGTTTACTTATCCATTCATCTACTAAGTTGGCTGAATCCTAAGTTTTGGCCATTATGAATAGAGGTACTATAAACTTCCCTAGGCAGGTTTTTGGGTAGACACACACATTCAATTCCTTAGAGTAAACATCAGGGGATATGATTGCTGAGTGGTATGGAAAGTGTATGTTTAGTTTTAGAAGAAACTATCAAATTGCCTTCCAAAGTAGCTGTGCCATTTCGCATTGCAACTAACACTGAGGGGAGTCCCTGTTGCTCCACATCTTTGCCAGCATTTAGTGTTGTTAGTGTTTTGGATTTTCATTATTCTAACAGATGTGTAGTAGCATCTTGTTCTTATACTTAGAACACCAGGTACAAGTCAGAACACTTTTTCTTTATACTTTATTCTGCTCATTTTATCCTGCTTTAGGCTTTTTCAGATTCTCTATAGAATTGTGGGGCCCTGCAGTAAAATACATTGCAACAGCAAGTAGCTTATCTTCTTGTTTTTGTTCTCAAAGAGAGTTCCTTGACTGTGAATATCCTGAACATGGAAATATTGCTTTGTTTGACTCTGCATTCTTGCCTCATAGATTGTCTAGCATATGGTAGACATTCTTCACAATGTTTAGCAAAAATAAAATTATAACATTTCTGATCCCATGAAGGTAGAAGTTAAAATGTATTTCAAACCTGGGCACATACCTCAGAGACCTGTCTTTTGTTTCAATATGTCTTTGGTCAAGAGGCTGACTCTTTGGGATGTTAATTCCTTTATCTATAAAAGTGGGATAATAATATCTAATGGTTATTTAATGTTTATCTCATAGAAATTGAGATGATGTATGTAAAGCATTGTTTTTTCATGGAAATTGGTTATTTCATAGAAATTGAGATGATGTATGTAAAGCATTGTTTCTGACACACAGAAAGTATGCAATAAATGACAACTATTATCAGTATAAATTATACCATGGCCCTTGAAATAGTGCTACAAAAAAATTTATATATTCCACAAAAACTGCAGTAGAATTGTTGATATAGCCCTGCATGAACTTAGGCATGCAGCACACACCCAAGACTTACCTGTCTGTGTGTCTGAATGTTAAAGTCCATGAAATTTCTACAATTCAATCAGTCTGGATCTGTAACACAAACTGATTTGATAAGGGTGAGATGCTGAAACTATTTTGTGAATAATTCCTATCTGCCAGTTCATCTGTGAAAAAAATTTACTTGATTAAAACCTTTATATTTTAAAACCCATTGCTTTGTATATTCTTAAAATTGTCAGTTACATCAAGAAAGGCTGCTTTGTTTCACAAATCAGCTTTCACCATTATTATTAACTTCTTCTCAAAAATATTTTCCCATCATGTATCAACATAAGATTATTTAAAATGTTGCTAAATTACTATAGTGATTAATTCTGTCAAAATTCTATTCAAGTATTAAGTTAGTTGAGAGATTTTTCTTTTTTTTTTAAGATTTTATTTATTTATTTGAGAGAGAGAGAGTGAGAGAGAGCATGAGAGCAGAGAAGGTCAGAGGGAGAAGCAGACTCCCCATGGAGTTGGGAGCCCAATGCGGGACTCGATCCCAGGACTCTGGAACCATGACCTGAACCGAAGGCAGTTGCTTAACCAACTGAACCACCCAGGCACCCCTGAGAGATTTTTCAATTGCATGTGACAGAAACCCAATTGAAATTGAGTTAAGGTGGGGGAAAGAAGGGAGCCAGGAAGAGAGGAGGAGAGGGATAAGGAAAAGGAGGGAGATTTATTGGTTTATGTAATTGAAAAGTTCAAGTCTTTTAGAAAGGCTAGATCAAGGGATACAATCACTGCCATTTCTTAATCTCAGTTTTGCTTTGCTTCATTTGTCTCAGGATCAGGTTTTCTATCCCTTTGGGAGGGTAAAATGTGTAGCATCATCTCCAGTTTTGCATTCTACTTGTTAAGTAACCTCAGTGGAAGTGAGCTTCACTTAAATTTCCATTAGAAGTCCTGGGATGACATTGGCCTACCTTGATCAAATGCCTTTCCCGGAGCTAGTCATGGAGGCTGGGGTAGGTACACTGTACAGATAGGCCACACCTAGCTTCTTTTCCTCTTCTAGAAATAAGAGATAGAGTCAACCTGAACTGAACCACATGGACCCAGAATGGAGAAGTGGTAGTTCTCAAACCTAATGTGAGGAATGTGAGTGCTCTTAGTTTAAGAAAACTTAATTGATGTTGGATCGGCAAAATATATAGGATGGCTTTTGTACACATTCTTAAATTTTTCTCATTATGTAATAAAAATATAATAGTGTTTTGCTCTGATAATTGTAGGAAGATTAGAAATCTTGCCATTTCATCATATGATTTAAAATGAGACGCTCAGGAGCGCCTGGGTGACTCAGTGGGTTAAGCCTCTGCCTTCAGTTCAGGTCATGATCCCAGGGTCCTGGGATCAAGCCCACATCAGGATTCCTGCTCAGCAGAGAGCCTGCTTCTCCCTTTCCCACTGCCCCTGCTTGTGTTCCCTCTCTCGCTGTGTCTTTCTCTGTCAAATAAATAAATCTTAAAAAAAAAAAAGGAGAGATGCTTGTCACCTACTTATATTTCCCTTACCCTAAAATGTAGAAAGAGACTTAAAGCAAGAATCTTATATTCAAAACTCAAATTCAAATACCAGTGTAAAATAATTTGAAAGGAAGAAGTCAAGATTTTCTGACCTAATGACAAATGCTCTTAGATCATAAATGTATAGCAATTTACTACATATAATCAATCATCAATTCTGAGTCTTTTGAAAAGGGGTCAGGTTGGTGACATTCCCCACTGAGATTAATATGACCTCTTCCTGACATAAGGCCAACTAAACTCCCCCCAAACCATGTCATTCTACAACAGATGACAGGAGGTCACAAGCTTTGAGACATTAAAACAGATTTATTTAATGTATAACACAGAGAAGGCTAGAAATGACAAATGGCACGAAGATTTTTATATCCTGTTCACCTAAAAAGAATGTAGCCTGTGATAGATTTTCTTCCTTTGCACTGAGAGGCAAGAGACTTTGAAGCTACTGGCAGGCCACAGACTACCTGGGGAGTTCAGCTCTGGCCCAGAACTCGGCTGTATAGCACAGACACATGGGCAGTGGGGGTGGCTTGAGATCACAGAACACAGATATTAATAAATAATAAAAGATAAAGTTAGATCAAGGCTACTCACAGAGCTGGAGTTTGACAGCTTTAACCAGTCAGAGAAGGAATGTATTTTTAGTTACACAGCTAATTCATATATTTTTTAACAACAGCTGTAGTGTAGAGACATGACTGTGAATCAAAGTGGCTTCTAATATAAAGAGCAGCAAGAATAACCCAACTGACCAGGGCTATACAGGGAAGAATTAAACTGGCATGATAGAAGATAAATAAGGAAGATCTGTACCAATCTCCATGTGCTAGAAAGGAGAGAAGATTTCTCTCTTCTTCTGACTCGCAAAAATTAATATCTAAACTTAGTTTTTTCTGTGTTCAGTATCAAACAAGAAATGTGTCTTTCATGGTCCTGGTCTTTAGGAAATCATCATAAGACATACTCAAGTTTGGAAAAGATAAAACGTAGGCAATTATGCAGTTAATTTCAAAATTTTTAATGAAACAGAGACTAATATTCTGATAAAATATAACCAGAACACCTATATATGGATTAGATGAGACAATGAGTGCTTTGAGTGAAGATATCATTGGATTTAGAGCCAGAATATTTGGATTTGAATCTAGACTGTGGATCTTGATAACTGTGTATATTGGGACAGATCACCTATCTTTCACAATACCCATTTCTTCTGTGGCACAAGTGGTGATGTTAGTGCACTTACCCCCTACAAAGTAGGCACATTGAAAACAAAAACAGGTACTGCATCTGACAGCATCTAAAAGATGTCTACTACAGAATTATAGGAAGTTATTAAGTCTTATAAGAGGATTAATGCAAAATTAACTAAAATATTGGATGGTCCCATTTAATTCTTGGAAAAGCTGATAATCATCATGGAAGAAGACAATATCAAAAGTCTCGATGGAAGCAAGTAGGTGATAAAGAGATGGGCCAACTGGTTAAGAGAAGATAGTGAAGCCTTTCATGTTAAGAATCAAAAAGACATCCGTTTTAATCATTTAAGGAGAATGTTTGGACTATCTGACAACAAACAGGTATTTGAAACATCTGAATGACTGAGATTTTAAAATTTCATTCAGATGTTTAGGGTATCAAAGAAAGAATGTGTGTGTGTGTAGAAAGAGAGAGAGAGAGAGAGAGAGATTATAAACTGTTGATATTGTAAGGAAAAACAAAACAAAGTGTTTGAAAACCCACTCACAAAGATTAGCCAAGACTTTTGCAGGTACAAATGACAGAAGCCTAACTCTTACCTCTATGCAAAAAGAGGTAAAGAGACATAGGTGAGTGAAAATGGACATTTAACAAGGAAATCAAGGTGGTGGTTCTGCTTCAGGCAAAGTAGGATGTGGAGATTAAATTGATGCTATTAATCTCCCGTTCACTGTCTCTCTGCTCCCTTTTTAGATTATTCTATTGAATTTTTTTCTTCAAATTTGTATTCAAGTTTCAGTTAGTTCCCATACAGTATAATACTAGTTTCAGGAGTAGAATTCAGTGATTCATCACTTAAATATAACCCCTAATGCTCATCACAAGTGCCTTTCTTAATACCCATCTCCCATCTAGCCCATCTGCCCACCTACCTCCCTCCATCATCCTTCAGTTTGTTCTTTATCATTAAGAGTATGTTTTCTAATTTGCCTCTTTTTTCCCCCTATGTTTTGTTTCTTAAATTCCAATATGAATGAAATCATAAGGTGGTTGGCTTTCTCTGACTTATTTTGTTGAGCATAATACTCTCTAGCTTCATCACATTGTTGCAAATAGCAAGATTTCATTCTTTTTTGTGGCTGAATACTACTCCATTATATATGTGTGTGTATATATGTGTGTGCATATATAGACACACATACATACTGCATCTTTTTTATCCATTCATCAGCTGATGGACATTTAGACTCTTTGCATAGTTTGGCTGTTGTTGTTAATGCTATTATAAACATTGGGATGCATATATTCCTTTTAATCAGTATTTTTGTGTCCTTTGGGTAAATACCTAGTAGTGCAATTGCTGGATCATGGGATAATTCTACTTAACTTTTTGAGGAACCTTCATACTGTCTTCCAAAGTGGCTCTACCAGTTTGCATTCCCACCAACAGTGTAAGAGGGTTCCCCTTTGTTTCCTCACCAACATCTATTGTTTCCTGTGTTGCCCATTTTCACCATTCTGACTATCATGTGGTGGTATCTCATTGTAGTTTTGATTTGTGTTTTCCTGATGATCAGTGATGTTGAGTATCTTTTCATGTGTCTGTTGGCCATCTGTATGTTCTTTGGGAAAAAAGTCTATTCATATCTTCTGGTGATATTTTAACTTGATTATTTGTTTTTGGGGTATTTAGTTGGCAAGTTCTTCCTGGATTTTTGACAATAACCTTTCATCAGATACATTATTTACAAATATCTTCTCCCATTCCCAGGTTGCCTTTTAGCTTGGTTGATTGCTTCCTTCACTGTACAGAAGCTTTTTATTCTGAGGAAGTCCCAATACTTTATTTTTGCTTTTATTTCCTTTACCTCAGGAGACATATCTAGTAAGAAGTTGCATTCCAGTCTCACATTTAGGTCTTTCACCCACTTTGTATGGTGTATGAAAGTGGTCCAGTTTCATTCTTTTGAATGTTGGTGTCCAGTTTTCCCAGCACCATTGTTGAAGAGACTGTCTTTTTCCCATTGGATATTCTTACTTGCTTTGTCAAAGATTAGTTGGCCATATAGTTGTGGATTCATTTCTGGTTATTCTATTCTTTAGCTCTCTCCTCACCATTGCATAGACCATGGAAGCTGCTCAGGATTTATTTTCTTGGGGCAGCTGGGTGGCTCAGTCAGTTAAGCGTCAGCCTTCAACTCAGGACATGATCCCAGGGTCCTGGAATCAAGCCCTGAATCAGGCTCCCTGCTCAACAGGGAGCCGGCTTTTCCCTCTCCTTCTGCCATTCCCAGTTGTGCTCACGCTCTCTCTTTATCTCTCTCTCTCATGCCTCCCAAATAAATAAACAAAATATATTTTTTAACAACTTTTCTTCTTAAATGTCACAATCCCCCAATCCTTCTTCTTCTTAGTGAATATATCATTTATTTTAAAAGTAGCACTGGTTGGTCCTGCTTGCAGCACTTTTTATTTTTTGCTACCTGTTCTGGATTGGGTGCTATAATTGATCCATCCAGATTGGAAGTCTGTCCCTGTGGCTGGGAAATAGAACCCGAGATTGACACCCTTATCAGTAGCACATGGAATGGAGGAGGAGTGAGACCTAAAAGGTAGGTAGACAAAGGCCATTAAAAATATATAAGAGGATTTGATGTTCACTACAGTTCCCTTAACAGATTTATAACAGATTGCTTTTTATAGTTGTAAATATTGAGACAGAGAAAACAACATCCCTTCATTGAAGGTAAAATAAATTTGCATTTCTTAGGTTGGCCACTTGAACTGTAATGTTCCAGTGGGAATGTCAGAGTAGGCTGATAGCAGCCCACGAATGATGAGATGTGGACTTCTGCTGGGACTTGATAAGGAGATCAAGGCTGAAACAAACTTACAGTTTTGAAGTTAGGAAAGTCAAACAATCCCTTTGACCCAGAGAGGGAATCGTAGAGAGAACTAAAGTATCAACTCTTGTACTGTGTAGCAGAGCTCTGACCCTTCCCTGACTAGCAGGACTTCGCATACCAGAAATGTCATGACTCTCCCTTTTATAGAGCCCATGGTAAGACATCAGCACAGTCTGAAGTAGCCTTTAAAATAGGTTAAAATCCAACAAACAAATGTGATCAGATCATCAGAGCAATATCCTCTTGGAAAATTTGAATGCATATGGAGAATATGAAGAAACAGTGTACAGATTTATTGATAACAAGAAACAAAGAGTGACTTCAGATAGTTTATTAAAAAACCAACTTATTAGAAGGCTACTGTGCAGTCATGCAAATGAAGGCTATATGAAGAAAAATTAAAACCTGGTATCCCTGTGGATCTAGGTAGTAGGAAGGAATAAACCATTTCATCAGGAAACTGCTGCTGGTGTGGATCACCTCTAATCAGTGTTTGTGTTCTCCAGTTCATGTGTGTCAGGAAATGGTAGAGCCTAGTGCTAGAGAGTGCTCTCACACCAGACAGGTCTGAATTTAAATTCCATGTCTTCTCTTAACTATTGGCTCCTTGGAACATTTGTTTCATTTGTAAGATTGGGATGATAATAGCATCTAGTTAATGGAGTTGTTGGAGGGACCCCATAGGGCTTAGATTGAGGCCATTGCACATGAACAAATATTAAGTAGTAGTAGTGTATGTAAGATTTGAAGTCCTAGAAAGTAAAGTCCAAGTGGTCAAGCATAACATCTTGAATAATGAAGTGATTAAGACCACCCTGTAGGAAAAGTTTCCCAAAAGAGCGTTAGAGTATGGTAGAGCAGAAAGGATAATGGAAACTGGGAGGTAAAGCACAGCAGTAGCACAGCAGTGTCCACTAGAGTAACCAATCCAAGGAATGTACAACTCCCTCTGAGTTCCTCATGGTTTTTCTCAAATGGACACAGCATCCAGTCAGAAACTGGATTTCATAAAGACAGTACTGAAAATTTGGTGACTTGGTGGCAAGAATACATTAATATGGAAAAGTTCATCCTGGTATTCACATCCACAAAAAGGACCAAGTTGAAACTCTGACTGTGGTCTGCAGTACAAATCCAGGCTTTGGCTAGTTTTTGTATAGCCTCTGAACTAAGAATGGATTTTACATTTTTAAAGAGTTGTTGAGGGACCCCTGGATGGCTCAGTGGGTTAAAGCCCTTACTTTCGGCTCAGGTCATGATCCCAGGGTCATGGGATCGAGCCCCATATCGGGCTCTCTGCTCAGTGGGGAACCTGCTTCCCCTCTTTCTCTGCCTGCCTCTCTGTCTACTTGTGATCTCTGTCAAATTAAAATAAATAAATAAATAAATAAAAATAAAGAGTTGTTTAAGGGGAAAAAAAGAAGAAGAGAATAGAAGAAAAACCTTATGTGGCCTAAACGCTTAAAATATTTACTGAGCCACTTACAGAATAAGTTTACCAGGTCCTATACTGAAGTATGTTTCTAGAACATGAGTCTGAATTCAGATAGACGTGGCCTTAGAGTTTACCTCTGCCACTTATCAGCTCTGTGGCCCTGAGACTCAGTGTTCTCATCTTCAGCATAAAGTAGTAATTAATGTCTAATGTGAAAGCTAAATGGCATTCTAGGCAAAGCTCTCCAAGTGGCTACTCACAAAAAGAGCAGAGAGTAAATAGTATTTTTTCTTTGTTCTATTTGGATTCCATGAGGTCTACTACACTTTCTGTGCTCACAGAAGAAAAGCTGAAGTACAAGAAAGGCAACTCGTTTTCAGGCCAGTATGTGAACCAAATCTCTTAACTACCCTGCGATTTGCCCTGCCATCCATAGTGATAGATTCAAGGTCTGGCACACCCATTTAAACACACACACACACACACACACACACACACACACACACACCGTAGGGGACATCGTGGCAAATACATCCTATGGAGATGCTAGAGTGGAAGGAGAAAAATAGAAAAATTGTTTAGCTCTAGGTTTTTGGGGGAGAGGGACATAGGCTGGAATAGAATATCCCTAGTGAACACAGAGATGGTGAGAGTGTGCATTATTGCTAGGCCATACTCTGAATGTGATCACTCAGCTCATGATCCTCACAGAATGCTTCACAGCATTAATGTCAGGAGCAGGAGAGGGAAAGAGATTAAGAAGGAAAATGGGCTTTCTAATTAGAGCATTGGACCTGCCCTGGAAAAGGAAGCACGAGAAAGTGGCTGAAAATAGGTGCTTTTCTTTTCTTTTTTTTCTTTTAAGATTTTATTTATTTATTTGACAGACAGAGATCACAAGTAGGCAGAGAGGCAGGCAGAGAGAGAGAGAGAAGCAGGCTCGCCGCTGAGCAGAGAGAGCCGGATGTGGGGCTCGATCCCAGGACCCTGAGATCATGACCTGAGCCAAAGGGAGAGGCTTTAACCCACTGAGCCACCCAGGTGCCCCAGTGTGTGCCTTTCTGGGCCTCAACTCTCAGGAGAGGAGGGGGTGAGGGACAAGACTGGAGCTAGGAGTGGAGAAGGAAGAAATGAGGAGCGTACCTGTGTGCACGTATCCAGAATTCTCTTTCCTCAACCACCGCCATACTTGCAACTTTCAGATGGGTAACTGCATTGATTGCAGTGGTCTGGCAACTTTCTGGAATCAAAGTTTACAAATAATAATGCAAAAAGCAAAGAAAAATTATTTCATCAAGTCCTTTTCATCAGGGAGCATGCTTACTGGATGTCCATCTGGCTTCCTTGGGTTTATGAGAACTTACTGGGGAGGTAGATTTAAGACTCCTCTGTGTCTTAAGACATGATGACAAATGATCCTTGGTTGAAGATTCATGTAACTTTGGGGAAGTTGTGAGCACCATCAGAAGGGCCCAGAAAGCTTTGTGGACTCGAATCTTCCTATCCTATTTCCTTTTTAAGCCAATAAAATTTGTTCTGGAAAAAAAATTGTACAAATCTCTTCTGATGCATGTAAGAAAAGCAAATGGTATTTATACAGTAGTGCAAGAGCGCTTTTGTTAACTCCCTCAAACCCTGTTCTGTCTATCGAAGTTGTGGCCTTGGTCATCACTGGTCTTTGGTTCTGGTCAGCACAGAAAAAGCCAGAAAATGCTCTAGGCTAAATTGCTTTGTGTCTAAACTTTACTTGTTCAGTGCTGATGTGCTGACTTTTTTTGACAAGTTATCGAATGAAAATTAAATATGCGGTTGATTCTTGAGGGCTTACAAAGTTTAGTAAATGCTTACTGTTTGGCAGTTTTGAGTAATAAATAAAGAAGCATCCTGAAGTAAATTTTATATAAAACTTGCTTTGGTTTTGCTTACACAAAATCCCTAGGAACCAGGAATTGAAATATGTTTCTGTATCTGAACTTTTTTTTCCCCTTTTATCATTGAGCACATTTATTTATACTCTTAGTCTAAGGCTGTTCTGGACTGTTAGGTTGCTACTTTGATTTATTTTGGTTTTCGTTTCACTGTGGAAGGAAAAATGAGCCATTAAGCACTTGGCTTTGGACAGAAGATCTCCCATGATACTTTGAATGACATGCTTTTCCAAAACAGACTTGGGAAACAAAGTTTAGCACTTAGATTTCAACTATATTCTAGTTTGGACAGCACAGTTATAAGATATGGAGCCTTGGGGTTTTGGAAATAGGGAGTATGGAGAAAGAGTTGTTCTTACTCCCTTTTCCATTGTCTAAATCAGGAAAAATATTGCCAAGCATTGCTCTAAGGGCTTGGCATGCATTATCTTATTTAATCATTCATTCATTCATTTGACAAGTATTTCATGAAGGCCTACTTTGTGTCAGGTTCTATTCTAAAGGCTAGGGAACAGAAGTAAACAAAAAAGGACAAATATTCCTGGCCTCAGGGAGTGTATTGAAGGGCATGAATAAAAAATAAGAACGTAAACTACAACATTTGTTAAACAGTGACAAGAGATTAGGAGGAAAACCACACAAGGAAGTTAAATACAAACCTCAGTTAGGAGCTGGGGAGGTGGATGTTTTAGAAGATACCTAAGGAAATCTTCTTAGAGAAGGTATTTTTAAAGTAAAAACCTGTATGTGAGAGGGATATCGTGTAGATAATGTAGGAAGAGGCTTCAAGCCAGTGGAAGTCAACTTCAGAGGCAGTGAAGTGGCTGCAGACCAGGTGCATGGGAATGGCCAGGGATCCAGGGAATGTGGAGGGGTGAACAAATAGAAAAGCAGTGGAGAAGAAGTCAGAGAAGTAAGGTGAGGGCAGGGGGCAACTATGTTGGTCTTTATAGGTCATAACAAGGCATTTAATTCTTCCTGTGAATAAGATTAGATTCCACTGAAGGGCTTCCAAGAGAGGATTCACATTTAAGTGTTATCAAGATCACTCAGGCTTCTCTGTGTAGACTAGATAGGGTATAAGAGTAGAAGCTAGAATAATAGAAAGATATTGCAATAATCCAGATGAAAGGTGATGATGACCAGAACCAGCACGAAAGTGATAGTCGTGGTAAAAGTGACTGAATCCTGAATATTTTGAATTCTGCCTGTCTCAAAAGTAGAGCAGAAAAGATTTGCTGATTCACCAAGAGATTAATAAAATGATGGGGTACATCCAAGCTTCTCCATTTTACTTCTCAGAATGAATAATAGATTTTTCTATCTATTGATCAGTTGATACACCACTTATCTTTATTACCTGTATATATCTGTCAGTACATCTTTCAGAATCTGGTTGTCTTTTCACCCATCCATCATTTCTTTTGTTGATACAGCTAGGGAGTGGATAAAAGGGAAGGCAAAATGTTTATTATTGGCATCTAGTTATAAATGGACAATACTAATTAGAAGGGAAATTCAGTAGTGGAGCTAAATATTAAGAAGGAAATAGCATCATCATCGATAGGTAGAAATAAAAGGGACTTAAATTAATTTGTGAAAAAATAAGAAGTTTAATCTGACTTTGACAGGAAGGAGAGCTAGGACAAAGAAGGAAAAGAGGCAGAGCCATGGAATGGCTTGTATAAGCATATCCACAGGTATTAAAATATTCTAACCAAATAGAATTAAAGGTTTAAAAAGTCTTTCAAAGTTGCCTATAGTTATTGCCATTATAATGAGAAAAATTAGTGCAAACAAAATCATAAGTAATGGCAAGTCTGTTTTATGCTGGGTAAAGTCTAGGGCAAAGTTTGGGAAGAGATTGAGCTTAGACAATAAAGTAATACATGAAGATTACTATATATATAGATATATGATTATATATCTATATATATCTACATATGTCTACATATATTTTATATATATATACATATATATATATATAAAATATTATGCTGCCATGTGTAGGAGAGCCTTTAGGTTCTGTCCCAGATCCTGATAGACAACATCAAATCAATATAGGTAGAACAATATATATTCACTTATCCCCATTGTTTTACCTGCTCTACTTCCGGCATTCCTGTTGAGAAGGAGCCCTGATGAGAAGATGGTATAAGTTCTACTGGGATGAGACTACCTGCACAGACCATCCTTATTTTGTACCCCAGGTTTCCCCTATGTAGGAAAATTGGATCCACCCAAACAAGAGAGACAACAGTGTCCATATGGCAGTGCATTTTGTTTTCTATTTTTTATCGATATTAATTGACATAATGTTTTATTGGCCTCAAGTGTTAAGTAAATTGATTCAACAATTCAATACATTACTCAGTACTCACCACAGTAAGTGCAGTCACATAATAAAATGTTACTACTATATTGTTGATTATATGCCCTATGCTGTACTTTTCATCTCCATGACATTTATTTTATAACTGTAAGTTTGTACCTCTTAATCCCCTTCACCTATTCCCTCACCTTTCTCTTCCCCACCAGTCTGTTCTGTTTGTTTAAGTCTGTTCATTTTTGTTTCCTCCCTTGTTCCATTCTTTAGATTTCACATATAAGTGAAAACATGTGGTATATGTCTGTCTCTGAGTGTCTTATTTCTCTTAGTATAATACTCTCAAGGTCCATTCATGTTGTCAGAAATGGCAAGATACCATTTTTTATAAGGTTGCGCAATGTTCCATTATATAGATACAGATTATATAGATAGATCTCACATCTTCTTTCATTTATGGATGGACACATAGGTTGCTTTTTTTTCTAGTCTATTTTGAATAACGCTGCAATCAATAACAGGGGTGCATATATGTTTTTCAATAGAGTTTTCATTTTCTTTGGATAATCACCCATTAGCACGGTTAGTAGGTCATATAGCATTTCTATTTTTCAATTTTTGAGAATCCTTCATACAATTTCCACAGTGGTGGCACTAATTTACATTCCTAACAGCAGTGCACAAGGGTTCCATCTTCTCCATATCCTCATGAACAGTTGCTACTTCTCGTCTTTTTGGTACTAGCTAGTGTGAGGTGGTATCTCATTGTGGTTTTGATTTGCATTTCCCTGATGATGAGTGATGTTGAGCATCTTATCCTATGTCTCTTGGCCATCTGTATGTCTCACCTGGGAAGATTTCTATTTAGGTGGTTTGCCTATTTTTTAATAATTAGATTATTTGTGGCTTGATTTTGAGTTACATAAGTTCTTCATGAATTTTGGATATTAACCCCTTATCAGGTATATCATTTACAAATATCCTTCCTCATTAAGTAGGTTGCCTTTTTTCATGTGTTGATGGGTTCTCTTTGCTGTGCAAAAGCTTATTTTGGTGTAGTCTAATAGTTTATTTTTTATTTTATTTCTCTTGCCTCAAGAGACAGGTAAATATCAGTGCTTGGGCCAGTGTCCAAGAGATTATTGCCTGTTTTTCCTTTTAGTAGTTTTATGGTTTCAGGTCTCACATTTAGGTTTTTAATCCATTTTTAGTTTATTTTTATTTATGGAGAAAGAAAATGGTTTATTTTCATTTGCATGTAGCTGTCCAGATTTCCCAACATCATTTATTGAAAAGACTGTTTTTTTCTCCTTTGTATACTCTTGCCTTGTTTATTATAGAATAATTGACCCTATAGACATGGCTTTAGGCTTTCTATTCTGTTTCATTAATCTGTATATCTGTTTTTGTACCAGTACTATACTTTTTGATTACTGCAGATTTGTAGTTTATCTTGAAATTTGAGAATGTGATGGCTCCAGGTTTGTTGTTCCTTTTTAGGAGCTTTGGTTATTCAAGGCCTTTTGTGGTTCCATACACATTTTAGGATTCTTTGCTCTTGTTCTTTGAAAAATAGCACTGGTGTTTTGATAGAGATTGCATTGAATCTGTAGATTGATTTAGGTAGTATAGACATTTTCTCTGAAGAATTAGTATTAATTTTTCCATTCCATAAGCATGGTATATCTTTCTAATAGTGTTATCTTCAATTTCTTTTTTTATAGTTTTTAAAAAAATTTTAAATTTAATTTTATTTATTATGTGCGTGTGTTCCAAAATTCATTGTTTATGCACCACACCCAGTGCTCCATACAATCTATGCCCTCCTTAATACCCACCACAAGTCTCATCCAACCCCCCACTACCCTCTCCTCCAAAACCCTCAGTTTGTTTCTCAGAGTCCACAGTCTCTCATAGTTTGTCTCCCCCTCCGATTTCTCCCAACTCACTCTCCTCTCCTTCTCCCAATGTCCTCCATGTTATTCCTTATGCTCCACAAGTAAGTGAAACCATATGATAATTGAGTCTCTCTGCTTGACTTATTTCACTCAGCATAATCTCTTCCAGTCCCGTCCATGTTGCTACAAAAGTTGGGTATTCATCCTTTCTGATGGAGGCATAATACTCCATAGTGTATATGGACCACATCTTCCTTATCCATTTGTCCATTGAAAGGCATCTTGGTTCTTTCCACATTTTGGCGACCGTGGCCATTGCTGCTATAAACATTGGGCTACAGATGGCCCTTCTTTTCACTATATCTGTATCTTTGGGGTAAATACCCAGTAGTGCAATTGCAGGGTCATAGGGAAGCTCTATTTTTAATTTCTTGAGGAATCTCCACACTGTTCTCCAAAGTGGCTGCACCAACTTGCATTCCCACCAACCCTGTAAGAGGGTTTTGCCATTTTACTTAACATGTGTCTTGATGCAGGCCTCCTTGGGTTTATCTTGTTAGAAATTCTCTATCCTGGGGTGCCTGGGTGGCTCAGTCAGGTAAGCATCCCACTCTTGATTTCAGCTCAGGTCATGATCTCAGGGTCATTAAATTGAGCTCATGTTGGGTCTCTTGAGAGTCTTTCTCTCCCTCTGCCCCTCCCCATGGTCACACTCAATCTCTTGAAACAAAGAAATGAAATCTTTTTAAAAAAATTCTCCGTCCTTTTGGACTATCATTTCTTCAAATAACTTTCCAGCCCCCTTCTCTCTCTTCTCCTTTTAGGATCCTTATAATACAAATGTTATTACATTCGTTGATATTGCAAAGTTCCCTTAACCTATTCTATTGATTAATGGATGGATATTCAGTTTGTTTGCTCTCCAGTACCCTGTCTTCCAGATTGCTGATCCATTGTCTGCATTGTCTTTTCCACTGTTAATTCCCTCTAGTTTATTTTTCATTTATTGAATACTTCAGCTCTGACTGGTTCTTTTTTATATTTTTTCTTTGTTGAAGTTCTCAGTTCATCAGTTCTTTTCTTCTAGTCTATTGTGTATCTTTATGAGCAGTACTCTGAACTCTTTTTCAGGTATATTACTTACCTCCATTTCATTTAGCTCTTTTCCTGTAATTTTTTCTTATTTTTTTCTTAAGGGACATATTCCTCTCCTAATTTATCTAACAATCTGTTCTGTGTGTGTGTGTGTGTGTGTGTGTGTGTGTGTGTGTGTGTATTAGGTAGGTCAGCTAAACCTCTTGGTCTTGGAAGTACTGACCTTGTGTAGAAGAGATGTCATGTTACAGTGCTTCCTGGTAGCATGAAGAAGAACCAGGTACATGGAGAATGTCAGTACTGACTTCCTTAAGTATCCAGCTATTTAGGATGGGGGAGAGAAAAAGAAATGACACCCACAAGCACTTTTGTTTCTGGAGAAAACTCCTGCAGCTTTCTGCCTCTCCAGTATACATTCTAAGATTGGTTAATAAGTCTCCTTCACAGATACCCCAGGTGTTTTACAAACTGCTGCTCCTCTCCTGTGTGTTGGGCTGAGTTATTTAGTATGCTAGCTCTTTAAGTGTAGGGTCTTGGCTTTGTGTCACCCTCTGGCTTTCCTGAAATTAAGCTGACTGGTTTTTAAACTCCCAGAGTTAGGCCCCACTGGTTTTCAAAGCCGAAAGTTATGGGGACTCTTCCCAGTATAGTTTGCCGGGAACAGAGGTGCCCAGTGTGGGCGTCTCATCACATGTTCCTTTCTGCTTGTGATGTCCCTCCTTTTCGTGATTAGCTGCACCAGAAATTTGATTCTCGACCATGTCTCTGTCTCTCCTACGCATTTTGATGTGGCCTTCTTTCTGTGACTGACTTTGGATGATCTATTCTGCCAGTTCAGGTCATTTTCAGAGTTTGTTGTATAGATGTAGTTGTTACCCTGATGTGTTCATGTGACAAGGTGAGCTCAGGATCCTCCTACTCTGCTATTTTCTGTTTCTCTAAGGCAATGCATTTAAAATATTTATCTGTAAAGCAGAAGCACATCATCAACAATTATATAGGGAAGTACATGAGTATTTAATTAATAAATGAAATGTTAATTAATGTTTCCTTATATGAAAGGCAGATAATGCCTATAGTTTGCCTGGTTTGATAGTCATTCAGTGTACCTAAGGTTAAACTTGTTCTGCTATTGGGACACCTGGGTGGCTTAGTCAGTTACGTGTCTGCATTTGGCTCAGGTCATGATCCCAGGGTCCTGGGATGAGTCCTGCATCAGGCTCCTTGTTCAGTGGGGAACCTGCTTCTCCTTATGCCTACCACTCCCCCTGCTTGTGTTTTTTCTTTCTGACAAATAAGTAAAATCTTTTTTAAAAAATTGTTCTGCTACACTAAGAAAATGCTCTAAATCTCATATCTTATGTCTTCCCAGGTAAGAAAGAAGTTGCACACTATAGAAGGCAAGCGGATAATAGAAATGCATGAAACAGTAGAGATGCATGTCTAGTTGTAAAAGACCCTAAGTCTGAGTTTTAGGGAATTGTCTTCAAGTAGAAATGTAACCCAAAGATGTTAGATGTTCATTTTTGTCCTAAGGTTTTAATGTGAAATCATTAAAAAAAAAAAAAAGTCCTTTATTAGACCAACCAAGACACATCTACAGGTTATTAGTTTGACCCATGTATCTAAATTTTCAAACTAGGAATGTACTATAGGTTAATGGCTAGGAACCCAGACTTTTAACACAACCTAGTTTGAATCTTTCCTTCATGCTTATTCATTGAGTGATCTTGGGAATTTACTAAAATTCTCTGAGCCTCAATTACCTCAATTGTGAAAAGAATATAGTCCTTAAGTTCTAGGGGTGCTTGGGTGGCTCAGTTGGTTAAACGTCTGCCTTCAGCTCAGGTCATGATCCCAGGGTCTTGAGATGGAGACCCACATTGGGCTCCCTGCTACTGCCTCTCCCTTTCCACCTCCCCCTCACCTCAGTCATTCTCTCTCTCTCTCCCAAATAAATAAATAAAATCTTTTTAAAAATACCTATGTTTTAGAGTTGTGAAAACTGAGATTGTATGTCAAGAGAGAGTGGTGATCAACAAATGTAACTTCAAAATTCTTGCTACTCTGATTGCCAGAGTTTTATCACCTCAATCCCATTAGGCTGAGTGTTCCAGTCTTTTGAAAAATATATACTAAACACATTCCACAAAGGGAATTGTACAAAGTCTTTGTATATGAATTCTGTATGCAGAGTTTATTCCTCTTAACTTTTAAATAGGTGCTACTCTAGTACCTGTTCACAGGTGAGAATATGGAGGCAAGGCTAAGCATTTTCCACAAACTAAAAAAAAAAAAAAAAGCAGTTGCAGTTCAAACCCAGTTTATCTGACTATAAAACAGAACTCCTAATCACAGCCTTATACATAAAGCTTCCATATATCTTCGGCCTATATCAAGAGGAAACAATAAGTATGAAATTAGAGAATTTAGACATGAAAGAAGGATGAAGAAGAAAGTAGCAGACAGTAATTACCAAAGTTAAGGGACTTCGTTAAATCACTGTAAGTACTTCTGGCAAACAGTGTGATGGGCACAATATAAATGAATTCGTTGTTTCTAATATCCAAACTGAACATTTTAACTTCCTTTTGGGAGCATGTGAAAAAATAAATCCTTGTAGAAATTTATCTCTGTATGTATCCTAAAACTCAAGACTTTTTTTTTTTTTTCTACAAAGAAATCACTCTATAGCCAGCTTATCCAGCAGAAATACCTGGCGAACAAGGAAATGCCCACCTGAAATGAAACTACAGGTCGGAGCATTCTGGCTAGCATAGCAGCTGATGTAGAAGCAGTCAGATGGGATATACTGTTAAATTGTGCACACTGTATCTGGTTGCATGGAACATTACAGTGTATAGAGATTAGAGAGCTAAATTCATGGAGCTGTAAATTCCTTGAGGAACTTGGCAGGATTAGGTTTAGTTGTGGGTGTAAGTTAATTCACCAGAACAGTGAACAGACCTTGGAGGCAGCCACAGTCACTGAAAAGAGATTTTGATGGATGTCTCAGTCCTGGATGCATGGTGTTCAGAGGTGCTCATGCACTTCGGAAACAGAATCGGGCCAGAAGCTGAGCACATTGCAGGTACTGTGGGGGTGTTCCCTGAGGAGAATATTTATTAGGAGTGGAGAAGGAACCAGAACTTGGAAAAACTGACGGGAGAGGTTAAGAAAAATGTTGGTGTTTTTTTCCTATAACGTCTGGAGCAGGAGGTAGACATGACGCACAAGTGTTTTTCTATGGTACAAGCTAATTCCTCTTCCAAGAATGACCACGATGTTGATGGGAATCAGGAAGAACCAAGGAGACTCCTGTTCCCCTGTCCTTCTTGAGCCTGTTCTGATACCCAAATCTCTTACTGTTGTCTTTATTATTCTTAGCTAATCTGTAGCAAGAATTCTTTTTTTTTTTAAGATTTTATTTATTTATTTGACAGAGAGAGAGAGATCACACGTAGGCAGAGAGGCAGGCAGAGAGAGAGAGAGAGAGAGAGGAGGAAGCAGGCTCCCTGCTAAGCAGAGAGCCCGATTCGGGGCTCGATCCCAGGACCCTGAGCCAAAGGCAGAGGCTTTAACCCACTGAGCCACCCAGGCACCCCTGTAGCAAGAATTCATGTGGCAAATGCTATGCTAAGGATATTACATTCTTTATTTCACATTTTTAGAATCTTCATGAGGTACACCCACAAAGTTAGGGGAGAAAATGAAGAGTCTGAAAGGTGGTCATTTGCTTAGGGCTCCCATCCAAGCGCCAAACCTGAGAGTAAAATCCAGAATGATTTTACCTCAACCTTCCTGTTATTTGCAGTTCCTTACACTGTACTTCATTTTCTTAAGAGAAATAGATCTTTGAAATCTTTGATATCTGTGACATGATCACAGATGATCAGAGATGGTATGTGTTGAGAAAGAGCATTATCTGGGAGGTAGAAGATAGGTTATGTATTTTTCTTCCTTCGTTTAGCTCTTCCCTTATTGAGCTGTGGAATCTGAGGTCTCAGTTTTCTTCTCAATAAAGGAAAGACTTAAAGTAGGTAACTTTATAGTTCACCCCAATTCTGACTTCTCCAGTCCTCTCTATAGTGTAGGGATGAGTGAATGGTGGGAGACATCAAGAAGTGAAAATAAGAGGATACATTAATTTTAAAATATTTTTATTATTTAATATTAATGATGTTAAATCCCATTTTAAGTATGATAAAACATTATCTATTTATACTCCATAAATTTTCTGTGCCATAAGTATATTAGCACTATATTACCAGTTAGGAAGCTGAGTGATAGGGAGGTTACCTTTTCCCAAGTCTGTACTGGATAAAGACAGTACTCAGGTCTTGGTGCTTCTGATTCCAAACTTCATCACGTTAAAACCAAACGATAGCTTTCAGTGTCTATTTTTAGATAACAATGATGATCCTTGTAACCAATCATTTCATCCTGGCAAAAGTAAAAATAGATCCTGAGAAGTATACTTGGTAATGGAAAGTGCACATTGTTTTTAGAGCTTCAAGGACAAATCCTAATGAAGAGAAAGCTCAACTTGGAATTATAGTGCACAACCTTTTCTTCAATGATTTGTAATTATTTTGATTTTGTTGATTCCATTTTGGGGAACCAGGAAGGAAAATGATGGCCAGTCATTGAGAAATCAATCATTTCACAGCATGGTTAGTAAGTTGGTCTAAAATTAGCTCATAACCAAACAGAACACAGTCAGTTTGATTGATAAAGTGACAGCCAAAACTTGATTATGGCCTCCTCTCTGTGGCAAAATAAATAGAGTCCATCCTCAGATTCACTGTTGGAGGCTTTTTATAGTATCTGGTTGGATGAACAGCTTATTACTAATTATTCCTAAATTATTGCTTACCTTAATCTCTCTACAATCTCAAACTGTTCTTTATAGTACTTAATAAATTGCATGGTAAAGACTACATTAACTTATGAAGCTACTCAGTCCATTTTTGGTAACCAGTTTTGATGAGTGTGAAGTTTTGCAGAATGAACTGAAAGCTATCTCCCTATCTCTCAGAGGGGCCATATAGAATCTTTACCCTTTCTTCTTCAGAAATGAGTTATAATTTTTTGGTGATTTTTTAAAAATTGTCTTTAAAATTGAGGCTATGTTGTCTTACAGTTCATTAGATCACTACGGGTTCCTATTTTTCCTTTTAGACCTGGTTCCTACAGAAATATACATTAGGAGGATGATTATTTCACTTTGTCTGCTGAAATAAATGTTTGTGTTTTTACCCCCCAGCCAGGAATTCCCAAGCACATTACAGGAATTTTCATGTATAGTCTTCAGAACAACCTTGTGATTTGCCAGTATTATTTGCCTTCTCCAGGCAAACAAACCAGCAAGTCACAGAGCTAATAATTAAATGTTACGGCATTCACATCCAAGTGTGTAGAATTCCATGGAAATTGTGGGCTTTATGTGCTGCATGTTCTGTTTTCTTCTAGACTGTGAGCCTCTTAAAGGCAGGTCTGTGTTTATTGATCACAATATCCCAATAGTTAATAAAGCATCTGTCATGAAATTGGCACAAATTTCTATTTAATTAAATTGGACTATAAATTTCAAAAGTATCTATTTGGTTCCTATCTTGTAAATGTTTAAATCAGTGAATTCAATTTGATTCTTTCTATTATCAGTGTTCAGTTATATCAGTGTTGAGATATATTACTTCCTTAATCTCCCTCTTTTTTGTTCTCTGTAGAATATTTTGGAACACTTGGGGATTTTTATAAGACATTTATTTGGGGATATTTTGAAATAAATAAATATTTTGCAGTACTTGGGATATTTTTGCAAGCCACAGATCATACAGGGTCATAGCTTCTCTTTACATGCCACTTCCGTATATCTGTTCTTGCTAAGTCCTTTCTAGAATTGGAGCATATTGCAATTATGACCTGAGAAAGGAAATATATTTATTTAAGAGTTTCCCTAAAAGGATTATAGGCTTTGGCAATTTTTCCCCCTAAAATCACTGTCCTTTCACCAAAACTCTTCAAAAAGTAATAAAAAAAAGTTTATTATCATCATCAAAAATAACTTCATTAAAATAGAAAACAAATACCTATAGCCCCATGGTAGAGCAGCCACATAAGAAGGAATTAGCTGTTTAAAAGATATTATGTCATATTGGTATCATATGAATTCTGCATATGTTTTGTACTTTTGAAGTAGGTTTCCCTAACCAACATGCATTGGATATGATGGTAGGCAGGTCCATTTGGAATAACCACAATATGATTTCTTATTGATGTTCTAGAGTCATGGACATAAATTCCTTTGTACTAATATTGATGATTCTTATAAGAAGGCATTATAACATTTTTCCCTTTTAATTAAGGCAAATACCTCTTCATAGATTGTGTTTGCACTCATTCATCAGTTTTTAAATTAAAATCTACACTGTGTCAGACAGTCTTCTAGGTATTGAAGACACCAGAAAGAAAGAACTTGGTCCTCAGGAAGTCTACAGCTTGGTAGACAGACAGCCCATTATAATACAAAATGACAGTTGCTACAATGTAGCTACTTACAGCCTGGATGAGATTATAAGGACTATGTCCCTAAGTTTGGATAAGGTAAAAGAAAGCTTCACAGATGCAGTAAGTTTTAAGACACAAAAATTAAGAAAACATACTCAATTACTTGGAAGCATAAAGGAGCTCAACATCTTTGAAGATCAGCACAAGAATTGATAAAAGTGTGATGTAAGAAAAAAGAATGAGGTCGGAAAACTATAGTGGCTGGATCTTGGGGGAGCCAAAGATCTTTCCAAGGAAATTGTATTTAATCCTGTGAGCAACAGGAAATGGCTGCAGAATTTTGAGCAGAGGAATGACTTAATTAGATGTGAGTGCTCAATGCCAATTGATTTCAGAGAAATGACAATTTTGCTTTTGACAATAAGTCAATCCTAGCTCAGTTCTAGCATCTTATGAGGCTTAATGTCCAGGGTTCCCTGGTTCCATGTCTAATGTTCTGTAATTTTTTTATCTAGAAGCAGGCATGGGTATCACTGTAGCTGTTACACAATATTGTAGGTGGTAGTTCTTTGGGCGTTCTGTGAGCACATTCTCCTTAGATTGTCATGCAACAGATTCAGTTACTTTCTCTGAGTAGTTCATAGAAGTATGGGTGCCTACACATCGTACATTCCATGGCAGAGTGCTGACGTTTGAAGATAGAGAGGTAGACAGCTAATTCTCATCTTGATCTGTCTAGAATCCTGATTACTGTTTGCTTTAAAGAAGACCATTGTGAATGCTTGGGGGAGATATGTCAGATGTGAGGCAGTAGCAATAAATTAAAGCAACACTCCACATGTCAAAAGAACACAGTAAATAAATTTGAGAATGTCATGACATGCCCTGTTTTATTGGTACCCATGAACTTGAGGTTCCACTTTCAAGCTGAGCTCCAGAGGCCATTTTCCAAATGTTCTCTTTTTTTAAGAAAACATTTTATGTTGAATTCATTTCAGATTCATAAGAAGTTGAAAAAATAGCCCAGAAAGTTTCTATGAGCCCTTCTCCCAGGTTCCTCTAATGTTATCGTCTGTAATTATAATACTTTATAAAGACCAGAAAACAGACACTGGTATAACACTACAAACTGAACCATGGATCTTACTCAGATTTCTTTAAGGTTTCAATCACCAAAATTCACCCACATTTTTTCCCCTCAATTCTTCATGTATTTCCTAATCCTTTTTGCTTTAAAACCTCACACATGCTGTTCCATCTGCTTTGGGTACTTCTTCCTGTTTTGACTACTCAACTCCCATGGATATTGAATCAATTTTCTAATTTAGATATCTGTGTCCCCTTTCAGTTTCAGTTCGTGTATCATTTCTTAAGGGAAGCTTTCCAGAGCCCCCCCCCCAATAAGGTGTATCTGCCTGCTGTGTGTCCTCATAGCTCTCTGTCCTTCTCCTGCTTGCCATTTATTATAATTAAAAACAAATAGTTCTCTAATTATTTCCATGGCAATATATAAAGTTTGTGATGGTTAATTTACAAGTCAACTTGACTGGGTAATGAATGCCCAGATAGCTGGTAAAACATTCCTGCATGTAGGTGTCTCTGGAAGAGGTTAGCACCTGAATCCGTAAACTAAATTAAGAAGGTCATCCTCAGCAGTATGGGTGGGCATCACCCAATTCGTTGAAAGCCCTAGTAGGACAAAAAGTAGGAGGAAGGGTGATTTTGCTTTCTCAGCTTGAATAGAGACATTAATCTTCTCCTGTCCTTACACATTGATGTTCATGGTTCTTGGGCTTTTGGACTTGGACATACACCATCAACACCCCTAGTTGTTTGAGTTCATACTCAGACTGGATTACATCACTGGCTTTCCTGGTTCCTCAGCCTGCAGATGGCAGATCATGGGACCTCTCAGCCTCTGTAACTATGTAAGTCAATCCCTATAATAAATTTCTTCATATCTATATGTCTGTATCTAGATATAGCTCCTCTTGGTTCTATTTCTCGAGTGAACCCTGAGATGGAAAAATTATGTGTTGTTTTCGGGGCTTTTAGTTTATCATGAAAGAGTAGGATGTTCCCTTATTCTCAAGGGAAGTAGACAGGGCCCTCCCGGTACTTACTGATTTCAAGTCAGCCCTCCCCTGAAAATCTATAAATAACATTGGAACACAACTGGATCAACTGTAGAGGTTGACTCATAGTGTTTAATATCTTTGGTAAAGAAAATGTTTCATTACTTTCTTTGACCTGGAAGCCCCTTAAATACAAAGGAATCTCTCTTTATTCAACATTTAGAATTTCTGTAACATTACTGGAGAACATGGAATAAATACACATGGAAGGATATTTGTTCTCATTCAACTTCTGCTGATGAAGTAAAGAGAAGGCAAGTGAATGAAATTAACAAACGCATTATTCATTCTTGTATTCACCCATCCATCTGTATTCAGCAAATCCTGTTACAGCAGAAGTTTTGGGTGGTGTGTTCCAAGGAATATATGAATAAAGTAAAACTCATGGCCAAGTAGAACTTACAACATAGAAGGAATATAAAAAATCATGTGGAGTGATGGGAAGGTGAGTAGCACTGGAACCACTAGGAATTTAAAAGTATATGTAGAATGTTATCAGACATACACATTCACAAATCTGTGACTATGTATAGTGATAGATATTAACTAGATTTCTTGTGATTATTTCCAAATAAATACAGCTATTGACTCACTATATTGTACACCTGAAACTAACATACTGTTATATGTCAAAGACACCTAAATTGAAGAAAATGAAATCATACCCAAAAAAAAGCAAGCTTATGAATACAGGTTGGTTGCCAGGGGCACGAGTGTTAGTGGAATGGGTGAAGGGGGTTAAAAAGTACAAACCTGCAGTTACAAATAAGGCATGGAGATGTCATGTATGGCAGGGTGATTCTAGTTACTGATACTGTGCTGTGCATTTGAAAGTTGCTGAGAGAGTAGATTTTAAGTTTTCATCGTAAGAAAAAAATTGTAGCTGTGAGGCAACAGAGGTGAACTTACTATGGTGCTCGTTTCACAATATATACAAATATCATGGCACTCTGTTGTACACCTGAAACTAATGTAATGTTATATGTGGATTATATCTAAATTTTTTACAAGGGAGGAAAAGGGGACAGAAGGTACATATTTGGGAGTTAGACATACCTTTTCTCATATCTTGGCTCTGCCTCTCTCACTTTAAATCAAACCCTCTGAGCTTTGGTCTCCTCTTCCACTAAATGGACTTAATAATATAACTTAACTGTGGGGTCGTGAGGCTCCAGTAAGATCGGGAATATAAAGCGCTCTTTTTTGTGGTGCTAGGCAGACAGTAAAAACCTAATGCTATCTTTTGTTATTATTTCTCCTGAGTCTCATTACTGTCGAACCTTTTCTACGAATAGCCTGACACCCCCAGTTCATTACTATTACAGTTTTCACTAAAATATTCTTAGTGGCTTCAACAAAAATAAAAAATTTTTGATCTTACACACATGGCAAGTGAGAATAGCAGAGCTGTATCAAGGGGAGATGCTGGGTGTTTGTCCAGCCTCTTGTATTCCCTTTCTTTTACCCTAGCTCAGAGCGAGTGTGATTTAAATTCCTAACACAACGGTATGACAAATTTTACAAATTATGGAGCTTTCAGGGTCACTTACAAAGAGTTGAAACTGAAAATGTTATGTTCACAACGATGCCAAGGATCTGTTTGTACCTAATTACATATAACTCTGGCACGCAAGTGATAAATGCCAGTCAAGGGGACTGACTGATCAGGTGTGCAGGGAGTCAGAGCAGGGAAAGATTGCATTTTCAGAAGCTGTTCAAGGCTGCAGCAAGAATGTCCTTCTCAGAAAGCACATATTTATCTCTTACCATTTGAGGACTGAACTTAGTTCTAATGGAACTGGTTTGAGTCCTCAGAGCTGTATGAAATAGAAACTTGTAAGGTAAAGGTAAAGTAAAGTAGAGGTAAAGGTAAAGTTCTCTTGGTTTCTGGTGGCCCAAGAGAAGTGGCCAAACCTCTCTAATAAGCAGATTTGAATAGCAAACAGCCATCACTCTCTACTAGCAAAACAGTAATAGTGAGAATTAGCATGTTCTGGATACTTACTATCCCAAAGTGTGGTATCCCAGCCTTTTGTATTACACAGCCCACTACAAGTAAAGATAAATTAATGAGTTTTCCCCAAAGAGTATTACCAAGATTTTAATTTTATCACAGAAATGTATAATTTGTTAAAGCTACAATTACTATTGCTGTCTATTTTTTTTTAAAGCAGGAAGAACATAATCTGTATAAATAAAATGAAGTCATTCTTCTTATGCTTTTTAATGCATTGCACACGTGTAAGCATACGGGTTTTCAGAATTTGAAGAGTATATGTCTAGGACAACCTGACTTAAAGTATAGACTGGTGTCATTGATGTTGGGAAAGTGGGGGTGCCCCTCAAAGCAACAGATGCCTCCAGAGCACATGAACCTGAGCCTACAGGAGACACCTTCCTGATGGCTGGTGGAGAGACACAGGCATTGCATTCTGAGATTGTCAATGCCTCAGAGAGAGAAAACAGCACTGATTTAAATGGGAACCCCAGATTGAAGCCAGAAGGGCAGATGTTCTAAATTACAGGCCTTGATTACAGTCATGCTTTTTCTCAGGGTATGTATCCTGCTGTAAGCTAGGTGTAGCAGCTTTTTATTTAGTCAATGGTGGTTAAAGATTTTCTCAAGTATTTCATGGGAGGATGGCTGCTATAAGTATTAGAGAGGGCACGGATTGCATGGAGCACTGGGTGTGGTACAAAAAACAATGAATACTGTTATGCTGAAAAAAAAAAAAGAATAAAGGACAGTCTTTATTAAATCACCGAATTTGGATTATGAAAATTTCGCTACTTTGACTTTGTTTTTCTCATTATCTTGAGGACCAGAGAAAAACTTCTGAAACACTCTGCACTGGTCCTTGGAGGGAACTGGACAGCAGATACCTCTTCAGAACCGTGGAGGCCTAGAACCCATGCCTCACAGGGCCTGATTGAAATAGTCATGAAAGGTGTCTATGCTTCAGAATTTCTAAAATGTTCTCCTTATGAGTATATAATGCAGCCAGGGTTGAGAACCACAGGTCTATAGTAGTGCAACATTTCTCTCCCTCTTTCACTGCTTCCATCTAGAAACTGTCCACTTCTTAAAGCTGTATCTTACACGAGCGCACCTGGATGCCTCCTTTCCCAAGCAGCATGCATATTCAGTGCCACACCACCTTAGGCTTGAAGAAAGTCTCCAAAATAAATTCAGTAGTCTCTCTCTTGTTTGCCCGACTGTTCACTGAGGCAAGAGAGAATTTTCTGTGGAGCAATGAGAGATTCACTTCCCACACCATGTAAGTAGATAGATGACTGTTACCCAAAGGGTTAAAATATGTCCCCAATGACTACTGGCCATACTCCCTTCAAAGCCAGCAGCTGGACGAGATTTAAGAGGCAGCCAAGGCATTATGTTCGCAGTAATTTAGAGCTCCCCATTTGAAAACAGGACATCAATGGCTGCAGTGTGAATTTGCTGAAAGAATAACAGGGAAAAACTTAACATCTGGCATGTTTTCCAGAAGGCATAAAATGGAAACATCATTACCAGAAAATATGATAGAGCTTGGCAGGTAAAAGGAGTATAAAAAAATCTGAAAAGGAGAAAAAAGGATAGGAAATGAATCAGTCAATTCTATAAATTGAGGGTGGTGATGATGATGATGATGATGGTAGTGGTGATGACATTCTTTTTAATTTATTGTTGACATACAATTGACACACACTGTTACTTTATTTTCAGGTGTATAGCATTCTGACTTGATAATTCTATACAGTACTCAGTGCTCACCACCGCAAGCATAGTCACCATCTGTCACCATATAATGTTATTACAGTATTACTGAATATATTCCCTATGCTGTATTTTTTCATTTTTGTGACTTATTTTGAAACTGGAATTCTGTATCTCTTAACCCCTTTCACATATTTCACCCATTTTCCTCACCCACCTCCTCTCTGGCAACCACCAGCTTATTATCTGTATTTAAGGGTATGTTTGTTCTTTTGTTTTTGTTGTTTTTTATTTTTTAGACTCCACTTGTAATTCAAATCATAGGGTATATGTCTATCTCTGTCTGACTTATTTCACTTATTAGTACCCTCTAGGTCTATCCATGTTTTCACAGATGGCAAGATTTCATTCTTTTTTATGGCTGAGTAACAGCCTATCACTATGATATGATATGACTGTTACATATATATGAGTAAAGAAGATGTGGGGTGTGTGTATTTGTATGCCTGTGTACATATACACACAACAGACTATATGATATATATTAATAGATAATATATATTTATATAGATAAATAGTATAAATGTGTATATATATACACAATAGAATATATGGTATATGTTCTGAATAAAGAATGTGTATGTGTGTGTGTGTGTGTAGTGAAATACATAGTATATCTTCTTTATCCATTCATTTATGAATGGATATTTGGGCTGCTTCAGTGTCTGGGCTGTTGTAAATAATGTCGCATATGTTCATGGCCGGTGCGTAGATCATTTCAAAATAGTGTTTTTGTTTTTGTTTTATTTGCACAAATAGTGGAATTACTGAGTCATAAGGTATTTCTTTTTTTCATTTTTAAGGGAAACTTTATACTATTCTCTATAGTGGCTGCACGAGTTTGCATTTGCACCAATAGTGTATAAGAGTTTCCTTTTCTCCACATCCCTGCCAACTCTTGTTATTTCTTATCTTTTTGATCCTAGCCATTCTGACGGGTATGAGGTGATATTTCATTGTAGTTAGATTTCCATTTTCCTGATTATGAATGATGTTGAGCATCTTGTCATGTGTCTCTTGGCCGTTTGTATGTCTCCTCTGGAAAAATGTCTGTTCAGGTCCTTTGCCCATTTTCTAATGAGAGTGTGTTTTTGTTTCATTTTGTTTTGTTTTGTCTAAGTTCTATCTACACTTCGGATATTAACCCCTTATGAGATACATTATTTGCAAATATCTTGCTCCATTCTATAAGTTGCCTTTTTGTTGTTGTTGTTGTTGTTGTTGTTGTTGGTTCCCTCTCCTGTGCAACAATCTATTATTTTGGTATAGTCCCAGTAGTTTATTTTTGCTTTCATTTCCCTTGCCTGAGCAGGCGTACCTTAAAAAAAGGCTGCTAAAGGGGTGCCTGGGTGGCTCAGTGGGTTAAGCAACTGCCTTCGGCTCAGGTCATGATCCCAGTGTCCTAGGATCGAGCCGGGCATCCGGCTCTCTGCTCAGCGGGAAGCCTGCTCCCACCCCCTCCCCGGTGCCTGCCTCTCTGCCTACTTGTGATCTCTGTCTGTCAAATAAATAAATAAAATCTTAAAAAAAAAAAAAAAAGGCTGCTAAAGTTGATGTCCAAGAGATTACTGCCTATGTTTCCTTTCAGGAGTTACATGGTTGCAAGTCTCACATTTAGGTCTTTGATGAATTTTGAGTTTATTTTTGTGTTATGGTACAGGAAAGTGGTCTAGGTTTATTCTTTTGCCCAGGGCTGCCCAGTTTTCCCAACACCATTTTTTGAAGAGACTCTCTTTGTCCTACTGTATATTCTTACCTCCTTTATCATACATTAATTAACCACATGGGTGTGGATCTATTTCTGGGTTCTCCTTTCCATTGATTTACATGTCTATTTTTGGGCCAGTACCATATTGTTTTGATTACTCTAGTTTTGTAATATATCTTGAAATCTGGTACTATGATACCTCTAGCTTTGTCCTTTCTCAAGATAGTTTTGACTATTTGAGGTGTTAGTGGCTCCATAAAATTTTTAGGATTATTCCAGTTCTCTGAAAAAAATGATACTGGTATTTTGATAGGGATTGCATTGAATCTTGTGATTGGTTTGGGTAATATGAGCATTTTAACAATATTAATTCTTCCAGACTATGAGAGTGGTATACTTTTCCATTTATTTGTATCATCTTCAATTTCCTTCATCAGTAGTTTATAGTTTTCAGAAGACAGGCCTTTCACCACCTTGGTTAAATTTATTTCTAGGTATTTTATTTTTTGGGTACAATTATAAATGGGATTATTTTCTTAATTTCTCTTATTGCTACTTCATTATTAGAGTACAGAAATGTGACTGCTATCTGTATATTCATTTTATATCCTGAAACTTTACTAAATTTGTTTATCAGTTCTAATAGTTTTTTGATGGAATCTTTAGGGATTTTTTTAATATATTGTATTACATCATCTGCAAATAGTGACAGTCTAATTTCTTCCTTATCAATTTGGATGCATTTTATTTCTTTTTCTTATCTGATTGCTTTGACTGGGACTTCCAGTACTATGTTAAATAAAAATGGTGAGAATGGACATCCTTGTCTTGTTCCTGATCTGAGAGCAAAAAATCTCAGTTTTTCATCATTGGGTAGGATGTTAGCTGTGGGTTTTCATGTATGGTCTTTGTTATTGAGATATGTTTCTTCTAAACCCACTTGGTCAAGAGTTTTTATCACGAATGGATATTGTATTTTCTCAAATGAATTTTCTGTTTCTGTTGAATGATTATACGATTTTTATCCTTTCTCTTGTTAATGTGATGTATCATGTTGATTGATTTGTGACTCTGTAGAACTACTCTTGCATTCCTGGAATAAATCCCACTTGATCGTGGTGGTGAATGATCCTTTTAATGTATTGTTGAATTTTGTTTGCTAATATTTTGTTGAGGATTTCCGCTTCTATGTTCATTGGGTATATTGGCCTGTAGTTTTCTCTTTTTGTAGTATCTTTGTCTGCTCTCACTGTCAGTGTAATGCTGGTGTCACAGAATGAATTTGAAAATTTTCCTTCCTTTTCCGTTTTTTCGAATAGTTTGAGAGAAATAAGTATTCACTCTTTTCTAAACATTTGGTAGAATTCACTAGTAAAGTGATCTGTTCCTGGACTTTGGTTTGTTGGGAGTGTTTTGATTACCAATTCAAATTTTGCGCTATTAATAGATCTGTTCAAATTTTCTATTTCTCTCTTATTTCATGGTTAGTATATTCAAATAACAGTAAAGTCAGTATTTGTGAGTTCCTTTGGCATAAGAGTTACCTACTTTTATTCATTCATTCCTGGATATAGGAATGGACCAGGTAATAAAGATAAGCTTGACTTAATCAAGCTTATATTCCAATTTGGGGAAATTACTAATTAAATTCAACTTTTATGATGTAGCCGCAAAGTAAGAATCAATCAGTCACCCCAATTTAATAGGAATTTAAAGCTCCAGAAGGTTGTTACCATACTCTAATTGATTAATACCTGTCATCTTGATGAATCAGGACATGTCAGAGGAATTATTATTTGCAGCTTTAGGCATATATCTCTTTATTGTAAAAGGAAAAGGGAGAGAGGACAGGGACTTTCTCACATTTGAGATCATTTGCATGGGCACCAAAAGACCTAGATTCAGATGTTCTCTTGGCCATTAATACGTGCTGTCGTCTTGAACAGATTCTTCCCTTTTCTGAGTTTCAGTTTCATAGAAACAAAGTGAGGCGGTTGGACTAGATCACTTGTTCTCAAAATGTAGTCATTAGATAAGCAACCTTACTACTACCTGGGAATTTATTTGTAATGCAAACTATCATGGCAAATCCCATATCTACTGAATCAGAAACTCTGGGTGGGGCCCAGCAATTGGTATTTTAACAGGTCCCCCAAGTGATTCTGATATACTAAATTTGAGGACCACTGGACTGGAGATAAAATATAAGGATTAAAATTTAAGAGCCAAACAAACCTGGATATGATCCAAGCTCCACCACCGCTAGCTCCATGAGTATTGGAAAGTCACTGAACCACTGGGAGCCTCTGTTTTCTGAACCATCAAATGGGAGCAATAATAGCATCTTTCCTTTTTTTTTTTTTTTTAAAGATTTTATTTATTCATTTGACAGACAGAAATCACAAGTAGGCAGAGAGGCAGGCAGAGAGAAAGGGGGAAGCAGGCTCCCTGCTGAGCAGAGAGCCCAATGAGGGGCTTTATCCCAGGACTCTGAGATCATGACCTGAGCAGAAGGCAGAAGCTTTAACCCACTGAACCACCCAGGTGCCCCTAGTATCTTTCCTATTGGTCTGTTATGAATGAGATAACACATGTAAACTACACCAGGAAATGCTTGACATTTAAGTGATAATCAACATTATCACTTTTGTGATATTCAACATTTTGACACTAATATTCTAAGATTCTGTCATATTTGAAGATGATATCAAGGATACTGACTAGTCCAAAATAATGCCCAGATAATTAAAGAAAAAGAAAAAGTTCCCTTTTAACAACCAAAGTGTAGACTAAAACTGTCAAATTGCAGCTACAAATGATTCTGCTGCAAGAGGTAGTAAGCATTATTATAAACAGATGTTTCATTTTGCATCCAGAGCATTAGCAAGCCATGTCTGTCTGGGTCAAAGCAGCCTGCTCAAATCAGGAGATCCATTGGCTTGCTATCTAGACAAATGGAACCTTGGATGTAAATCCAGACATGTATTAGGCTGGTGATGATGAAATGAATTGAACAAAAGGAGAAGAATATCAATCCAGTCAGCAGATAAAAACTGAAGGAGAGATGCCATTTGAAATGTGTGGATGTGGCACCCTCCTCTCCCCTACTACCATTCCCTTGTATCCCCTGAACTCTGCAGGCAGCAAGATCTAAAAGAGAACTTTAGATTCTTCACAAAAGATGTTAAGCCACTGGAGAATGGGAAGAGGTGAATAGTGACCTGCCACCCACAAGTAATTGAAAGGTGGGTTTAATGTGGTATAAATCCACCTACCCCCAATAAAGGAGTCAAGTTGAAGTTTAAGTCCAGGAGAAGTGAATTCTCCAAGGTATTTTATTTTCTGAGCAAGCCTAATTACAGTAGCTCCGGACACCCAAAAATTTTAGAGATGATACACAGCAGTGACTAAGACCTTAGTCCTTGGAGTTAGATAGCCAAGCACTGAATCTCAACTCTGCCATTTACAAGCTGGATGATCTTGGGCAAGTTTCTTAATAATTCTCAGCCTCATTTTTTCCTACTTCAGTTTTGATGAAATCTTTGTCTATCTATGGGTTGCGCATGAAACTGTACTGAGCCAACATGTGGATTCACTAGTTCACAAGACTGAAAAGTCCTGAAGTAGATGGTAATTTCAGGCATGGCTGGCTTCAAAGCTCAGACAATAGCTTCAGGTCTTGAATTCTGCCATGATAGTTTAAGCTTGGTCCCCAAGAATAGGCAAAATGTCTACAGGACCCCCACATCGATGTAACTCTCACTATAGCAGAAGACAAACCACTTCTTGCAGTGGGTCTAGGGGGTCCTGTGCTTTCCTCTGATTGGTAGAAGCTGTCCAAAGCAGGTCCAATGATCACACACAGCAGAAATCTGGTATGTTGATTGGCTTGGTGTTATAACACATGATCACCCCATGGGTGGCAGGCAGTGCCACCAGGGACCAGGGTCCCAGAGTGAGGGATGGGTGAATGGGCACTAGAAAAATTGGCACTATTGCAGTGGCGGAGAATAATATGTAGAGAATCCATTCCCCCCCCTTTTTTTTTCCACTCAGTTCTTTTGTTCTGCATGTATGTTTAGTCCGTGGCTTTAAGGCATTACTGAACTCCAGATAAGTTTTTCATAAAATGTTGCTAGTGGACAACTTAAATCAGAATTTCCCATAGTGTTGTTAAAATGAACCCGCCACCTGAGAATTATGTCTACACATCTGCATTTTTAATAAGTTCCAAAGTGATTCTTAAAAATACTAAAGTTTGAGAATCATTGAAACAGATAATGAAGATAATTTCTCCTGTAACAAAGCATTGATTTAATATATTACATTTTACTGTCACTTCCTTATGTCTGTCTGTAAAGTAAAGACAATAATATATGACCTCAGCAATCTCAAAGAGCTCTTTGAGGACCAATAATTTCTTTAATATAATTTTTTTTCTGGTTCCTTAGAAATAGTGGTAAAATAAGTTTTATTAATTTAGCATACTAATGATACTAAAATGATCTCTTAAATAGAGAAGTAATGCATGTCATTTTTTAAAATTATGATATTGAGTTGATAAAATCTGTGTCTAAGTTTACTCATCCATAGAGAGGGAAAAAAATCTCTATCAGATTTTAATGAGAATAAAATAATTAATTCACATAAAATCCTTGGGATTTTGACCCATAGTAATGGCTCAATTGATAGTTACTCCTAATAGTCCCTTACCGTGTATTTTCTCACTTAATCCTCATAAATCCTGGTATTTATTACTGAATCTATTTACAAATGAGACTGAAGGCTCCAAGATGTTAGTTCACTTGTTCAAGATCACAGAGCTGGTATGGCAATTAAGTCAAAATAGAATTGAAATTCACAAGTATTTAGTGGATGCCTTTTAAAAACTACTCCTGATAAATTCATGATTTCTGAGTCATTTAAGGGTGTTTCAATTTTATTGTGTGGAAGGACCAACCAATAGAGTACTCTAGTTGGAATGTAGACCATAAGTCTTTATTACATCTGAGCATATACTACTACTACTATTACTTTCCATTGTCCATGCTACCAGACTAAGAAAATAAAACTGAAACTTCAGATACATAATCTTGACAGGGTATCCATGAGAATTACTTTCTTGAAGACTTCGCTTTCTGAGTTAGGGAGTGAAAGTTACCTAAATTACTCCTAAAGACTCATTTACACAACAGGAAAATTAAGCTCAATATGTTGTTTATTTTTTGCAGGGGAGTTTGTTTATTCTCAGTTGTATTTTTTGTCAAGATTTATTTGTAGACTGTTTCCATTTTTTATCCAACCAAAATTACTGGCCCAGCTATATTTAAAATATAAGAAATGTGAGCACTTGATAAGCCTGAGATAACATCTACTCTTAAGAGTAGGGGTTTTTTGTGTGCCTGCTCCCCATCTTGCCCCTGTGTGCTCAGATAATCACGGATTCCATCTTGCCATAACATGTCCTCTTTATCCATGCCGGTCTCCTCACAGTCTTCCACACAATTTCACTTTACCTGTAAACTTGCCCACACTGCTCCTCCTCCTAGAACGCTGGTCCTCCTCTGCTGCCCACAGCTCAGTCCCTCTCTCCTGGCTCTGCTCGGGTCTGACCTTCTGTAGGAAGCTTTTCTTGACTGCTCCACCCTAAAGTGATCATTCTTCTTTCTCTTACCTTTACTTTCACTTTTTCATAATTTGTGGTTCTCCTGAGAAATTGCTTGGAATTGAGCTGGAAGACACTGTGCATTGGGTGAATAAGCAGGTTGTTTCCTTTGAATTGCCTGCTAGGAAGCTTAGAACAACTCTCAGGGCTGCCCAGAGCAAGGGAAAAGCCTTCAGAGTAAGCATTCTTACCTGAGCTTGGTTTCTGGCTCTGTTTCACATCCACATGTTTTCCCTTCACACACACACACACACACACCCCTGACCCTTTCTTAATCATATTGGCTAATCTCTGTTTCATTTTTGTATTCTATGTAATTTACTAAGCCTCCTTATGTAATTGTTCCAGGGTGAGTGCAAATTGAAAATGAACAGCTATAAGAGAGATGTCAGAAGTGTTTTTGTTGCAAGTGACAAAACATTACCCATCTTAAACTAGCTCAACTGATAAAGAAAATTTGTTGGTTCATCTAGAAAAAAGAAAAAATCTAGAGGCTTTAGCTGAAACTTGATCTAGAAGTTCAAATTTTGTTACCCAGTGCCTGGCCACCTTGTGAGATACTGATCTCTGCTTCCTGCAGCATGGGCTTTCTTTTCAGACCTCACCATCATGGCGCTGGGAGGTTCCAACCTCTCTCTCCCCTGGGGAGCAGAATGAAACTAAGCATCCCAAACATCCAAACCTCTAAATTCATAGGAGGAAGGAAGGTTTCTTAGGATTATTTCTGTAGGATAGATAAGATGATTTTCTCTTAAGAAATGAAGGTGTCTTATCTCCTCATTTCAGATTGGGACATTTATCTTTTCTTGAGCAAATCATTTACTTCCAAGAGTATATCAGAAGTGTTACAATCACTGATTGAAAGAAATCTTGTTTAAAGTGGGGGGAAGGGTGACCTTAAAAAGAAATTTGGGGGTTGCCTAGGTGGCTTAGTGGGTTAAAGCCTCTGCCTTCGACTCAGGTCATGATCCCAGGGTCCTGGCATCGAGCCCTGCATCGGGCTCTCCGCTCGGCGAGCCTGCTTCCTCCTCTCTCTCTGTCTGCCTCTTTGCCTACTTGTGATCTCTGTCTGTCAAATAAATAAATAAAATCTTTAAAAAAAATAAAAAGGAATTTTGGGGTACTCTCAGGAAGTTGGAGTTAGAACCCTGGGGGCCAGAAACTTGACAAATTCTCTCTACATAAAAAGTTTTGGAGTTTTCCCCGTAATTGTTTTAATCATGTCTAGGTGCTAAGCATGTCTTCTGCAAGGTGATGGCAGGATCCTTAAGTGTGGGGATGGTCTTGGGCTTTTCTCATAGTTTTCATAGTAGCCAGCATAAAATCAAGCTTCCAGCTGGTACCCAGCCCACCTGCCTGTGGCCCTAGGTAAATTTATATTGTAGTTCACTTGCACAGCTGGGCTCTACACTGTATCTCATCACCATGAAAAGAGAGCTAGAGGAATTCTCCTTGGGGATGAATTTATGCCATGGGGGAACTTCCAGGCCCAATACAATGCTGACTGTCCCAGGGACCTTTCGGTACTTGGCAGTTCTGGGCTGAGATATAATTCATTAGAGCTTGGATGGAAGATAAACAGTGTTCTCCTTGTACTTTGTCATAATTTCACGAGGAATATTTTCTCTTTTCTCTCTCTATATCCAGAACCGTGAACTCAGGGATGGGGGATCGAACAACTGATACGAGAACTGAATTAAGGCCTCTTTCTGCTTTCCCCGTGCGGATATCCTGCACAGCATCAGAAACAGGTAACGTTGCCAGATTTAGCACACCCCGTTGCATTTGAATTTTGGATAAACCACAAATTAATGTTTTTAATACAAGTGTGGTCCTTGCAGTGTTTATAGCAGCGATACTAGTAGTGCTAAATCAGGCAGTTTAGTCAAGACTGCCACTGAGTTTTGATGTATCTCACTTGCATGATGGCTAGCAGCTTTTGTGGTACATCAGTGTTTGTGCGAATCAGGTGTGGGGTGGAGTTCTGTTTCCATTGCTAACAGGCTACGCTACCTTATGTAAATTTCCTAAGTTCTTTGCACTACAGCTTTATTATCCCCAAAATAGAGAAGATAATTGCCCCACCTCACGGAGTGGTTGTGAGGATTAAGTACCTTGGAATATGTAAAAGTTCAATTTAGGGCCTGGCATACAGTCAGCCCTCCATAAGTAATAGGCAGCCAGTGTGAAGGTGTGTGTTTGCAGCGCTCATACAAACCTTTTAAATTCTGCGTAGTAATTCATTTCCCTGCCGGTGCAACGTGGAACAAAAGGATATTGATGCTTAATGAGGAAAAGTTTAACTCGTGCTGTGTTACTCACTCCACGAGTATTCACTTAGGGCTCACTTAGAACACAGCAAGCATGACGGCATGCTGGTAATAGGGGTAAAAGTGTGCACCCGGCCACTGTTCTCATGCAGCTTTGATTCATGGGGAGGGAATATACAGAAAGATAGGCCGTGCCTGTGCGATTTAAAGATTTCAGACAGAGAGTGAGTTCACATAAACTTTCACAGATGATCTGCCTCCAAATAAACTGTTACCTTCTGAGAGAGCATTTTCTCTTCAGTGGCTTTCACTACACATGGCATATAGAGGGATTCAATAAATATTTGCTAAAACAGAAGTAGTATTAAATGAGAATGGTTTTCCATCCCTTGGTAGACAGGGGAAAGATTGTGTAGCTTCCAAAGCAAGTAGAAATCCAGAGAATTGGCGTCTCCCTCCTATTAAAAGGTGGCCCACATCATTTTTCATCCAAATGGAGACCCTTCTAGAAAAGTGAAATAGGATGCTGGTAACAACTGGACAGAAACAACCAGAATAATAGTGGGGCTTTCACAGGCAAGGAAGGATATATGTTCACCCTACTACAAACATCACCTAGCAGCCAGTGGCTGAAAAATGTAAAGGGTTTCAGGTAAAAAATATGTATTCTCCCTTTGAACAAATACATAATTCTGATATGAACAGAGAATGTGGTTTCCCAGGTATGTTTTTTGCCATGGTCTAAGCCATGCCTAGAATTGATATTTAATTGCTTAACTTTTTTTCTGGTTGAGAATCACTAAATCATCTTCAGATAATGTACTGGGACTGCAACATATAATCTTCAGCCATCATTCCTGGAAAGAGCCTAGAGGTCACACGAACTCATGGTTCCCAAGGATGTAGAAGCAAGAGTGAAGCACTTGGGATAGAGTGAAAAGAATACCGGACTTTATCAAAGAACTGTTTTCAGTATTTGTCAATTATACCTTTAAAAAGCTGAAGGAAAAACAAAAAAGATAGCATATAAATCTGTCTGCATATAAATTTATAAATCGTATAAAGTCTCTGATCCAAGTGCTAAACTCTGGCCCAAGAGACAAATGCTGCCCAGTACTTGTAACTAGAATCTCATCAGAACACACCCACTCATCTTTGTACTATAGGTGACTACTTGATTAGACGACAGTGGCGGAATTGAGTATTTGAGAGAGAACCAAAACACCTACAATATTTACATTTATTATCTCACCTTTTACACTAAATGTGTGTAACTCCCTGCCCTAATCTGATGATAGTGGTCTGTTTCTTCTACCTCATTGTCTTCTGATTCCTCCTCCTCTTCCTTTTAGCCACTAGTCATTGAATGCCGCACACCAAACAGCAGACTAAATGCCCCACATGCATGCATGGGTTTGCTAAATTGCTCCAAACTCCTGAAAGGGTAGAGCTATACCTGGTAGTCGTTAGCACAGACTCTTGAAGCTGACCGTGTGCTTTGCATCCCAGTTCCATCACCAGCCAGCTCCAAGAACTTTATCTGGTTATTTAATCTGCCCACATCCTCATTGATTTTCATCTTAAACATCTAAAATGTATGTTCCCTAATTAGCCCATATTTCACAGCTGAGAACATTGAGGCTCCCTGAGGTTAAGTTTCAGAGCCCACACTGAACCTCCAAGCAGTCTGGCTTCAGAACATAAGCTTTTGAACCATGTTATACTGTCAACATAAAGCTAAAAGAATACACTAGACATTAAACGCCATTTCAAAACACAACAAACACTGCCAACATGAGAAGCACACTGTGGTTATTCCTTCATTATTATTATTGTTCTACACTCTACAATTAGGGAAGTCCCACATCTTGGGATTGATTCCCAGCCAAATTAACTCATGTTCTTGGGTCATTGTTCATTGTTGCTCAATATCAAATATTGATGACAATAATGGTAATTGGTGTGACTTGCGTCTAGCTCATACTCTTCTTCCTGTCGACCTAATTTGGTTATGTACTTTTCAAGTTGGTTTTCCATCTGCATCTCTTTGCTCTGCCATGAGCCCCTTCCTTGCCTGACTCGGATTTATTTCACCAAGTAGAAAAAATAATCTTACTTGCATTGCTTCAAATTAGCTTCGCACAGCGTTTGGATAACACTAATTGGTACAATTATTTATAATAAGAGTGGATGTGGAGAAGCCACTGAATTTGTTTACCTGTTGGAGAATAATTATGTCATTTACCTTCCCTTAGACCACACTTTCTGAATAATAGGTATCTTGGTTTTAATGATACCCTCTTTTTACTAAATAGATCTTGGTATTTGGGGCAGGGAATTGTAGTTTACGCTGGACATAAATCACTAGACGCTTTGATCAATCACTTTCCCCCTGGGTGAGTAAGAGTAGCTTCCCTTAATTGCAATATGCTTGCACACCTGAGGTGGAGGCTACATATTGCTCGCCTTCTGCCAGCAATCATCACCAAAATTAAAAATGGAAAAGAACCATGCCATGCCTAATCATTTCATCTATCCTCTTGTTGAAATAACATGTTTCTGGAGGCCAGTCTTCTGTTTCTTCTCGAATAAAAGAAACTACCAATTCAGTGGGAAAATAAAATTGTTGAGTTTATGAAAACATTGAGCAATTGAGTAAATTTTATAGTTTTCAACTCATCATTTTGGGTCAAGTACCTACAACCCAAGGTTGAATCATCATTATTACAAATAATTTGTAAATAGAGAAGCATGTAGAGTGTTACTAAAAACCAGTTTTTCAGCTGGACTTTAAACTTGCATGTCTTATACTTAGTAAAAGATACAAGAGTATGCAGATATATGCCACTTTGTTCTTACCCATCCATCTCTCCCTTGAAGCCTCAGCCTCTTTGAAAGTTTACTTCTTCGTCCTTAATTTAGTAAGGCATCTCTGCTCTGCTTAGAATGCCTCTCCCTACACAAGGGTCAGGAAAAATGTTTCTAAGAAGTTATCTGGGGTCCTCAAAGGACTCATTTTATGTGTTGACCTTATTTTAAGGAATTCCTAATGGCTAATATTTTAGAACAGTTACTTCATATATATTGTCCACTTTTTAAACTCTTTATGGTAGAAAGATAAAAAAAAAAAAACCCAAAGTTCAGTATCCCTCATAAGTATAGATCCAGAGACAGTTAACAAAACATTAGCAAATTAAGGTCACCAATATGTGCAAAAAATATTACATCATGGCCAAAAAAATTATCCCTAGAATGAATGGTTGGTTTAACACACAAAAGTCCCTCAGTGTAGCTGACCATATTAAGGGGATAACAGAGAAAAATATATTATAACATTTAATATCTTTTTATTATGAAAAAATTCTCAGCTAATTAGGAACTGAAAGAACTTCCTCAGTCTGATAAAGGACAACTCAAAAAATCTAATACTATACTTTATGGTTAAAACAGGGAAGGTTGCCAGTACTCCTTACTTCTATCGAAATGTTATTGGATGCCCCAGGCAAAAGAGTAAGACAAGGGGAAAATTATGTGTGTGTATATATATACATATATATATATACACACATATATACATATACATATATATGTATATATACGTATATATACATGATAGATATATAATAAGTATTTAAATATTAACATACATTAGTTAAAATGTATATAATTAAGATATATCTTAGACAGATAGACAGACATAGAGCTTGTGACCACGGCTGAGTATATACTTAGTGATACATGATTATCTCACTTAGAGGCAATAAAGTGCAAGAGAAAAATGCAGAGAAACAAAATGAGAGAGGATTTTGAAGAATTCCCATAGTTGGCAGGGTATGCCCACTCTAGAAAACTGGAAGTAATCATTGCCTCTTCCTCTTGTTTCAGGCATATAACTAATTACAGTAGCAGGGTCCTGGCAATACAATTTTTCCCCCCCTGGCAATATCATTTTTAAATTGTCCTAATTTGTTAACTTTTCTCCATCCCCACTGCAGTCTCCCCATTTGGAATTTCCATCTTCTTTTGCCTTGAGAATTGGAATAGTAGTCTTCAGTATGATGCCATTCCCACATTCACATTATCTGTTACGTATAATTCAGCCTAATCACTCTTTCTAAAAGAAAATATAATCCAGTTAATTCATTTTAAGCCCTTTAATAGTTCTCACTTCCCTTTCAGTAACACCAAACACCTCTGTAACTTTTAGAGCTCTTCAGAACTTGATCTTATTCTTAAGCTCATCCCATATCTCTTGCCCCTTTCCTGTTAGCACATTACTCCCCACTTACTCTTAGCTCTTTCAATTCCTTCATAGTGCCCTGCACTCCAAAGAGCACTCTCCCTCAAATCCTGTCATCCATCCAGTTTACTTTCCACATTTATCCTAACCATTGCAGTATCAGCTTAGTATGACTTCTTCTGAGACACCATCCCTGATCGCTGAAGTATCGGGCAGGTTTCCTATCCTGTGTTCTTATAACATTCTGTAGACTTCCCTCCTCCTTCAAAGGTACTTTTTGCACCATGATTGATTGTTTCATTGATACTTTCTACACTGCCACTGAAAACAGGCATTGTCTTTCTTGTTCAGCACAGTGCTTGGTACAGAGAATATACTAGTTAAGTAAATGTTAACAGTTGAGAGAATAAACAGGAAGAGAAGTTAGTGAAGGGGTGTTTGGAAAACGAGACCCTAAATCAGGAAAGTAAAAGAACTGGCCCTTTATAACATTCGTATTTGTGAAATTCTTTAAAAACATATAAATTGCTTTTCCGTGATTCTTTTTTGATTTGCAGAACATTTTCATGCTATGAAGTGTCTAGTGTTTACTGTCTCTAGTATACAAATGTTGGAAGTAGTGTCTTATCATAACCTATGCCCAGATGTGGTATACCTCAGATTAGAAACACATTTTGATTCTAAATTCATGTGTTCTAGCGAGGGTAAGAAATGCTAGCTGCTGTAACAAACAACTCAGAAGTATAGTGCTTTATACAATAAAGGTTTCTTTCTTTTAATGTTAAAGAATCAAGTGTAGGTGGAGGTACAGGAGGGCTCTGCGACATACATGCTTCAGGGACCTAGACTTTCCATGCTGTGCCTTTTCCATTTCAGGAAATGACTTCAGTAATTTGATGATTTATAGGTGTCATCCATTTGGCAGGGTTAAGAGAAAGGTAAGAGACAAGAGCAAAGGATAGGTAAATTGATCATAGCTTCTTAAACCATACTGTAAAGTAGCTTTTCCATTTATATGCCATTGATGAGAACTAGTCATATGAACCCCTAAAAGCCAGATAGGTTGGGAAGTGAAGAGTGTGTACTTGGGAAGAGAAGATGGGTTTTAGGAGTATCTAGTTAAAAAAAAAAAAAAAGGATTATCTAGTCAGTTGCAGCCAAAATATATACATAAGATAATTAGTTCATTTATTTTTTTACACACACATATATATTTTTATCATTAAAATAAGGAATTGTTTCAAAATATGGAGAAATGTTGGCGAAGAAAACATAATCTCAAGCCTCTTGAAGCTTGTATCCTAATGAAGATATACGGACTTAAAAAAAAAAAAGAAAAAATATTTTCTTTAGAGAAAAACAGTATACAAGGAGGGAGGTATTATTTATACAGAATAGCCATACAAAGTATCTCTTAGTAGCTGATATTTGCAGGCGAAGCTGAAGGAAGTAAAGGAACAAGGAAGGTGGTTATAGGAAGATAAGCATCTTGGCAGAGAACAGGAATTGCAAAGGCCCCTTGGTGCTGGGTATGTTCGAAGATCAGTAAGGTGGCTCCTCTGGCTAGAGGCATGAAAGAAGGAGAGGGTGGTAGAAGATGAGGTCAGCAAAGCACTGGTTTTGCAGTTCAAGTTGGTTCTATAGACCTGAGCTGGGAAGACATTGGAGGACTAAAATGATAGGACACATTTTCATAGTGTCACTTGGAGGAAGATAATTAGGTAGCTAGAGAACAGCCTAATAGTTCTTTGAACTGTAGTGACTTCTAATCTCTCACCCTTTTTACTTAAAAAAAAAAAAATCGACGTATAATGTACACAGAGGAATAGTCATTGTTTTTGGAGTAGAGTTCTGTGAATTTGGACGAGCACACCTAGTCACGTAACCACCACTACAATCATTACCCACCCACCCCACCCCCTAATTCCCTTATAGAAAACTCCTCCTCCATCCCCATGGCCTAGCAATCATGGATTTATTTTGTGTCCCTGTGGTGTCATCTTTTCCAGAAAATCCTCTCAGTGGGATCAAGTGTGCAATCTTTTGAGCCCAACTTCTTTATTTAGCATTATGTGTTTAAGATTCATCTCTGCTATTGTGTGTTTCAATATTTTGTTCCTTTCCATTGCTCTGTAGCATGCTACTAAATGGAGGTACCACAGTTTGTTTTCCCACTCACCAGAATTTTTGTTTCAGTGTTGAGCAGTTATAAGTAAATCCTCTAAAAACATTAATTTTTTTTGTGTGTTAATGTAAGTTTTCATTTGCCTTGGGTAAACATCAAAGTTAGGGTAATTTACTTTTAAAGATCTTGTATAACTAAGCATTAAACTACATAGTAAAGTCATTCATTAGTTAACTAAATGCATATGAAGGACGTTCCTGCACAAAGTATGAAAGCTACCACAGTGATGATGCCAGGCAAAGTCCCCTTCTCTGCATAATATGGAGACACGGATATTCCTCTTAAAATATATCAGGCATTGTTCTAGACACTAGAAACACAACAAGGACAAAACTGAATTACCTTTTTATGTCATATCAGCAAACTAATAATCAAGAGAAGAACAAGCTGTGATAGGTACCAAAAACTTAAATTTTAATTTAAATTGGTAGTGGGGAAGAGGGTACCTTTATCAGAGGAGATGTCTCTGAGAAAGGCACATGTAGACGGATGCTGGAAAGATAAGGAAGAGCCATCAGTCCTAAGATCTGGAACAAGAGTATTTAGGGCAGTGGAACAGTTAGGACAGAGACCTAAGTGTGGGAACAGGCAATGGATATTTAAGAATTGGAATAATTGACAGGTATTAAGCAACCGGATGTCAGTCAAAATGCTAAGTTATTAACTTGTGTTCCAAGTTTTAGCATAGGCTTCATTTAAATAGAAAACCTGAATTGCTGGTAAAAATGTTAACCTGTAAAATACAGAGTAATAATTAGACCTTATAAGGAAAAACGTCCAGGTATCCACGTATCAAGTCTCTCCTAGCATGGGGATCACCACTGCTCTTCTATGCTAGAAATAAAGCTGAATGAGGTAGTAGGAGGAAGCCCATTACATAGCCGTCTGCACATACAGTGGGTATAATTTAACAGTGGTGCCTCAGTGCCTTTCACAATGGCATCTCACTTACTCTAAAAAAAAAAAAAAGAAAAAAAAAAGAAAAAAAAAAAAGAAAGAAAAGAAAATGGAATAGATAGCAAGCCAGAGGTCTCAAGCAGTATGTCAAGATACTTTATAGAGCCAAAGAAAAGCTGTAAAACAAAGCAAACCAACAACCAAAAATTCACTGACAGCTAAAAGAAATAGGCTGCTTCAAGCTGCATTTTCTCCGGTTCTGTGATTCAATGTCCTTCCTTCCCCAATGTACATTTTTTTTTCTGAGATATTAAAGCCTCATGGAGAAGACGCATGGCATTTTCATTTCAGTACAACTTTGTACCAGACTTCATGATATTTCATTATGTCTATTTGTTGTTAGTTTATATCGATGTGGCGATTGTGGGTATAACTTTATAATAGTAGGTTAGAAAAGTCCATCCAGAATGAGAACTTACTTTGGATCAGTCCCATTATCTAAGCGCTCGGAGACATAAGAGACCACAACTCAAAACACTTGTCTAAACATTGCCACCTATTTTCTGCCATTTAACTACGTGAAGATCAGAATGAAGATTCTATCTGATACATAGTGATATTTCAGAGTTGCAATCAACCTGAGAACAGAGTAATCAAATACAGGGTTAGGACTTAGGCCAGGAGTATCTTTAAATTTATGGATGTTGGTAGGTTTAGAGGTTGGTGTATATATGTATATATATTGTGAATGGGGAGATATATTGAAATTTGGACATGGGACTTTAGACTGCTAACAGGGATTTATAATTGTATGTTTAATCTTCTCAGTTACTGAACATGTGAACGGATGATGTAGAATTGGATTAAAGGAGCTCTGGTCAAGTGAGGCAGATTGAGTCTACATGTATGTTTATGCTTGTTACCTCTCAAAACACCAGGGGGAAAAAAAGTAGAAGTTAAAAGACAAATAAAGATAAAAGTCTACAAAGAAAAACTGAGAGTGACAGAGAAGAGCCTGGAGGAAAGAAAATTGGCCACAATTCAGTGTTAGCCCCAGAACCTCAGAAACGTTCCACATTTGGAGCTGTGGTATAATTCTCCAGGAAAGGAGAGGCAGGAGGCTGAATTGCAAGGACTGAGAAACGATGTGAGATAGAGTTAGCTCCCCGTTCTGCCCCCACCCCATAGGCTCCTCCCTCCATCCTCACACACAGGCCACCGCTCTTGGCTCATCCTCAGAGGATAAGGGTTTCATTTGCTGAGTAAGTTGAACCAGATACCTTTGGATTGGCATCAGACCACATGACTACAACTTTCTGTCACATTTATTTGTGTATATTTATTTGTTTTCATGGCTGCTGATTATAATGCTACACAGATGAACCATATTCATCTTTTTTTTCAGTGTTATGAAGATAGTTACCTTAAGGTTTGAAATATTTGTTTATAATTGAGAACTAGGGGCAAACTTTCTTTGAAGTAATTATTAGAGTTTCTCTCTCATTTTGCAGCTTTCCTCAACATAAGCACTTACTCTTGGGGTTGTCATGAGTGTTAAATGAGAAAATGTGAACAGTGTACGTAAAGTCACAGCAAATGCTACGTAACTACTTATGTCTATTGTTTCTTTTAAATTTTCTTCCTTCTCCCTTATAATGGGCATCTTATTTTATGCTTACAGTATCTAGTCCCCCATTTTTTTTATATATAATTTTATTTTTTATAAACATATATATATATATATATTTTTCCCCCAGGGGTACAGGTCTGTGAATCTCCATGTTTACAAACTTCACAGCACTCACCATAGCACATACCCTACCCAATGTCCATAACCCCCCCCCAACCCCCCTCTGCCCAGCAACCCTCAGTTTGTTTTGTGAGATTAAGAGTCACTTATGGTTTGTCTCCCTCCCAATCCCAACTTGTTTCATTTACTCTTCTCCTACCACATTAACCCCCCCATGTTGCATCTCCTCTCCCTCATATCAGGGAGATCATATGATAGTTGTCTTTCTCCGATTGACTTATTTCGCTAAGCATGATACCCTCTAGTTCCATCCATGTTGTCGCAAATGGCAAGATTTCATTTCTTTTGATGGCTGCATAGTATTCCATTGTATATATATACCACATCTTCTTTATCCATTCGTCTGTTGATGGACATCTAGGTTCTTTCCATAGTTTGGCTATTGTAGACATTGCTGCTATAAACATTCGGGTGCACGTGCCCCTTCGGATCACTACGTTTGTATCTTTAGGGTAAATACCCAGCAGTGTAATTGCTGGGTCATAGGGTAGTTCTATTTTCAACATTTTGAGGAACCTCCATGCTGTTTTCCAGAGTGGTTGCACCAGCTTGCATTCCCACCAACAGTGTAGGAGGGTTCCCCTTTCTCCGCATCCTCGCCAGCATCTGTCATTTCCGGACTTGTTAATTTTAGCCATTCTGACTGGTGTGAGGTGGTATCTCATTGTGGTTTTGATTTGTATTTCCCTGATGCCGAGTGATATGGAGCACTTTTTCATGTGTCTGTTGGCCATCTGGCTGTCTTCTTTGCAGAAATGTCTGTTCATGTCTTCTGCCCATTTCTTGATGGGATTATTTGTTCTTTGGGTGTTGAGTTTGCTAAGTTCTTTATAGATTCTGGACACTAGCCCTTTATCTGATATGTCGTTTGCAAATATCTTCTCCCATTCTGTCAGTTGTCTTTTGGTTTTGTTAACTGTTTCCTTTGCTGTGCAAAAGCTTTTGATCTTGATAAAATCCCAATAGTTCATTTTTGCCCTTGCTTCCCTTGCCTTTGGCGATGTTCCTAGGAAGATGTTGCTGCGGCTGAGGTCGAAGAGGTTGCTGCCTGTGTTCTCCTCAAGGATGTTGATGGATTCCTTTCTCACATTGAGGTCCTTCATCCATTTTGAGTCTATTTTCGTGTGTGGTGTAAGGAAATGATCCAATTTCATTTTTCTGCATGTGGCTGTCCAATTTTCCCAACACCATTTATTGAAGAGGCTGTCTTTTTTCCATTGGACATTCTTTCCTGCTTTGTCGAAGATTAGTTGACCATAGAGTTGAGGGTCTATTTCTGGGCTCTCTATTCTGTTCCATTGATCTATGTGTCTGTTTTTGTGCCAGTACCATGCTGTCTTGATGATGACAGCTTTGTAATAGAGCTTGAAGTCCGGAATTGTGATGCCACCGACTTTGGCTTTCTTTTTCAATATTCCTTTGGCTATTTGCGGTCTTTTCTGGTTCCATATAAATTTTAGGATTATTTGTTCCATTTCTTTGAAAAAAATGGATGGTACTTTGATAGGAATTGCATTAAATGTGTAGATTGCTTTAGGTAGAATAGACATTTTCACAATATTTATTCTTCCAATCCAGGAGCATGGAACATTTTTCCATTTCTTTGTGTCTTCCTCAATTTCTTTCATGAGTACTTTATAGTTTTCTGTGTATAGATTCTTAGTCTCTTTGGTTAGGTTTATTCCTAGGTATCTTATAGTTTTGGGTGCAATTGTAAATGGGATGGACTCCTTAATTTCTCTTTCTTCTGTCTTATTGTTGGTGTAGAGAAATGCGACTGATTTCTGTGCATTGATTTTATATCCTGACACATTACTGAATTCCTGTACAAGTTCTAGCAGTTTTGGAGTGGAGTCTTTTGGGTTTTCCACATATAGTATCATATCATCTGCGAAGAGTGATAGTTTGACTTCTTCTTTGACGATTTGGATGCCTTTAATTTCTTTTTGTTGTCTGATTGCTGAGGCTAGGACTTCTAGTACTATGTTGAATAGCAGTGGTGATAACGGACATCCCTGCCGTGTTCCTGACCTTAGCGGAAATGCTTTCAGTTTTTCTCCATTGAGAATGATATTTGCGATGGGTTTTTCATAGATGGCTTTGATAATATTGAGGTATGTGCCCTCTATCCCTACACTTTTAAGAGTTTTGATCAGGAAGGGATGCTGTACTTTGTCAAATGCTTTTTCAGCATCTATGGAGAGTATCATATGGTTCCTGTTTTTTCTTTTATTAATGTGTTGTATCACATTGATTGATTTGCGGATGTTGAACCAACCTTGCAGCCCTGGAATAAATCCCACTTGGTCGTGGTGAATAATCCTTTTAATGTACTGTTGAATCCTATTGGCTAGTATTTTGGTGAGAATTTTTGCATCTGTGTTCATCAAGGATATTGGTCTGTAGTTCTCTTTTTTGATGGGATCCTTGTCTGGTTTGGGGATCAAGGTGATGCTGGCCTCATAAAATGAGTTTGGAAGTTTTCCTTCCATTTCTATTTTTTGGAACAGTCTCAGGAGAATAGGAATTAGTTCTTCTTTAAATGTTTGGTAGAATTCCCCCGGGAAGCCGTCTGGCCCTGGGCTTTTGTTTGTTTGGAGATTTTTGATGACTGTTTCAATCTCCTTACTGGTTATGGGTCTGTTCAGGCTTTCTATTTCTTCCTGGTTCAGTTGTGGTAGTTTATATGTCTCTAGGAATGCATCCATTTCTTCCAGATTGTCAAATTTGTTGGCATAGAGTTGCTCATAATATGTTCTTATAATTGTCTGTATTTCTTTGGTGTTAGTTGTGATCTCTCCTCTTTCATTCATGATTTTATTTATTTGGGTCCTTTCTCTTTTCTTTTTGATAAGTCTGGCCAGGGGCTTATCAATCTTATTAATTCTTTCAAAGAACCAGCTCCTAGTTTCGTTGATTTGTTCTATTGTTTTTTTGGTTTCTATTTCATTGATTTCTGCTCTGATCTTTATGATTTCTCTTCTCCTGCTGGGTTTAGGGTTTCTTTCTTGTTCTTTCTCCAGCTCCTTTAGGTGTAGGGTTAGGTTGTGTATTTGAGACCTTTCTTGTTTCTTGAGAAAGGCTTGTACCGCTATATATTTTCCTCTCAGGACTGCCTTTGTTGTGTCCCACAGATTTTGAACTGTTGTATTTTCATTATCATTTGTTTCCATGAATTTTTTCAATTCTTCTTTAATTTCCTGGTTGACCCATTCATTCTTTAGAAGGATGCTGTTTAGTCGCCATATATTTGGGTTCTTTCCAAATTTCCTCTTGCGATTGAGTTCTAGCTTCAGAGCATTGTGGTCTGAAAATATGCAGGGAATGATCCCAATTTTTTGATAACAGTTAAGACCTGATTTAGAACCAAGGATGTGATCTATTCTGGAGAATGTTGCATGTGCACTAGAGAAGAATGTGTATTCTGTTGCTTTGGGATGAAATGTTCTGAATATATCTGTGATGTCCATCTGGTCCAGTGTGTCATTTAAGGCCTTTATTTCCTTGTTGATCTTTTGCTTGGATGATCTGTCCATTTCAGTGAGGGGAGTGTTAAAGTCCCCTACTATTATTGTATGATTGTCGATGTGTTTCTTTGATTTTGTTATTAATTGGTTTATATAGTTGGCTGCTCCCACGTTAGGGGCATAGATATTTACAATTGTTAGATCTTCTTGTTGGACAGATCCTTTGAGTATGATATAGTGTCCATCTTCATCTCTTATTATAGTCTTTGGTTTAAAATCTAAGTGATCTGATAAAAGGATTGCCACTCCTGCTTTCTTCTGATGTCCATTAGCATGGTAAATTCTTTTCCACCCCCTCACTTTAAATCTGAAAGTGTCTTCGGGTTTAAAATGAGTTTCTTGTAGGCAACATATAGATGGGTTTTGTTTTTTTATCCATTCTGATACCCTGTGTCTTTTGATTGGGGCATTTAGCCCATTAACATTCAGGGTAACTATTGAGAGATATGAATTTAGTGCCATTGTATTGCCTGTAAGGTGACTGCTATTGTATATTGTTTCTGTTCCTTTCTGATCTACTACTTTTAGGTTCTCTCTTTGCTTAGAGGACCCCTTTCAATATTTCCTGTAGAGCTGGCTTGGTGTTTGCAAATTCTTTCAGTTTTTGTTTGTCCTGGAAGCTTTTAATCTCTCCTTCTATTTTCAATGATAGCCTAGCTGGATATAGTATTCTTGGCTGCATGTTTTTCTCGTTTAGTACTCTGAATATATCATGCCAGCTCTTTCTGGCCTGCCAGGTCTCTGTGGATAAGTCTGCTGCCAATCTAATATTTTTACCATTGTATGTTACAGACTTCTTCTCCCGGGCTGCTTTCAGGATTTTCTCTTTGTCACTAAGACTTGTAAATTTGACTATTAGGTGACGGGGTGTGGACCTATTCTTATTGATTTTGAGTGGGGTTCTCTGAACCTCCTGGATTTTGATGCTTGTTCCCTTTGCCATATTGGGGAAATTCTCTCCAATAATTCTCTCCAATATACCTTCTGCTCCCCTCTCTCTTTCTTCTTCTTCTGGAATCCCAATTATTCTAATGTTGTTTCTTCTGATGGTGTCACTTATCTCTCGAATTCTACCCTCGTGGTCCAGTAGTTGTTTGTCCCTCTTTTGTTCAGCTTCCTTATTCTCTGTCATCTGGTCTTCTATATCGCTAATTCTTTCTTCTGCCTCATTTATCCTAGCAGTGAGAGCCTCCATTTTTGATTGCACCTCATTAATAGCTTTTTTTATTTCAACTTGATTAGATTTTAGTTCTTTTATTTCTCCAGAAAGGGCTTTTATATCTCCCGAGAGGGTTTCTCTAATATCTTCCATGCCTTTTTCGAGCCCAGCTAGTACCTTGAGAATCGTCATTCTGAACTCTAAATCTGACATATTACCAATGTCTGTATTGATTAGGTCCTTAGCCTTTGGTATTGCCTCTTGTTCTTTTTTTTGTGGTGAATTTTTCCGCCTTGTCATTTTGTCCAGATAAGAGTATATGAAGGAGTAAGTAAAATACTAAAAGGGTGGCAACAACCCCAGGAAAATATGCTTTAGCCAAATCAGAAGAGATCCCAAATCGTGAGGGGGGGCGGGAAGGGGATAAAAAGAGGTTCAGAAAGAAAAAAAAAAATAAAAAAGAAAAAAGAAACAAATAAAAAAAAAGAAAACCAATAATGAAAAAAATATAAAAAGGAAAAAATATATATATATTAGATAAACTAGTTAAAAAACGTTAAAAAAGAAAAGGGTAAAAGTTTAAAAAAATTTAGCAGAAGAAGAGAAAAAAATTGAAAAAGAAAAGAAAATTAAATTAACTGCAAGGCTAAAGAATCATGGGGAGAAAGCCATGAGTTCCGTGCTTTGCTTTCTCCTCCTCTGGAATTCCGGTGCTCTCCTTGGTATTGAAACCGCACTCCTCGTAAGTGAACTTGGTCCTGGCTGGGTTTCTTGTTGATCTTCTGGGGGAGGGGCCTGTTGTAGTGATTTTCAAGTGTCTTTGCCCCAGGCGGAGTCGCACCACCCTTACCAGGGCCCGGGCTGAGTAATCAGCTCGGGTTTGCTTTCGGGAGCTTTTGTTCCCTGAGCGCTTTCCATAGAGTCCGGAGGACGGGAAGGAAGATGGCGGCCTCCCAGTCTCCGGCCCGGAGGAGCCGAGAGCTCGGGGTCCCACTCCTCAGTGCGCCCTCAGGGAACAGCGTCCAATTACTCCCGTCTACCTGGCCTCCGGCTGCGCTCCGAGCTCACCGAGCCTGCGACTGGTTCAAGGTAAGCCCGAGCTGTGAGCTCACTCCTCGGCTCCGTCTCTGTAGCCGGCTTCCCTGTTCTAATACCTGCGAGCTCTGCGACACTCAGACACCCCGATCCTTCTGTGACCCTGCGGGACCTGAGGCCACACTGGCCCCGCGTGGGCTTCACCCCAGTTAAGCCTCTGGAGCGATGTCCCTCAGTGGAACAGACTTTTAAAAGTCCCGATTTTGTGCTCCGTTGCTCCGCCGCTTGCCGGGAGCCGGCCCCTCCCCCCGGGGTCTGTCTTCCCGTCCCTTTGGATTCACTTCTCCGCCAGTCCTACCTTTCAGCAAGTGGTTGATTTTCTGTTTCTAGAATTGCTGTTCTTCTCTTCGATCTCCCATTGGATTTGTAGGTGTTTGCAATCTTTAGATAAGCTATCTAGCTGATCTCCCGCAACCTGAAGTAGTCTCAGCTGCTACTTCTCCGCCATCTAGTCCCCCATTTTTATGGTAAAAATACCCATAATGTTCTTATGGGTATCTCTACTTAATTGGTAATACCTGTGGTTTGAAAAGCACAGACTTCATGCAGCCACCAAGAGGTAGAGCTAAGACCTAAATCTAGCTCTTCTACCCCCACGGTAAATGGTTACTGAGCTATACACAGCACAGGCCAATCTGATCAGAGCCAATACATAGAGTTTACAAGAACTATTGAGGGAGAGAAGTCCCTTCCACAAGCATTGCTAGACAATGAGAGGCAAGCCTAGAGTCACTGGTGACCACCATGACTGGGGAGCTTGACTGAAATTGAAGCCAACAAGGAGATTGCAGAACTGGGAGTTAGAGCTTAACTGAAACCAAATGATAGTATAAATGACCCTGATGGAGCTATGCCTGAACTTTGCAGTTAGGTTAGCTAAGAAATCTCCCCCACTTCTTTCCTAATTCAGGTTGAATTGAGTGTATGGCACTTCAAATGGAAGCATGGGACATAATTGCATTCTCACATCCACTCTGTCCTTTTAAGATACACTTGTCTATTAAGTCTCTTTCCTTGCCCTTTGTACATTTTTCACTGCTTCCTGCTTTTTTACTGAATTGTATATTTTATTCAGTATTATTTGCCATATTTAAAGTTTTCCATTTCTGTATACCTATACACTGTTAAATACAGCTGATAAGGGTAAGGAAATGACTAGTTCTGTGACAAATCTTAGTTGTATGATTTGGGGAAATTCTTAATCATTCATAAATCCACTCTAATTAGAATTATTATCATTACAATGAAAGTTCTCTTGTCAAGGTCGCCGATGCCATCCACATTGTTACAGTCAATGCACAATTCCCAGGTTTGACAAATCTCATCACTTCCTCCTCACTGAAAGTGTTTCTTTCACCTGGCATCCAAGAATCCACAATTCCTGGTTTTCCTTCTGTGTCTCTGGCTGCTCCATGTCAGTCTCTTTTGTTGGTGATTCATCTTCTGGTTGTAAATGTTGGAGGGCTTAGTTCTTATACCACTTCCCCATTTTTATTTACTCCCTTGGTACTCTTTGCTTGTCTAATGGCTGTTAGTGCATCCATCCTTGCACATTCATTACCTTCTCTAAACCCAGAGTTGGGGGACACCTGGGTGGCTCAGTCGGTTAAACATCTGCCTTCAGCTCAGGTCTTGATCCCAGGGTCCTGGAATTGACTCCTGCATCAGGCTCCTGGCTCACCAGGGAGCTTGCTTCTCCCTCTGCCTACTGCTCTCTCTCAAATTCTGACAAATAAAATCTAAAAAATAAAAATAAAACAATAATAAATAAACCAAAAAAATGAACCCAGACACCTGGGTGGCTCATTGGTTAAGTGTCTGACTTTAGCTCAGGTCATGATCCCAGGGTCCTGGGATTGAGCCCAGTGTTGGGCTCCCTGCTAAGCAGGGAGTATGTTTCTCCCTCTGCCCCTCCCTCTGCTCATGCTCTCTCTCAAATAAATAAATAAATAAATAAATAAATAAATAAATAAATAAAATCTTAAAAAAAAAAAAAAAGACTTTATCTAAACCCAGACTTAGCTATCTAACTGGCTACTTGGTATATCCTCTGAACATCTAATAAATTTCTTAAACTTGCCCTGTTTGAAAGTGAATTCCTGACTTTCCCATAAAGTGGATATAACCTACATCTTTCCCATTTCAGATTATAGAAACTCTTTTAGTTACTAAGCAAATTTAAAGTTATCCCATACTCCTTTCTCACTCACATAAGCACTCTCCCACCCCAAGGTCTTTGTACTTGCTCTTCCCTCTACTGGAAATGTCATTTTCACAGATACCTGCATGCCTCACATTTTTGCATTGTTGAAGTCTCTGTTCACAGGTCAACTATACAAGATAGTCTTTCCTGACCATGATACTGAATACGCACAGTCTCTGGAGCCACACAGCCCAGATTTGGATGGTGGCTGTGCCATTTCTTCACAGACGATGAAACCACCACACTCAGGGGCTCTGCCCAGAGGTACATTTCTGATCAATGGAGAGTGCCTGTTCTTTCCTTCCAATTCAGCAATCGAGGAATTACTCCTACAGGAAAAAGATAAAATCAGAATGATCTTATGATATGCAGCACAGGTGACAACAGTTTCGTTTTCATCTTCTAGAAATAGCTGCTGTAATTAAGGAAAGCTCTGCCATGAAAGTGAGCTACCCAAGATGCACACATTATTTATTTAAGGTATAATTTTCTGTCTGTTTCACAAGGAAACATACCATGCTGCTTCTTAGTGACATAGGAGCCATGCCTTTAAAACTCCAAAGTAATTACTGACAAAAGAACACCAGTAGATTTTATCTCACAACCAAACAAACAGTGGCTAAGGCAATTTCTATTCACAAAGTTGATTAAATAAATTTGGCTCTATTCTCTTTTATTTTCCTATTTGGCATTGTAGAACTAAAAGAGGGGAAGGAAAGGGCAAACTTCCAAATAACCTTTAATTTCTATTTTCTTTATTTTTAAAAATAATTTTAACACACACAGACATGCATTTGGAAAACTGTATAGAAAGTTCATCATGAAAACATAATCTTGAAAGCTGAATTGTTTTTATTATTTATTAACTATGTAATAAGGGTTAGGGACAATTTTGATGAAAAATGGATATCAAACCAGAGCAGAAGCCAATTTTGTGATTTTAATGTTGAACACAACGGGAGGATGGAGCCATGTGGAAAGATGAGGGAACAGCTCCAACTGCAAATTTGCATCATTTATAATGTCCATCTATTTGACGCAGTTGTGTTTATTTTATTTAGTGTGTGCGTGGTATCATGCTGCAGAGAAATTAGCGGTTTTTCTAGCTCCTTTCTAAGCCAGGCAGGCCATATCCTGCTCTAAATGCATTATTTACCCAGGAACTCCTCCCACCTATAGATTCCAAAACCACTGACCTCCTTAGACCTGTCAGAAAGTAATCTCCTTTGCTGAGCAGTGCCATTTTGTAAAAAATAGAAACTACCATTTATTTAATGGCTTTCATTTATTATTTAAAACATAGATGAAAAGTTTCCTAAATAAGAAAATAGCCCTTTCTATAGAATGTTTCATTGTAACCTTCTTTGTCTCTTGGCATTTAGTTCAGTTCTTTAAAATTGTAAATATTACTTTTCTGTCTAGAGATGACGAAACTTAGACACAAGTAATTCAATAGTGACTAATTATTTTTTTAAGAGAGAAAGAGGGCTGGGGTGAGGGTGGGCCAAAGGGAGAGGGAGAGAGAGAGAATCTCAAGTAGGCTTCATGCTCAGTGCAGAGCCCCATGTGGGAATCAGTCTCGTGACCCTGAGATCATGACCTGAACCAAAATCAAGAGTCAGACTCAACTAAGTCACCCAGGCGCCCCAATAGTGATGAATACTTAAAGCCAAACTCTGAGGCATGTACTATTGTATCTCGATATTTGTCCTCAGAAAAAAGTTTTAATTTAAAACTGTCTTAGAGGGTTTGAACCTGCTTTATGCAGTTCCCATTGAAAGTTCACCCCTATATCTGGCCTTGTTGTTGATGTTGGTTATAGTGCATTTCGATACTGACTTTTATTCTGTTATATAACAGATGCATTGAACATCAACTTTGCTTCCCCAGAAGTTTGAACATCAACTTTGCACAAGACACTGTACTCAACATTGAGAGGGCTTTTTATAAAGCAGTAAAACATGGACCCTTATTAGCTGTTTCCCTTCTGGTGGTTTTATACTATGTATGTGTTCAAATAGGGAGACTCTGTTTGATCTAGGTTCTGTTTATACCCCTTAGAATAATAAGCTGGGATCGTGGGTTGTACAGACCTAGAAGGCAGGCTACATACCATGTATCCATTCATTTAATACATAGTTCAGAGTACCTGCTATGTGCCATACAGTGTCCTAGACACTGAGAATGCACGGATAAAGCCCTAAAATGCCTTGCGGAATTCGCATCACAGTTCATATTAGCATCTGCTCCAAACGGACCTGACAGGTGGGTTCTGACCTGCAGTCTACACAGATGCCGTATATAAACATTCTCAAACTAGGAAGCTGAATAAAGCTCAGCTCCTTTCACTCCAGTTTATGAACTCAAATGTACTTAAAGAGCAGAGTCTGGGGGTGCCTGGGTGGCTCAGTGGGTTAAAGCCTCTGCCTTCAGCTCAGGTCATGATCCCAGGGTCCTGGGATCAAGCCCCACATCAGGTTCTCTGCTCAGTGGGAAGCCTGCTTCCTCCTCTCTCTCTGCCTGCCTCTCTGCTTACTTATGATCTCTCCCTGTCAAATAAATAAATAAATAAAATCTTTAAAAAAAAAAAGAGCAGAGTCTGCAGTTAGAAAGCTTAATAGCTTCCAAAGTAATGGTAAAAAATAATCAAGATCTCAACTTAGAATTTAACTAATCAGTTATGCCTGAGTATTGACTTTTAAAACATTTTCTCTTCTGTCTTAAACATCAGGTAGTACGATATTCTATTGGATCTATTTTTACTACACAATTTTTTGTCTTTACTCCAGAACTTCTCAAATAGTTAGTAAAGGTGGTAACAGTGGAATTCGCGCATGTTAATGTTTTTCTTTCATTAGTAGCATGGTAATTATGTTTGCTCAAGTCACAAACTGGGCTTTGTTGAAGCAGTGAACTGTGGAAGACCTTACCAACAGGTGTTGAAACTCTGCCATATGTGCAGAAGGAGACTTGGTAATGTTTCAACATGATACCATTACATCACCAGAATAAATGATGTTTGGTCCGGTTGCCTGAGTTGCTCAGTCAGTTAAGCATCTGCCTTTGGCTCAGGTCATGAGCCCAGGGTCCTGGGATTGAACCCTGCATTGGGCTCCCTGCTCAGTGGGGAGTCTGCTTCTCCCTTTCCCTGTATCCTTCCTCTTCCCTTGTGTGCTTTCTCTCCTCTCTCTCTCTTTCAAATACATAAAATCTTTAAAAAAAATTTTTTTTAATTTAAAAGAGAATGATGTTAGGTGGATTCTATTTTTAAATTCAGTTTTATAGGGGCATCTGAGTGGTACAGTCTGTTTAGGGTCCAGCTCTTGGGTTCAGCTCAGGCTGTGATCTCAAGGTCATGGGATCAAGCCACCTGTCAGGCTCCATGCTCAGTGGGGAATTTGCTTGAGTTTCTCTCTCCTTCTATCCCACCCTCCTCCACTCTCACACATGCTTGCATGCTCTCATTCTCTCAAATAAAAAAAAATCTTAAAAAGTTCTATTTTATAAATAAAAAAGATTGATTAGGTGACATTATCAAAGTCCCAAATGCTCAAAATGGAAAGGCCAGATCCAGTCCTGCACCTTTCTAAAATTAACCGTGATAAGCATTTCCTGAGCACTTATTATATGCTTAGTGCAGAGATGAGATGCTTTTTATTAATGAACTTCATTCTCCCTCTAATAGTTTAGGAAAATTAACATACCTCTCCCAGTTTATATTCTTAAAATCTGAAACTCAAAGAGATTAACTAATTTTCATAATCTTACAGATCTGATGAAAAGTAGGGGGAATTTAAACTCAGGGAGTCTGATGCAGAAGTCCTTGCTTTCAAACATTATGATATATTGATCCCGATAACCACTGAGAAATATATCTGGGCCCAGTAGTTAATAGCCTGTGGTCCCAGACAGCTATAAATAGTGGTACTACAAATTGAGAGTAGGGTTTTGTTTTTGTTTACTATAGAGCAGTGCTCGTGAGATAGCAAAGGAAGAGAACCAGTTTGAGGGGGAAGGAGATTATGTACTCATTCTGGGATGTGATGAACGAGAAGTAGCTGTGACACTTAGGAAAAATGTTGGATAGGAAGTTGGACAGATGGAATACAACCCAGAGGAGGGGAGAAATGTGAGAAATGTCCTTAGAAGTGAAGCCAAGGTCATAAGTGGTACCATGTAGGAAAAGAATAGAGAGTAAGAAAAGAAGAGTCAGGACCAAACCTTAAGGAGTCCACCTTTAAAGTCCTGGAGAGGAAGCTGAACAAGCCGTGCCTCTGGGTACTGTCATGGATATTGGTTCCCATTTAAATAAAACGGAAGGGAGGTTTGGCTAACCATGCAAGTATTATTCCTATTTTTAAGATAAGACAGTGGAGGCTCTGAGAGTTGAAGTTATTTTCCTGAAGGAAGAACTAATAACTGGTACAGATAGATTTGTGATCCAGCCCATTTATGTCTAAAGCATATACTATTCCTAATAAATCATGCAGAAAGAGCTGATATTTGTAAAAGTGCTTTGTAAGCTGTCAAAAGCTACACAAATACAGATCGCAGTTACAGTAAATTAGTTATTTTAACCATAGCCTATAAAGTTGATGTTATCTTTACTTCACGACTATAATGTTAAAATGGAAGTCTGATGTAACAGTGAAGCAAAATTAACTGCACACACTAGCTTAGCAAATAGATCTTGTTTGCTAAATCCTGGGTACATCTTTTACCATAACCCACTGAGAATCTTCCCTTCTTGCCAATTAATAGGCTTTTGATGAGACCATTTTAGATACATCCAGAGACGTATTATAAATTTTAATTTGTTCTATTTATTTAATGAAAGTTACTGAGACTAATTCTCATTTTCTCGCAAGTGAAAACAAAAAAAGATTTCCGTTTAATTAAAATTAATGACGTTACATTAACAAAGTTTCTTGAGTTCAGAGATGAGATTTAAGATTTAGTGTAAAAGCGTTTCCCAGCACAAGTGTAATAAATTGGAAGCCCATTTTGGCAGTATGATGATAATTTTCTTGGCAAATTTCAGTTCTTTTATCCCTAGAAACAATGAGGAGAGACTGCAGTAAGCTAACACAGAATATGGGACTCTTTGTAGCCAGTGACACTGCTTTGGTTTTGGTCTCCTGCCTCATTTATGCCCAACCATAATATATTACTTATTTTGAAATCTTTGCCTTAATGTGAATGGGTAAAAAAGGAGGGGAATATGGAATTTAAATACCATAAAATCCACCCTTAATATTGTGTCATTTTGCGCACAGTCAAGCTTTGGATATTAATGGGAAAATTAAATTAAAGGTTTTAACATAAAACCAGAAGATTAAGCAAACAGCAAAATATATTTTCCTGTGCATGCCTATTGAGTATACCCCTCGTGTAAAGCCTCCCTGGCATCCTTAAAACTCTATGTATAATTTATTAGAAAAGCAAAAGTAAAATCCCCTCAGTGCTAAATTGCAGAAATTACTTTTCCTTAAAGTCAATGGACACAGTAAGATTTTTATTTATTTATTTATTTTAAGATAGCTGAGATTCCAGGACAAATCCCTTTAAGACTCACTTCTAATCTAAGGTCAAATTTCACTTCACAGATACCATAAAAATTAAAAGGCAAACAAGTGAGAGCAACCACTGTTTTTTTGTTTTTGTTTTTGTTTTTTCCCTAAAATAAGAGGTCACCTGGTTTGGCAGGCTGCAAGACAGGCCTCAGTCTATGTTCCAGTCCAATACAGCAATTTTGTTTCTAAAGAAATACTCTGCCTAGAAGTGGCAGATGAGGGAAAATACCCACAACGTGAAGTCAGAGACCATATTTCCCAAGAACTTCATCCACTTGGTCTTCGGTGATTTGAAAATAAGAATTAAAAAAAAAAAAAAAAAAAAGTTACTGCAATGCAGGAAGAAGAATGGGTTGAGATGGTCTGTTGAAGAAATATAATACCCGTTCAGTCAGGAAATACTGCTTTAAGGGGACTCTCTGGGGAAGTCCCCTGGGAGGAGTGGGTGATTTCTTGCTCCAGAGCGCAGAAAGAGGGAAAGGGGCAGTTTCTGTTATCACTTGTCTGTTGGGCACGTTATTTGAGCCTCATTGTCATGGTAGTGGTGTTGGACCAGGACACAGAAAGGTGGGTTGGCCCAAGGCTGACTGGTTTTATTCACAAGCAGCAAGTTTTATTTAAAAGAATTTTTTTTTTTTTTTAAGAATGTCTGAGATAACGCCTCTGGGTGTGGGGGGGAGCGGTGGGGGAGGGCTGTGCTAAGAGTTATCACACACTAAAGCTTGCCAAAGCTGCCAACATTTAGGGAGCTCTGCGACAGGGATGACAAGTCGACAACAGTATCCAGGCTTGTTTTGATCTTCCAGGACTCATCAGGCTTCGCAGCTGTGCTTTCTCAGAAGCCCTCGGACAGGAAGAGAATAATTAATTTACCCTGAGCACACGAGTCAGGTTCAGAAAGCAACAGTGGGAAGGCTAAGGGCAGGGCTCCTGGGTTGCTGGTTCCTCCCATGCTGCCCTAGGGGCCCCTTCGAAAGCAGGAAAACTGCACGTGGTGTTGCCGTGTGTGCTCAGAGTGACTATGGAAACTAAAGGCTCACTTGCTATGAAAGCTCTAGTTCATATTCACGTGGTTCTTTATCCAGACTTTTCCTGGAGGACAGAATGAGGAGTGTGTAATTATTTCTTTGGAAAAAAGAAACCATTTACTTCACATCTGCTCGGCACCAGGTACTGTGCTAGGCTTGTGAGAAATAGCAAAAAAACAAATGCGTAGAGTCCTTGCCCTTGATAAGATTAATTTAGGGTATTCTGCAAGGCATCAGACAATGACATGCCTGGCCGTGTCAGTAAACACAAAATATGATAGGGCCTCTGAACGAAAAGTATGAGTGCAGTGACAGATGATAGCAGGGACACTTGATTTAGCTGAGGAAGGGTCCTTTCGGCAGAGACGGAAACATAAGGAAGAATCAACAAGGCCCAGGCTATACGGAGTAGCCCAGGTAATATGAGGAGCCTAAGGAGAGGGGAGACCTCATGACCTCTAGAACCAAGAGGAAACAGAAATGATGTAAGAACAAGAAGTTAAAAGGAAAGGTGAAAGGTGTTAGCGTGGCTTATGGGAACTAATAAGCGGAGGACGGAAGGGAGTTGCCTTGTGAGGAATTAATAATCCCATTTATAATTGTACCAAAAAGAATAAAATACCTAGAAATAAATTTAACCAAGGTGGTGAAAGGCCTGTCTTCTGAAAACTATAAACCACTGATGAAGGAAATTGAAGATGATACAAATAAATGGAAAATTTCTCTGTGCCCTGATTGACCTTAAGGCGTCACAGTTAATCAGTAGTCATATTTCTAATACATGTGTCTTCATCTTGGACCTATTTATCCTGAATCACCTGGACACATCTCACAATTGACTGGTTGAGAGACTTGGCACAAATGACCCTTTTGAGACACAAATCAAGTAGACCTTACCTGTTACTGCAATTACTTAATTGATACATTCGCTCTAGAGCATAGTATAGAATGTTAGAACAAGCAATACGCAAGGTATCTGGAGCTTCCCAGCTCTTCACAGGACATGCTTTTGATAATCTGTCTAGAGTGAAGTCCTGCCAGGAAGCTCTAAGACTTACCAAGCCTCTACTACCATCTGGCAATGGTATTTCAAAACTCACCTTTCACATGGTGTTAAGTAGATCTCATACCTGGGGTCTTGGTAAAGTTCCTTAGGAGCACAAATGTGTTTTTGACATGTTTTTGAGCATTACACAAGTCCAGTTCCATAGCAATAGACTGCAGACTGGTGTAGTCAGCTCTCCATAAGACCTGAGAAGGGCTGAATATGGTAGACCAGGATGGGGCTTGCCATAGTCACTTCTTATAGGAACAGACAGAAAAGTGTACTCAGCCAGCTTTTCAAAAAGTCTTTGTCGGCTCTTCTAGTTGAAAAACATGCAAACTGGTATAGGTATTGCTTGATTCTGAACTCAAACTTGACCGCATATCTCAATTAATGTTTCCTCTAATTTCCTCGCCTTCTGGTAGGAAAAGTACTATAGCAGTTTCAAACCTCCTGTCATCCATCTACAAAGCCCTGAAGAAAATAATGGAAGGTTTCTTTTTAACCCCTACATTATGGTAAAGAAGAATTTTTCTTTCTCAGGGTTTTTAGTGTTTCTTTTAACATTTTTAGGGGTGCCTGGGTGGCTCAGTCAGTTAAGCATCTGTCTTTGGCTCAGGTCCTGATCCCAGGGTCATGGGATTGAGCACTGCAATGGGCTCCCTGCTCAGCTGGGAATCTGCTTCTCCTTCTCCCTCTGCCTCCTTCCCCCGTTCATGCTCTGTCTCTGTCTCTCTCAAATAAATAAATGAAATCTCAAAGAAGAGGGAAAGAAAACAAGTATTTTTATAGATGGGGAAAAAATAAGAAGAAATGAAAGAAAGAAATGCTGGAGAAGCAACGAAAAAATGTCTGCTTCACTTCCATTTTAACTCTGTCAAAGAAGGAGGTTGATTTCTTGTTTGTTATTTCTGAGGGGATGAAGTGTAGCAGAGATGCTAAATGGAATAAAAGTCATTCTGCCGCTTCCTAGTTTGGAATTTGGGCTACCTTACTTGTTACCTCTTCTCTCTCTCTGCCCCCATGGGCTTCTCCGTCTTGGATATGTGGCCTCCAGAATTCAGCCAAAAAAGGAAATAGGAAGTTAGGGTCCCCATTAGCAGGAAGACATGTGAATCTACTTCCTGATCCTGGTCAGAATTCTATAAGTCCACTTGTATGACACAGGCTAGCTAGAGATACCCATTCAATATGGCTGCCAGTCTTTTCATCCATTGGATGGTCTGGGTAGGAAATTAAGTAATAGATTGGTGTAAGGGCTTTCTGGCCATAGCAATTGCCCTGGCAGTCCTGAGAGTACACAGGGAGATTCAAAAGGAGAGAGATGACACTAAGAATCAGTACTTTCTAAGGCAGTAACTTCCTTCTTATCTCCTATAATGCATGTCTTCTATTAGGGACATTCTTAAGGACTGTGGACAAAGACTTTTCTCTGGTTATAAAATCCAGTAATTAAACCAAAGGATGGATAAATATCTAGAGCTTCTATAATTTGTCCCAAGGTTATCTTCTGGTGATTGCTGATATAATACCAACTTGTCTCCTCAAAAGATGTCCTACAATATTGTAAAATCTCTGTGTGAACATTTTCCCCCTCCATAACTACCATCTTTAAGTACCTATTTTCAACTAGTTTTTCAAGAGTAAAATCATTTTCTCCTTCCTTCTAGAATCCTGTTGATAATATTGAATCTCTTCTTATGGGAAGAGATTGGGGGCGCCTTGGTGGCTCAGTTGGTTAAGTGTCTGACCATTGATTTCAGCTTAGGTCATGATCTGAGGGTCATGGAATCAAACCCCTTGTCAGGTTCTATGCTCAGCAGGGAGTCTGCCTGAGATTCTCTTTCCCTAACCCTCTACCCCTTTCCCTGATCTGGTACATGTGCTGTCTCTCTCAAATAAATAAATCAGTCTATAAAAAAAGAAAGAGAAAAGAAACTAGACTAGACAGTGTATAGCAGAATAGTTTAAATTTCAAACTCTGCTACCAGAACATGGTTCTGGTCTTTCTTAGCAACTTGCAAGGTCATATCCTTAAGCAAGTTACTTAATGTTCCTGAGTGTTAGCTTTTTTTTTTCTTTTTTGGTAGTGTTAGTTTTTTTACCCATAAATAAAAATAATTATAAGCTCATTACCAAAGGACTGTTGTGAGAGTTTAAAAAGATTTGTGTAGCCTCTAGTCTGTGATATATGCTCAAAATATGTTAGCTGTTATTAACTTTGTGTCTTCAGTGGCAGCAAGCACAGGACCAGAAAAATAAATATGTATTTGATTATATAGAACCAAGTAAGAGATCTGCAGCTGTCTAGGTATTTAGAACACAATGCAAGGAAAGCATCAAGAAGCAAGTAAACCACTGCACTCAGACACCGTGTTTTAAAAAAGATGTGTCCCTAGAGAAACTTTCTCATCTTCAACTAGTCGTGAAGAAGTGTGGTCTTTCCTTCGGCCATTCCCTTGACTAGTTCTTTTTCCTCATCTGCACTGGTTTCTGTGAATGCTTAGGAAATCTCTAGACATTTTCTTTTCCTGTATAAATGTGCTAAATTTCTTTGAATAAAATCCATTCTCTTTTGTCTGTTTCCTTACGTTTTACAGAAAAACCTATAGGATTTTGTGGCTCAACCATGGTATCTGTTTAATTTGGGAGGGGAGGGATGTATTTTATTTCTGTCATGGCTTATTAGAATGATGAAAGGGTGCTAACTGTGGATTGCACATCCTTTATTCCCTAATTCCTAGAGAGAAAACAGTTAAGGACAAGCAGAAAATTTCCTTAGACTCACCCTGCTCAGAATCCACACGGGTTTCATGCCCTTGTGCTCACTGTTGTGGGGGTTGAAGAGCGTCATCAGCCAGCCTTTGACCATGGTCCTAGCCTGTTCAGTCAGTCACCAACTTTACAAAATGATAGGAAACAATAAAGTCAAAATAGAGGAGAGGAAGAAAGGGAAAGGGAGAGAGACAGGAACAGAGACAGGGAGGGAGAGGGGAGAGAGAGAGACAGAGACAGGAAGGAAGGGAGGGGGAGAGAGAGAGGGTGACACACAAATCCAGCAAACTTTTATTTCCACATTTTGTCTACTCTTGAAGCTTATTTTATTTGGACTTCAGTTGCATCAATCTTCATTTTTAATTACTTTGTGGAAGATAGTCAGTTTTTTTTTTTTTTTCATGGTCCAGGTGATAAATCTTCACAGTCTGTTGGGTTTTGCAAAATTGTAAATGGCTAATTTATTTTACATTTATTTTTCTGCCAGGGTTGAAGGGCCATATCTGACTTTGCATTTGGCACGAACTTTTAGCGCCTTTTCTGCGACAGCATTTCTTCTCCTCACTGACGTTGACTCCCTCAGAAAGCTCATGAATATTAAAAGCTAGCATCTGGTAGTTGACTTTATCTTATTGTTGTGTTGTATGTGCAGAGGTACACCTCCCCAGCCCTCTGTGAGAACTGAGGAGCTTCCCCCAGATGCTGAGGATATTGGTGGCTCACAGCACTTAGCAGAATCCCTCTGTGAGTGATGTTAGCAGCATCCTTCTGTGAGTGATGTTAGCAGCCAGAGTTTCTTCCAAGGGGAGGTCAAGCCCTCTGTCTACCATCTGGACACACCCTACCCTGATCAGCACAGGCTTATGAAAGCTAGGCCCTTTGCCTCAAAGGGAATGCTTTAGAAGAACATCCCATTTCTGTGGGGTTGACCGAGGCCTTTCTTGGGACTAAATATTTCTATCTCTTTTTCAAATGTGTTGATCTTGAGAGCATTTTCAAGGAACTACTGTCTTTATAGGTTTTGTTATTATTTAGGTGTGAAGGAGATGATTGCCACTGGGAAGATAGTTACTCAGTTCTCAAGAAGAGGGGCCCCACTACACAATGGTGGGCAGCACAAGGAGGCACTGGGGTCAGTCAGGAGGCAGTGGGAAAGGGAGGGTTAATGGGATTTTCAAGCAAAGGGACAAATGAGGCAAGTTTTATTAAAAAAAAAAAAATGTCTACTCACTGTTACAGAGGCTGCCCTTACTTGCCTGGTACCTGGCCCTGGGGTGGTGAGGACAGGTAGGGGTGTAAACTCTGGATTGTTAGGTTTGCCTTTAAAAAAGCACATTTGTGGGGACACCTGGGTGGCTCAGTGGGTTGAGCCTCTGTCTTCAGCTCAGGTCATGATCTCAGGGTCCTGGGATCGAGCCCTGCATCAGGCTCTCTGCTCAGCAGGGAGCCTGCTTCCCCCTCTCTATCTGCCTGCCTCTCTGTCAAATAAAATAAAAAATCTTTAAAAAGCACACTTTTAGTCAGAGTAGTTACTATCTCTAGAAATTGGGCAGCCCCCCTAGTGTTGGCCAAGCCCCAAATGGCAAAGCATCGGAGTACAGAAAATGAAAGTCAGGTCTGAGACAACTTCCTACGCATATATCTTCATCTCAGATTCTGTCTCCCCGGGAACCATATCTAGGGTGTCTTTCATCTTGATACCCACAATGCACGATGTATAGGCTCATAGTCCTCCGAATGTTGTAAGGGCAAATGCTTAATAACTGAGTTTTCAAAAAGAAAAAAAAAAAAAACTTAATCAGTGGCAGTTGCCAGTTTGCATGGTGTAATGCTTCTGTCATGGGTGATTTCAAGCCATTATTGATGTCACTGCAAGTGGAGCTGGGAAGAGATGCATTCAGTCGGTCCTGAGGAGCCCGTGGGAGCTGGCTTCAGCGTCTCACTGGCACATCCTCAGAGAGAAGGAAGATGTTTTTATGAAGCATTTCCACCAGCTAGGTGATAGCAAAACACTACATCACTAAGACTTCATGAGTTTTCCTCCCTAATTCCTTACATACCGTTTCCCACATGTTGTCGGTTTACAACCTGGTTTTCTCTAGGGTTTGTTCTAACATAATTTGGAAACTGTTTTTGTGAAGGCCATACTTTATTTAATGATTAATGAGAAAAAGACAATGTAATTTGTTTTCACGTATTTCTTTAGAAGTCTGCACTCAAAAATCATGAAGGGTAAGAAAGACTCTTAAATCACTAAAGCTTTAAATATACCTTACACAATCTTGTTTGTACAAAAATACAAGTTAAATATAAACATAAAGCAATCATGGTAATTTTATTCAAATCTGTTTCATGTGATCTCCAGTTCTATATAAAAGTTTCTCAGTTCTGTTATTTGTGAGGAGATCAGTACCAGATTGAATTACTATCTCTTGGCATTAGGCCCTTAAAAGCTTAGTTCAACATTAATCTTTCACACGATTAAATGCATTTCCTAATTAGAGGTTACCTAAATGTTGGAGAAAACAAATGAGAAGGGCAGAATGTTCATAAACCAACAAATAGCATGGCTATCATAGAACATAATACATATCATAGAACATAAATACATATCATAGAACATAAATACATCTGTAGAGTAAGTGTGTATTACATACACACATGGATGCCTGCTTACACGTGAGCCCATACACCCATGAGTGCTCACATATCTAGTCATAAAGCAAGGCCTAATGGGATGCAGTTTCTGGATCATTCTTTTAGTTGTGCATTTTTTTCCCTCCCTTGCAATCCTACCCCTCTTGAAGACAGTATGGAGAAGATGATGACCAAATTCTTCAAGGTATCTTTTTCTCAAGTGTAGTAAATTTCTCTGCCATGTCCTATGTCAAGATAATCAGCCTTTTCTGGGCCTATGTTGTAATTAGAACCTGCATCCTTGAAGACATTAATCTCAAGGCTATGCAGTAACTGAAGGGAAAATTCAAGAGATGCTTTGTTAATTTCTGAAACAGAGCTCCACCAGCACCAAAGGAAATACTTTAATACACCATTTTTTTGTTTTTGTTTTTGTTTTGGCTTTGGTTTATACCTTGTGCAATCTTACATGAGGTCTATCTGTACCATCCCCTTGACTAACTCTAAGATAACATGGCAGCAGCTTGTTGCCCTTTGAATTCTCAGTAACCAGGAATTTCTTACCTAAAATATCTAAACTCCTTAATATAGTGTTAAGAGGATTTCCAGAAGCAGGTCTCATTATTAGTGGTGCCTCTGTACAGTTTGATACCATTAAATGTCTTAGATCTTCATCCCCTATTGTCTCATACTATATTATAAATGGTACAGCTATCCTTGACTACAAATACAGGCACCAATGAAAGCTATGTTACTCTGTGCAAAAGCATCTTTGTCATGGTCTTTCCCTCAAGCTGCTGTGATACTCTTCTCTGCCAATGGAACAGAATAGCCTGGAACAGGATCTTTTGTTCCATATTTTTAATTAGAGCAATCCCTGCTACTGTATGTGTTCTTGTGAAGTTAACCAAGTGAGCAGGTCCTCCAAGCCAGTGGTGTCTTGGAAGGGGACTCCTCTGTAGCCAAAACCCTGTAACTTGTATACCAACTAGGTGATCATAATTTTCTAAGAAATATTTTACCAATATTGTCTTTTGCTTTTTAGAATTTGTAGCCACGGTGATTGGATACCAGGACTGAACAAGAATAGTCTCAATCCACCTCGTAAGCCAGTAACACTCTGACTCTGTGTTTTCTACTATGAAGAGAATATTTCCTCTGGCAGTGGCAGAACCCTCAGGAACAACATTTATTTCTCTTGGAAGATGTCTGTCATGTTTCTTAAGAATGTAGTTCCTTCCCTTTTCATTAAAGACACCATCGTGGGGCGCCTGGGTGGCTCAGTAGGTTAAGCCGCTGCCTTCAGCTCAGATCATGATCTCATTCCTGGGATCGAGTCTCGCATTGGGCTCTCTGCTAGGCAGGAAGCCTGCTTTCCCCTCTCCCTCTGCCTGCCTCTCTGCCTACTTGTGATCTTTGTCTGTCAAATAAGTAAATAAAATCTTTTAAAAAATAAAAATTAAGAAAAAAAGACACCATCTGGGAAAGTTCACTAATCTTTTATTTTGCAGTGTCTCTTCTGCTGTGCATCCTACCTAGTGAAATTTTTATTTCAGACTCCATCCTTTTCACTTCTGTAAGTATGACTGGGTCTCTTTTAGATCTCCTGAGCTTTTACTTAACTCAGTCTTTCTTCCAGCTTGTTGAGTGGATCAGCTGGAGTGCTGTCCATGTTTTATTTCTTACTCTTGATGGTGGATACATGGTGTCTTCTTTATATTACATATGTTATATTATATTACATTGGTAAATTTTACATTTCTATTTGATGCACTTTTCTACGTGTGTATTGTATTTCAAAATGAAACATTAGATGGTTCAAGAAATCATACAAGCTCCACATTCGAAACATCCCCAGTTCAGATATTTCTCATCATTTCCACCATTTCTATCCCCATCCAACCCTTCATTGTTCCTTAACCTGACAGTAGTCAGCACCTCCCCACTGGACTTGCTTCTTCTGTCCTTGCCCCTCCAGTCCACTTTGAGCTCATAGGCTAATGACATTGTTTTCAAATCCAAGTTGGATCATGTCATTCCTCTGCTCAAACCCCGACGGCCTCCCATCTAATTAGAGTCAAAGTCAAAGACTTTTTGTATCTTCTATAGCATTAAAAATGATTATTTCTATTGCAAAAAAATGATCCGACATCCTCTTATCTCGAACTTTTTTCTTCCAACGTGTTCCCTCTACATTAGCTACACTAGCCTCCTGCTTGCTCACCTTCCTCAGAGGCTTTGCACCCCATATAGCCTATGTCCCGAATACTCTTCCCATGTGGCTCCCTTCCATATTCCCATCAACTCTATATTCACATTTTATCTTTTTTTTTTAATTTTTAAATTTTTTATTTCTTTTCAGCATTTTATCTTCTTTGTGAGACGATTCGCATTTCCTGGGTTAAATTGGTGTCCTCCCATACGCACCCATATTCGCTTTTCTATTTTTTTTCTATTTTTTTATTTTTTCGAGTAGTACTTGCCACCATCAGTCATACTGTATATTTTATGCTCATTTGTTCTTCATCTTCTTCAACCTGAACATAAACTTTGTAAGGGAAATTATTTTGATCACTTTTAAAAAATTAATGGCTTGATGTTTAATGCCTGTATCATGGTCTCATGTGAAGTATGTACTCAGTAAATATTTGTTGAATGAATACTCTTAAATCATTATTCTCTACTTTCAGGTAATTTGTCTTCTTTGAAATTTAAAAAAAAAAAAGCTTCTATTGTTTATTTCAGTGGCTTGTACATAATGTGCAATTAATAGCTGTTTGTTGAATGAATGACTCCTTGCCTAGCTAGTGGCAATGTAGTCCTGTTTTCCTAATGGTTACAGATGGGGAGTAGGAGTATGCACTCTGATGTTCTATTCTTGGCTTTTTCTCTGACTGCATTCAGTATGCATGAATATTCATTAGCTGTTTATTTTGGGACGGAAAGATCAAACACTCATTTAGTAAACATGTTGGTATGGAAAACACTGGACAAGCCACTGCGGATTAAAACAAAGACCACATATTCTAGCAGGCTCCCAAAATATGCCTATAAAATGAAATGTGTCCCTGCATTCTAGGGCATGCTGCTAAGTGTGCCTTTGCATATGCAGATACTGGATTCTGCCCACAGATCAGTTAATTGCCAATACAAAGCAGCCACTGAGGACATATTTGCTTCTCTTGTAAAGGCCAATACAGTTGTGTGGGCCACAAATGAAATGCATGCTGTTGGATCTGCAGGAATAGTTTCAGAGACAGGACACAATTACCTCTTTGTCAAAATAAATTAGGGAGCTGTTGGTGTCTGTTCTAAAATCCCCCTGATTTCTCAAACAGGAAATACTGCTTGTTTTCCATGAGAATATGCTGCTGGCCAGAGAAAAACCAAAAAACTACCTTTGTACCTCAACCCTGGCACATTTGGAATGACAGCCATCATTCAGCTATCTTCATTTGTGCCTGCAAGAGCCACAGAGTCCCCAGAAGGAGAGGTCATGTGATCTTGCTGCTGGGTCGCAGTGTTCCATGGCAGTGGCTCTGTCCAGTCTTGACCCTGCTCCACGTAGGGAAAAATCTCTCTGAAATGCAATGGCCGGCCCTACAAAGAGGACTTAGAAGCTGACCGATCAGTACAGACAGTCATAGAACTCTTTCCTATTTTGTGAGGATCTACTTAAAATATTTAAGAAATATTAGAATAGGTGTCTGATCTACCATCATCAGCAGGCCCAGAAAAGTGAAGGAAGGGACTTGTCCAAAGCCACAGAACTAGTTACTCAAAGGGTAGGATTAAAACCCAGGTCATCTGACTTCTCTTACCATGGTCTTTCCACTGTGTTACTGTCACAGTCAGGGGCCTGCCTGTTAACCACCCTGGCTCTCTGATGTTCACATTTCTAGGAAGTCACCCAAGAAGCAAATTAAAAATGTAGATCTTTGGGACTTGCTTTTCAGGAACTCTAATTTGGAAAGTCAGAAATAGAGCCTAGGAATTATGCTTAAACATGTACCCTGGGTGAATTTAGTGTAGGTAATATCAGGCCATAACTTGAGAAATTCTGGTACCTGGCAGAATACCATCAGGGAAGATAGATGGTGCATAGATTAGCCCTGTGCTTATCATCTTGGCCTTGCCACTTCCGGACCAGGTGTATTTGAATGGTTTTATTTCACAGCTTCTCTGAGTCTCAGTTACCTGACCTATAAAATGAGAACTCACTAGGCTCTTGGGAGAATTGTATACATATAAGTATGTGTGTGTATGTGTAAAACACTGTGTGCCTTATGCACAGTACATGCTTAATAGATGCTAGTTACTGTTACTGATTTTCTATCATATGGTTTTAAGTATTTTTTAAGTAGCAAGTGGTATTATTGGCATTTTGGGAGAGCAGCTAAATCATTTAACAATTTCATTTACACATGTAAGTAATATAGTGTATGTAAAAATATAATATAAATATATTTCCCTTTGGCTCTACCCTAGTCTCTATTGTTTCTCCCTCAGCCCCACCAAATCTATAACAGAAAATACCTGTGTGGGAGAACAGCTATGATATCAACGAGATTGTTCATCTGTTCTTAAAAATGTTATGTTCTCTTTCCTTCCAGTGGGGCCCTAACTAGAATGGCCAATGGCATTCAGCAGGCCTGGTGAGAACTCTCACTTCTGATGGAGAGGAGATATGTTTAAGTAATTTAGACATTTCAACGTGTTTATTCCCACCTACACTGGAGGTCTTTCGGTCCAGCGAGCTTGTCAAGTGCAGTGAAAATAGACTCAACCTAGGTTTTCATTTCTATGTATAAGCCTACAGGATCCTGAAAAAGTCGACCGAGAGAGAAAGTAAATAAGGGCCTCAGATCATCCAAAATAGTGACTTGAGTGCTACTTTATCATCAGTTGTCGAAAATAACTTGATTGCAAAGAGTCTGAGGCTAGATGGTAGAAATAAACTCAAGTGGGACATGACATGTATGCCAGGGAAAGTGGAGATGGATGTCTGAGAATTTTGAGCAACTTTGGGGCTCTCTGAGTGCTTTGATAGCACACATCACCTGGGCATCAGACACTCTGTGATTGACCTTCCACTGTTTTTTAAAAAGTCTGGAGAGAAGCTTGGCTAGAGGGATGCATTTTACTAATGAAAATGTACCCTAAAGATCCCGTTCTGGCTGGTGCTGAGAGTAGTGGTGATTTCAGCACTTGCAGAGCATGAAAGGGTCTCTCTTTTTTTCTTCTAAAAATCCAGGTAGGGGGGTGCCTGGGTGGCTCAGTGGGTTAAAGCCTCTGCCTCCGGCTCAGGTCATGATTCCAGGGTCCTGGGATCGAGCCCCGCATCGGGCTCTCTGCTCAGCGGGGAGCCTGCTTCCCTTCCTCTCTCTCTGCCTGCCTCTCTGCCTGCTTGTGATCTCTGTCAAATAAATAAATAAAATCTTTAAAAATCCAGGTAGGGAGCATAGCGGGGGAATGCGGGACCATGGAGTTGAAGAAGGAAGGCCGGAATTTCAATACAGTTCCATACTTTCCCAATGTGTGAAGTTGGGCAGATTTCTTGTGATTTTGAAGGTTCAGTTTCCTCATCCTTAAAACAAGAGTTGGTCACTGTCCTTAAAGGGTAGCTTAGAATAATGTATGAAATACATATATGTAAATATATGTATATATGTATATATACATATATTACATATACATATATGTAAATTATTTAATGTGTAATTTAATTATATAAAGCACCTGAATCATAGGAGATGATCATCAGTAAATGCTTTCTGCTTCACAGCAGGATCACTGGTAATAAAAGTATCAGAAGAAGCAGGGCACTTTTCATAATGATGTGGCCTAATTCTACTTTAATCTTCTGTCTAAACTTTATATCTAAGTTGTTTGAATGATAGCCTACTCAAAAATGCATTTTCCCAACAGAAATAAATAAATGATGAAAATGTCAAAGAGAAGGAAGAGATTCAAAATAGTCTAGGATATTTTAAACACATGAAGACCAACAGAACAGGCCAGAGTATATGCAATCTATGCCTGTGCCTCAGACCTGTAGTTATTACTACACTTTTCGGTCAGTAGGTAGGGTCTCCATCTGAATCTGCTTTAAAAACAGATAATAAACCCCAAATGCTTTTATCCATTGCTAGAACTGTCAGATGCCAAGGCCCTGAGCAAAATGCTTAGATGACTAGATTGCTATCGCTCCCTCCCCAGATGGGGGTAGGATAGAGACGAGTTCCAGGTTTCCAGGGGCCAGCTGAGCCTTCCTGAGTGCACTTCACCTTCCTCTCCGGGGCCCAGTTATCCTATTGTTCATCCTCCTTTGGACCCATCAAACGTTGCTCGCTGGAAGGACGTAAAAAGTTTAGGGTCTAAGTGTCTGATGCAATTTTGTACATCTTCTCAAGACAGTATTTTTGCGGGATTGAAGAAGAGTAAATCTCTGTATATTTAACACTAAGGCTTAACTAATGAAGGATTTAATGCATACAGTTTCAAATTTTTTAAAATAAATAGCCACTTTCACACGCACACCCAAAACTGCTACACTGTATACTTATTTATAAACTTCTCTTACATACTGAGCAATTCATTTCATTATATTTTTACATCGTAATTTTAATAGCTATAAGTTATTATATCATGTTACCATTCTGAACTTGGGTCTCCTAGTTGGAAAGGTAATTGTTCCTAAGACTTGGCTTCTGAGAGCTAAATAGAGATTAATATTTTCATAGAGTAATACTTTGAGAATTTCATGACAAATTTCTTAATGTTATAGAAATAAAATTGCCAGCTCATACGGTATGCAAATTTTTGAGAAATGGTAACATATTATCAAAGTGAAGATTCCCATCCGAGTGAAAGAGAATGAACACTTTCCCACTGTTCCTGTCATGGGGTATCCTTATTAAAAGCAATCTAGAGGACACGTGGACTCATAGCACGTTTTTTTACCCGATTATGTGGCCGATCCGTGGTAATGATGGAATATCATTGCCTGCTCTGTCGAAAGGCTATTTTGTCCTCTGTTTTGTTGCCAGTGCTGCCCCTCTCACAGCTATTAGAGTCGGCAGCTGTGGACATCTGCAAGCTTGCTAAGAGTGCCGTGAGAGTATGGTGAAGGAAACAGGCTTCTCTTTCCCTCCGTACTAACAAAGACATAATTTAACAGTTTCTGAGGGCCAACGCAGTGATGCAACCCCAGTGGGTTTCCTTTAAGAAGGAAACTGCATGTGTTCACGTCTTTCTATTTTAACAGTGCAATAAACACTTACAAATAATGTTGCGATGCTGCTAGAAATAGAAGGATTCAAAGATAGGGCCTGTACCAAATGTCAGTGTGTACAAAAAATCCAATCACCATTATGATCAGATAAGGCCTCTTTCTCCCTGTGGGCAATAGGTTGTTTTTCAATATACTTTTTTTTTTTTAAAGCTATGAAAAGCAAAATCAATTCTTGCTTTATTTTTATCTGAAATACTTACAAAACCATTTTTTCCCTTCTGTAATCTGAAGTGGGAAAACCAAAACCAAACTGAAATTGCCTTTTTTTTTTTTTAATGGAAGTGCATATAATTAACAGTTGCCCCAGGTGGTCCTGTAACTTGGAGATACATGGTTTGCTTTGGAGGCCTCTGTTTTTACAGAAACAATCTGACAGGGGTAATTAGATACAAACTCTAGCATCATTTCCTCATGAAGTAATAGGAAAATAAGACAAAAATCATCTAAGTATTAAAGGCATTCGGTCTCCATTCTAGGCTCTTATCTCTTCATATGCGGAACCCTCTTCCTTAACCATCTCCATCCCACACACTGCTTCAGTCACCATGGATTTGACAATGACTGCAAATGTGTATCTCTCAAGCAGAAATTCTCTTTTTAGCTTCCCATAAATCTTAACGTCTCATCTGGTAGTTCCCTAGTTCCCAGAGAACACGACAAGTCTGAAATCCATAAGCTTCTTCCTTAAAATGGATCTTCTCCTACCCTCCCTGAGTGTAGCAAAGAGCAGTAGACACCCGATCAGGAAATCTCATCCTTTTCTCTGTCTACATCTCTTAAATGCATTCATTTCTTCACGGCCGGCCCTTGTCTGGATTCAGTTGCTGCTTCTGGTACCTGCATGGGCCTCCTCCCTACAAGCCACAAGCCACCGTAGTTAGTACCCTTGACTCCCACTCTCCCTCTCCTGCCCCTTCTCTGCCCTTTCAAAGGTCTTCTCCTAAGAACAGTGGGAGTAGTCTTCTTAGACCTCAAACATGATCACGTCACTTCCTACTTAAAGTGTTCTAAGGAATACTCATTCATTGGTGTTACTGAAAAATGTCTTGACAAGTCCTGCTCAGGCATGGGCTTTTCTGCCTATTTTACCATTCTTATTTTTCATTATTCTCTGTTCATTTTTTGGGCTAAAGCCACACTCTCCTTCTTTTGGTTTCTTGATCGCATCATGCTGTCACCTGACAGAGGCCTTTGCACACCTGCCACACAACTCCCCCCCACATACACATCCCTCCCCACCAAACCCAGGACATGCTTGTCTTTCTCTTCTGTTTATCTCTTGTCACTCTTCATCTCTCACCTCCAGCATCACGTCTTTGGGAAAACTTCGACCAATCATTCTAGGAAAGATTTCTCTAGTCTCTGCTTTCACAGAATTGCATTTCCTTCCCTCATATTACTTAGGCCAATTTTATAATTACACACGTGTTACTTGGAATTATTTGATTAATGTCTGCCGTAAGACAGACAGAAGCTCTGTGAGCAGGTGGCCTGTATTAGTTTACTAGGGCCCCTGTAACAAGTTAACGCCAAATGAGTGGCTTAAACAACAGATGCTCATTGTCTTACTGTTGCAGAGGCTAGAAGTCTGAAATCAAGGCATTGCTAAGGCTGGTTCTTTCTGAACTCTGTGACGACAGGACCTCTTCCTGGCCTTTGTCCTTGGCTTAGAGTTGGTCACCTTCTCCTTGTGTCTTCACGTCGTCTTCCCTCTGTGTATATCTGTCCAATGTCCAAATTTCTCCTTTCTGTGAGGATACTGGTTATATTTGATTAATACGTACCCTAATGACCTCATCTTAACTAATTACACATGCAGTGGCCCTATTTCTAAATAAGGTCACACTCTGATGTACTGGGGATTAGGACTTCAGTACCTAAATTTTGGGAGAGAGAACTCAACCAGCAGCAGCGGCCATGTCTGTCTTGTCCAGCTGCGTGTCCCTAGTGCTCAGCGATGTCTGAATCATAAGTGAATAGACAAAGGGTATTTCTTAGCATTCATGCAGTGACAATTATCAGAAGCAGGGATTAGATCCTTAACATGACAGGATAATTCCTGTATTATTTCTCCTCTTCCATCTTTACCATAAATTTTTCTTAAAAAAAAAAAATAGAGCAGGGATACATTCAAAGACAATTTTTTAGTACAACATCATGTAGCTAAGATGGTTACCTGAACTCAGTGATGTGACTGTACCAGAGAGACTGGCCCTTTGTGGGAACTCAGTACATTTTTATGTAAGAGAAATGGGTGGATGGAGACAATGGCAGAGATGGGGAGGAGACACTATTTCCAGTGGCTTTATAGACTTGAAAACACAGCCTGGAGAATGACCAGAGATGCCTGCTGTTCTTCATGCCTGAGACACCAAATGTGACATCGCATTTTCCAAAGATAGCCACTGCAAATCTCCCTCCCTGCGCTCTTCAGCACTGTGGTTTTGTCATTCCCACACAGACAGTCTGTCACTCCATACCATGGAAACTGGGCAGGCCTGTGACTACCTTGAACAACACAATGTGGCCAAATGGACACTATGCCAGTTTGTGCCTTCACCTGGCCCAGCAGTTTTCATTATTTTCTCTTGAAAGTCAAGCACATGTAAGAAGTGTGACTCTCCTAAGATCACCCATTGTCAGAAGACCAAGCCTCATGGAGAGGCCCATGGAAGAGGCCAGACTATATGGACAGAGGGAAGGAGGAGAGGAACAGTGGGAGGGCCAGATTTGAGTAATGAGGCCATTATGGATTCCAGCCTCACTGAGCCTGCCCCATGACTCCTACCCTAGCTGCTGTCTGACTGAAACCTCACGAGAAACCCAGAAGCTGTGGGGGCAAATAGCCCTGCTGACCTGAGTCTACCCTCAGGGCTGGTGCACAAAATATTACATTGTTGTTTTAGGAGAGTCAGTTTTCAGGTGGTTTGTTATGCAGCAGTAAGTAAGCAAAAGTGTCCAGTAAATATAAAAGCCTTGCATATAGCAGGTCCTAAATGCCTTCTTTTTGGTGAACGCATGCGTTTGTCTCCAGGGTCCAAAAAGAATGGAAGGAAAGAAAACAAAGAAAGGGATCTTTTGTGCAAGATGTGAAAAACCTCCTAGTGCAAGTTTCCTGTCAGAATGTTTTTCTTTGAAAAGCCTCCTCCACTGGAAAGCTTTCAAGACTCTAAGAGAGCTGACCTTAAATGTTTCTTTCCACTGTCAGGTCAGGCAACCAGCTTAGACCTCGGGGACTGCAGAGTCTTTATGAGGGAGTTCTGGATAGTGAGAATGAGAGGTGTGAGATAATTTTTTGGTTGGCAGCTGGAAACTGAGAATTTCATTCCTAGAAAGTGTTAAGATTTGAAGAGAAGGCATTTAGGCACTTGAATTCAGTGTGCCTCATTAAAGTGGTACCCTCTTCATCGCCCCGCCCCTACCCGAAACCTCCCTCTGGATCATTTCGCTAAGTGCAGTGTTTTTATGTAACTAATCCGAGTGATGAACAATCTGTAGTTGGAGACTGACCACAGGCAAATGAGTCAGCCTCCAGTTGCCTTAATTTTCACTTGCCGGAAAGGCCGGGGTGATAAAGAGAGGTAGTCATTCCTTTATCGATCAGTTTTACATAGGATTAAGAGAGCTTTATGCATCAAAGCAGACCCTTGCTTATAGAAATAAGCAAATCTCAGATTTTAAAATTAAACAAAACAAAACCAAAAAACCTACTTTCACACCTAAATGCAAAATTGTCCAGGTATGGGAAAAATTGTTAGGTTAGAGCTCTCGAAATATAATGCTCCATACTTACGTGTACGGACACATCACCACAGCTTTATTGTACATCCATACCCTTACTCATACCTTATGCGCGCGCACACGCACACACACACACACAAGTGCACACATACACACATCTTTTCAGAGGTTAGACCTCAACTTTTCTAACAACCCTCACATAATCCACTTCCAATCTCTTTTTTGTCTTTTAAAAATTAGATCAGGGGGTGCCTGGGTGGCTCATTGGGTTGAAGCCTCTGCCTTTGGCTTGGGTCATGATCCCAGGGTCATCATCCTAGGGTCATCATCCCAGGATCGAGCCCTGCATCTGGTTCTCTGCTCACTGGGGAGCCTGCTTCCCCCCACCCCCCTCTGTCTGCCTCTCTGCCTACTGGTGATCTCTGTCTGTCAAATAAATAAATAAAATCTTAAATAAATAAATAAATAAATAAATAAATAAATAAAATAAAAATGAGACCAGTGCACCTATTGGTAGTCAAGAGCCATGTAATTTACATTATTTACATCCAGACTAGGTAGTGTTCAAAGGCTATATCACACGTAAACATTTACAGGATTATGTCCGGAGAAGTGTAGAAGAGCTTGTAATTTTCCACACACACACACATTTTACTTTTGAAAACCTGGTAGACTAAGCATAAACTGTTCAACTATAGTCCTATATAATCTAAGCCTCGTCGTCAACCAGAACATTTTATTACTGTCGTTTGTATCTCAGAAATCACCAACATGCAAATGTCTACCCTAGGAAAATACTTAGAACTGTCTGCTGTTTCTTCACTATAAACGTGTAATCCTTTAAACGTTTTGGACTAGTGGAACACCAAGGCCCAACGGGAGTTCTGTCATACCACATGTGAGTGATTAAGAAAATGAGCTTATTTAAAGTCCATAGTCCCTCATGGTTCACCGCGGCAGGTGGGAGGTTGGGGGAACCAGGTGGTGGGTATTGGAGAGGGCACGGATTGCATGGAGCACTGGGTGTGGTGCACAAACAATGAATACTGTTATGCTGAAAATAAATTTAAAAAATAAAAAAAAAGAAAATGAGCTTATTTAAAAGAAATAATGATTATTAGTGGACAAATCAGTGGCGGTTTCATAGGCAGGTATTCTGCAAAACTTTCTGCCTGCATCTTTCTATGGCTGAATATATATTCTCTTTACTCTAAGCAGTACATCAGCAAAATGTACATACATACCTATATATGTACATATATACATATTACTATCTATATTCTAATATTATTATATTACTACATATATTACTATATATTACTATAGTAATCTATTACTATACGTATACATATATATGTATAGTAACCTTTGCAACACATTCTTGGTCATTTTCTGGTACTCTGTGTCTCTCGTTGCCAAGCTTTAGAAGTACTTTTTCTTTGAGCTTTAGACATTAGGTGATTCTGGACTCTAAGGGGTGTGAAGAGTACTGAGAAGAACTTCTATAGAAATATTAGACATTACAACCCACCTGTCTGGGAAAGTTTTGTTCTAAGATTGTCCCATGTTCCTCATCTGCATTTCTTGCATTCCAGTGCTATGTAAACTAACCTGGGCTGCTCCATGCATTCTGAGGGACCTGGTGCCTGGGCAGTTTCCTCTTACACTTAGCTGCGTAAATAATCCATCTCAGACATGACGGTCAAGGAGAAGACTCATGACCAAACCATTGAAAATCAAACCTCTTCGTCAGAGGCTCCCAGGCAGTTAAAGAAGATGGAGCAGTCTCTAAGAGGTCTTTCTGTTGTTGTCTTTCAAAGAGAATGGGAGACAGAGGGTGGTCTAGTCCCAGAGTGTAACTATGGCATCCAGCATAGCCCTTAGGAGGGTGGGAGGCCTTGGATAGATAGATACGGTGCTCTGTACCTTCATCATTTTCATCAAGGAAACAGATCTCAGTGCTGCAGACCTGAGCAAACAGGAACTCTCATCGTCTATTGGTCAAGCCCTCTTCTCCTTCTGACCATTGTTGATCCTAGTAAATGTATCAAAAAGAAGTAGCAGAAGTTTATGGACTTAAATTCTAGAAAGTTGTTCTTGGTTTTACATTTCTTAACTTCACTGTGCACATCACCTTAATGAGATAGTAGAGAGGAAGCCGTGAGTTTTGACATCAAAGAGAGTAAGATTTGAATCTCAACTGTGTCCTACTTGCAAAATATGGATAATAATGTTTTCCCTAAAGTAATGTGCTTTTTGGACTTAATGTGATGATACCCAGAGGGCTCAGCACATATTATAGTTTAATGAATTACTAGAATTGTTGATTTTCACTGGTCTTACTACTGTAGAGCTTATAATGTTCTTGTAACAGAAAAAAGTATTTCTATGGTATCAACAACACCAAATTACCTGTAAAAACATAAAAATTTCAGTAGTAAGAGATATTACTTTTAAAAAAAAAAAAGTAAAACTACAGTTTTCCCAAATATAAAAGTCTGTATTGTTTTCTAATTATAAAGCTAATATATGCTCATCATAAAATTTAAAATGATAAACAGTTAATATGGTAGAAAGTAAACATCTCTTAATTTTATACCTTCAAGACTTGGGTTTAATCTTTCAGATTTATATAAATGTACATTCACACATACATGCAGGTATGTGGACCAAGATTTTTTACTCTTTTTTGGCTGATCCAGTTTAGCTCTACAGTATGACCTAGAGATTTTTATATGTCATCACACAGAGCTCATTATTCTTTTTTTTTTAAGATTTTAATTTATTTATTTGACAGAGAGAGAGAGAATGATCACAAGTAGGCAGGCAGAGAGAGAGAAGCAGGCTCCCTGCTGAGCAGAGAGCCTGATGCGGGGTTCAATCCCAGGACCCTGAGATCATGACCGGAGTTGAAGCCAGAGGCTTAACCCACTGAGCCACCCAGGTGCCCCAGAGCTCATTATTCTTAAATCCTGCATAGTCTCCCAGTACTTTGATAAACTATAATTTCATATATTATAATGCTGGACATGAAGATTATTTCAAATTTGTAGCAATCAGAAATTATGATAAAATGAAAGGTACATGCTAGAGAATGGCTACCCATTTTTCTAATCTTTTAACAGAATTAATAAAGTAGTTTCAGCTGGATTGATATTAAAATTCTTTTTATATTAATAATGAACAAGATAACATTTTAAACATCTTAAAGCCACTTAAATGCTAACACATATTTTAAAGGCCAGAGTGTTCTTTGCCCACATCACAGCAAAAGTTTAAGCACATATTTGCAGGATATATCTTGAAAGAGAGAAATGTGTCAAAATGAGATAAACGAAGATATTTCAATGACATTTACCATCAGATGAAGTAGACATTACCATGGATGTAGGAAAAATGGAGGCACTCGAGGCATTTATTTTGGGGATTTGAGGAGAAAAAGTGACTCTAGCCAGTCTTAATGATAATCAGAAGAAGAATGTGGTATGAGAGGGTCACAAGTAAAAATGAGTTGCATTGTGAGAAATGGTTTTGTTTGCTTTTAATTCTCACAAATAGTGAAATACATTTTAGAATGCATGACAGATCTTACAAAACAGACAAGGTATCAGAAACTGACTATAGATAAATACTGTGCCAGTTTTCATTTTAAAAAATAATCACTTTAAAAGCTATAAATTAGCAAACCTGATTCTGATCACAAAGAAAAATTCATGGATAGCTTACTAACTGCCAGACTCATGAGTGTATGGAAAACAAAATGGTGTCCACTAGATACCCATGGGTGCCCATAATGAACAAATCATATTATTAATAGTCTAGTTTTTAAGTTTTTCCAAATAGGCAGATGATAAGGATTTCATCAATACAGCTTAGCAGAAATATCACCAAAAAGTCTTGACAAAGTCATGCTTGCTCTGCTGTGGGTAAGATGATGTATGAATGACCAGATTTTTAAGCTCTTTAGAAGAATGACTCTAAAGTTATTCCTTAATGGTTTTTCTTTATAAAGCTTTCATCAGTTACTTGGATAAAACCAAAAGTGAGCTCTGTTTTTTTCAGATGACTCAAGGCTAGGGAGAACAAATGGGTACAGAAACAAAACTTTTACAGAGTGATTTGAAACATGATTAGGAATTAAAAGCAAAAATCATAACCTTGAAATCTCACAGTGACTCTCACAACCAACTTTCCCTTGCTTCTATCATGCTGTTGAATTCAATGAAGGACGTAGTTCCTGTCCATATGATCGCACAAAATTTGAAATAACTGGGCTACAGTTTTAAATCCATTTAAAAATAAACTGTTCAGCCTTGGGCAGGTTAATTAATAATTTATCTTGGAAATAAGATTGAATTCCCAGTAATACTGTTTATATAAAGTAAAATGCTGACTTCTCTTCATTTTTCTTCTCCCTTGTTCCCATCAGAGTATTTATTGAAAGCCAACTTTAAGACGGGTGCTATGCCAGATGCTATAGATGTATTTTTCTAAGATAAGTGAGACAGGTGCCCTGCCACCAAAGTTTAGAATTACATAATTTTGATTACATGGTGTATTGTATAGATGAAAGACTTAAGCATAAAAGGAGATTTTTTATTTTCCATTTTTCTACTTCCCCTAACTGAGGTCTTTTTGGTAAGTTACTGAGACTGTTTTGTTTTGAAGATTTATTTATTTTATAGAGACAGAATGAGAGAGAGAAATGATTTTTAATTTTTTCATCTCCGTACTTCTAGTTATAACTTTATATCATGGAAATTTTCAAACATACACAGAAATAGACAAACAGTAAAATAAACTCTTATGTGTCCATTGTATACCTTCAACAATTATCAACAGGTTTTGCTTATAAGTAATTCTTATTGGTTTTCTTAGCTTGTTTATATTACCATTGTTTTCCCCTCTAAATACTTTTATGCTTTTGATTATGTCTTTGACCCAAAAACTACTGAGGAGAGACAGAATAGTAAAGTGGTCAAACACACACACACACACACACACACACACACACACACACACATACCCCGCCACCCATCTACCCACCCACCCCTCTCCCCTTCACACACACATTGTAATTAGACAGCTTGGTTTAAATCCCACATATCCAAATTACTAGCTGAGTAGCTTGGCACATCTTATGTAATCTCTTTCTTGCCATAAGCTTATTCGCCTGTAAAATGGTAATAATAACAGTATCTATTTAATAAAGATTTTGTAAGGATTAAATGAGCTGATTAAGACAAAAATCTCAGCATGCTGCAAGTATGTAGTAAACATTCAGTAAATGTTAGCTATTATTATTCTGATTTCTAAGTTGTTCGAATTGATTTGTTTGTGCTGGTGTTATTAATTTGTGGCTTTACGGCATTGATTATGGAGAAAGTAGGCTGCATCATGACTTTTCTTGATTCTTGATTTATTGATTGAAATTATGCTTTTGGAATAACACAAGGCAGTGTTTTGCAAATATTCTATGGGTCCCTGAAAAGAGGGTCTATTCTTGGTTTATAGAATAGAGAAATTCACTGAATAGCTATAAATCAGCCTCAATAATTATTTTATTTCCTACTTCCACATTTACAGCCTATTTGATCTTTAAAAAATTGAAGAGTCTTGGGACGCCTGGGTGGCTCAGTGGGTTAAAGCCTCTGCCTTCAGCTCAGGTCATGATCCTAGGGTCCTGGGATGGAGCCCCGCCTCAGGATCTCTGCTCAGTGGGAAGCCTGCTTCCTCCTTTCTCTCTGCCTGCTTCTCTGCCTACTTGTGATCTCTTTCTGTCAAATAAATAAATAAAATCTTTTAAAAAAAAATTGAAGAGTCTTTTTAAAGTCTCCCCTAATATACTTCATATACCTCTTGACACCTGCTTTCTTTTTTCAAGTAACCAACTAAATTATCTCAAGGGTGAAAACAAGTCACTTTCTTGTGTGCCCTGTTCTTATCTGTTGGGTGGCACTGGTTACATGCTGCAGGGATTTGCCAATTCCATTCCATTCGTCTGGAGCTCCCTTCCCACTTCCCTTCCCTTGGATAAAGGCGACACATCCTTAAAGTCTTAAGTTCCCTGATGTCCTCATATATTAGGTCTTGGTTTTAAGTGTTCCCCATAGCATCCTGTGCGTTCCTTTCTTATCACTTCTGTGATTATAGTTCTATAGTTCTTATTGATGACATGTAGAAGTCTAGCTACCTCCAAGTACTGTAAATTCATGAATGGTGGCGTTGTCCCTCTTGTTCCATGCAAAGCACTCTGCACAGAATCTAGCCACGGAAATTTAGTACCCTGGCTTTGAGGCTGAACAGCGGCGTCAGAATTCCTCTGTTTAAATACTAACTTTGCCATTTGCTAGCTGTGTGTCTTTGGGCAAGGCAGTTAGCTTTTCTGGCATTGGTTTTCTTACATATAAAATGGAGATGGTTAACAATCATCTTATGGGATCGTTATGAAGGTTGGAAGAGATGCGTTTATAAAACAAAACATTGGCAGCCATGTTCCTAGGTCCTGGGGATATGGTGATAAATGAGTCGGAAGAGGTTTTTGCTATCATATGTTTATATCCCAAGGGGCGAGTCAACAGAGGGAAAAAATGAGACAAATATTCAAGTTAAGGAGTGGTAAGTGAAATCAAAAGTAGAAGGCAAAGAAGAGGAGGAAGAAGAGAAAAAGTTAGCAATGTCAAGAGCCCGAGTGGGTTTAGATTGGTGGTTAACATACGTTGAATATTTGGGGATGTCCTTTCTGCAGATCTGGTATTTAAGCTGAGATTTGAATGGCAAAAAGGAACTAGTTATATGAAAAACTGAGGGAAGAACATTCTAGTCAGAGGGTTCAGTAAGCCTCTGCCATAGAAATGAGATTTGGGTACCTGGGGACAGCAAGAAAGCTGGTGTAGATGGAGTACAATAAGCCACAGGGAAATTATCATCAGTTTTGCCCTGTAAACACTACAGTGGGCAAGAGAGGGGAGGCACTTAAAATCCTGACCGGCCCATAGCAGGCACTCAGCAAATGGGAGCTGCTAGTGTTGTCATGGTCATGTTTTTAGTTATTTGGAACAACAAACAATGTCTGAATGAATAAATGAACGTTTGAATGGAAATGAATATGATTGCTTTCAGGGAGGATGAAAAAACTGGGTCACAGGATCATTAAGGAACTTAACAAAGCCCACGAACACTTTGCCTACTGCAAACAGGTCGAGCTTGGGGATAGAAAGGTAAACCTGATTTTGCTTTGAGGAACCAGCAGTGAACCATCACATGAAGTCAGAAGAGCCACCTGCTTTGAAGGAAGTACAGCTAAAATGGTGTATTTGTTGAGTGGATGCAGGATGTATTGTTAGTCATTGAAGTTCACTGTTCACTGGAAGTTTGTTGGGATAGCCTAACTTTAACAGTCTTCATCTCTTCTCTGTTGGGTAACATACCCCGCTTTTCTTCGGAGTTACCCTCTTTCTGTACTCAGAGTACTTGTGATGTTAGTGGGACAGTGTCTTGCTGGGGTGTGGCCATTTCACACATTTGCATGTCTTACGGACAAGGTCAAAGACTATATGATACAAACTTATCTTTTATCATAAGCCAATTCTGGACCTTTAGATGCAACATTTGAGGGAAATATTCTTTTCCACTGGATATTGTTAAAGTTTTGTGTCCCCTTACAGCCCGCTATTCCTGGTCACGCTGCTTGGAGGAATGAAGAAATAGATAAGACGGAGAGTGGTGGGCAGCAAAGCAAAGTCTATTGAGCAAGAGTACAAAGCTCCCAGAGAGGGAGGGGGCCCGAATGGGTTGCCCCCAGAGTTTATAAGTTTAGGAGTTTTTATGAGCTCTTTTTGCAGAACTTTCTTAAGCAATCAGGGTGTGCTGATTCGTGCCCATGAGGGCTCTGGTCACGTATCTGTCTACTTATTAGGTCAATGTCCACAAGCTGATAGTCTATTTTTTTTTTTCTTGCTGACATCCAGGAGCTTAGGTCTTAACTGCTCCCCTGGCCCATGATTTGACAAATGCTTTTGTGATGGATTGTCTTATTTTAGGACTTTCTAAAGAGGTCATTTCTGCAAAGTCTACAAAGCAGAATGTCAGCGCGGTCGTGTCTAAGCTGCAAACCAGGAGGATGTCAGTGCCTTTTTATTTTAGCTTCCTGGCTCCATATTTCCTTGTTGGGGACCCTGGTCCTGACTACCTAACCGCCCAACTAACTCCTAACAATATGATATAATTGTGAAATTGGCAACGACTCTGTGGCCTCAAAAGGAGCTTCAGCTTAAAAATGGAGGCAGGAATGAAGTCAAGGCTTAAACACGGAAGTACCACCGAACACATTGGTGAGCGCCTACGTACCACCTTGCCTAAATGCTCCTAAACACTCATGTATTATCGATACAATAAATTCTACTTAAGCTCTTCTGTCACTTACAACAGAACAAGTCTCTGTTGGAAGAGAGGTTTTAAAAGATGGGTAATATTTAGACATTGAAACGAAGATTAGGGAAAGTGTGAAAAATACCTAAATCATGCTAAATGCTGAACAAATGTAGAATGGCTTTTTATATAACCTGTCAGATGTGGCTTTCCATATATGGGCTTTGGGAGTTGATTATTAGTTTTTCTTAACAGAAAAGGTATGGGGGGGCCTTCTACAAGTTAACTCTTGTATCCTTTCCCTTAAGTGCTTTTCCTTAATAGCCTCTCTGCTTACCCTAGTCGCTTAAAAACTTCAAGAGATCATGTCAACGCAAAACTTGCATCCAACTGAAACAGGCAGGGTAGGCTTTATTCAAGCTGATTGCCTTAGGTGGGAGAGGACAGAGCTGGGTTTGAAATAAACTCTGCTCAAACAAAACAGAAGGGTTTTGAAAACTACCATGGTGGGGGGTGGTTGTTTTAGGCCACCAGCATTTGTTAATTGACCTTACCAGAGGAGAAGTAAACATGATTGTATCTTCATGTATCTTTTAAGCTAGGAGGGAGGGTGGCATCACATTTGGACCTCTCCCCCACGATGGACACTCCCCAGATGCAGGCAAATTCCCTCAATGTTTACATTTCAAAGGCTCCTAGGTCCTTGTGAAAAACAATCCCAAGCAGCGACATACAAAAGATCTGTCTCTTGAAGGAACAAAGAAAGATTTAGAATTACAGGTCTTCTAAAGAAAATGCTTCAGGAAAAGGGAAGTCAGCAAGAAAACTCCTGTTTGATTGAGTTGAGGGAAATGTTCAAGCAGTCTTGGTCCACCAAAATGAGATGCCCTGAACATTTCCCCTGAGCAGTATCTTTGTGTGCTCAGCTAAAGCAGCTGCATAAATGAATTTAGCATCTTTTTGGATTTGCTCACGTTAAAGCTATTGGAACTGGTTCCATTTCCCTCGGAACATAAATTGAGCCCCATCCTGGATGCAGCTCTCTTGCAGGATTAGACTGGTTACAGAGACATTTTGTCCTCCCTGGACAGAAATTTCCATACCATCCCTACCTGTGAAGTTGAGAAAGTAACTATTTTGCATAGCAATTGCAAGGACAAGAAAAAAATAAATAAAAACATGCGCACCCACACATATGTGTATAAAACAGCTGACAGTAACTGACACCTAGTAGATACTCATTATTTAAAGAGTTACATTTTGAATTAAAGAGTATAAAGAACTGTGTGATTATTGAAGCAGAGGTTATATACGGAGGTCCCTGGGCTGAATTTTGCTTTGCTTATTGTACGGATGCATGTTTTTTAGTTTTATAGATTTAGATTAGTTGATAATATTTTTAAATTAGAGGATTCCACAATCTAAATTGAACTATTTCCTTTTTGATGGATGTTTAGATTGTCTCCACATTTTTGTTAATGTAAACAGTGCTTGAACATGACTTCCTTTAGAGACCATTGAGTGTCTCCCGGGTAGATTCTGTGATGTCAAACTGCTAGACGACAGGGAACAGGCATTTAACATTTTAAGGGATATGACCAAATTGTCCTCCAAAGCACTTAAACTGATCTACAGTCCCACCAGCTCATGTAATGGTTCCTAGTTCCTTGTAACTCCTTTTAGGTTTTATACTGTTTTTTCCCAATTTAATATATTAAAATTTTATTTCGTTGCTTTGTTTTATACTTTCTTGAGGACTTGTGAGGCTCACCTCTTTACCTAAACTTTTTGGTGGTTTGTGTCTCCTTTTCTGTGAATTCTCTGAATCTGTTCTTCTTCAACCTTTCTGTGGAAAACTCCAGATTTTTGAAATGTTCTTCTCTTGTGAAATATTCCCCATCTTCCCACCTACGTCCTCTCCAACATGGTCCTAGTTAATGACTTACATCATTGTTTTAGTCAGTTTCTTCCCTAGATCCGTAGGGGCCTATTTAGCCAGAGCGGCCCCACCTCAATTGAACAGCCATTTTGTTGTTTATGCAGTAAAACTTAAATTGATCCTGCCCCGCCCCCCCCAAAGGGAACTTATTTAAAAGCAAGTCCAGGAAACCAGTCCCAGGTAAGAAAGCCCAAATACAAGGGTGGGTCAGATCAGGTGGAGATAACAGCCGGAATGCAGGGATGAGTCGGGTCAGGTGGAGACATACAATCAGTAAAGCGTGTATACTGTCTCCCTAGCTAGCAAGGAGTGTGGGCCCCGCCTTTTGGGCACCAATTCTCACCAAGGTGATAGGCTAGTTCAAATGTCTGCTATAGGGTAACTTGTAATTCAATTGGTCACTTATGTGTGACCTAGCATGACTGTGCATATTTCTCTATGTGTTACAATCTCATTGGCCACCTGTGTGTGGCCAGGCCCAAACACATGGCCTTTGCTCTATAAAAGTTAGTCTGTGAGGCAGGGAGGGGTCGTGCTCTCTGTAAGAGGCATGGCTCTGGCTGGATGGTTTGATTCTCAATGCTTGGTGCGAAATAAAAGCTTTGCTTGACCTTCGCTTTGTATCAATCTCGCTCCTTTAATCACGGACCCATTATTGGGGGACCCAACATTGGGGACCCAACAGATCCACACGGTGGAATCTGTTTCATCCTTAACACATTTATCAGATGACTTTCATAAATGTCAGTGACACCTGCCAGCACAAGAATGCCAAAAAGAATGAACTTCCTGGATTTGAGGGACTAGGTTAATAAAATAGAAGAGGTGGGGGATATGTGGGAAAGAAGCATTGCTGTCCTCTCCATTTTGAGGAGAATAAATCTGAGGTATAGTAAATGTTTGTTCAGTGACTGAGTACAGGGCAGCTTTGGATAATGGATTATTACAAATATAATCAGTCCACATTCTTGTATGCCTCTAATCAAATTTGCCCTTAATGACAATGAGCTGATTGCGGGGCCTGCTTGCTCTCATTATGTTAATCCTCTAGGAGAATGTGTATTTGATGGAGCACTTCAAAGTGTTTTTTGTAAGCTTTTTCCTTGGTCACCCTTAATGCCTTGGCTGATGAAATGAGGGAGAGGGGCTTTGCTTGCCTGCTTTTAGTTTGTTAGTTTGTTTGGTTTTCCACCTTCGTTCCCAAGCCAAGCCAGTTATTTTCCTTTCCCCATTTTGCACTTTCCAATTCAAAGAGAAGAGAGGGAAAAAATAGAATATCGAGTTGTCAGCAAACACTCTGTCTTAAATAATTGAATAACAAGCACTATTATCCCAAAATACCTCCAAAAAAAGATGTGCAGCAGATAAAGAGGAGAACAAAAATCTCTACCTTCTACAGGGCAAACTAGGTGACAGGCTGAAACTTCACATTCACGACAACATGCAAAGCACAATATCCACATCCATGCTTTATATATGCTTATTTAACACCGATGGCAGGTGCAAAATAGACCATCGTTTCTGAGATGCTTCATGTCTGCGTTCAACTAATAGGCCTGGAGAATACATGCGAGCATAGCACGACTCTGTCTTCCATCCCAGGATTTAATCTTTTCCATTGCTTATTCAATTGGAAACTAAGTCAATTTACAAAGTGAAGGGAAAGAAATAGCCCATCCTTGAGTGGATAGCTCTGGTTTAAGTGAGAATTGTTTACCCTGGGTTATCGAAATGCTCTGTTCCGCCCTATTTTAAATAACTTTCTGCGACGTCTCCTGGGACAGCATGCCAGTTTCAAGACTTGCCTATTAGGAAAACCTTGCTGATATTCAGCCTAAGTCAACAATTTCTCTTTTTCTCTAATTGTTCCTTCTCTCTCTCTCTCTCTCTCTCTCTCTCGGGCTCCTCGATGACCCGCAGTGAGTGTAAACCAGCGAGGCTCCTGCTACCTTTCACTTTCTACCACCTCCCGTCTGTTGATTTCCATCTGAAGATTCACCTCTTCTTCCCATGAAACTGTCCTTTCCTCGTGAGACGTCTCATAACATATACTCTCTTATTAATGTCTTTAGAACTACAGAATGGTAGCGTTGGAAAGCCTTAGAAAGACTTACGGATCTCCCCTTTTCAATTTGTAAATGAGACGGATGTAGTCCAGGTATGCCGCATGATTGACCAGCCACGTGAGTAGCTGGTGAGAGGAGAGCAAGAGCTGAAGCCTGAAACCCTGGTGTAGAACCAAAAAAATGCCCACAGGCTTCAGGCACCTGGTATAAATAAGTGAAGTGAGTTGGGCGTATGACCATAGTTGGAGGGTTGGCTGGTGAAGCAGGGATGGCCTGGAGAGCTATGCCCCGTGCGAAGGAGGCAGCTGTTAGTCAAAAATCACTTTTGTCAAGTATTCTGAGCCTGCAGGAAAAAGCTGGATTCAGGATTGTTGTGTGAAACACCCTGACTTTAAAAATATTTTCAATTAAGAGCACATTTGAAAAAATATGTTCAATTAAGATCACATTTGACCTTGAACAACATGGATTTGAACTGAGTGGGTCCACTTACATGCAGATGTTTTTCAGTAAATACACATACAGTATTGTGAATGTATTTTCTCTTTCTTATGATTTTTTTTTCTTTTTTAAAGATATTATATATTTATTTGTCAGAGAGAGAGAGCACACAAGCAGGCCGAGCAGCAGGCAGAGGCAGAGAGAGAAGCAGGCTCCCTGCAGAGCATGGAGCCCAATGCGGCACTCAATCCAGGACCCTGGGATCATGACCTGAGCCGAAGGCAGCGGCTTAACCAATAGAGCCACCCAGGCATCCCTAATTTTCTTAATAATGTTTTCTCCATATACTTTATCATAAGAATACCATATGTAATATGTACACAAAACATATGTTAATCAACTATTTATGTTATCCGTAAGTCTCCCAGTCACCAGTAGGCCAGTAGTAGCTATGTTTTGGGGGAGTAAAAAGTTACATGCAGATTTTCGTCTGTGCAGAGGGTTGGTGCCCCTAGCTCTTGCCGTCGTTCATGATCAAACGTACTTTAAAATACTCTGCAGATAAAGTAAGATGATTGAATCCAGCCTGCAGAGCAGTAGTTTACAAATAATACTACAGAATTTCATAGGATTTCTACATTTGTAGAATGATATTAAGAAATAGAAGTATCCTGATACTTACAAAATCCACCTATTTGAGTTTATGGCTGTGGAAATTAAAAACAAAAGGAAAAATATAATAGCTTAAATTATTGGTCTTCCAATCCCATGTTATGGCCACGTAATGACAAAGTAGACTTCCCTCCCACCTCACTTTAGCCTTGGTTCATGTTCTGCTTTGGCTGATTACTGGTCAGGCAGACATGACACTGTCGGAACTGGAAAGAGCTTGTATGATTGAGCCTGGTCTTTTGCATTGCAACTGTTGGCAATGGGTAAGATGTGCCTTAGCTAACCCTGGCTCAGGGAGGATGAGTGACCTCTGGAACAGACCTAGACTCACACAGTAGCTTAGAGCCAAACCCAGGTGAAGTCAGCCAAGATCAGCCAAACCCCAGCCAACTGCTCAGACGTGTTCTTAAGGAAGAAAGAAATACTTCTTTTAATCTATTACAAGTCTATGGTTTTGTATCACACAGTAATAGCTAAGTCATAGATTCTCAGTAACTCATTACACAGTTGAAGATACACAGTAATTAGATGGCAGAATCAGAATTAGGTCAGGGCTCCAGAATGTGGATCCAGTGTATTTTCTACTCTGATCTCTGATCTTTCTACTCTTAAACTCTCTGATCTCTCTGTCACTTCCTCCGTATTTCCTACAGTCTATTTGTCACACTAAAGCTGGCAAAATGGGGCTGATCTTTGAGTCGTCTTTGCATAATTTTCTTGCAGGAATGATTTCAGTCTTTGTATACACCTACCAGAGCTTTGAATGGAGTTTTGAGATTTCCAGAGAGATAAATGAAAATAATCTAGCTTGAATGCTGCTAGACAATTAAGTTTTGCACAACCAGAATTTGAATTTACATGAAATTAAACCAATCTCTGTGCAAGATGGAGTAGTTCAGAATTACCACTAATTTAATTGAGGTTGCTTAAATGGCTTGTAATCGGTATGATTTTTGCCAATTGCTTGCATCTTCAGCAAGGTAATCAGAACCCACTCAGCAATTTCTACCTCCAAATCAATTAAACTGTAAAACATATTCCTTTTATTTTAAGAAAGTTTTGTGGTTTGGATTTTACTTTATTTACAATTAAGTCTTTATTGCATTCTAATTTACTTGCCTAGAAACATTCATGTAGTTTTTTTTTTTTTTTTTCCCCTTCAACTCTTCATTCATTTTTCCCAGTAACAGATTCTGTGAAGATTATGCCCTCTTTTGGGCTACCAAAAATAATACCAGCCTCTTAAGGTTGTGACCAGGTATAAATTGTTAGACATACATATACTCACAACAGCAGTAGGCATATTGTGAAAGCTCACTATTAGCAACATTTTTTTCTTGCTGTTGTTATAATCTGCTGTTAGGCTTACCTTTCTGGTTCCACCTACCTGTCTTGAAAGTAGCATTGAGGAGAGCCTGGGTGGCTCAGCCGGTTAACTGTCTGCCTTTGGCTCTGGTGGTGAATCCAGATTCTTGGGATCAAGCCCCACGTGGGCTCCCTACTTAGTGGGGCAGCTGCATCTTTCTCTGCCATTCCCCTTCTTGTGCTCTCTCTATTTGTCTCTCTCTCTCTGTCAAATAAATTTTAAAAATTAAAAAAAAAAGTAGCTTTGCTAAGATTTAATAAAGATGAGCTTGGGGTACATGGCTGTGGAATAAATTTCCTACTATCACCCCTCATTGATGCCAAAAAACACATGGACATTAGAAGCTCCTTGACTATGATTCTAAGTGACATCCGTGGCCCCGGAAATGTAAGTGATGACATTTACCTATCAGAGGTGATATGAGTGACGAGAAAGGTCCATGAGAATTAGAAGTTTCTCTTTTGAAGAATTTGAGAAATAAAATATTCCCCTGAGAGAGCTTAATATTGTTCAGGACAGTGCTTCTCAGACTTGGATGTGCACACAAACTCTCTGATGATCTTGTCAAAGTGCAGGTTCTGAGTCATTTTTTTGCAATGGGGCTTGAGAGTCTTCATTTCTAACAAGTTCTGATGATGCCAGTGCTGATGGTCTGTGGACCACGTTTTGAGGAGGTAGTTCTCAAACCCTAACATGCATAAAAATCACCAGGGGCACTCATCAAATGCAAATTTCGTGGACTCTTCCCCAGGGACTTTTACACAGTGGATCTAGGAATTTCCATATCGAACAAGTCCCTGAGCTCAAGAGAACACATTCTGAGAAATGGTCTCAAGGCCTTGAATCTGTGGAGGGGCAGGTGCCTCCAGGATTGTCACCTTCTAAGTCCTGAAGTTGATCTTCAGAAGAATGCTTTTACAGATGGCTAATCTGTTGTACTAAATTAACAAAAAGAGGGAGAGAGAGAGAGAGAGGAATTGTGGTTTCATGTGTAAGCAGTTTTAGAACACTAAGCCAGTAGTGTGAAAATCTCTCTTTACTGCAGGCCTTTCAGCCTCTCGCATGTGATCATGTATATAAAGACATTCCCCACTTGTTATTTCTGAGATGCCAAACATCATTTCCCAGAAGAGTGTTTTTAGAAACACGACTTGGGAAGTGCCACCCTTAACTGGTTTGGCTCTGCTGCTCCTTCCTGAAGAGAGAATAAAATGAGCAGTGGCTGTTCAAATGCTGGGCTCCAAATCTGGGAAGATTGCTGGCCCGTATAGTTGCTGCTCCAATGAAACGATTTTCTTTTGGGACAGTGGACTCTCACGGACAGGATTCTCCGGAACACTCAGTTTTCTCAGAAATGTTGTTGAGGACGTTTGTGTCGTACATTAATGTTTAAATTAATAATCTAGAAGGTGTTTTCCTAGGTGGGGCCCTGTGTATTCCTCTTAGTGTCAAATAGGCATATCAAATCAGATAATGTCAACAGGAGGGGACAGAGACTTTGTGAATGTACAGGGTTCCGTGTGGGTAAGCAACTTTTTAAATGATTTCTAAATCAGAATGTATAAAAATTCAGTGGATTTATTTATATACCCATCTAGCAGCACCCACACACTTATTCCACCTTCTGCTTGTTAACAAGGTGATGTCTCCATGTTTCTTTCTAAAGCTAGTCCCTTCACTATGTACTAGACTCCAGCCCTGTCACCTCCTCGAGGGCAGAGTTCCAGAAATTGTCCTCTCTCATTCCTACATCATTGTTTTCATTGGCTCCTAAACACATTGTTAATTCTGTTACCTTGAAAAATAAAAACTTATTTGCTGTTTCCCTGTATTTTAAAATATTCCTAAAAAGTCACCTATACTACCTCTGTCTCTAATGTCTTTCCTCAGTTGTTTCCTAAGCTCACTCTAACTGTGCATTTCCTCACTGTGCAACTGAAGCTACTTTTGCCAAGATCACCACTGGTCTACACCTTGCTAATGACAGTGGACAGTGATATTCTCATCTTATTTATCAGGAGCATTGGATATATTTGATTGCTCTCCACTTCTTGACATAGTGTTCAGAACATCACATTCTGGATTTACCTCCTATTCCATTGGTGACTTACTTGCAGTTCCTTGGAGAATTTTTCTCCTTTTTCTAATCATTTTAATGTTGAGTGTCCAGAATCTAACTTTCTTTTCTTCCTTCTCTCTTCGTTTCCTTTTTCTCAGCTTCCCTTCTCTTTCCTTTCATTCCTTTCCTCCTCTTTTGTATATATGCTCTCTCTTGGTGATTCGTATCCTGTCTTACAACTTCCAGTATTTTTGGTATATTGCCATTGTCAAAATTATATCTCTGTCCCAGACCTTTCTCTTCAACTTCTCATGCTTGTATCTAATTGCTCATCATCTACACATGGTCACATAATTCAATCTATCGAACCAAATGCATCCCAAACCTAACACCCCACCATACCCTTCAAATCCACTCCACCCACAGTCTGCCACATCTTAATTGTCTCCAAAATGCTTGATGAATCTTGACTCCTTTTCTGCCTCTCATACCCAACATCCACTCCCCCAGAAAATCCTAATGGCTCTAACTTAAAAATATCCACAAAATGGCTACTTCTCCACACTCTCATTCTCTCTCACTGACACTATTTCTTTAGGCTCCTAACTGGTCTCCTTGCTTCTCTCCTTGTCTCTTACAGTCTATATTCAACACAGCAGCTACAGTTATACTGTTCTGGAAGTCAACTTGTGTAGCTCCTGTGTTTAAAATTTTCCAATAGCTTCTGATTTTACAGAGTAAAATGAAATGGCCTGAAAGACTCTATGTGGTCTCATTCCCACATCATTCTTTTCTGAACTGATCTTATAATGCTGGCACTTTGGACTTCTTGGTATCCTTCAAACATGCTGCACACATATCTGTCTTAAAGTTGCTACACCAGCTCTTTCCTCAGTCTGGAACATCCTTGTCCTAGTTATCCACAAAACTAACTTCCTCGTGTTTTATGTCTTTACTAAAAGATTACTTTATTATTAAGAACACAATTTAATAATAATAATAATAATAATAATAATAATATTACAATAAACACTGTATTTATTGTTGCAAAGCATTTACCATCTGCGGGACTCTTGGTCAGCCTTAGCATTATATTCTTTTCCTTATTTCTATTCCATTCATCACCTTATGCTGTACAATCTAATTCTTATTCATTGTTATATATTTTTTTAAGATTTTATTTATTTATTTATTTATTTGACAGAGAGAGAGAGAGCGAGTGAGCACAAATAGGCAGAGAGGCAGGCAGAGAGAGAGGGGGGGAAGCAGACTCCCGGCTGAGCAGGGAGCCCGATGTGGGGCTCAATTCCAGGACCCCGGGATCATGATCTGAACCGAAGGCAGACGCTTAACCATCTCAGCCACCCATGTGCCCCTTATTCATTGTTTTAAATCAGCATTATTGAGTTATAATTTACATACAAAAAAATAACCATTTTAGTGTACATGTTAATGAGTTGAGACAAATGTATAGGTGCATTCATATATATATATACCATCTCTGTCAGATTTAAAACTCTTCTATGTTTTCCTCCCAAAGTTCTCTTTGCCTTTTCCCAATTTCATCTCACATCTCCCACCAGAGTCAATGTTTGATCTGTTTGATAGAGTTGATTTTGTTTTTTATCTAGTTTAATATAAATGGAATAGCACAATATGTGGTTTTTTCTGTCTAGCTTCTTTCATTCACCATGATGTTTATGAGAAGTATTCATGTTTTGTATATCAGTCGTTTATTCATTTATGCTATTTAGTAATATTCCATTGTGTGAATTTTTAATAATTTATTTATACATTCATTTGTTGTCCACCATTTGGAGTGTTGTCAGGTCAAAGCTATTATGAATAAAACTGCTATGAAGATTTTTGTACAAGACTTTCTGTAGAGGTACATTTGCATTTCTCTTGTGTAAATGCCAAGTATTGGAATGCTGGTTCATAATATAAGAATGTATTTATTTTTTTAAGAAACTGCAAAGTTGTTTCAAAAGAGATTAGACCATTTTACATTACTACCGGCAATATATAAGAGTTCCAGTTGCTCTATATTTTCACCTTTACTTGATATTAGCATTTATTATCACTATCATTTTGTTGCTCTAATGGTATGCAGGGATATCTCTTTGTGGTTTTAATTTGCATTCTCCTTCTAACTAATGATGTTGAACATCTTTTCATGTGCTTAGTGTGTATTCATTTATCTTCTCGTATGGGGTGTCCACGTCTTCTGTCCATTTTTTAAATTAGGTTGTTTGTCTTTGAGCTGTAAGAGCTATTTATAAATCTTGGGTGCAAGCCCTCTGCCAGACAGATACATTTGTCATTATTTTCTCCTAGAAATGAGTTGGAAGGCAGCTGAATGGCTCAGTCTGTTAAGTGTTTGCCTTCAACTTAGGTGATGATTCTAGGGTCCTGGGATTGAGCCCTGCCTTGGAGGGGGGGTTCCCTGCTCAGTGGGGAGTCTGCTTCTCTCTCTCCCTCTGCCCTCTGGCTCATGCTCTCTCCCTCTCTCTCTCTATCTCAAATAAATAAATAAAATCTTAAAAAAAAATAAACATTGGGAAGAGTAATGCCGTCTGGGATAGAATTGAGGAAACATAAGTTGACTATCTTAAACTAAAGACCTATGATCTTGAAGCCTTTCCTTGAGTGTTGAGTTTTAAAAACCAATATTTTACTTCCCTGTCAGAAAGCCTTGTTCATTTGTTTGCTCATTTTGGCCACTTTGATTCTTCTGCTCAGCAAGGCAATATGTAATTATGCCAGTGCAAGTCTGCTGGTGATGCCTTCAAGCCAGTCCACCCTAATATCCCCTTACAAAGCCTCTTCATTAAAAAGTAAGTTATCTCAGAGATGATGGCATCTCCTCAGGGTGTAGAATATCCATCTTCTTTTAACTTTTGCAAAATTGCAGAGTAAGGAAGAAATCTTCAGGACAGTGAATCCATTTCATAAAATGGCTCCCACAGTACCTTCCCTTAAGAGGCTCTAGGCAATATCAGCATTCCATGGAGGCTCCAGGTCACTGGCAGTATCCCCAGTAGGATAAGAGTCTCTGCCAAATGAATGTGGAAATAGACAATAGCCAAACCATACTGAGTTTGTCTCCATACTAGAGTAACATACCAGATTTGCTTTCTAAGTTGAATTTCTTCAGTTGGATTGAGTTGTCAGAGTGGAAAAGGAAGGAAAAGATACAATTCAAAAGTTAAAGAAAAGAGAGTAACTGCTAATTATAGCATTGAACGAAAACAATAGTAAATGCAGAGAACATGCCAGCTCTGTATCACTATATTCAAAACTAAAGACAGTGCCAAATAGTTAGTAGATACATATATAATGTTTGTTGAATGTCATCAAGCTAAATTTTGACTAGGCACCAGTCACTGTAGGATCTTTACAGACACTATTCCATTTAGTTCTTACTCCCCTGAACAAAGCATGCATTAGTCAATGTTAACTTTAGTTTTACAAATAAGAAAATTGAAGTTCATAAGGTCAAATTACCTGCCCCAGTTCACACAGCTGTAGAGTCGAAATCAAAACCCAGACTCTCTAACGTGTAACCACCGTGCAAAATTACCCAAAAAGTGAAAGGGTAACATTAATGTTTTTATTTACTGTACTTAACAGGAATTCTACACACTTATAAGTGCATATACACACAGGGTGCCTGGGTGGTTCAGTTGGTTAATAAACAGCTGCCTTTGGCTCAGGTTATGATTCCAGGGTCCTGGGATCAAGCCCCACATCAGGTTCCGTGCTCAGCAGGGAGCCTGCTTCTCTCTCTCCCTCTGCCTGCCTCTCTGCCTACTTGTGATCTCTCTCTATCTCTCTGTCAAAATAAATAAATAAAAATCTTTTTTAAAAAAGTGCATATACACATAACACGGCACTATTAAGTTTTGTACATAAAACCTGTAAAGTACCTAACTTTCTGAGTTTCTTTGTATACAGTCCAACTTAACAAGTAGTAAGAGCATATTTTTAATCATGAGTCAGTCAAAAACGTTTATTAAGTACCTATTTTACTCTTTGCTTTTGGAGTAGCTATTAGAAGGAATGTATATACATAGATATATATACACATACAGGGAGACAAGGTCTGCTACACCCAGAATGACATTTTCATATTACATGCTTAGGGTCTGGCTTCTTTCTTGGCGCATTGTAGTGCCCAATAACTTATAGCTACCACAGTTTTATTGTTTTCTTAATGATTTTATTGCTTATTACTAATGCATTGTTATAACTCAGTACCATTACATGTGTATATATGCGTGAACTTGTTTGGGGGGCACAAAATAGCTAAAAATCTCTGATTTCCTGTACCTTACATTATAGTTGGGGAAGAAGATAATATACAGAATGAATTAGTAGGTCAGATGGCATTTTTACATGAATAAAATAAAAGGAGTGGGAATATATAAGAAGTAATGAAGAGGAGGGTTCCATTTTAGTCCAAGGTCAGAGAAGACCTTACTAAGAAAGTGATGTTTCAAGATTTAAAAGAGATGAGAAAAGAAATGGTATGCATTCATAGAAAGCAACATCCCAGACAGAAGAATTCAGACTTCAAAAAAGAGGTCCCTCTGGTGATAAATGCTTGGAATTGTCAGCATATAAACAGTATGTAAAACCAAAGGATGGAATGAGGTTGAATAAGAAATGAGTGAGATGGAGAAGTCCAAGGACAACCATGGGGGCTTTCCAATGTTGAAAGGGCCCGAGAACAGAGCAGCAGGGGTGGCCAGTGAGAGAGGTGGAAAATTAGGTGATAATGGTGGCCTGGAATCCACAGAACAAAGTGGTTTGGGGAGGAAGAGATGATGGAATGCAGTTACTGTCTCCAATCTCCCCTTTCCAACCCATTCTCCGTAATGTAGTGAGAATGGTCTTCTTAAGTGAAAGTCTTATTGTATTACATTCTTTCTTAAAATACTCTGTGAACCCACATTGCCTATAAAATAAGGTTTCGTCTGCCTAACCTGTCTTATAAAGAGCTTCAGAAACCCAATTAATTACTTCTCCAATTTCGTCTCTTACTACATCTCTCTTTAATTTGTTCATTCAGCAAACTTTCTAAGTACCTCTTACATTCTAAGCACTCTTCTGGATACTAGGCAGAGAATAATATGGAAGGCAGACAGGATCTCTACCCACATGGAATGGACATTTTATAGGGTATGGGATGAATAGATAGTAAGTAAATAAATGAGTAAATGAGGTAGATAGTTCCCTGCTCTCTCCCCAACAACAGTGGAGCTTGAGAAGTTGACCAAAGTGCTCAGTTGGTATTTGTTGAATGAATGACTGAATAAAGGTGATTTCAGATGGCAATTGGTACTATAAAGGAATTTGGTAGGGAAACTCATTGGCGACTGAGAGCAGGCTACTCAGTATGATCATAGAAGACATAAGACCTCTTATTTTAATCTCTAGCCATATGGAACTTCTTTCAGTTTGTTGAGGATACCCATGTTCTGTTCAGTCCCTGGGGTTTTGAAGATCCTATTCTTTTTGTCAAGGAATGCTCTTTCCCTCCTTGTTCTCATAGCTGGTCTTTGCCTAGCTAATTCTGACCTTTTCTAGTTGAGCATTAAGCTTATAACTCCTCTAAAAAGGCTTTCTGTATCCATCAACTCTTTAAACTAGGTTAGGTGCTTCTTGTAATTGCTTGAAGCATTCCGTCCTTAGCTTGATGGTAGCTCTTACCTTGCTGTATTTTCACTGATAACCATGCATAAGAGGAAATCGTAGAGAGGGAAGGAAACTGCTATGATTAATTACGGATGTGGTGCTTTTCTATGGTTTGACAGCAGAAGAAGTCAATGCAGGCTGGTTTCTGCACTGGTTGTGCAGTCTTATTCCTTTCATGGTACTTTGTGTATTAGAGGATTTTTTTCCCCCTTAACTGCCAATCACAGGCAACTAATTTATCTATTGGCTTCTTCTGTTTGTTTACTTGTTCATAGCTGGCTTTATTCCAAATGATCTCTGACATAGAACAAGCATCAATGCCCATCAGTACCTATCAAAGCAGAACTGTAACATTAGTACGCCTAGGATTTACATTTTGATTTTAGAGAAGGAAAATCCTTAATCGTTTGTCTTTCCAAGTGGTTTTAAACTTGTATAGGACCATGAGACCTTTTTGTTTGTTTTGTTTTGTTTTGTTTTGTTTTGTTTTAAATCTGATGAATTCTTCTCCCTAAAAGAAAAAAAATGCATATTTCTCTCTTTCCACACAAAATTTTATATGCAAGTTTTAGGGATTTACTGACCCCAGAAGCTGTTTATGTTTAAGATCCCCTGATAGATCTCAACCTTTAAGCTTGAAAGGCAAGGAAACTTGGTTTTGCAAATTAGGGTCATTAAAGAAGGAACAGACTTTTGAACTGAAAGGTCATGCTGTCATTCTGGTTTGGGAAAGGAGATGGACATCCCAGCTCTACCTGGATGGTAGAACCCATGAGTAATGTATGTGTTAACGGAGCCTATCCTCACGTCCTCTAGTGGGAGGAAAGATAAAATTGGTTCTCTTCAGAAGAAGACAAGGGGTCTCATCCACCCAACTGCTGAAAGACAGGCGAGGTGATGCAGGCTGTAACCGGAAGTGCAGCTTCCAGGACCCTCTGGGAGTTCAGCCAGTAAAGACAAGTTGATTTGACTGCTGACCCACTTGCAGTATCAAACCACCCAGATTCATTCAGGCAGCTCATGAGGTAATGAAGTGTGAGTTTAAAATAGCCTGAAATACATGAGAACCTGACACTACATTTACTAATGGAGATGATTTATGGTGTCACATTTAGCAATGTTTTGGTCCTGACAGCACCGTTTGTATTCATCTTAGCATAAGAAGATCAGAGAGCAGGTATGTAACCAGAACCTCAAGTATTCTGAATGTTTGCATTTGTCTGTGGTTGAGACTTTTGAAGTGGCTTGCCTCTGAGAAGCAGGAGGAGGAGAAATGTGCTTTTTATTAAGATTTTTGGCAAATAATTGCATTATAGGAGCACAGTCTTTTAGGGTCAGCACTTTGTATCCAATTACCAGTGAACATAACGGATGGTTCCTCTGACTTGTCATTTCTGCTCTGCAGGCACTTAAGATAATCCTCTGTAACTTTTCCGGTTAAAGTGAATTTATTGCTAGCAAAAATATTCCTGGAATTGGATGCTGTCTATGAAGGAGGAACACGGTGAACATGCCCACTGGAAATTGGCTTTTCCCAAACTATTTATGAAGGAGCGCTCTCCATAGCAGGAGAGGCCCTTAAACAAACAAACAATCAAACAAACATGCTTCATCAGCATAATTTTTATCTTTTTGCCCGATCAGTGACAAAAATGACTGGATTGGATTTGAGGCTTGTAATTGCCAGATGTGTTTCTGCTACTGTCTTAATGGATTCCCCATGGAGAGTCATTTAAACCTCTTTGGGCTTTCTTGCTTCAGTTCAAATGCCCATTCTGTCCCTTACTGGGGCAGACAAGTCAGTCTGAGCCTCAGTTAGATTGTCTGTAAGAAGGAAATGCCATCTCTCTCGAAATGCTATGAGAGCTTAAATGAATCATGTGGTAAAGTGCTCAGAACTGAGCTCAGCACGAAGCAGGGACTCAGCTGATTACTGTTATTACTATTATCTCAAAGAAATGAATATATAGAGAAGTAGATGAATTGACCAAAGAAGAGATAAATTGAAATGTTACTTGATTTTTATGATTGAAGTCCTGAAAACTTGGTGTTGGAACACATTCCATGTCAAAATAGGATTTTTTCTTTGACTTGATTTTTTTAATGAAGGAATATTCCCATGAAAGACTGTTGGGCTTAAACTTCAATATTTCATTTATGATAAATTTTTCTCCTTTCTTGTTTTCTGTTGTAAACATATAATGTGAATTGTTTGCTCTAATTAAATTAAGCTGGAGGAGCTAAGCAGCAAGGATCACAACTTTAGCCCTGGAGCAGAAAGAGTTCTAACTAATGTGGTAATAAGAAAAATGCCCCCCCCCCCCCACCGCCCACTGTGGCTACAGGTATCCTGTCCTAGTTTCCAGAATCTGGGAATATGCAAAGTTTCATGGCAGAGAGAAATTAAGAATGCATAGGGAGTTAAGATTGCTAATCAACTGGTAAGGAATTTTTCCTGAATTATCTCAGTTGGTCCAGTGTAATCACTAGGGTCCTTGAAAGTAGGGAAAGGAAGTGGGTGTGGAGATTCATGGAATATGTGAAAGACTGGACTCACCTCTGCAGGCTTTGACGATACAACAGGCTTTGACGATGCAAGAAGGGAGCCGCAGACCAAGAAACGCAGAATAGCTCCAAAATCTGGGAAAGGACAAGAAACCGATTTTGCCCAGAAAATCCTTTCCTCCAGAAAGGAATACAGCTTTGAGGACACCTTGATTTAAGTCTAGCAAGACCTCTATTAGATTTCTGAACCCTCAGAATTGTAAGAAAATAGACTAGTGTTGTGTAAGTCACCATTTGCGGGCATTGGTTAAATCAGTAAAAGAAGACGGTTAAAATTCACAGCAGTAATTATGTCTGATTTATAAATAACAGAGTGGTCTATGACTTATATGTGTAAGTCTTCAAACATGATTTCACATATTTTTGAATACGGGGAGATCTTTGGTCATTGACCTCATTGACCGCATTGCATAGAGCAGTGGTCCAGAGCCGTGAGGATGTTCTTAGAGTAACTAAGGCAACAAATGAAGGTGGCTTGACTTTGAGTTCTGTAGTCTGAATGTTGCCATCACCCTAAAATTCATGTCGACATCTTTTTTTTTTCTTTCTAAAGATTTTATTTATTCATTTGCCAGAAAGAGAGAGAGAGAGAGAGAGAAAGAGTACAAGCAGGGGACTGGCAGCAGAGTGAGAGGGAGGAGCAGGCTCAATCCCAGGAACCCGTGATCATGACCTGAACTGAAGGCAACCGCTTAATGAGCTGAGCCACCCAGAGGTCCCTTCATGTAGGCTCCTTAACACCCAGTGTGATGGTGTTAGAAGGTGGGGCCCTTGGGAGGTACATGGGTCATGAGGGGAGGCCGCCCATCAACGGGATTGGTGCTATTACAAAAAAGATGCCGTCAGCTCCCTCACCCCTTCCACCACATCCAGATACGCTGAGGAGTGAGCAGCCCTCAACCATGCCGGCGCTCGCATCTCAGACTTCTAACTCCTAGAACTCTAAGGAATAACTGTCTGTTGGGTCTGAGCTTCCCAGTCTGTTGTATTTTGTTCTAGGAGCTTAAATGGATTAAGACACTAGACCAGTGGAAGTAATAAGAATGGCTCAGATTCTAGATATATTTTGAAGTTGAAGCTATCACTTTTGGTGAGCAGATGAAATGTGGGCCTGAGACAAAGGAAGATCAAAAGTGACTGCAATATTTTGGACCAGACCTTCAACTGAGTTATTGTGGGTGGAGCAGCTTTCCCAAGTAGAGAGAAGTAGAAATTAATGTAATTTATTTCATTTTCATTTTTATTTCTATGAATTTCATTTTACTTCTGTTAGCCAGTAAGAAGCTACGAAGGTTTTATTTTATTCTTATTTTTTATGACAGTAGAGTTGAGATGAATTTTTATATTAGATTCAGGTGTACAAACATAGTGATTTGACAATTACATACATTATAAAATGCTCACCGCAGTAAGTGTAGTTACCATCTGTCACCATATGGTTATTACAATATCGTTGGCTATATTCCCTAGCTTGTAATTTTAAAACTGTGACCTATTTATTGTACAGCTGGAGGTTTATACCTCCTAATCCCCTTTACCAATTTTGTAATCTCTCAACCCCCTTCCTGTCTGCATTTATGAGTCTGTTTCTTTTTTTGTTGGTTGGTTGGTTGGTTGGTTGGATGGTTACTTGCTTTTGATTTTTAGGTTCCATATATATGTAAGTGAAATCATCTGGTGTTTTGGTTTGTTTGACTTATTACCCTTAGCATAATACCCCTGGGTCCATCATGTTGTCACAAATGGCAAGATCTCATTCCTTTTATGGCTCATTAATATTCCATTGTGTATAAATACCACATGTTCATTATCCATTTATCTGTTGATAGACACTTGCATTGCTTCCATAATTTGGCTGCTGTAAATAATGCTACAGTAAACATAGGGATACCTTTGTCTTCTCAAGTTAGACTTTTCATTTTCCTGAAGTAAATACCATTGGGATATTATCTGTCACTTTTATCTTTAAATTTTTTTTAAAGATTTTATTTATTTATTTGACAGACAGAGATCACAAGTAGGCAGAGAGACAAGCAGAGAGAGAGGGGGAAGCAGGCTCCCCGCTGAGCAGAGAGCCCGATGCGGGGCTCGATCCCAGGACCCTGAGATCATGACCTGAACTGAAGGCAGAGGCTTAATCCACTGAGCCACCCAGGTGCCCCTATCTTTAATTTTTTTGAGGAAAGTCTATATTGTTTTCCATAGTGGCCGTACCAGTTTACACTCCCACCAATGGTGCCTGAGGGTTCCCTTTTTTCCACATCCTCACCAACATTTGTTAGTTCTAATATTTTTGGTACTAGCCATTCTGACTGGTGTAGGGTGACATCTCATTATAGTTTAGATTTAAATTTCCCTGATGATTAGTGATGTTGAACCTCTTTTCATGTGTCTGTTGACCATTATGTGTCTTCTTTGGAAAAATGTCTATCCAGGTCCTCTGCTCATTTTTAACTGGATTATTGGGGGATTTTTTGGCATTTTGTGAATTCTTTATTTGTTTTGGATATTAACCACTTATATATATCACGTGCACATATCTTCTCACATTCAGCAGGTTGCCTTCCCATTTTGTGATGGTTTCCTTTGCTCTGCAGAAGCTTTTTAGTTTGATGTAATCCCAGTTGTTTATTTTTGCTTTTGTTTACCTTGCCTGGAGAGACATATCCATAAGTATGTTGCTAAGGGGAATATCCAGTGGAGTATTATCTGTATTTTTCTTTAGGAGTTTTATGATTTCTAGTCTCAAATTTGGGTCTTCAATCCATTTTGAGTTTATTTTTCCATATAAGTAAAAAAATGGTCCACTTTTACCCTTTTGCATGTAGCTGTCCATTTTCCCAGTGCTATATTTTAAAATGACTGTTCTCTCCCCATTGTATACTCCTACCTCTGTTGTCATAAACAACTTATTTAATCAAGAGGAAGATGGTAATTATACCACATTTGCTCAACGAGTTCGTATTGATTACCTCCTGGAGTGATTCTTACTGCCTAGCTCTGTTCCAAGTGCTTGAGAATATAATAGTACATAAATCCCACCCTCCGGATGCTTTCATTCTAGTAGAAGAGGCAACAAATTAAGATAGGTCATGGTCTTAGTCTATTTAGGTTGCTGAAACAGAATACCATCAACTAGAATGGCTCATGAACAATAGAACTGTATTTCTCACAATTCTGGAGGAGGGGTAGTCCAAAATCAAAGCACTGGTTGACTCATTGTCTGGAGTATAATCAAGCATGGCTTTATTTCTGGGATCTCAATTCTGTTCTTTTGATCTATGTGTCTTTGTTAGTGCTACTACTATATTGTTTAGAGGACTATAGTTTTTTATTACAGTTTAAAATCTGGAATTGTTATACCTCCATATTTGTTCTCCAATTGTCCATTAAACCAGTGGGTCTTTTGGTCTGGTTTGATTTGGTTTGGTTTTTGTTTTTAGTTTTGGGTTTTTGTTTTTTTTTTAAAATTCCACCCCAGGTTGAATCTGGGGCCCTCAGTGCTACCCCTCCCAACTACAATTTGTAACATTGGAGTGGGGTTTCCATCATTCCTGTGTCTCCATTTCTCCTGCCATTCTCTGTCTAGTTCTATCCTTCACTGTGCAAACAAAGGTATAGGTTTTGTGTGTCCATGGAAGGAGGTGAGTTTAGATCTTTTTTCACTCCTGTCTTGGGTCTCTCCTCTGGAAATATAATTTTAGAATTATTGGGCTTGAAATATCTAATAAGACCATAATAGAGAGTCAAGTGGCAGTTGGTTATGCATGTCTGGAGTTCTAAGTCTGAAACAGTATGGACTTGGGAGTGTATAACATGTTGTTAATGTTTTAAGTCCTAAGACTAGATCACCTAAGGAATAGGTAATGCAAAAAGATTCCAGAATTGATTCCTGAGTCATGACAACTTTAAAGGTCTGGGAAATAAGGAGAAATAGTCAAGAAGACTCAGAAATTTTGCTGAAAGAGATAAAAGAAGAAGCAGGAAGGTCTGTGATCCCTGAATCCAAGTGAAGACAGTGGTGATTCTTTTTCTTACACACTGCTTATAAGTCAAGTGATAGGAGTCCTACCTGTAGACTCAGGTATGATTCTTCGATAACAGTGTTTCTCTACCAAACCACTACTGACATTTTGGACTAGGTAACTTTTTTTAAATAATTTTTTATTTTTTTATTAACATATAATGTATTATTAGTCCCAGGAGGATGAGGTAACTTTTTGTTGTGGGGGTTTATCCTGTGCACTGTAGAATGTTTAGCAGCATCGCAGGTAACTATGCACTAGATGTCAGTAGCACACCCCAGGCTGTGACAACCAAGAACGTCTGCAGACATTGCTTGTTTACTTTTCCAGACCAAGTTTGTCCCAGTTGAGAACCACTGTCATACATCATACATTCTAACTTACATTATTCTCATTTATTATCCCTTGCCAAGTTGGAAGCCTCGCAGGCTACAGAGGAAAATCTTGGGGTTAAGGCAGAGCTGATCCTCTATCAGAAACACCGCAAATAATCAACAGAAAGCCAGCAGCCTTCACTCTAGACAGAAGGGCAGACCATCCATTTCATGGCTGAATAGCCTTTCAATGATAGCTTGATTAGCATCATTTTCTACCAGGGCATCTCGGAAGCACTTCTCACAGTCACTAACACGACCAACCTTCAGGGTAAAATGGAAATCCTCTGGCTTGATTTTGTCATGCAATTGTCTAGACTCCGAAGTGCCTAATTAACTTTGTTTCCTTGGCATTTCTGTGCCTGGAGGACCAGAAACAGAAGCACCTTTGCACCCTAAAGAAGAAATTTCTAGTAGGTAATTAGAGTTACTACTATCATATGAGTGACCACCAAGGTAGAAAAAAACTGAGGACACAGAAGCTCTTCAGGATTGTGGTCAACCCATTTCTGAAAAGGATAACCTCTAAAATGGAAAGATAAGCAGATATATAATAAGGAGGGAGGCACCACATAGCTGTACATCAAAGAAAAGTTCCGACATGCATAGGATAAAATGAATACTTGAGGAGGAGGAGGATAATAATTGTACATTTCCTCAACGAGTTCATACTGAGTACCTCCTGGAGTGGTTGTTACTGCCTAGCTCTGTTCCAAGCATTTGAGAATATAGTAGTGCATAAAATAGAAAAATAAATCCCGCCCTCAAGATGCTTTCATTCTAGTAGAAGAGGCAACAAATAAGATAGGTCATGGTCTTAGTCTGTTTGGTTGCTGGAACAGAATACCATCAACTAGATGGCTCTGGAACAAGAGAACTGTGTATCTCACAGTTCTGGAGGAGGCGTAGCCCCAAATCAAAGCACTGGTAGATTCATTGTCTGGTGAGTCTGCTACCTGCTTTATAAATGGGTGTGTTCTTACTGTGTCTTCTCGTGGCAAAAGGAGTGAGGGATCTCTGTGTGATCTATTTTATGAGGGCGCTAATCCCGTTCACGTGGGCTCCACCCTCCCGACCTCCGTGCCTCCCCCAAGCCCCACCGATAAACACCATCACATTTGGCATGAGGTTTCAACATATTAACGTGGAGGCGACACAAATATTCAGACCAGAACGGTTATAGATTGATAATGCTAAAGAAAAAAAAAAAATCAGTCAGCTTGGGAAAATATCAAATATTGAAGGAGTTGATATTTTAGTGAGGATTATCAAAAGGGTTAGGGGATAGCATTTGAGGCAGAGGGAATAGCGAGTCACCACATGAGCATGCCTAGGATGGTGGAGGAAGTATAGGAAAAGCAGAGTTGTTGAAGAGAAAAATGGACAAAAGTCAATAGAACATGAGATAAAGTCAGAAAGTTGGTGGGAGCCTGGGGAACGTAAAGCTCGTAGCTCTTGGTACCTCACAGTAAGAACAGGAGCTTTCATGCTGAGTGAGACGGGAAGCCAATAAAAGGTAGTGAGCAGAGCAGTGACCTGATTAGCTTTATACATATTTTTAAAATTTTTAAAATTTTGTTTATTTTTAAAGTAGTCTCCACTCTGGGCGTGGAGCCCAACATGGGGCTTGAACTCCTGACCCCGAGATCACGACCTGAGCTGAGATCAAAAGCCAGATGCTTAACCACCTGAGCTACCCAGGGGCCCCTTGGTTTCTATTTTAACAAGACAGTTCTGACAGTTATTTTGAGAAAAGATGCCCAAGGAAAGGGTAGAAGTAAAGAGATTAATTGGGACGAGTCCAGGAAGGAGATGGCGGTGCCTTGAATCAGACTGATGGCGGGAGGATGGTATGAAGTGGTCAGTGCTGTGTATATCTGAAGGTACAATAAATAATGTTTTGTTGTAGGAAGATACATAGGTTTGGGTAAAAGGAGGTAAGGATGATGTCAAGTGTTTGAAAAATTGGGCTCTGTTTTAGACCTGTAAAGAAAGAGAAATATCAAGTAAGCAGTGAGATAAAGGGGTCTGAAGTTCAATGGACATGTCTGAGCTGAAAATAAGATTTGAGAATCGTCGGTATACAATGATGATGAGAAATACAGGGTTTTTCTTCTTCATGTTTTGACCTCTTTGGGTAGGGTTAAGCAACTGTGCCAGGCAGGTACCACAATAGCCAAAAACCCAGGCTACTTTCAGAATGGGAAACATAGTACAGGACAAAAGAAGCAGGTTCTCCATTAGAAAAGGGAGAGGTGTGTATATGAAAGGAAAAAGACTTCTAAGATGTAATAAACAAATGCAACCTATGGAAGTTGTTGAGATGCTAAATAGAGCAAACCAACTGCTAAAAACAGGCATTTTTGAGAAGATTTTTGGGGGACTTTGAAAGTGGACTGGGTATTTGGTGATCTATGGAATTATTGCATATGTGGTTATACTTGGTGTATTATGCGTATCTGTGCACTGCACATATGATCCATTGTCCCATCCAACTTACAGAACACAAATTCAAAAACCAAAATATTATCAAGAATTTGAAGACAGTGACTGAAAAGCATTAAACCCCAGGAGCAGGACGCGTCTGGACATGGGCTCTGTGTGACGTCTCAGCTCAGGAAGCAGGCCCTGCTCGCATGTTCTAGAGCTTGTGCTGACATGTCTGGCTCTCTGAGCCTGGGCTAGACCTCCATTTTCTCATTTGTCACACCGAGACAGAGCCCAGCACTGACCCAGGCCCTGTACTCAACAAGGACCATGTGGATTTAACAAGCCAAAGGGAGAAACTGACAGTTTTTGAAGGAGGAAGTAGTCAGCAGGTTTTAAACTTGTAACCAGCACTGGACTGCCCAATGTCTAGAACTTTGTACGTTAATATCAGGAAAAAAAACCCCTGTAATTATAAATAATATATCACCTCAGGGTCTTAATGATGTTGAACTGTTAATTTAAGTATAAATATTTGAAATATGTTAGACTTTTGTCTTCGTTTTGGGACTGCCTGAGCTTCTGTTATCCTCCAGGAAGATCTGAAGGGAGGAATTCCCATTGATCTTTCCTAGCTGGGACAGTGTTAGCACCTGGCATTCACTGAGCATCTACTGTGTGCCAAGCCCAGCATGCGCTCACTTCCACGGGCGTTCTCTCACCCACCCTGTGCATGGCTGTTTCAAATATTGTGGTTCGGTTCTTTCTTAAATTCCAAGTGAGAGCTGCCAGCTGAGCTCTGTATGGGATGTATTTTACTGAATATAGGCTGTACCTTTACACTAAGACAATTGCCTTTTTTTTTTTTTTTAAGATTTTATTTATTTATTTGACAGACGGAGATCACAGAGAAGCAGGCAGAGAGAGAAGGAAGCAGGCTCCCTGCTGAGCAGAGAGCCCGATGTGGGGCTTGATCCCAGAACCCTGGGATCATGACCTGAGCCAAAGGCAGAGGCTTTAACCCACTGAGCCACCCAGGCGCCCAAGACAATTGCTTATTGTTTATCTCGAACTCAAATCCAATTAGGCATCCTCCTCCCAGTACAGTGCCCATTGTACTTCCCAGACCAGAGTAAAGGCATTTTTCTTCCCGGTTGATTCATCCTTTCCCTAAGAGTTTATCACCCATTTATATACAGGTGTGTGGATATGTTTGCACGTGTGTGTATGTTGAAAGAAGAGAGAAATAGAGCATAACATCTTACAAATGTTTTATATACCAGTCATGCTGCATAAGAGTATCAGAACACTTTTCATTTTATTAAAATGGCTTCATTTTTTCCAAATGATTGCATAGTCTACCGCTAACATCAATTGTATATCGAAAACATCACCAAAATTGCTAGAAAGAAAAGTAATTTTCTCTATTGCCTCTGTCGGCATCGTTGCAAAGTAAGGCAGTGTAACTAACCTACAAGGCTGTTTAGCAACCTTCCTTGAAGTTATATTATTTGTCCTTAGAATCTTTATGGAGAAATAACTGTATGAAAAACACAAGCTTGAAGCGAAGGGTCCTATCCCAGGAATGGACATCTGACACATCAAGGAGCTTACTTTCCTGACAAATCTTTTTTTTTTTTTTTAATTTTACTTATTTATTTGAGAGAGAGTGAGTTTGAGCAGGGGGAGGGATGGAGTTGCGAGGAGAGAGCATGTCAAGCAGACTCCGCTGTGAGTGCGAAGTCCAATGCCAGGTTTGATCTTAAGACCCTGAGAGCACGACTTGACCTGAACCAAGAGTCAGACCCTTAGCCAAGTAGGCTACCCAGGTCCCCTAACCAATTTCCTATTTGAAAAGGGCTGTAGTAGGACCACAGACCATCTCCCAGGTGAAGAGAGGTGCAGGTCAACTCACTTATTTAATAAATGTGGTATGTTAAAAAAAAATTGAAAAATTGAAGAAATCCCAAAATAGAGTTTCACAAATTACAATTAAATGTTTACATTTTACAATTTAACCCTGAAAATAACTTGATATCGTTGCATTATTCCCCACTCAAAAATGCAGGATGTATTTTTACAACATTAATTCATATTTTATTAAGAATTCTGAGGTCCTGGAGAGTAAAAGTGCTCATCTGGCCCTGGTACCCGAAATTTCCAGCTTGAACTCTGATGTGAACTGGTAACATAGAGTCCCCTTCTCTGCTAGCACTTTAGTAAATCCCTATTCCCTGGGGTGATGGGGAGAGCATGCACTGGGTCATCAGGGGATTTGAGCAAGATGATGAGAGAGTACAGAAGGGCGTGAGATTGCCTCCAGATGAGCCTTTTCTTCCTTGGACCCCGTGCTGCTGGCGTCTAATGAGCCATCCTGAAACTAGCATTCTATTGACTTTGGTGCAAGAAATTTCCCACAGTCATCCTTCAAAAGAAACAGATAATAACCATTTATCTTTCAAACATTCCTATGTTTTCTGTCTCTGTAACTTGATTAATAACAAAAGTGGAATAATTAGCAAGAGTTGTTAGGCCGCTACTGTGTTCCTGGGTGCTGTGTGAAATATCTTATCGTAATCTCTTTAATTTTCACAAAAAACTCCATAGTGGCTGGTTAATGAATGAATCTTGTGACATCAAGAGTTACAGGTTTAATCCTGATAAGGCATCAGCCCTCAGGCACCTCCAGGTCATTTCCTATATATATATAGGAAATAATGATATATATATATACACACACACACACACACACACACACACACACCTTACATAAGACCCCCTTGCAGAATCTCATAGGCTTTATAGAATAAGAAATGCAAATGTAGAATCACACTGTAACTCCTTGAATACTTTTACTTAATAACTAACCTTACAGACTGTCAGACTCCAGAGTGGCATGGGCCCTACAGGAAGATCATGTCTCCTGAAATACTTAGTGTCTTTGACTAAGCTACCCAAGACAGATGGACAAGTAGCCCTCTCCGGGCCATTCCAGGGTCTAGTTTCCTTGGTTTTATTAAAGGTCTTTCACATGTTTCCCTAGGTTCCTGGCCAACAAGGGTAGCAGAATCTTTCATTACTAGGTACGCAGAAATAACACCGGTGTGCCAGGAATTACAGATCAAAGACCTACTAGCCAGATTTGACCTCCAGATAGACTTTTGTTTTAGTTTTTATGACTTGCAAAGTGACTTTTGAAAATGAATTGGGATCTAAATATCAGGTGGTATCACACAGACACAAATGCATGTATAGATAGATGAATAAATGGGTTTGGATTTCTGCTTCTCTTGGTTAAATTCGAGGTTTTGGCATCGCAGGGTTTGCTTTCTGGCTTACCAGCAGTTGATGAGAACTTATGAGTCAGATCCACTTTATCCTGGGCAGGCTTTCTCTATTTTCCATAGTCCTCCATCTTTCTTGTCCCTTGACTCTGGGGATGAGTGTCAGCTACCAGATATCATAGTACTAACATGCTTCCTTTGTCTTCCAATATACCCAAGTGTTTGTATATCTGTGGCTCCAACTTTTATTTAATAATATTAGGTATTTACTCATGCCAGATACAGATAATGATAAAAAGACTCCTCTTCCCCCATCAAAGCTCTCAGTCCTTTGGGACAGATTACATACATAAATAGTTCAGTTATGATAACACATGATCTGTCTTCAGTTAAAGCTCATTTAAAGAGATGCGAGACTTTGTCCTGGGCACAGAGGTGATTTGGGGAGGGCTACACAGAGTTGGTGGCATTTAAACAAGATTTTATAGAAGAAGTAAGACAGCAAATGAAGAAGGTGAGATAATGAAGTGGGAGAGCTAGGTTCTCTTCTCACAGAGTCCAAGAATGCACCCACAGACAAAGGGGAGTGAGTAAAGCAATCGAGTTTTATTAAGCAGGAATACAGAAAAAAAGCTCTGAGGATTGAGAGGAGTCCTGACAGGGTTGCTAACATGGGCCTCCCCTGATAGTCTTTTATTTGGGACTAACCAGGGAGCTTGTAGCCTTCACATCCTTGTGATGTCTTGGTTTGCTGGTGATCAAATCTTTAATGGCTTACTTCTGATCTGGTTATTCTTTGTTGGTCACAGGTGACTATCAAAAAAAAAAAAAAAAAGAACACCCCCTGCCCCCCACCAACATCTAGGGCAGGGTGGTCTTGTTTGTTTCCTTGTTTCTGGTTTCCTTACACTTCTGCATTTCTGGGATTTCTGTGAGCCTGATCACTTAGCCCCCTATCTGTCTCTCCCTACCTAGCCCTACCTGTCCTTTTTCCACTAACACACTTTGTATACAAAAAGTCAGACATGGAAGGGCATTTGTGACCCAGATGTTTGCTGGGCTCTTACAGGAGGCTGAAAGGAATATTGAGTAGTAAGGTAATGGGATTAGATTTTGAATGCCATGCTCAATAATTTTTGAATTGCTGTCAACCATTACCAGGGAAGTTACTGTTAATAAGTAAAATCTGCCATGCTTCAATATGCATCCATTTCTCTATCTTTGGGTTTCCAAGGATTTTTCTTTTCTTTTCTTTCTTTTTTTTTTAAAGATTTTATTTATTTATTTGACAGAGAGATCACAAGTAGGCAGAGAGGCAGGCAGCGGGAGAGGGAGAAGCAGGCTCCCTGCTGAGCAGAGAGCCTGATGTCGGGCTCCATCCCAGGACCCCGAGATCATGACCTAAGCTGAAGGCAGAGGCTTAACCCACTGAGCCCACCCAGGTGCCCCTTGAAATTTTCTTAATGTCTTCTCAAGCTATATATATCTATATCTACTATATCTACTATATCTATCAGACTCCATATTTAACTTTAAAAAAATAATAGCATATTCAGAATATGGACAGAGTTTATAGTAATTAATAAATAAATAAATAAGACAGACACTCCAGTAGAAAAGTGGACCAAAAAAAAAAAAAAAACCCAAACATATAGTTCATAATTCACAAAGAGAAAAATCCTAGTAGTCAATAAAAATGTGGTCAACTTTTGTTAGTCATCAGAGAAATGTAAATGAGAGACAAAATGCAGTACTTTCCTGAACACACACAAGAATGACAAATGAAAAAGACAAAAAAACACCAATTATCAGTGAAGACATGGAACATCCAGAGTTTTCATAAACTTTTGGTGGGAGTGTAAATTATTACAACAACTTGAGAAAACTATTAAGGTGTATCCACTAATGTTAAACATACGCATAACTTGACCAGCAATTCCACACCTATGTATGTATCTAACACGAATGTGTAAAGACAAGAATTTTCAGCAAAACACATGAATACACTGTACTAGTTTACAGTTTACAATACTGCAAACTGGAAATTACCTAAATGTCTATCAACATAAAATGAGTAAATACATTTTGGTGTATATACCCAGTGGAACAACAAGTTGTTATATAACATTCAGCAAATAACAATGAGTATCAACTAATTGTGGAGGGCAGGGGTGTGGCTGGAGGGGGCAGGGGGTGGAGTTCCAGAAGGGTGAAGTAAGGAGCTGGATGGAATCTATTCCAGCAAAACAACAATTTAATTAATGAAGCATTTTAAAAACAAGCAATCATTTAAAGTCTTGAGGAAATGTGCAAGGGCACACAGTAAATGGAAAAACAAAATCCATTCATGAAGATCTACAAAATCTCAAAACAATCAGAGTCTATGGCATTTAAGCCTTTTCTTTTTTTTTTTAAGATTTTATTTATTTATTGGACAAAGAGAGAGATCACAAGTAGGCAGAGAGGCAGGCAGGGAGAGAGGAGGAAGCAGGCTCCCTGCTGAGCAGAGAGCCCGATGCGCTGCCTCGATCCCAGCACCCTGGGATCATGACCTGAGCCGAAGGCAGAGGCTTAACCCACTGAGCCACCCAGGCGCCCCTAAGCCTTTTCTTTATACAGCTCTCCAGCTAGTGTTGAGGAAGCTACCCCAGGTGCTCTATTTCAGGTAGGTAGAGGCTAAAAGACCTGAGTTTTCTTTCCTCCTCCCAGCCTTGCTGGTCCCCATCAGTGCTCCATTGCAGAAGCTTCGTTACAGGCAAAAATGGCAGAAGTGATAGGGTCTTACCTATCTTATAGGTAAGTCTCACTTACAGGACATAAGCTCTACTCAGCACAGCAGGTCAAGAATAATGGGACCTTGATTGTCCTGCACCAACTTGCTTACAGGATAAATGTTCTGTGATGGGAGGTAAAAGGTGAGACGCTTAGGGGCTGCCATCACCTATAGTGTTTGCACACAGAGTAGAGGGTCATTCCAAGAAAGCAAGTCCCCGCGTCCAGCTCTACTGCATGGGTACAGGTTTCTGCCCAGGGAAAAAGTCAGGCCCTAAGGAAGAAGAGCTCCTCGGTTCTCCTTGAGGGAACTGACTTGACTTGGAATGAAATGTTGAGAACTCCATGAATAAGTAAGTTATCAACAAACATATAATTTTGGCAGAAAGTAATTAAGAGGAGGATGTTGGCTTAACGATACAAGCAAAACAGTAGGACATCCAGAAGTGTCACAAAGAAAACCAGGGAAAGGGAAAGCTAAGAAGACCCCATGGATCATAGCAACTGTAGGGGTCAGGGAGGATGTCCTGGAAGGCACGAGGCTGAATGCACACAGGAACATTAATATCAGGATGTGGCCAGATTTGAAAGCTGCCCATAGACTCATCAAAACCGAATAGAAATCTTACTGTCAGGTTGGGCTTAAACCTCTGACCAAACACTGACTGAACTATAAGCTACACTAACCCAGGGGCAACTTCTAGAAACCCAGGCTTAAAAACAAAATCACACTCATCCTTGTGGTTCTGGAAGACTGTGTCCATGTCCAAGGCTGTACCCTCCCAAGAAAGATCAGAGAGGAAACCTTCAAGCCACTAATCCCTGGCTGAACCCGAAGCAAAACAATGCACACTTCATGAGCTGTGAAAACAGCCGCTAAGTCACAGAGACCTCAAATGGCAAAGGGTGAAAATCCAGCTGTTTAAAGGAGTGTGACTTATTTGACCAATAAGTGGCTTAAAGTGACCCAGGGGTAACCCCAGGCACTCAGACTAAAAGAAAGCAAGGAAAGAGTAGTCTAAGTGCATACACTATGAAGGAGGGGAGAAAATATTTGTTCATGACATAGCTCATTTCAGTATCCTCTTTCAACACATTAAAAAAGACCAAAAAAGAAATGAATTCCAATTGAAATGCAAGCAATGTATTTAACAAGCATTTCTTTAAAAAAAAAGAAAAAAAAAAGATATATAACTGGCCAATAAGCCCCTTAAGGGATGTTCAGTGTTACTAGTCATTAAGAAAATGCAGATCAAAATTACAAGGAGATCCTGTTTCACACCCACTAGAAGGACTTTACTACTAATAAAACAAAATCGTTGCTGGTAAAGATGAAGAAAAGTCAGAACTCTCCCACTTCTCTGGTGCTAAGATAAAATGCTACAGTCACTTGGTAAAAATGCTGGCAGTCCCTCAAGATTAAACATAAAGTTATTATATGACACAGCAATTTTTTCTCTAGTTGCATATCCAAGAAAATTGAAAACATGCATCCACACAAATTTTGTGTGAAGTTGTTCACAGTAGCATTATTGATAAGAGCCAAAAAGTTGGAAACAAGTAAATGTTCATCAAAGAATGAGGTGATCGAGTGTGGAATTTCCATACAGTAGAAAATTTGGCACCAAAAAGGAGTGCTAAAGTAGCCAGTCACAAATGATTCCATTTGTATGGAATTTACTTACTGGGTCTATATCGGTCTCTAGAAACAAAAAGTATGTTAATGTTTCCATAGGTGTAGTGGGTGGGATGTGGAGGGGAATGAGAAGCAATTGCTAATGGGTATAGGATTTCTTCTTGAAAGGACACGTATGCTCTAAAGATAGTCGTTGAATTATATTCTTTATATCAGTGAATTATGTAGTGTGTGAATTATGTCTCAGTAAATGTTTTTAGAAAGGTAGACTATAGTTATGTTGTTAAATATTAAAACAGTGACAGTGAGAAAAAAAAAAAGCCAGACATACTGAAAATGTAGACAGAATAATTCCTTCTACAGGAAAAAAAGAAAGCAAGAAATAACAGACAAAACTGAGAAATATGGCTAGAAGTCATGACAGAAGTTGTTCTTTCAGGAGTAGGGTAGTAACTAAATGGACATGGGAAGGATGCCTCTGAAAGACTGACAATATTTTTACTTTTTTTTTTTTTTAAGATTTTATTTATTTATTTGACAGAGATCACAAGTAGGCAGAGAGGCAGGCAGAGAGAGAGGAGGAGGCAGGCTTCCTGCTGAGTAGAGAGCCTGATGTGGGGACTCGATCTCAGAACCCTGAGATCATGACCTGAGCCAAAGGCAGAGGCTTTTTAACCCACTGAGCCACCCAGGCTCCCCAATATTGTTACTTTTTTATCTGGATGCTAGTTAGAGGAATCTGCTGTACTCAGGACAGTTCATCAGGGGACACATTTATGATATGTACATTTTATGTTTGCACAATGTACTTAAAAAAACTTTGTTTTAAATTATGGAGCTGTAATAATTTTAATGAATAGAAGCCAACTGTTATTGTTCTATGAATTCTCACTTCTGTAATTTTAACCAAAGACATACTGGTCTGTGGCCCAGATCATTCCATTTCATTCATTGTATTTTTATATTCTTTCTTTGCTTCATTCCCTTAGCAAATACCTTTCTTTGCTTCATTCCCTTAGCAAATACCTGTTGAATGCATGTGTAGTGCAAGGCCCTAGGGAAACAGCCACCTCTTGGTTCCTCTGCCCACATGAGATTTATGATATATCAGGCTAGAAGACAATAAAAATTAATTGCATATATAATGAATATCACCAAAAATGTGTCAGGCATGATGAGAATAGATAACAGAAGCCTTGTGCTGTTTGGGAGTTCCAGGCAGAGTTATTTGAAAGAATGACTTCTGAGAGTAAGTGATAAGGATCAGGAGCTTCCCAAGTTAAGAGAGGGAGAAAAGCATTCCAGCAGAGAATAGACCTTGCACCAGGGCCCTAGAGCAGGAAAGAGCCAGGCACTTCATAGAAAGTAAGTCATTTAAATCTTTTTTTTTTTTAAGATTTTTTTTTAAATTTATTTATTTGACAAAGAGAGAGATCACAAGTAGTCAGAGAGGCAGGCAGAGAGAGAGGAGGAAGCAGGCTCCCCGCTGAGCAGAGAGCAGGATGTAGGACTCAATCCCAGGACCCTGAGATCATGACCTGAGCCGAAGGCAGAGGCTTAACCCACTGATCCACCCAGGAGCCCCAGAAAATAAGTCATTTAAATGTTGAGTGGGAGGGGGATTCACAATAAAACTCCAGAGAGAACCTAAAAAATGATTTCTAGACATTTACCAGGAATAAGGGACTGCAGCAAAAAAGTCTTTTGAACTTGCTCTCTGTCCCAAATCTTGTTTAATTTCTGTAGTAAATTTTCTGTAGTGTAACCAGAAGAGTCTTCATGAAATAAAAATGTAACTACATAATGCTTCACCTCAAATTCTTAATGACTGGTCCTTAACGACTGCATATTAGCCTCTCTTCTCACTTCTTTGCTACTGGCTACATTCTAGAAGTATCTTTACATCTTCAAAGGCACTCTACTCTGCCTTGGATTTATGTCTCTGTACATGCTGTTCTCTCTGCTTCCAGTGCTCCCCATAATCCCTTTTTTCTGCTTATCTTTAAAGATTCAACCTTGGTGCACCTCAACCATGCAGGCGACCCTGGTTTCTTAAATCTGTAGTTAGGCATCCATCCTTGTTGATCCCAAAGTACTTAGTAAACTGTAACACAATTGTCTCTTTACTTGGCTTTTTTTCCTGAATATACTGTAAAGACCTTGATAGCATGGATCTCCCTTCCATATTCATCAGTGACTCCAGTTCTTTCCTCAGTGCTTAGCACATACAAATGGTGATACAATTTTGTTTCATTAATGGACCACTGTCACAATGTAGTATTGGTCTTGCCCAGAAAGTACAAGACATGCGTGAAACTTGGGCAGTTTTCCCAAGTAAACAGAAAGGGAAAACAAAACAAATTGTATCTTGAATTTGTTGGGTAGGTCGAATAATGCTCTTTACCCCCAAAATCCATATCTTAATCCTCAGCCCTGTGACTGTTATCTTCCATAGTAAAGGAGACTTTGCAGATATAATGAAATTCATGGGCTTCGCGTGGGGAGATGATCCTGCATTATTTGTTCAGGTCCAAGGGGATTTGTAAGAGAGAGCTAAATGGGTCAAGTCAAAGAAGGATACATGATGACAGGAGAATCAGAGATGGAGTTATGGCAATGGAAACAGAAGAAAGAGAGACACAGACAGAAAAACAATGACTGAGAGAAAGACAGACATTGCAAGATGCTCTGCTCTGGGGTTTGAAGATGGAGGGAGGACACATGAGCCAAGCAGTATAGGCAGCGTCTTGAAGCTGAGAAGGGCTGGCTAATAGATTCTTCCCTAGGGCCTCTGCTTATATAATAAAGCCCTGCTGACACCTTGATTTTAGGACTTCTGACCACTGGAATTTATAAGATAATACATTTGCATCTTTTTACCCTACTAAATTTGTAATAATTTATTATAGTCACAGTAGGGAACTAATACAATGTACTTTAGTTTTTCTCATATAATGGCTATTTTAGAAAATTGTGGATGAGGACAGAAAGGGGATATGGATGAATGTAATTCCTATCTGGGATCTTATGTGCTTCTTACTGAGTTCATTTTATTTAATTAATTTATTTATTTATTAAGATTTTATTTATTTATTTGAGAGAGAGAGAGAGCACAAGAAAGGGAGGTTCAGAGGGAGAAGCAGACTCCCTGCTGAGCAGAGAGCCCAATGCAGGACTCAATCCCAGGACCCTGGGATCATGACCTGAGCTGAAGGCAGACACTTAACAAACTGAGCCACCCAGAGGCCCCGCTGAGTACATTTTAAATACATCTATCTCCGTAGTTAATTGGAAGAGTCATTTCAAACAACATCTTGCCTGAGCGTATATTTTTTTCTGGAGCAGAACACAAAACTGGAGTAAATACATGCCATTGAATATACGAACTTTTTCTCTCTCTTTTTTTTTCTATTGCAATATAGTCGACCCTCATTCATTGCAGGTAAACAGCATAGTGATTCAGCAGTTCTGTAGGTCATGCTCATCACAGTCATAGCTACCATCTGTCTCCATATAACCTTATTATGGGGTCATTCACTTGATTCCCAATGCTGCCTCTTTCATCTCTGTGAGTTATTCATTCCGTAACGGGAAGCCTATACCTCCTCTTCCTCTTTCGCTTGTTTCTCACCACCATGAGCTCCTTGTATTGATGGATCTCATTCTGCTTTTTGTTTGTTTTGTTCTTTAGACTCTACATAGAAGTGAAATTGTATGGTGTCTGTCTTTGTCTGTCTGTCTGTCTTATTTTACTTTAGCATAATACCCTCTAGGTTCCATCCGTGTTGTCACAAATGGCACGATCCCATTCTTCTTATGTCTGGGTAACATTCCATTGTATATGGATACCACGTCTTCTTTATCCATTCATTAGTTGTTAGACACATGGGTTGCTTCTGTGTCTCAGCTATTACAAATAATGCTGCAATAAACATGGAGGTGCATTTATCCTTTCAAATTAGAGTTTTATCTTCTTGGGCAAATATTCAGTAATAGAATGACTGGATCACATGATATTTCTATTTTTAACTCTTTGAGGAAACCTCATACTGTTTTACATAGTGGCTTCACCAATTTACAGTTCCACCAGAAGTACACAAGTGTTCCCTTTTCTCCACATCCTTACCAACACTTGTTATTTTGTCTTTTTGTTACTAGCCATTCTGACTGGAATGAGATGATACCATTGTGGTTTGATTTGCATTTCACTGATGATTAGTGATGTTGAGCATCTTTTCAAGTGTCTGTCAACCATAGTATGTCTTTGAAAAAATATCTGTTCAGGTGCTTTGCTGATTTTTTAACTGGATTTTTGTGTGTGTATTGAGTTGTATAATTTTTTAATATGTTTTGGATTTTAACTAGTTACCAGATGTATCATTTGCAAATATTTTCTCCTGTTGAGAAAGTTGCCTTTTTATTTTGTTGATGGTTCCTTTCACCGTGCTAACGCTTTTTATTTTGGTGTAGTCCCTATAGTTTTTGCTTTGGTTTCATTAGCCTGAGGTGACATATCTAGTGAAGTATTGCTAAGGGGAATGTCAAAGAGATTTTGGCTTACATTTTTTTCTAGGAGTTTTATGGTTTTCTGTCTTAAGTTTAGATCATTGTTCCATTTTGAGTTTATTTTTAAGTATGATATAAGAAAGTGCTCCAGTGTCATGTAGCTGCCAAGGTTTTTGGTACCATTTATTGAAGAGACTGTCTTCCCCCACTCTGTGTTCATGCCTCTTGCCATGAATCTGTTTGCCATACAAGCATGGGTTGATTTCTGCACTCTTTGTTTTGTTCCATTGATCTTTGTGTCTCTTTCTGTGCCAGTACCATACTGTTTTGATTATTATTGCTTTATTGCATGTAAGATATAGAATATCTTGAAATCCTCTTGAAATCTGGGATTATAATACCTTCAGCTGTGTTCTTTTTTCTCAAAATTTCTTTGGCTTTTGGGTCCTTGGTGGTTCCATGCAAATTTTAGGGTTGTTCTAATTCTATGAAAAATACTACTGGTAGTATAAAAACTTTTATATACCATAATTCTTCTTATAGCATCATTTATATAGAAGAAAAACTAATTATGTGCACAAGTGCATCAAAGAGATTATATTGTTGCAAGGATAGCATTGGGACAAGATGGGCCCAAGTTTCTCCTTTTGATTGTATGAATTTGTGTCCGGTATATTCTAGGCAAATCAAGAGGAAGACTGAAGCAGTTAGTAGTATCATCAGAATTTCATATAAATGGTAGTTGACATCAATGTACCACTTATTTATAAGTTAATTGCATAGTTCCATGAGTCCAGCTGGCATCAGTGTTATATCATATGAAAAAGAGTAGAGAAAATAAGATCAGTCACTGTCCGATTCCTCAAACTAAGTACTATTTTTGATCTCTTATTCTCTAGGCAGCAACATTTGATCATTTGCAAAAAAAACATTTTTAAACTTTGAAATTCTGTGGACTTCCTCTTATTCAGCTGTACACTACCAGCATCAGTAGACACTGCTTTACTCCAGCCACCCTGTCCTTTTTTAGATTTATAAGGTATTTTAAGTCAACATGTAACATGCCTATTTTAATAAAGCATATTAGGTCACCATTGGAATTTTCTAATAGCTCCTACACTTTTCTTGCCATCAGCTATTCACTAAATACACCATTAAATCTCATGTTACATTTCATTATTAAAACCCCTAATAATGCTTTTTGTTAAAAACCAGAATGTGTTGTGCTCTGCCCAAAAGTAACCTAGTATTATTTCCCATAATAACTTTAATTGGATTTTAGCTCTTTACTTTTTATGTTTCACTGTAGATTTTATTGGGTTTAATTACAAATCCATATGTATTTGTTAAGAAGTGCTGGTTTGATATTTTCCAGTGACAACTACATTTTATTCAAAGAAAAAAGGTATTAGAATAAAAATTACAAGAGACTAACCAATTGTATGAGATGATTAATTGAATTCCAGATATATATGCATTTTTGATGAATGATTTCCCATAGTAAAATGACTTGAATGGTGTGTCAGGGCACCATTATTCATTTTAATAGGTTTGCACAAAGTGCGTATCACCATTATTATAGATCAACTGTGAAGATGTGGATTTCATTCCACCTTCATCCATTTTTAAGTCTGACAAACTTTGTTCTATAAACTTGGAGAAAGAGAAAAATTATCCTGAGACTGTGAAGTCCTGAGATTGGTTTCACCTACTCTATGAAAGGAAAATTTTTGATGCATAATTCTCACAAATACTGTGTTCAGCCAGTATTAGATACTTACTAGTCCAGATTTAGCTAATGATGACTGTTGGTGGTAATGAAAGCTACAGTGAGGTGTCTCTCCTCCACATTCCACCCTAAGTTAGAAATGATTTTTTAAAGTCATAAAAGTACCCTATTAGTTCAGTGATACATTTGTGGCAGCAAATTAACATGATTGTGTCTAACAGTTTGAATAAAAGTTTTCTGCATATTCCTAATTCAGGACTAGAAAATGTTAGGTAAAAGCAAATAATAGGGCGCCTGGGTGGCTCAGTGGGTTAAGCCTCTGCCTTCAGCTCAGGTCATGATCTCAGGGTCCTGGGATCGAGTCCCCCATTGGGCTCTCTGCTTGGCAGGGAGCCTGCTTCCCCCTCTCTCTCTGCCTGCTTCTCTGCCTACTTGTGATCTGTCTCTGTCAAATAAATAAAATAAAAAACAAAAAGCAACTAATAATAAGAACAACAATAAAAATGCATCTATGACTTGGTCTGAAAAAGTAAATGAGATCAAAACAAAGATTCGCCAGACATGAGGGATTATCAAGAAATCTTTCATCAATACCCACAATGAGCCCTGTCTGTAAAAGTATGAGGCTAGGGAGAATACTTTATATCCTCAAAGTTGACCTTTGAGCAATGCAGAGGTTAGGATCCCTGATATCTGCACAGCTGAAAATCTACATGTAATGTTTCACTCCCCAGAAGTTAACTGCTAATGGCCTATTGGTGACTGGAGGTCCTACAGATAACATAAACAGTTGATTAACACATATTTTGTGTATGTATTATATACTGTATTTTTATGATAAAGTAGGCTGGAGGAGAAAATATTAAAATCATAAGGGAGAGAAAATACATTTACAGTAGTGTACTGTATTTATTGATACTAAACTTTACATCATTTGTTTACAAAATAAACTGTCAGTACCTACATCAATATTGACTTACATGATACAAAACACTGTAGATTACACATATTAATAACAACACACGACAAAAATGAAAAGATAATATAAAAAAGAAATTCATATTTGTTTATTTATGTAATGATCCATGCATTGATAGCAAAGAAGCAGCAATATGATTGCCTTATGGTAGCCTAATGGGACCAATACATGTGCTTCATGGTAGCCTAGCCTATACACTAATGAATGTATCATAAAATTTTTATGGCATATAATATTATAGTTATATTTATAATATAGTACTGGAAACATTGTTACATTTTAAAAAATCATTTGTGATGATAGGTTGATACCCAGTTGCTCCAATTACCACAGAGACATATTGTATGGTAATGTAATTCTTTGAAAGCAAAGTTCTAAAGCAGTAACAAAACTAGCACATATATAACACATATAACAATTTTATATTGACTGTCACTCATCTTATGCCTGTGTCTGGATAGGCTATCCACTTCCATCCAAGTCCTGCCTTTGATGTTCTACACACTGAATACTTAGGTGACGATGTCCTATGGTTCTTGCAGTACAGGGAGTAGATTTCCACATGAAGACTCTACGTTTATTAACTAAGTTCATTAACTGTACAGCCTGATGATTATTTCCTATTTATTAAGTGGATATCAGTCACCACAAAGGTCTTCATCCTTGTTGGTTTTATTTTCAGGAGGCCGAGGAGGGGAAAGAAGAGGGGTAGGTCTTGACATCTCGGGGCTGCGGAGGTGGAGGATGGAGAAGAGGAGGCAGGAGAGGCACTCAGTGTAACTTGATGGAACTACCTTGTAATTTCTGCCTGACTTTTGCTTTTCATTTCTCTCAAAATGTTTCTGTAGAGTTCCAATCCTTCTTCCACTGTTTGTTTAGTTCAGTGCCTGTATCATAAAAGGGTCCATGTCTTGGGGCACCTGGGTGGTCAGTCAGTGAAGCCTTTGGTTCAGGTCATGATCCCAGGGTCCTGGGATCCAGCCCCTCATTGGGTTGCTTGCTCAGCAGGGAGTCTGCTTATCCATCTCCCTCTGCCCTTCACCCCTGCTTGTGCTTGGTCTCTATTGTGCCATCTCTCTCAAATAAATAAAATCCTTAAAAAAAAAAAAGTCCATGTCTTAAAAGAAGTACAAAGTGGTTTGAATAATCAGAACTTTTCTACCCCTATTGTCAACTGTCAGTTTGCTTTCCTGGCACTGCTTCTTCTGTGTCTTCTTCCTCATTTTCTGGCACTGCTTCAGAAGCACTCATCTCCAGCATATTCCTAATTCAGGACTAGACATTGATATGTAAAACAAGTCCAGCAAGTGTGTGGTGTCTGTTAGCTCTTGAACATCTACAGGATCCGTATCATGGAACCCTTTGCCATCTTTTTTCCCCTCATATCCGCAGTCTCTTTCCTAATCTCCTTGATTGTGTCTGTTAAAAATCCTGTAAAGTCATGCACAAAATCTGGACAGTTTTCTCCAACAGGAATTTATTGTATTGTGCTTGACGGCCTTCATGGCTTTTCTTTTATTTATTTATTTATTTTTAAAAGATTTTATTTATTTATTTGACAGAAAGAGTGAGCATAGGCAGAGAGTGGCAGGCAGAGGCAGAGGGAGAAGCAGGCTCCCAGCTGAGCAAGGAGCCCAATGTGGGACTTGATCCCAGGAGGCTGGGATCATGACCTGAGCCGAAGGCAGCTGCTTAACCAACTGAGCCACCCAGGCGTCCCATTCAGCCATCCAGGCGTCCCACTGAGCCACCCAGGCATCCCGATGGCTTTTCTATAACACTGTTGGCGTCTTCATTGGTGGAGGATTCCCAGATTTTCATGATGTTCTCACTGCCGGTGTTCTTTCCCATAATGTTGACAATCCCTTCCACAGAATGCGTTCTGTAATAAGCCTTAAAGGTTCTTGTGATCTGCTGATCTAGATGCTAAATTGCAGATACTGTTTTGGGGACAAATAGACCAACACCTTTGGTGTTGAATTAATGGGATTCTGATTGGTCAAGGACCATATGTCGGGGGGTGTGGGTGCACGTGTGCGTGCACCCCCCCCCCCCACTATAAAAGGCAGTTCCTTACTGACAAGGTACTTCCTGTCTCCAGGGACAAAACATCAATGGAAGCAATGCAGAGAAAGGTTTCTTGTTGTCTCTGCCTTCCCATTATACAACCAAAAGACTGGCAGTTGGTGTCTATCTTTTCCAATCAAGGCTGGACACTTAGCAGCTTTGTAGATAAGGACAGCTCTGATCATAAACCCAACTGCCTTTGCACAAAACAGTAGAGTTAGCCTATCCTTTCCTGCCTTCAATCCTGTGCTTGCTTGTCCTAATAAATGTCCTCTCCAGTATTTTTTTCCCCCAAATAGGGCACTTTCACTGCATTAAAAACCTGTTGCAGGCAGATATCCTTTCTCAATGATTTTCTTTATGGCATCTGGGAACTTGTCTGCTGCCTCTTGGTCAGCAGAAGCTGCTTTTCCTGCTATCTTGACATTTTTTTTAAGCCAACTCTTTTTCTAAAATTTCAAACCACCCTTTGCTAGCGTTAAATTCTCCAGCTTTAGATCCTGCACTTTATTCTTGATTTGAGCTGTCACATAAGGACCTGGCTTTCTCTTTAATCATATTAGACTCTAGGTACGCCTTTCTTGTAGCAATCCTGCACCCACATAAAAGCTACCTTTTCGATACAAGATAAAAAATATTTTGCACCAAGTGCAAGGATTTTGTACTTGCTGGAGTAGCTGCAGTGACACCTTCACAAATATCCTTTTCATTGTTTTTTCAAGAAAAAGTCTTGATTCATTTATCTTGAGGTGGAGGACGAGTGCAACTGCAGACCTCAGTGTTCCATACATAGCAAATGATTACACTTGTAATGTCATAACTTTTCTCCGCTTCTTGGGAGCACCTCCAGCATCACTAGTGACACTTCTTATGGGTCTCACGGTGTTATTCACAGTCTGTAGTATTATTGCATTAAACACAGTGAGAAATACACAAGAAGCACCGGACATCACTTTTTATGGTCATAGACCATTTACTGGAGAGACGAAATTCTCTGGCAGAGATGATTAGAGTCACACAGTGCTTTGAGCAAATCCTTACAACAGTCGAACCTACCACATTAGCAACAGGAGTATCTACAAAGTACTGATTACAGTAGTACTACAGTTGATTATATAGTTAATTTTATACATTTTTTATTTAATACCATGTGTGTCCATTTGTCCTTATCCTTGACTTTGGAGGACACCATATAGTTACGGTCTATGCTGATACATGTGAAGTGTTGATAAATTTCAACTTTTTATGCCAGATGTGTACATGTTTTATGATAGTAAATGTTGAGTATCTACATGTATTTCACTCATTCGTGACATACCTTTTTCTTAATGTTAAAAAGACTTCTATGCTAAGCAGTTTGTCTGTGACTTTTGTCAAGTCCTAAATCTCCAGAAACTTTCCTAGTATAGTTATTGAAAACAATCCATGTATAAGTGGATCCGTGCCATTTACACCTATGTCTGGCTTTTTTGTGAAGGTTGTCCTTTAAGTAATTATATTGAATGTGGGAACCATTTCACACTGTTACTATAAGAAGCTTTAAACATGAGGCAATTCTGACTCCATGCTCTCCAACCAATACTTTGATCATTTGGCTTCCCATGAAACATGTCTATAGAAGAAAAATTGTGCTGTTAAAACTAACTCAAGCATTCTATTCCCCTTGTGGAAACAGGGTTTTGAAAATAATATAAGTTACCACCTACTTCCTCCCCTCATTCTCAGACATAAGCCATTTCACAAATTCAGAATCACTTGAATGAAAGGGAGTCCAAGACTCAGTATGTCAAATATTTCACCCATCCTTTGTCAAAGGGACTTACAGCTGATTTCCAAGGGAAGGAGAAACACATATTTGAGGAATGATGACATATGGGCTTTGAGACTCTTTTAATCACTTAGGAATTAAACTTCTACTATGGTTCACCAGAAGAGTACTATCAAGTTAGATAATGAAGTTTTTTCTTTAGTACGTTTATTGGAGGGCCAAATGGGTTTAGGAAGCCAGACAGTGGTCATTTCTCAGTTCCTGAACACATAGTAGGGCATATATACTTGATTGTTATATGAATCCCTGCTTTCACTTCCCGACCTATAGGGGTGAGACCTAGTATGGTAGAAATGACCAATGGGAAACCCTACAACTGCCCCACCACCCAGAAAACATGCACATATACAATCACAAAATAGGAAGCCAAAAGCAAGGTATTGCATTCCCAGAGAAATTACAGAGATTATTGGCAGTATCAAAGATACAAAATATGGAGTAGTGATACCTACAACATTTTGCTTACCTTTTTGGCCTCTGCCACAGACAAGTCTTAGAGAATTAGGTTGGATTCTCATAGACTTAATTGGGTAGTGACTTCAACTTCAGCCGCTATTCCAAATATTGTCTGTTTATTAGTGTAAATCAACAGAGACTCTAGCCTCTGGTTTGTGACTATTGATCTGGAAAATGCCTTTTTGCTTTATAGCAATTAGCGAAGTCAGTCAGGTATAGTTTTCTTCCACTTGATAGGGATAATAGTTTATTTCACGGTCTTAGTTCAGTCTCATCTGTCTTTCTGTCAAAATCTAGCATGCAGGAATCTTACTCATTTTGCTATCCCACATGGCATCATATTGGTCTGTAAATGGATGATATAATGCCAATCAGATCTATTCAGCAGTAATAATATGGTAAGATACATGTGTGTCACAGAGTAAGAGATAAAAATATAAAAATATTCAGGGCTCTTTGATCTCTCTGAGATTTTTAGAGGTTCAGTGAATATAGGGCATGGCTATGTACTCCCTCCAACCTGAAATATCATCTACACCTTTTAGTTCTATTAATAAGAAAGAGGCACGATACCTAGAGGATGTCTGTAGATCCTAGATCAAGAGCCACCATTTTGAAAGTGTTTCTTCAGTCCATTGATGAAATGATCTGTAGGATTGGCAGTTTAGAATGAAGTCCAGGGAAAGACAAGGATCAGGCTTGATGACTTAAGGTATTCAAGTGTGTGTTACTTATCAGGATGTTTTCCTGAGCTTCTGGTAAACCCTGATAGGATAATCACAATACGGATACCTAGGGGTTGGAGAGACACATCACAAAACTGTTTTTCTTTTGAGATGTCGTTCCTGCTAGTTACTGGAACTGGTAGAAAGGAATGTGTAATAGTTGGATAATTCTTGTATCTGATTCTGCAACCTAAGCAGACCTTCCAGTCATTAACTGGGAGTTTAGTACTCATAAATTTGAGCATGCAGATAAGCTCTATTTTTCCTTTTTTTTTTTTTTTTAGAAGCTCTTTTTCTCATGACCCTGAAGGTAGTATCTGTAAGAAGCCACTCTGATATATCCTTAAGGTACAAGCAAGTTATGTGAACTATTGACTCTTTCTTTGCATTTACATCTACTACATTGCCATCTCTTCATTAACACACAGCTATGGTCTCATAGAGGTTTTCCTCCATCAGATTACTAAGGGAAAAAGATGGAGCTCCATTACTGAGTATATGGCATGATATGCTGCCATTGGCTAGAGACACCCAGCTATGGCATTAAAACCCCACTCAGCAGTGGCCCTAAGCAATACTATGGAAAGGAAACATTTCCAGTGAGCAGAACACGGAACAGTGCATTTTGCTGAACACTTTTTCCGGAAAGAGAGATAGGCTGAAATACAGTCTATAACGATACCTAAACAGTGGCTGACAGTTTGATAAGATGGTCAGAGACTTGGGAGAAACAGGATTAGAGAATAGTTTATAGATAGACCCCTTGAGATAGGCATAGAGTGTGAGAATATACACATCTCACCTGAGTGCTGATCAAAGGCTATCTCCTTCATGGAATCATCTCCATACTGTTGAAGATGTTGAAGATGACGTCTCTGGACACCATGCATAGTCTTTTCCCAACTATTTAGTACTTGATCAAGGGGGTTATGAATAAAATGGCTAGGGCTCCGTGGACAGAGACATTGTCTGGGATTTCCCTCACCATGACTGAACTGGATGCCAGTGGTGCTGAGGGCCTAACCTGCCAGCAACAGAGACCAGTACTGATATATCACCATTTATCTAGGGACGGGTTGCTCACACAAGACCACTTTCATTATGATTTTTCCCAACTGAAATAAACACATAGTGCATGACCTCCTCCCACCACAGTTAACAGTGTCTCTCCCAACAACCCCTTACGGATCTATTAACACTCTCTTCACCATCATGGTCTCATACAACATCATTGCTTCTCACAGGGGAACTTACTTTACAGCAAAAAGAAGTCAAACAATAAGCTCAGTGACTGTGATTTACTTCTCTCTGTACACCCATCATCCAGAAACAACATACCTGAGGGAAATGTGGAAAAGGTACTAAGGGCTCACCTGTAGAGCTGACTGGATAATGACGCTTAGGAGGGAAGCAAAGCTAACCTTGTAAGTTGTGGTATATGCTTTGAACCAGTGACCAGTGCCTCTTAATCTTTTCCATCTAACCTAGAGGTTGAAATACAAGAAGTTCCTTTCATTATTTTGCCTAAAGGACCATTTGCAAAACTTGCATTTTGTTCCTGCATGCATGTTTCCATGCCTTTGAGCTCTGTGGAAGAGTAGAGTGGTAAATGTTAATAGAGGGTCAAAGTGACCTATCAGAGTCATAATTTCAATGGATGAGATCCTTGAGGAATGAAGATTTGAATTACCCCACATAAAAACAATCATGGGCAGCTAAGACGCTGGCTGTGGGTAAAAATGGGTAGTGAGATAAGGAAGTTTTCATCTATAGTTGTTTCTGTTTTTCTCAATTGAATTCTTAGTATTAAAATGATTCTTTTTGATTTTTGACTTAAAATTTCATAAGATAGGCCACGTCCAGAAACACATGAATGCAGAATACTGCCATATATACTAATGTTTGAGTCCTTCACTGGTTCGCCATGTGAACTATGTAAAATGAGAGCGATAAGGATACTACCGCCTATCCCTGACCTATTCTGGAAAATGAGATATTTAGATTAGATTATGTCATACATTTTTGTGCAGCTTTAGGATTTTATAGTATTTGAGGAGTATGAGGACAAAATCCAGTATAGTAAAGATGACTGCGTTTTCTTTTACCTCACGTTAAATCCCCCTGGTACAATTTTCCCCTTAGTTCCTGAGGGAGTTTTTCAGCTTTTATCCAAGTTAGAATTTTCAGAGCTAGAATGCCAGCCAGCTTCCTGAAACTAATTGGGAAAAGACTAGATGGTTGAACTTTGAGGTTAATACAAAGTGAATGAAATTCAGCACCTGTGTTCTAATCCAGCAATGTGCCTGACAAAGAAAGGTAAAGATTCAAACAACTGAGTAAATCCATTTAAAACAATGACTATTCATTTTTGCATCTTTATTAGCAACCAGTGTAGTAGACTTCAGAATGGTTTGAAAGCTTCTTAAGTAGTTTTTATTAACTGTGGGTGAGCACATGAATAAGAATGGAATTAGGCAGGATTGAATAAAGCCAAAGATCCAGTTCCTGAATATTTTTACTGAAACCAGCACATGGAGCTCCTTAAATGCTGGTTAATTAGTTCGTTGACTGACTTGAGACTTGTCATATGAAAGCATCATAGGAAGGGAGGCTGTGGACAGAAGTGCACTTGTGTCCCCACTCTGTTTTTCTTTGGGTTTAGTACCCTGAAAACACAACTCTGTGGTGCTCACTTTCCATATTTCTAAATAATTTCCACTCTGCATTGTCAAGATTCAATGAGATATTGCCACTCTTTAGTGATTTCTATAGTGCTGTAGTACCTGGCATCTGACAGAGATCAGTTAATGGGGAAGTGGGGGAACCTTCCTCACCAAGAGGAAGAAATAAACTTGATTTGAGTTAGGAGAGAGTTTGAGCTGACCCTAAAGTGCAGTTGTTTATGGTACCACTAACCGAGACGGTAGAAGTACAAATGAGGGCCAATGGTAAATAAGTCAAAATTTAGTGCCCCCACTGGTGGGAAAAGAGCCAAATGGGATAACACCCAGAAGCTCAAATAGCCCTCAATTATCATGTAATGGTATGTTCATCTGCAAGTGGTCACAGAAAATACAGTATATTTTGGAAATAATTTTCAGGTTTTATTCATAGGTTTGGCATCATGTAGAGACTAATCAAGCAAACTATAACCCTATTTAAAAATGAATACATTCCTGGCTGCAGCAATGAATAAATACTAGAAAGAAATGAAGTCAGTATTTCTCCTTTTTCTCCCCTTGATCCAGAGGGGATACTTGGAGATCTAAAGTAACTTGCCAGTTAATTGGATATTAACTGAGCATTGAGTTTGGAAATAACAGTCTTACACAACTATTCATAGAATGATTTTTATTCTCTAATGTCCTAGAGGTTCTCTGGCTAGTTAACTGAGCTCATCCAGTTATCCTGCACCCCTTTTTACCTCCACCCAGCCTGGATGGAAGGGGTAGTGTACCAATGTTCAATTATGGACTTCACCCTCCATAAAATCTAATTCCAGCATCGCACTGTGAATTCAGACCTGTAGATAATTCACATCAGCTCACATTTGTTTCTGTTCATTTGATGAATAAAGCAGTTTCTAAGTAATTTAGTTGTCTAGAGTAAAAAGGAAGAGTTTATCTTTAGCATCCTTGCCCACTTAGCGTTATTTACCTACCAAAGATATGAATTACCAATTACAGACTATTTTATTCTTTTCCTTACCAATTTTAATATAATTACATGTGTGTTTTCCAGGTTGGCTTTCTTGATTTGTTTAGGATTTGTGAAATTGAGAGCTTTAAAAAAAAAAAAAGCGGGGGCAGCGGGACTCTGAATCTCATCAAGGTTATAAATGTGGTGTTGAGTAAGAATTGCTCTGTATGTATTAGCTGTAAATATGTAGCTAAATAACATCCGTACACATCTCAGGAATGCTTAAACTCTTTAGCTGGTGCCTGTGTGCACATGACCATCAGTATTAGCCATAGCCTCATTATACCACAATCAGTGAATCTGAGGAAACCAATTATAGAATCAGTGAAGTCAGACTGAAGGGGAAAAACTGAAACAGTGTTTCATTTTAGAAAAACAAACACAAAAAACCCCAGCCAATGTCTAATTTATTATGCATCTGTACATTCCTGTGAGGTAAATTGGTTTTGCTTTGTTCTTGCGTTCCTAGAATTCATTCAGGAAGGTAGACAAGAACCAATAATAAAGTACTGAGAACTCAAAAAAAAAAAAAAAAAGTTTTGAGAATTGTCATCAGACTTTCCAGGTAACTCTCTCTATATTCCTGAATAACCAGTCAGCTTGTGTGTGAAAAATGGGGTTTCATCTATGCTTCAATTCTATGCCAGCACCCTGGGAAACAGACCAGATAGTGTTTATCAATTTAGTAGTTATTTTACAGGTACCTAGGCAAATATTCTGGTGTGATTGTAGGGTCTCCAAATAGTGATCAAAATACGTATCCCGTATTCAACAAACATGTATTAACAATATGTGTTACTTCTTTACCTCTCAGAGCTGGGGGAATAGCCATGGTCAGTCAAATTAGACTGAGTCCCTCCTCTAGTGGGACTTAGATTCTAGTCAAGTAAAGAATTTATTTAGTAAAAACACTAAATTAGGTAGTTAGGTACTACAGAGGAAGAAGCCAGACAATGTTGTTGAGCTTGAGAAGCCAGGGTGGACATTTGAGGAGATAAGTTACATTCAGTAAGTTGTGAGCCATAGAAAAATCTAGGGAAAGACTTTCCCAGCATAGGGTACAAAATGTAAATGTGCTGACATGAGAACTACTTCGTATCTTCTCAGAACAGCAAGAGGAGGTCTGAGAGTAGGTTTGAGCTGGTTATGTACATAAGGACCTTGGATTTTGGTCTGATTCTAACGGGAATTCCCTGTGGTGTTTTAAACAGGAAATTTAAAAAAAAAATAGGGAATTGAATGTAACATTTTTCCCATTTTAATTGTTAAGGTGTAGTCTACCCACAAATTTACCTTCTTGAAAAGTGTATAGTTCTGCTTATTTTGACATAACACAGGTGATCATGTCATCACCACCATAATCAAGATAGGCAGCCATTCAACCACCGAAAAGAAAGGACTGTTTTCCCTTGTAGTAACGGCCACCCCCACTAAATCTTTGTATCGCCACTATTGTTGGCCTTTTCAGAATGTCCTATTATGGCATTATACAGTATGTAGCCTTTGAGTCTGACGTCTTTCACCTAGCGTAATGCATTTGAAATTCATCCACATTGTTAAGAGCATCAGTAATTTGTTTACTATGAATTGTATGCTGTTAAATACATGTATCACAATTTACCTGTTTCCTAGTTTTTCCCCTATGTACCAAGTAATCTGCTTTAAAGATCCTCATACAGGTTTTTGTGTGAACATATGCTTTCATTTCACTTGGGTGAATACAAAGAAGTAGGATTACTAGTGTGAACCACAAGTATATGTACAAATGTCGGAGTAGTGTCATCACTTTGCATTCTCATGAGCAGCACCTGAGTTCCAGGTGTTTTGCATTTTCATCCACACAGAGTTTTGTCTTTTTTTTCGGTTGTTGCCTTTCAGAATTTGTTTTTAACATACCACTGTAGTTGATGAATGGAAAATAACTATATTAAGTAAGGATGGAAGACAAAGAAGTGGTGAAGAGGTTTATTGCAATAGTCAAGATGATGGCTGGCAGGGTTGTGAATGAAGATGGCTGTGACAGAGATAGAAAGAAACACCAGTCTGGGGTTGTAAGTTGAAGGTGGATGAGAAAGGATTTGATAAGCATTAGACATTAGGTGTGAGGGAAAAAGAGGAACTGGGGCAAGGAAATAGATGGAGTCCACAGATGAAGAACAGATTTGGAAATCAAGAGTCTCCTTTGGACGTGCTGTGTTTGCGATGCATCTTAAACATGCATGACAAAATGTCAAGTGATTAGATGACTACAAAACAAAGTTCAGAGCAGTGATCTGAGCCAGTCATAGGAGTTGGAGACTTAACATTTAGGCATTACTGGGTCTTTGTGATATTTAATATCTTTGAATAGAATAAGATTGCCTAAAGAGAGTTTATGGAAAAGTAAACCCTGTGTCATCATAATGATTAGAACCGAGGAAGAGAAGGAGGAAATTGTCAATTTCCTCAGTCGGAAGTGGTCAATGTCAGTAGAATTCCATTGTGCAATTTTATCATACAGTCCTTTTGGCCATTGTCAAGTATGTAGACAAAATGTATACAAGTACAGATAGCGTGACATTATGTAGTTCTCAAGAACAATCCTCAGATTTTTGGTGGTGTGTGCTTGCGTGTCCTTCTTCATCCTCATCAAACAGTTGTTGAAGTTATTTTTAAAATGAATGAAGAAATGGCTCAGTCACAGAATGAAAGTCAGTCAGTCTGAACTCCCATGGACTGAGCTCAAAAACTTTTTGGTAGGATGACTAAAAGGCAGACCTGAGTAAGGAGGTTGACAGCTTCAACACCTGAATAAAGACTTATTCACCCTCAGTGTTTCCACAGCACAGAGAACATCGTAAAAGTAATGTAAATTGTAAAAATGGAAGTTTTGGTGTTAAGCAGTTGGATTCAAATACCCTGTCTGCCCCTCTAGAATTTCAGTAGAGCCCCAGGGTGATATTTTTATACTTGTCAGGTCATATCACATTCCTATTCAGAATCCTTGACTCTCCATCTCCATAAAATAAAAAGTCTTTACAAGGTCTGATAATACCTTTCCTATTTGGTGTGTTCCCATTACCTCTGATGTAGCCTTCTTTTAGATATCATATGTGTACCAATTACAGAGCACAGTAGACATATTACCACCTCAGATTCTTTGAATTGTTGTCCCTTCTCTCTGGAATGTTCTCCTCCGTGGCATCTTCATGGCTCATGCCCTTACCTTGTTTAGGTCTGCCCCAAAGAGTCTTCTCAGTGAGCCTCCTTCCTCTACCCTCTATAGGATTATAGCATTCCTCAACTCACTTTCTCTGTCTGACTTCACATCAGCTGACACACTACATATATTTATAACCCAAATGGGTTTATGTGAATAAATATGAAAGACATAAAATTATATATGTATATAATATAAATATATTTATATTTATTGTCTTTCATTACCCACTAATACATAAACTCCCTGATGGAATGAATTTCATTTGTTTATTTACTGCAGTATCCTCCACGAACCACAAGAGAGTTGGGCACATAATAACCATTCAGGAAATATGCGTTGGATGAATGAGTTAAATAATATACATCAGTCACTACACACAGTGTCTACATTTAAGACTACTGCAAGTGGTAATGTGGCATTATTAGTGTTAGCATCATTAATAGTTTTTTTTTTTTTATCAAATTCCCTAAATGTCAACTGGAATCAAATTCTGTGACATCAGTGTACATCCGTCTTATCTGTCTTTACTGGAAACTAAGTAGTTAGATTTTCAGTTTGGCTACCTTGAGGTCTAGGAAATCTCTCCGACCTGGGAGTGGCTGTGGAGCTGGGAGCCACATCTTCAGTGCACCATGAGCTGTGTTTCACATACTTCTCTCAATGTGCTGTAAATGAGTTAGGCTTGCAGAAAACAAACACACGTGTTTTGTATAAGACAGCTAAAACTCCAGATGTGTTTCTAAGACAGTGAAATTGGATCCCAGAAACAGGTGTGTTATGTCCCAGCCTCTTGGCCATTGAACTTAGTCATTTCCCCAGCCCCCCAGTTTTTAAGAGGTTCTAGCTTTCACACTTCAAGTGTTTCCCTTGCAAAGACTGGAGTGGGGATGCCTGGGTGGCTCAGTCTATTAAGCATCTGCCTTTAGCTCAGGTCATGATCTCAGAGTCCTGGGATTCCTGGGATGGAGTCCCACATCAGGTTCCCTGCTCAATGGGGAGCCTGCTTCTCTCTCTACTCCATCCTCCTGTTTTCTCTCACTCTCTCTCGCTCTCTCAAATTAAAAAAAAAAAAAAAAAGACTGTAGTGGATAAACATGCTGCTTAACAAAAACAAAAGCCTTGCCATGAAAGAAAATAATAATGTAAAGGCTAGGATGTACAGTGAGCTAGGCATTCTGCTAGGGTCTTCTGATTGATCATATCTTGTCACTCTTAAAATCCCTCTATTATGGCCTGATTAGTGTCCTTTTATTTTTTTTTAAAGGTTTTTATTTACTTGACAGAGACACAAAGAGAGAGGGAACACAGGCAGGGGGAGTGGGAAAGGGAGAAACAGGCTCCCCGCTGAGCAGGGAGCTCTATGAGGGGCTTGATCCCAGGATCCTGGGATCAAGACCTGAGCTGAAGGCAGACACTTAACAACTGAGCCACCCAGGTGCCCTGATTAATGTCCTTTTAAAATGTATTGGTTGAAGTCCTCACCGCCAGTACCTTAAAATGTGACTGTATTCAGAGATAAGGTCTGTAAAGATGTGATTAATTTAAAATTGGTTCTTTAAGGTAGACCCTAATCCATTATGACTAATATTCTTTTTTTTTTTTTTTTTTTTTTTATAATTTTATTTTTTATAAACATATATATATATATATTTTTTCCCCCAGGGGTACAGGTCTGTGAATCTCCACGTTTACAAACTTCACAGCACTCACCATAGCACATACCCTACCCAATGTCCATAACCCCCCCCAACCCCCCTCTGCCCAGCAACCCTCAGTTTGTTTTGTGAGATTAAGAGTCACTTATGGTTTGTCTCCCTCCCAATCCCAACTTGTTTCATTTACTCTTCTCCTACCACATTAACCCCCCATGTTGCATCTCCTCTCCCTCATATCAGGGAGATCATATGATAGTTGTCTTTCTCCGATTGACTTATTTCGCTAAGCATGATACCCTCTAGTTCCATCCATGTTGTCGCAAATGGCAAGATTTCATTTCTTTTGATGGCTGCATAGTATTCCATTGTATATATATACCACATCTTCTTTATCCATTCGTCTGTTGATGGACATCTAGGTTCTTTCCATAGTTTGGCTATTGTAGACATTGCTGCTATAAACATTCGGGTGCACGTGCCCCTTCGGATCACTACGTTTGTATCTTTAGGGTAAATACCCAGCAGTGCAATTGCTGGGTCATAGGGTAGTTCTATTTTCAACATTTTGAGGAACCTCCATGCTGTTTTCCAGAGTGGTTGCACCAGCTTGCATTCCCACCAACAATGTAGGAGGGTTCCCCTCTCTCCGCATCCTCGCCAGCATCTGTCATTTCCGGACTTGTTAATTTTAGCCATTCTGACTGGTGTGAGGTGGTATCTCATTGTGGTTTTGATTTGTATTTCCCTGATGCCGAGTGATATGGAGCACTTTTTCATGTGTCTGTTGGCCATCTGGATGTCTTCTTTGCAGAAATGTCTGTTCATGTCTTCTGCCCATTTCTTGATGGGATTATTTGTTCTTTGGGTGTTGAGTTTGCTAAGTTCTTTATAGATTCTGGACACTAGCCCTTTATCTGATATGTCGTTTGCAAATATCTTCTCCCATTCTGTCAGTTGTCTTTTGGTTTTGTTAACTGTTTCCTTTGCTGTGCAAAAGCTTTTGATCTTGATAAAATCCCAATAGTTCATTTTTGCCCTTGCTTCCCTTGCCTTTGGCGATGTTCCTAGGAAGATGTTGCTGCGGCTGAGGTCGAAGAGGTTGCTGCCTGTGTTCTCCTCAAGGATGTTGATGGATTCCTTTCTCACATTGAGGTCCTTCATCCATTTTGAGTCTATTTTCGTGTGTGGTGTAAGGAAATGATCCAATTTCATTTTTCTGCATGTGGCTGTCCAATTTTCCCAACACCATTTATTGAAGAGGCTGTCTTTTTTCCATTGGACATTCTTTCCTGCTTTGTCGAAGATTAGTTGACCATAGAGTTGAGGGTCTATTTCTGGGCTCTCTATTCTGTTCCATTGGTCTATGTGTCTGTTTTTGTGCCAGTACCATGCTGTCTTGATGATGACAGCTTTGTAATAGAGCTTGAAGTCCGGAATTGTGATGCCACCAACTCTGGCTTTCTTTTTCAATATTCCTTTGGCTATTCGCGGTCTTTTCTGGTTCCATATAAATTTTAGGATTATTTGTTCCATTTCTTTGAAAAAAATGGATGGTACTTTGATAGGAATTGCATTAAATGTGTAGATTGCTTTAGGTAGCATAGACATTTTCACAATATTTATTCTTCCAATCCAGGAGCATGGAACATTTTTCCATTTCTTTGTGTCTTCCTCAATTTCTTTCATGAGTACTTTATAGTTTTCTGTGTATAGATTCTTAGTCTCTTTGGTTAGGTTTATTCCTAGGTATCTTATAGTTTTGGGTGCAATTGTAAATGGGATGGACTCCTTAATTTCTCTTTCTTCTGTCTTATTGTTGGTGTAGAGAAATGCGACTGATTTCTGTGCATTGATTTTATATCCTGACACATTACTGAATTCCTGTACAAGTTCTAGCAGTTTTGGAGTGGAGTCTTTTGGGTTTTCCACATATAGTATCATATCATCTGCGAAGAGTGATAGTTTGACTTCTTCTTTGCCGATTTGGATGCCTTTAATTTCTTTTTGTTGTCTGATTGCTGAGGCTAGGACTTCTAGTACTATGTTGAATAGCAGTGGTGATAATGGACATCCCTGCCGTGTTCCTGACCTTAGCGGAAAAGCTTTCAGTTTTTCTCCATTGAGAATGATATTTGCGATGGGTTTTTCATAGATGGCTTTGATAATATTGAGGTATGTGCCCTCTATCCCTACACTTTGAAGAGTTTTGATCAGGAAGGGATGCTGTACTTTGTCAAATGCTTTTTCAGCATCTATGGAGAGTATCATATGGTTCCTGTTTTTTCTTTTATTAATGTGTTGTATCACATTGATTGATTTGCGGATGTTGAACCAACCTTGCAGCCCTGGAATAAATCCCACTTGGTCGTGGTGAATAATCCTTTTAATGTACTGTTGAATCCTATTGGCTAGTATTTTGGTGAGAATTTTTGCATCTGTGTTCATCAAGGATATTGGTCTGTAGTTCTCTTTTTTGATGGGATCCTTGTCTGGTTTGGGGATCAAGGTGAGGCTGGCCTCATAAAATGAGTTTGGAAGTTTTCCTTCCATTTCTATTTTTTGGAACAGTCTCAGGAGAATAGGAATTAGTTCTTCTTTAAATGTTTGGTAGAATTCCCCCGGGAAGCCGTCTGGCCCTGGGCTTTTGTTTGTTTGGAGATTTTTGATGACTGTTTCAATCTCCTTACTGGTTATGGGTCTGTTCAGGCTTTCTATTTCTTCCAGGTTCAGTTGTGGTAGTTTATATGTTTCTAGGAATGCATCCATTTCTTCCAGATTGTCAAATTTGTTGGCATAGAGTTGCTCATAATATGTTCTTATAATTGTCTGTATTTCTTTGGTGTTAGTTGTGATCTCTCCTCTTTCATTCATGATTTTATTTATTTGGGTCCTTTCTCTTCTCTTTTTGATAAGTCTGGCCAGGGGCTTATCAATCTTATTAATTCTTTCAAAGAACCAGCTCCTAGTTTCGTTGATTTGTTCTATTGTTTTTTTGGTTTCTATTTCATTGATTTCTGCTCTGATCTTTATGATTTCTCTTCTCCTGCTGGGTTTAGGGTTTCTTTCTTGTTCTTTCTCCAGCTCCTTTAGGTGTAGGGTTAGGTTGTGTATCTGAGACCTTTCTTGTTTCTTGAGAAAGGCTTGTACCGCTATATATTTTCCTCTCAGGACTGCCTTTGTTGTGTCCCACAGATTTTGAACTGTTGTATTTTCATTATCATTTGTTTCCATGAATTTTTTCAATTCTTCTTTAATTTCCTGGTTGACCCATTCATTCTTTAGAAGGATGCTGTTTAGTCGCCATATATTTGGGTTCTTTCCAAATTTCCTCTTGCGATTGAGTTCTAGCTTCAGAGCATTGTGGTCTGAAAATATGCAGGGAATGATCCCAATTTTTTGATAACAGTTAAGACCTGATTTAGAACCAAGGATGTGATCTATTCTGGAGAATGTTCCATGTGCACTAGAGAAGAATGTGTATTCTGTTGCTTTGGGATGAAATGTTCTGAATATATCTGTGATGTCCATCTGGTCCAGTGTGTCATTTAAGGCCTTTATTTCCTTGTTGATCTTTTGCTTGGATGATCTGTCCATTTCAGTGAGGGGAGTGTTAAAGTCCCCTACTATTATTGTATGATTGTCGATGTGTTTCTTTGATTTTGTTATTAATTGGTTTATATAGTTGGCTGCTCCCACGTTAGGGGCATAGATATTTACAATTGTTAGATCTTCTTGTTGGACAGATCCTTTGAGTATGATATAGTGTCCATCTTCATCTCTTATTATAGTCTTTGGTTTAAAATCTAAGTGATCTGATATAAGGATTGCCACTCCTGCTTTCTTCTGATGTCCATTAGCATGGTAAATTCTTTTCCACCCCCTCACTTTAAATCTGAAAGTGTCTTCGGGTTTAAAATGAGTTTCTTGTAGGCAACATATAGATGGGTTTTGTTTTTTTATCCATTCTGATACCCTGTGTCTTTTGATTGGGGCATTTAGCCCATTAACATTCAGGGTAACTATTGAGAGATATGAATTTAGTGCCATTGTATTGCCTGTAAGGTGACTGCTATTGTATATTGTTTCTGTTCCTTTCTGATCTATTACTTTTAGGTTCTCTCTTTGCTTAGAGGACCCCTTTCAATATTTCCTGTAGAGCTGGCTTGGTGTTTGCAAATTCTTTCAGTTTTTGTTTGTCCTGGAAGCTTTTAATCTCTCCTTCTATTTTCAATGATAGCCTAGCTGGATATAGTATTCTTGGCTGCATGTTTTTCTCGTTTAGTACTCTGAATATATCATGCCAGCTCTTTCTGGCCTGCCAGGTCTCTGTGGATAAGTCTGCTGCCAATCTAATATTTTTACCATTGTATGTTACAGACTTCTTCTCCCGGGCTGCTTTCAGGATTTTCTCTTTGTCACTAAGACTTGTAAATTTGACTATTAGGTGACGGGGTGTGGACCTATTCTTATTGATTTTGAGTGGGGTTCTCTGAACCTCCTGGATTTTGATGCTTGTTCCCTTTGCCATATTGGGGAAATTCTCTCCAATAATTCTCTCCAATATACCTTCTGCTCCCCTCTCTCTTTCTTCTTCTTCTGGAATCCCAATTATTCTAATGTTGTTTCGTCTTATGGTGTCACTTATCTCTCGAATTCTGCCCTCGTGGTCCAGTAGTTGTTTGTCCCTCTTTTGTTCAGCTTCCTTATTCTCTGTCATTTGGTCTTCTATATCGCTAATTCTTTCTTCTGCCTCATTTATCCTAGCAGTGAGAGCCTCCATTTTTGATTGCACCTCATTAATAGCTTTTTTGATTTCAACTTGATTAGATTTTAGTTCTTTTATTTCTCCAGAAAGGGCTTTTATATCTCCCGAGAGGGTTTCTCTAATATCTTCCATGCCTTTTTCGAGCCCAGCTAGAACCTTGAGAATCGTCATTCTGAACTCTAAATCTGACATATTACCAATGTCTGTATTGATTAGGTCCTTAGCCTTTGGTACTGCCTCTTGTTCTTTTTTTTGTGGTGAATTTTTCCGCCTTGTCATTTTGTCCAGATAAGAGTATATGAAGGAGTAAGTAAAATACTAAAAGGGTGGCAACAACCCCAGGAAAATATGCTTTAGCCAAATCAGAAGAGATCCCAAATCGTGAGGGGGGGGGGAAGGGGATAAAAAGAGGTTCAGAAAGAAAAAAATAAAATAAAATAAAAAAGAAAAAAGAAACAAATAAAAAAAAGAAAACCAATAATAAAAAAATATAAAAAGGAAAAAATATATATATATTGGATAAACTAGTTAAAAAACGTTAAAAAAGAAAAGGGTAAAAGTTTAAAAAAATTTAGCAGAAGAAGAGAAAAAAATTGAAAAAGAAAAAAAAATTAAATTAACTGCAAGGCTAAAGAATCATGGGGAGAAAGCCATGAGTTCCGTGCTTTGCTTTCTCCTCCTCTGGAATTCCGCTGCTCTCCTTGGTATTGAAACTGCACTCCTCGTAAGTGAACTTGGTCCTGGCTGGGTTTCTTGTTGATCTTCTGGGGGAGGGGCCTGTTGTAGTGATTTTCAAGTGTCTTTGCCCCAGGCGGAGTCGCACCGCCCTTACCAGGGGCCGGGCTGAGTAATCCGCTCGGGTTTGCTTTCGGGAGCTTTTGTTCCCTGAGCGCTTTCCGTAGAGTCCGGAGGACGGGAAGGAAGATGGCGGCCGCCCAGTCTCCGGCCCGGAGGAGCCGAGAGCCCGGGGCCCCACTCCTCAGTGCGCCCTCAGGGAACAGCGTCCAATTACTCCCGTCTGCCTGGCCTCCAGCCGCGCTCCGAGCTCACCGAGCCTGCGACCGGTTCAAGGTAAGCCCGAGCTGTGAGCTCACTCCTCGGCTCCGTCTCTGTAGCCGGCTTCCCTGTTCTAATACCTGCGAGCTCTGCGACACTCAGACACCCCGATCCTTCTGTGACCCTGCGGGACCTGAGGCCACACTGGCCCCGCGTGGGCTTCACCCCAGTTAAGCCTCTGGAGCGATGTCCCTCAGCGGAACAGACTTTTAAAAGTCCCGATTTTGTGCTCCGTTGCTCCGCCGCTTGCCGGGAGCCGGCCCCTCCCCCCGGGGTCTGTCTTCCCGTCCCTTTGGATTCACTTCTCCGCCAGTCCTACCTTTCAGCAAGTGGTTGATTTTCTGTTTCTAGAATTGCTGTTCTTCTTCTCTTCGATCTCCCGTTGGATTTGTAGGTGTTTGCAATCTTTAGATAAGCTATCTAGCTGATCTCCCGCAACCTGAAGTAGTCTCAGCTGCTACTTCTCCGCCATCTTGACTCCTCTCTCCCCATTATGACTAATATTCTTATATGAAAAAACTGGGGCACATGTCACCAGGAATACACACACATACACACATACACACACACACACAGAAGAAAACTATAAGGGGACACAGAGAAGACTGCCAGCTTACAAGCCAAAGAGGCCTTAGAAGAAAATCCTCCTAACAACTTGACCTTGAACTTCTAGCTACCAGAACTGCAACAAAATAAATTTCACTTGTTTAAACCATTTAGCCTATGGTGTTCTGTTATAGCAGCCCTAGCAAACTGATACACCTTTGTTCAGATAAACACTATCATTAGCCCCCTTTGAAGGTAAAGAAACTGAGACCAGAATGGTTAAATGACTTACTTAAAGACACTCACCTCGCAAGAGGTAAGGCCATGATTGGCAACCAGTATGTCTGGCAAGAGCCCAGATTAGGTAGGAAAGGCCCAAATATTGGCACAAACGCAACCTGGAGGCAAGAAGCAGCAGCAGGGGACTAGATTCCGAAGACCAGTGTCTGACCAGATGAGATGATTGTGGTAACCTGGCAAGATTTTAGGAGAGGTTCAGAAGGAGAGATCCAATGAACCACTGCTTTTGCTGGTTACTTTCTGCTTCTCCTTGCAGTCATCTTCTGTCTCAAGCCTGTTTCTCACAAGGGCAAAAGGAAACATACATTAGAGTATATTTGTTTCTGTTTTAATTTCCTATTGCTTCTGTAATAAATTACCACAGTTATATTGAACAACTCAAATTTATTATCTTACAGTTCCAGAGGCCAGAAGTTCAAAATGAGTCTCAGTGGGGCTAAAGTCAAGGCGTCAACGTGGCTTATTCCTTTGGGAGCTTCTAGGAGAGACTCTGCCTGTTTACTTTTCCCGGCACCTGGATGCCACCCCATTCCTTGACTTCTAAAACCAGAAGTGTTCTTCAAATGTCTCTCTAACTCTTCTCTCCCCCTCTTCTACTTTTATGGACTCTTGTGATTTCATGGGTCCCCCTTGGATAATCCAGGACAATCCCCCTATCTCAAAGTCAGCTGGTAATGTAACAGTTCACAGGTTCTAGATATTAGGACATGAACATCTTTGGAGGGGTCTTTATTCTTCTGGCTACAGCTTCTATCTAAAGGAAAAAGGCAATTTAGATATCAAAATCACACAAGCATAAAAGGCAAACATAGACAGGGTGCATTCTGGAGCTGATGGGATGGGAACTAAAACTGGCTGAGTAGAGTTCCCAGTAAGGTGCGGTGGCGGGTCAGGCTCACAGGGGAGGAGATACAATCAGTAAAGAGGAAGATGGCAGGGCCTTGGGAGCTGCCTGTAACTGTCTGCCCCCAACCCCCAACTGTACACACACTAAAGGCTCTATGTTTTCAGTGAAATTAATTACCTCTGTCTTCTGGCATGATAATACTACCCAAAATAAGCCAATTCGTACATAGCATTTTTTTGGCCACAGTGATCAGTTCGGTGTTGGCCATATGGCTAAGATGATTAAGTCAGAGCAGAAGCCAGGACTTACGTTCATTGGCTGGAGAAATAGAGAAGAAGTTTGACATGGACCAAGAAACATGAATCAGATAGTCTCGGGAGCTCTTGGCATTCCCCTGAAGACAATGAGGGAAGTTGGTCTTAGGATGGCGCTAACTACAGAAGGGGAAGCCTAGACAGGAAAAAATGAAATGGGCCCTCATTGTAATTCTTGGAATGCTAAATCATACTCTTCCTGAGATTTAATCTTCTTATAGATATTTTTAAAATATGAAAAATTCCATTTTCTTTGTTCCTTAAGGCAGTTTGAGTTGGAAACTGATGACTATTCTTCTACAAAACCTCAGTGAATACATCATTTGGGAGATGTTATGGCACTGGGAGCATTTAGATGTAGATAGTTAGTCCTGAGAATTCAGTTTTGTTCAAGTTCGGATCTGAGGGTTTTTATCATATCGCGTTAACAATACGTGGAAATCATCTCTGCATTCTACTAACGTTGTACCTTTTTCTTCTATGTAACCTCATATATTTGATATTTTAAGCCTGTTAATAGGAAAATTGGGATCAATAGATTTTAACTTTCAGAGTTTTATACTCTAATTACCCTCTTTACCATGGCCATGTGATTTTTTTTTTCAGTTTCCCCTTATTTCTCCATTGTTAATTAGGCCCTTCAGTAAAACTGTTTCAACAATTCATTGCTTGTTTCTGCAAAGATTTATTGAACATCTAGTACATGACTCTTGTACCAAGCACTATTTATTCTATTATGGGTTCAGGGCAAATAAGTCGGATAAGATTCCTACTTCTATGAAATTTCTATTCTAGTAATGGTAAAGACATATAAATAGGAAAAAAAAGTAAATGAAAGTAACTTTATTTTTTTAAAGATTTTATTTATTTGACAGAGAGAGAGAGAGAGACACCGAGAGAGAGAACACAAGCAGGGGAGTGGGAGAGGGAGAAGGCAGCTTCCCGCTGAGCAAGGAGCCCCATTCAGGGCTTGATCCCAGAACCCTGGGATCATGATCTGAGCCAAAGGCAGACGCTTAACTACTGAGCCACTCAGGCACCCATGAAAGTAACTTTAAAATGTAAGTGCTATGAAAAAATAACTTCCTAGTAAGTTGCAACAATAAAAATGTGCAACAAATCAACCCCAAACTGAGTAGATTGTAGAGAATTTGTTTTTATCTGGGATTGGTCTGGGGTTCAGGTAATTCGAATGGGTTCATTGCAATAGCTTGGCTTCAGGCTCTAGGGACTGGCATAGCTCTGTCTTTCAATGCCAGAGGCACAAAAAAGTAAGTAAAAACAAGGGAGGTATTTTAGGTTTTGAATTTGGAAAGGATAAGCTCTTATACCCATATACTATTGGCCAAAAAACCCATATGGACATGCCAAAGTCAAGGAGCAGAGAGAAATCCTGCCTGAAGATGAAGCTTTGGAAACAAAGGGGTGCAGGGAAGATGAATATTTGGGCCCAATATTTCAGTTTATCACACTCATATGATGGAGGATGACTGGAGTGAAGGGGGCTACTTTTGGGGGAGTATTTCGGTGAAGACATCTCTGAGATGAGGTATGAATGAAGAGGAGCCACGGGAAGAGATAAGGGGAGAACATTTTTGTAATAAATGACTATGGAATGGGAATAGTTCCAGAGTTGCCTAATGATGGTGTTCCTGATCCATCTGTCACTGAGCTGCTAACTCAGGAAACAACAGGTGAGCCCTGGCAGTGTTGGGGCACACTGCTCTGAGACGTGAATCCCAAGGAGGCTGGACAAATCAGAAGCACAGCTCCTGTTTGGGTTTGCCAACATTGTTGCCCAATGAACTCAGATAAATTCATGGCAAGAACAGCTAGTAACTCAAGAGAGGAGGGTTTGGAAAAGAGAAAGGGAGAAATTTGTTCCAGCTGGGGGAAGTGACAGGCTCAAGTCTTAACAACTGTCCTCTCTATCAGCAAGATGGACACCTACAGTGTTCTTGGGAGAGACTGGGGGAGGTACATGCAAGAGAGCAGGCAGAGAGCACATGATCATGGGTGGAGGTCATATGTGTTCAGCCCACGATCATGAGCAGGGAAGGGGATGCGTGGCATGTGGTTGTCTGGGCATTCCATTGCTATCAGGGCTTTTCTGGCCTGGTGGTTCAAACACTGTGACATTGCAAAACATCTTCCTCTATGCCTCAATAAAGTACAATAAGAAATAAGAACAATGGAGGCTTCTGGGTGGCTCAGATGGTGAAGTGTCTACCTTCAGCTCAGCTCATGATCCCAGCTTCCTGGGATTGAGTCCTGCTTGGGTTCCCTGTTCTGCAGGGAGTCTGCTTCTCGCTCTCCATCTACTGCTCCCCCTGCTTGTGCTCTCTTGATCTGTCAAATAAATAAATAAAATATTTACTTTATTTTATTTATTCATTATTTTTATTAACATAAAATGTATTATTTGCCCCAGGGTACAGATCTGTGAATTGTCTGGCTTACACACGTCACAGCACTCACCATTTCACATACCCTCCCCAATGTCCCTAACCCAACCACCCTCTCCAACCATCCTTCCCACTCCCCTCAGCAACCCTCAGTTTGTTTTGTGAAATTTAGAGTCTTTTATGGTTTTGTCTCCCTCCCGCTCCCATCTTGTTTGATTTTTTTCCTTCCCTACCCTGCAAACCTCCCACTCTGCCTCTCAACTTCCTCATATCTGGGAGATCATATAATAATTGTCTTTCTCTGATTGACTTATTTCGCTCAGCATAATACCCTCTAGTTCCATCCACATCATTGCAAATGGCAAGATTTCATTTCTTTTGATGGCTGTATAGTATTTCATTGTGTGTGTGTGTGTGTGTGTGTGTGTGTGTGTGTGTACCACTCTTCTTTATCCATTCATCTGTTGATAGACATCTAGGTTCTTTCCATAGTTTGGCTGTTGTGGAAATTGCTGCTATAAACATTAGGGTGCACATGCCCCTTCAGATCACTACATTTGTATCTTTAGGGTAAATATCCAGTAGGGTGATTGACGGATTGTAGGGTAGCTCTATTTTACTTTTTGAGGAACCTTCATGCCGTTTCCAGAGTGGCTGCACCAGCTTGCATTCCCATCGACAGTGTAGGAGGGTTCCCCTTTCTCCGCATCCTCACCAACATCTGTTGTTTCCTCACTTGTTAATTTTAGCCATTCTGACTGGTGTGAGGTGGTATCTCATTGTGGTTTTGATTTGTATTTCCTTGATTCCGAGTGATGTTGAGCATTTTTTTATGTGTCTGTTGGCCATCTGGATGTCTTCTTTGCAGAAATGTCTGTTTATGTCCTCTGCCCATTTCTTGATTGGATTATTTGTTCTTTGGGTGTTGAGTTTGATAAGTTCTTTATATATTTTGGATACTAGCCCTTTATCTGATATCTCATTTGCAAATATCTTCTCCCATTCTGTCAGTTGTCTTTTGGTTTTGTCGACTGTTTCCTTTGCTGTGCAAAAGCTTTTGATCTTGACGAAGTCCCAATAGTTCATTTTGCCCTTGCTTCCCTTGCCTTTGTTGATGTTTCTAGGAAGAAGTTGCTGCAGTTGAGGTCGAAGAGGTTGCTGCCTGTGTTCTCCTCAAGAATTTTGATGGATTCCCGTCTCACATTGAGTCTTTCATCCATTTGAGTCTATTTTTGTGTGCGGTGTAAGGAAATGGTCCAGTTTCATTCTTCTGCATGTGGCTGTCCAATTTTCCCAACACCCTTTGTTGAAGAGACTGTCTTTTTTCCATTGGACATTCTTCCCTGCTTTGTCAAAGATTAGCTGACCATAGAGTTGAGGGTCTATTTCTGGGCTCTCTATTCTGTTCCCTTGATCTATGTGTCTATTTTCATGCCAGTACCATACTATCTTGATGATTAAAGCTTTGTAATAGAGCTTAAAGTCTGGAATTTTGATGCCACCAACTTTGGCTTTCATTTTCAACATTCCTCTGGCTACTCAGGGTCTTTTCTGGTTCCATATGAATTTTAGGATTGTTTGTTCCATTTCTTTGAAAACAATTGATGGTATTTTGTTAGGGATTGCATTAAACATTTAGATTGCTTTAGGTAGCATAGACGTTTTTACAATATTTGTTCTTCCAATCCATGAGCATGGAATATTTTTCCACTTCTTTGTGTCTTCCTCACTTTCTTCATGAGTACTTTATAGTTTTCTGAGTACAGATTCTTTGCTTCTTGGGTTAGGGTTATTCCTAGGTATCTTATTGTTTTGGGTGCAGTTGTAAATGGGATTAACTCTTTAATTTCTCTTGTGTCTTATTGTTGATGTATAGAAATGCAACTGATTTCTGTGCACTGATTTTACATCCTGACACTTTACTGAATTCCTGTACAAGTTCTAGCAGTTTTGGAGTGGAGTCTTTTGGGTTTTCCACATAAAGTATCATATCACCTACAAAGAGTGAGAGTTTGACCTCTTCTTTGCCGATTCGGATGCCTTTAATTTCTTTTTGTTGTCTGATTGCTGAGGCTAGGACTTCTAGTACTATGCTGAATAGCAGTGGTGATAGTGGACATCCCTGCTGTGTTCCTGATCTTAGTGGAAAAGCTCTGTTTTTCCCCATTGAGAATGATATTTGCTGTGGGTTTTTCATAGATGGCTTTGATGATATTGAGGAATGTACCCTCTATCCCTACACTTTGAAGAGTTTTGTTCAAGAAAGGATGCTGTACTTTGTCAAATGCTTTTTCAGCATCTATTGAGAGTATCATATGGTTCTTGTTCTTTCTTTTATTAATGTATTATGTATTAATGTGTTAATAATGTATTATATCACATTGATTGATTTGTCTGTGATGTCCATCTGGTCAAGTGTGTCATTTAAGGCCTTTATTTCCTTGTTGATCTTTTGCTTGAATGATCTGTCCATTTCAGTGAGGGGGGGGTGTTAAAGTACCCTACTATTATTGTATTATTGTCGATGTGTTTCTTTGATTTTGTTATTAATTGGTTTATACAGTTGGCTGCTCCCATGTTAGGGGCATAGATATTAAAAATTGTTAGATCTTGTTGGACAGACCCCTTGAGTATGATATAGTGTCCTTCCTCATCTCTTATTATAGTCTTTGGCTTAAAATCTAATTGATCTGATATAAGGATTGCCACCCCAGCTTTCTTTTGATGTCCGTTAGCATGGTAAATGGTTTTCCACCCCCTCACTTTAAATCTGGAGGTGTCTTCGAGTCTAAAATGAGTTTCTTGTAGACAGCATATTGATGGGTTTTGGGTTTTTATCCATTCTGATACCCTGTATCTTTTGATTGGGGCATTTAGCCCATTTACATTCAGGGTAACTTAAAAGATATGAATTTAGTGCCATTTTATTGCCTGTAAGGTGACTGTTACTATATGTTGCCCCTGTTCCTTTCTGGTCTACTACTTTTAGGCTCTCTCTTTGCTTAGAGGACCTCTTTCAATATTTCCTGTAGGGCTGATTTGATGTTTGCAAATTCTTTAATTTTTGTTTGTCCTGGAAGCTTTTTATCTCTCGTTCCATTTTCAATGATAGCCTAGCTGGATATAGTATTCTTGGCTGCATGTTTTTCTCATTTAGTGCTCTGAATATATCATGCCAGTTCTTTCTGGCCTGCCAGGTTTCTGTGGATAAGTCTGCTGCCAATCTAATATTTCTACCATTGTGTATGTTACAGACTTCTTGTCCTGAGCTATTTTCAGTATTTTCTCTTTATCTCTAAGACTAGTAAGTTTTACTATTAGATGATAGGGTGTGGACCTATTCTTATTGATTTTGTGGGGGTTCTCTGTGCCTCCTGGATTTTGATGCTTGTTCCCTTTGCCATATTAGGGAAATTCTCTATTATAATTTGCTCCAAAATACCTCCTGCCCCTCTATTTCTTCTTCTTCTGGAATTCCAATTATTCTAATATTGTTTTGTCTTATGGTTTCACTTATCTCTTGAATTCTTCCCACGTGGTCCCATAGTTGTTTGTCTGTCTTTTGCTCAGCTTCTTTATTCCCCATCATTTGGTCTTCTATGTCCCTAATTCTCTGTTCTGCTTCATTTTTCCTAGGAGTAAGAGCCTCCATTCTTGATTATACCTCATTAATTCTTTTTTTTTTAATTTTAGCTTGATTAGATTTTAGTTCTTTTATTTCTCCAGAAAGGGATTTTATTTCTCCAGACAGTGTTTCTCATATATGCTCCATGCCTTTTTCGAGCCCAGCTAGCACCTTGAGAATCGTCATTCTGAACTCTAGATCTGACACATTACCAATGTCTGTATTGATTAGGTCCCTAGCCATAGGTACTGCCTGTTGTTCTTTTTATTTTGTGGTGAGTTTTTCCACCTTGTCATTTTATCCAGATAAGAATATTTGAACGAGAGAATAAGATACTAAAAGGGTGGCAAAGACCCCAGAAAAATGTATGCTAACCAAATCAGAAAAGACCCCAAACCAGGGGGAGAAGAAAGGGAGTAAAAAGAAATTTAAAAAAAACTATATATATATATACATATATATATATATATATATATATATATATATATATATACACACACACACATATATATATAAATTAGATTGGTGAATAGATTAATTCAATAATTAGATTGGTGAATAGCCACCCACTTGATTTTGGGTGTGTTTTGGTCTCCTAGAAGAAACGACCTCCCAAAATTTTAAAGGGAAAACTTATATATATAGAAAAATAAGGGTAAACACAATGAAGGGATGGAATATGACTGTAAAGATGAAAATTTAAAAAAAAATTCCAAAAAAGAATTGATAAGAGAAGTTGGTTGGAAAAAGAAAGAAGAAAAAAAAGGGAGGGGGAGAGAATGTGCTCCAGCTGGAGACTAGAACAAACCCCTGTGCTAGATTTAGGGTCTATTTTGATCTATTAGAAGAAATTGTATCCCAAAATTTTTAGGAAAAAAAAATCCTTTATGTGTACAAAAAATAAGGTTTAATATAATGAAGGATAAAATATGACTATAATAATGTACGTTTAAAAATTTTTTTGGAAAGATATTGTTAAGATAAACTAATTAAAAATGTTAAAAGAGGAAAGAGGAAAAGTTTAAAAAATGAGAATAAGAAAAAAAATTTAAAAATTTAATTTAACTTTGTAAGACTAAAGGATCATGGGGAGAAAGCCATGAATTCCATGCATTGCTTTCCCCTATCTCTAGAGTTCTGCTGTTTTCCTTAATCAGTGAGCTTGGTCGTGGCTGGATATTCTTGCTGATCTTCTGGGGGAGGGACCTGTTGTAGTGATTCTCAAATGTCTTTGCCCAAGGCAGAATTGCACCACCCTTGCCAGGGGTCAGGCTAAGTAACCTGCTCGGGTTCACGCTTGGGAGCTTTTGTTCCCTGAACACTCTCCGTACCACTTTGGAGGATGGGAATAAAAATGGCAGCCTCCCAGTCTCTATCCCGGAGGAGCCGAGAGCTCAGGGCCCCACTCCTCAGTGAGCCCTCAGAGAAAAGTGCTCAATCCCTCCCATCTCCCTAGTCTCCGGCTGTGCTCCGGCTGTGCTCCAAGCTCACCTGGCCTGTGACTAAGCAATTCTGTCTCTGACGCACGCCCCCATTTGGAGTCTCCAAACCCAGCAGATTCTGTTTCCAGAGGAGGGTGAGTCTCCCCGGATCTGCCACTTGGGTACCTGCTCAAAGAGCAGTGGCCTGACGGTGCCGCGGATCACAGTTTAAGGTAACCCCAAGCTGAGATCTCACTCCTTGGCTCTGTCTCTGTAGCCAGATTCCACAGTCTGATACCTGTGAGCTCTGCCACACTCAGCCTCCCTCAGTCTTTCAGTGAGCCCGCAGGTCCCAAGACCACACTACCCCTGCGAGGGCTCTACCCCCCACTTAGCCTCTGGGGCCACATCCCTTAGTGGAGCAAACTTCTAAAAGTTCCGATTTTGTGCTCTGTTGCTTTGCAGCTTGCCAGGAGCTGGCCTCTACCCCCTCAGTCTATCTTCCTGTCACATTGGATTCACTTCCCCACACATCCTAATTTCCAGAAAGTGGTCGATTTTCTGTTTCTAGAATTGCTGCTGTTCTTCTCTTCGATCTCCTTTTGAGTTTGTAAGTGTTCAGAACGGTTGATAACTATCTAGCTGAACTCCTGTGACCTGATGTCATTTCAGTCCACTACTCTTATGCCATCTTGCCTCTCTCTTCAATAAATAAAATATTTTTAAAGTTTTTTAAAAAAATTTATTTATTTGACAGGGAGAGAGAGAGAAAGTGCACAGGCTGGAGGAGTAGCAGGCAGAGGTAGAGGGAGAAGCAGCACGGAGCCTGATGCGGGTCTTGATCATGACCTGAGATCAAAGGCATTCGCTTAACCAACTGAGCCAACCATCCCCAATAAATAAAATCTTAAAAAAAGAAAAAAAGAAAAGAAAAGAAAAGAAAGAAAGAAAGAAAAAGAGAGAAAGGAGAACAGTGTGTTTCAGTTAGAGCATCAGTTAAGTAGTCTTGTCTATTTCTCATTTTGACTTGAGGTCTAAGTTGAGCAAGTGGGCTCGATGACAATGGGAAGGTCAGAGTGGTTGAAGCATAGAGAGCAAGAAAGTGTTAGAGAAGACGTTAAAGATGTAGGCAGAGGCCAAATCATTGAGACTCTTGTAGTTCACATATTAATGTTGAATTCTGTTCAAATTATAATGGGACCCACTGGAATATTTTAAGCAAAGGAAGATAATAGTATGAATTACATTTTTAGGATATCATCTTGGTTGCTATATAGAAAGTTAGTCTTAGGGGCAAGAGAGGAAGCAAGGAGAAATTTTAGAGTTTATTGCAATGTTCTAGGTAACGGACAATAGGGCTTAAACTAAGATGGTAACAATAGATACAAAGAGAAGTGTACTGATGATACAGTGTGTTTTGAAGCCAGATCCAGTAAGTCTTGTTGGTAGTAGGATTCTAGTTGTTCATCGGAGTGATAAGAAGTAAAGGGAAAAAATGTCATTTGGAAGCTGGTTGCCATTTATTTAGACAAGAAAGAGTTGTTTGTTTGGATTTTTGTACATGTGAAATACTTTTATAGTTCTAAAAAGGTAATATTAATGTAAGTTTGGTTTTCTGTTTTTTTCTAACTAACTTTGGTTAAGTAGAAGATATTTCAATGGCTTGTAGGCTTTATTTTTAAAGTTTCTTATAAGAAAGGTCTTCCTTCAGAAATACAACCTAGAACTCTAGGTGACAAGCAGATGAACAAGACAAATTAAAATTTTTAGTTTCGGCTCAGCCATGCACATGGATTTGGGTCTCTTGACTTTGTCTCACTCCAATTGTCAAAGTAAATGTGCTGGTCATCAATTTAGCATGATACAGTACAGGCCAGGAATGTCAAGAGAGGCAGAATTGACATATTGCTAAGAGGCTGTACAAGAGGGCTACAAAGGCAAATACAACCCATTTTGTGGGAAGCACTAAAAAGTTCAACTATCAGAATTCTATAAAGGGACAACTACACCAGAATAATATATACTTCGTATTAGTACCATCAAAGTCCATGCCATTTTAATGGGCTAATTCTAGATAAAGCACAAATGAGCCCAGGCAGATGAGAAATTAACCATGAAAAGATGACACAGGGTGTTTAAAAGGCAGTATTTAAGATTCACCCTCTGTCCCAGGGGTTTAATGGTCCAAATTAAAAATTAAACACAAAGAAATGGATAGGAAAATATACTTAGAAAACACTTTAATGGTAAATAAGAACCACAGAAATGTTGCAGTGGTGAGCAAGAAGTTGCTAAACTCCTTATGGCTGCTGGTGACTTGTCTGATTCCAGTAGCTCTTCCTTGTCTAAAATGAGGGGTGTCTTTAAGCAACAAACACTACCCATACTTTTCCACTGAAATTTATCAGAATATTCATCCCATGAAATGTACATTTATAAAGTTATGAAACTTTGGCATTCTGCAATTTTATTTTATTTTTTGTGTAACAGTTATGCTCATACCTAAATGGCACCAAAATACTAACATTAAAGGAAACATCTTAAATAAAAATGTGTTTAATCTTGTCAAACTCACTTCTCATGACATTCTAGATTATTTTGGGGGTAGTCATCTTGGCTCTTCATATGGGTGGTGGTTTTGTTTGGTAGCTATTATGGGTAACTGAAAACTTAGAGCAATGAAAAAAATTGAGAAAAATAAAGTAATAATGACTAATTTTTAAAAGATTTTAGTTGTTTATTTTTACCAGAGAGATAGAGAGAAAAAGCATGACCGGGGGAGGAGCAGAGAGAGAAGCAGACTCTCTGCTGAGCAGTGAATCCAAAGAGGGACTCCAATTCCAGGACCCTGGGATCATGACCTGAGCCAAATACAGATGTTTAACTGACTGAGCCACCCAGATGCCCAATAATGATTAATTTTTAAGTACCTCCTTGAGGGCAGTCCTGGGTTAAGCTCTTGACATAAATTATCTCCTATTAGCCTCGTAAAATTCCAATTGAAGGGATAGAAAGGAGTCATGTTGGAGGAACGACTCCAACCATCATGCTCCCCATTCACTGTGCAGCTAAATGTCAATCATTGACAGTGTTCAAGGAACTCATAGAATTCTAGTTACCTTGAGCTCAAACTGAAGACACCTTAGATTCAGCTCTCACCATTGGTAAGTCATTTAAATACTGATCCCCTTTCCTATATTTGTAGGTATGTAAAAATGAACCTGATCAATATTTCTGGGATATCAAATATGTTGTAGTGAATTAGGGTCATCTGTTAATGTAAGACAAAAAGAAGAGTGACTTGGGACTGACCCTGACTGTTCGCCAAAAGTCCATTCTCCATGGACTCAGTCTCCGCTTCTGAGCTTTCTGCCCCAGGTCATCTCTTCACTTCCCCACTAAGAATGGAGTAGGTAATCAGAGAAGTCATATTGTTTCCTTCAGTCAAGTGGATCCTCTGTCAGTCATTGGGATGCTCTAAGAAATGGTGCCACACTAGTTGCCAGAGAAGAGTTTCTTTAGTTAGGGATGCTGGCTCATTTACCACCTCTCAGAAGCTGTGTGGATTAGTGAAATCAGAAGGCAGGGAATCCTTTCATTATCCATATCTAGTGACCAAACATCCCTTGGGTTCTAAGGGATGCTGTGAGAAAGACTTATCCTATGAACTTCCCACGTCACGTAGGCCAACATCCCTCTGCCATTAAGCATAATTTTTACTAAACTGAAAGATTCTCTGAATTAAAAATCCGATGCTTCCATTGATCCTCAGGTCTTCTCCCTCTCTCTCCTGCTGCCTGCTGTCTGTGTTTTAAGAGTCTGTTACTCTCCTGTCCCTCTTGTTTTGTATTTCTGTGTGATTAATATAGTTTACCATCTGCATCCAGGCAGATGTTCAAATTCAGTGAAGACTGCTGAGTCCCGTGTATCCTTCCACAGAAGGATAATAGACAAATACTTAAAGCCAGAAAATGAGGAACTTTATCATCTTTATCAGAAGAGAAAAAAACACGAGGCCCATTGAGTCATGCAAAGGGCAAAACTCTGCACAGATAGCAGTGGCTCTCACAGATCAATGTTTCTGACATCATTATGTGATTCACACTTGCCTGGGGACTTTGAAGGTCAAATGCCTTAATCTGTTATCTTTTGTAGATCTATTACAGGACAGGAGAGAGGAGCTTCAAAGTGTAGTGTCCTGTCCTCCTGCCCCTCCAACATCCAGCATATAAGAACAAGTTTTTCTAATCATGAGAATATGGAGTCTGTGAGAGTTGTTAGAAAATGTGTGTCGATGATGAGGTTTTGTAGGATTTCACATCACTTTGCCTCACCTCTTGTGTTCTTAGCTTAGTTTACACATAAAACACATATGTGCTGTAATTGTGAGTTGGGGAGGGCGTCTCGTCGGCCATACAGGCCACCAAAGGGATGATGAGGCAGCCAGTGTGTGCCAAACACTCGAATGAGCATTGATTCTTTAATCCTCATGTAAAGGTTGTGAGGGAAAAACAGTAATCCCCAAGGGGAGATGAAGCTGAGCCTGGGGGAAGGTAAGTCATTTATTATAGCTGCAGAAGGGACAGGTTTCAAATCAGAACTCAGGAGGGCCTGATTCCAGAGTCCACCTACTTGCCCTACTTTTTGCTTTTTCTCTAGTCTTTAATGTCTCAGGGACTTGCTCCTTCATCTCACTTGTGATTCAAGAAAAAAAATCATTTTTAAATTCTTTTTTTTTCTTTTTTAAATTCTTAATTCAAAAACTTTATGGAAAAAAAGAAGGAATGATGGAGGGAGGAGAAGGAGGAAGGAGGGTAAGAAGGAAGAACATAAGGAAAGAAAGAAAGAAAATAGGTTCTGTGGAATGGAAATCCACTGTAGTGAATACGTAGAGCAGCCCTCTGGGTGCTGTGGGTTAGAGTGGTTTGGTTCTTATCTGATTCCTCCCTGATGAATCTCTAAGGTACTTATGAGAATTTCCTAAGGAGCTAGTTTGGAAACTAGTAAGATCAGGTCATCTTGGGAACAAAAGCTATCTGTAGACAGAACTCTGTCAGCTCAGAGAACTGCACAGGTGGAGCCATGAGTTTGCATTAAATGTAGAGAGGACACCATAGTCATTCATTTTTGTGTTTCCCCATGTTGTTTTGTAGACAGGAAAAATGGCCATCTAAAAAAGGAGTTGGCAAACTAGGACCCAGTGGTCACATTAGACCCACATCTGTTTTTGTATGGTCTCCAAGCTTAAGAATGCATTTTTTATTTTGCAAGGGCTATAAAAATTAACAAAGAATGTGTAACTGAAACCATGTGTGGCCCAGAATGCCTAAAATACTTACAAACTAGCCCCTTTCAGAGAAAGTCTGCCAATCCGTACCGTGGAAGACTTGGCTGTGATTTCTCTTTTACCATTGCCCAACTCAACAGTGATCATTTCATGATGAAATGGTGCCATTTCATGCTGCCAGCAGTGCCTTTTTTGCCACATCTCTTCCCTGGAGGCCGGCAGCTCAATATGCTTAGTAGTGGGTTCAGTCTCTTGTCAAATCAGATTAAGCTTCTGGAGGTGCTAGGCCTGGTCTCCTCAGGAGACAAGTGTAGGGATGTACAGAGAAGAGTTCTTCCCTAAGGATGTGGTGTTTTCAGGCTGATAAGATACTCAAAAGATCTACTTCCACCCCCTTATCATAGTTGGACAGCTAGTGATGAGTCACACATAATACTTGGGGAAAAGCTAGACTGGGACCCAAGTTCTCTGGGTGCTGTAAAACAAACATTTATTGAATATCTCTATGTGCCAGAAATTATATCATATATTGAACATGAGATCATGAAAAAAAAGACAGATGAGGTAGATGGCAAATAGGATTGATTTTTGGAATAAGTCCAGTATTTGCATTAGATCTTCTAGGAAGAAGACACTGAAACAGAGGTAGGAATGCAAGAGGTTTACGGGGGTGTTGCTTGCAAGAGGTAAAAGGGGGAGCACTGAGTTAGCTTCCAGACTAAAACGTAGATGTGATTCTTGGGAAACTGAAAAAGAAACAAGATTGAGCCAGGGACTGTCTCATACTGTGAGACCATCTGGCTGAGTCTCAGCCAGCCTAAAGGAGGGCCCCCCCAGTAAATATGACCCTTTGGAGGACCTGGTTACCCACCGTACATAGTCATTGCTGGAGCTCTCCGGGAAGGGCGTGTCCTTTCCTCAGCAACTATGGTGGATACTGAGGGTGGTATAGATATTAAAAAAAAAAAAAAATAAGCAGTGCCCTCCATGGGTGCACACAGAGTAAACTCATGGAGATACAGTAGAATGGAGGGAGGGAGAGAGGCTTCATGCAAAGCCTCATGGCCAAATCTCTTTCTCCCTCTGATGTGTCAGTCCAAAAGTGTTCATTATTCATTCTGTCAAATACAAATTTATCATCGCCTGGTAGCCTCTTAAACATTTCCTAGGAAGGGGGACACGTGAAGTTCTTAATACGTTAAAGTAAATGAATCATTCGTATTAATTGTCTCCATTATAAGAGAAAAAGGTATATTGTGAGTATTGGGGCCCTATTTCCTAGAATTAGAAGAAAACCATGCTTATCTAAATCAAGTCCTTCCCCCATTTTACTGAGAAATTGAAAATAATGCATATATAGTTAAGATGGAAGAACATGGCAAGCCAGAGACGGAAAAAAATCACAAATTTTAAACTTTACAGAGAACTGTTAGCTCCACTGTTAGTTCAATAGATAGAATCAATAGTCTATCAATTCATTAATTTATCTCCATTCCTATACCCTGGTCCAAACTACCATGATTTCTCCCCCAACTTTTTGTGTTAGCTTATCCACAAAGCAGCCAGATGACTCTCTTAAAATCTCAGTCAGACTGTGACATTTCTGCGCTCAAAAAGTTCCAACAGCTTTTGTGAAACTCAGAGTACAAGTTAAAGTCCTTAGCTGGCCTGAAGAGCCCTACATACTCCTGCCCCCTTTACACATCCCACGTGTCTGCCTCATTGCTCACTCGGATCCAGGCACACCGTGTCCTTGACTCTTTGAACTAGAAACCTCTGTATAGCTAATCCTTCTCAGAAGTCTCTTCCCATAGTATGTACAGTTGGTTTTCCTTCTTACTGTAAGATAATTAAGACTTAGAGAAGAGTTACAGAAAAAGTACAGAGCTCCCATTTATCCTTCACCCAGGTTCCCTTCATCTTAATATCCAACATGACCACGATAGAATAACCAAAACTAAGAAATTAATACTGGTATAATACTGTAACTGACTTATTGAGATTTCACCTCTTTGCCCACTAAGTCCCAATTTTCTGTTCCAGGGTCCATCCCATTTACCAGCTTACATTTCATTGTCATGTCTTAGTCTCCCTCTCCCGGCAACAATTCCTTTGTCTTTTTGTGTCTTTCAAGACCTTGAGGTTTTTCTTGCTGTTCCTGTTCTTTTTTTTTCTTTTTTCTTTTTTTTTTTTGGAAAGAGAGAGGGGAGCACGCACGCCTGTTGAGGGGGAGGGGCAGAGGGAGAGAGAATAGTAAGCAGGTTCCATGCCCATTGTGGCATGGGGGAGCTTAATCTCACAACCCTAAGATCATGACCCGAGCTGAAACAAGAGTTGGACCCACTTAACTCATTGAGCCACCCCGGCACACTGAAGGCCTTGAGATTGCAAAAGTAATTTTGTTAAACAACTGCCAGTTATTGTGTAAAGTGCCCTCCATTGGGCATAGTAGGTATTTCATAAGAGGTACTTTTCACTATTTCACTTCCTTCAGCTCTTCACTCAAATGACACCTCAGTGAAGTCTTTTCTGACCTTTGCATTTAAAAATATAACTCCGGGGACGCCTGGGTGGCTCAGTTGGTTAAGCGGCTGCCTTCGGCTCAGGTCATGATCCCAGCGTCCTGGGATCGAGTCCCACATCGGGCTCCTTGCTCTGCAGGGAGCCTGCTTCTCCCTCTGCCTCTGCTGCCACTCTGCCTGCCTGTGCTCACTCTTGCTCTCTCTCTCTGACAAATAAATAAAAATCTTAAAAAATATATATATAAATCCGTTTCCTCCAATGCCAGAGGCTTTCTTCCATCATTTCCTGCTTTACTTTCTTCATCTAATGAAGATGAAATATTCTTTACTTCTTAATTATTTCTTTGTATATGGTCAGTCTCCCTTTAATAAAATATTGACCCCATGAACGCAAAGACTTCTATATGGTTTGTTCATTGCTCAGTCCCTAGTTTCTAAAGAAGTCCTTCACACATGGAAGATGTTCAATAAAGTTTTGTTCAAAGAACTCACTGGGGAAAGAACTCACTATCCTCAGGAATCCAGGAAGCAAAATGAGCTTCCTACAACGTTAGAAATGGTATGCAACAGGACATAATTCCAAGGTTTTGGAATTATCTAGCCAAGAGACTGGACAAGGCGTCTCATGACGCCTCACACTGAGATGTCAGTTTTCTTTGTCAGGGTAGTTGGAACTCTTATTTAAAATATATTTTTTGCTGAGCTATGAAGATCCAAATTTATAAGCTTGGATTTTTCTACTTTTTCCTGAAAAAAAAATTGGTAAAATTATGGAAATGAAAACCTCTTAGCCTTTATGACTACTCTAGTTTGCTCAGTAAAATGGATTTCAGACACAGAAACATTTCACCCTCAAACGGGGCCTTTCAAAATCATTCCCTGACATTTTCACTCATGCAAGTGCAAATGCCTCCTGATTCATGGAGATTTGAAGCATGTTAAAAACCCAGGCTGTTCTCAATTATGCCGGGCTTGCTATTCCATCAGCAAATTATGCAAGACTATTTTTGCTCTTCTCCTTGTTCATCCCACTTTTAATCCTAAAAATAGTGTTAGAATTTCTACCCTAAGTGGGAAAAAAAGGTAAAAGAAAGTAGACAAAACTTGAATTTGGTAGTTTATTTTTTTTGCCTGTGACCATCTAAGATGTTGAACAGGGGAAGTTCTGTGAGCTAGGAGCCTCGGGAATTACCTAGAATTTCACTGGCTAGGGCCAAGAAGAAGAATGAGGTAAGTGAAAAGATGTTGGATTCTAACATGAGATATTCTGAAAATCATCTCCCCTCCCTGAGCATAGATTTCTTTATCTACAAAGTGAAGCATGACCCCAGTTTACTCACTAACTTATTCACTGAATAGACATTTATTGAGTCTTACCATGGTCAATCCCTGAGTGTATATACATGAATAACACAATTCTTCTCCTTAAAGGTTTCACAGTTTAGGAATATAGGTACTCAGAAAAAAAACAATATTATATGGTAGTATGATAACATTTATAAAATGAAAATATACAATGAGCCATAGGATCCCAGACGTGGGGTGGCCAGGGACAACAGGGAAGGCTTTCTGAGTGAATGATGTTTGAGTGAGTCTTAAAAGATGACAAAGATTGGCTAAGTGAAGGGAACTAGGGCAGAGAATGGAGGAAGATTGTAATTGGACGGAACAGCAAAGTAACTTAATAAACATTTACTGGTACACACCATATGTAAAGTACGAACTAAAAGCTAGAAATAGAAAAGAAAAGTAAACGGACATGTTGATTTCCTTCATTAAACTGACATTGTAATTGGAGGGAGTTCAAAATTAATTATTCCAGGGCAATCATGTTAAGTAAGGACCATGAAGGAAGGGTGGAGTCTTATAAGATGTGCTTTTAAGAAGAACCAGGTCAGGAAAGGATTTTTTTTTTTTTACATTTTATTTAAGTCTTGAAGGATTTTAAAGTACAAATCAGTAACAAATTAACTTGGAAATGGGAGGGGAAATGTTTCAGGCATTGGTAATGACAAGACCTGATTGGCTTTTAAAAATGTCACTCTTGTCACTCTGTAGAGAACAGATTGGTGACCAATTAGAAGATAACCCACAACAGTCTAGGAGGCAGTGATGCCCCAGGGACTTATGAAGACTATCAATGGTGGAGTAAGAGAGAAATGTCTCAGATAACTTAGGGAGATGTGACATTGAGATAAGGAGGAGTAAACTGAGGCATTGCCAGCACAAAGATGATGAGATCAGTTGTCAGTGTATTGAAAATGAGCCATTTGTGAGACAGCCAAACTGAAATTTAAGAAGAAAGATAGACATGGATATGTGACCTTTGGGGAAAAAGAAAATATCCAGAAGGAAATAGAAACTTGAGTGGCATCAGGGTATAAATGATGGATGTTTCTCATGAAGAGATTATGGAATGAGAAGAGCACAGAGTGTAGGACCAAGGCTTGAACACTGCCAAAGTTAAAGGGTTACGTTAGAGGTGGATGAACCCAAAAAGAAGTTAGAAAAAGGACATATTATGAAACACTAAGGTAGTCTAACAAAGAGGTTGTCATCACTAGAGACGGAAGACTATCCACTGAATATAGCCAAGTGAATGTCGTTGGTAACCTTCCTGAGAGCTGTTTCCATGGTGTGTCTAGGGCAGATGGCATATTGAAAATGACATGAAATAGTGTGATGAAATTGGGAAATAGGGCAGGGGGAGAGAATGGAAGGCTATTAATTGAGATAATGTACATAACAGCCCGTCTATATATTTCTATTGTATTTACCCACTCTGTCCCTTAGTCTCTTTGGACATGTAGGATTATAATACATATAGGTAATATGTACCCCAGTATTAGGTAGATAGGTAAGCAGGTAGGTAGATACCTAGCTAGATGGATAGATAGATATCAACAATTTGGACCCTAACTTAAAAGTAAACTTAAAATGGTAAACCATTCTATTGCTTTTAGATTTTTCATTCTTAGAGAAATTGTGTATATTTTTTAATATCTGCACCCCGCACTGACTGAGCACGAAATGAAAAGATTTGCACCTGTGTGTTTAGCAGCTTGGAAGGACACTAACTGCTTTCTCTTGTAGTTCCTCTATTTTTTCTGTACCTGCAAGACCAAAACTAGAAGCTGTCTTCCAGCTGGTGTTGTGGTGTCACTGTGAACAGAATGAGGTCTGCTTAGACTAGAGTTTGTCAGGGGAACTTGGGCATACCATGACTCAAGAAACCAAGCTCATTATGACTTATCTGGAGTAACTACCTGAAGTAGATACTTTGGATTTCCAAGTGAAAGGCTTATTTTCAGAGTATGTCTTCTTTCACATTAATCCCAGATATTGCTAAATTAAAGCTCATCAACTTTTGAAACTTCCTTCTTTTTTTCTTTTTTTGGCATGGTTTTCAATACCTCTTTTTTCATGCCTTCACTCTTTTTAAAAATGAAGTGTTGTTTAAATTAACAGGTGCAAATCCAAAATACACAGTTACAGTCAATCATGGCAAATGCAACCATGTAACCCATACCAATATGGAGGTTTCCTTCATTTCCTCAGTTTCCCCCAGAGCATCCTAATCCAGGACTCCTTACAAATAGACTTATGAATTATATACAGCTTTTTATTAGAGCAAAAGAGTGCTCAGCATTTTATTTTTGAGAATATAGTTTTTCTGCGTGTCAATAGCTGAATAATTTTCCATCTTCTCAATATATGATAATTTAATCATTTTCTTGCTGGTGAACATTTGTGGGTTTTTTTTCTTTTTTTTTGAATTTGTGGCTTTTATCTAGAAAGCTACTATGGACACTCTTACTCCAATTTATATGGGGTCATATGTTTTTATTTCTCTCAGGTAGATACCTGTCAGTGAAATTGAAGGGTTATTGGGAAGATACATACTTAACTTTAAAAGAAACTGACAGTTTTCCAAAGTAGATAGACCACTTTATACTTACATCAGCAAAATATAAGAATTTTTATGTTCTATACCTTTGTCAATATATACAGGATTTTGTCGTGTCAGTCTTGCAATTCTGCTCTGTGTAAAGTGGTGTCTCATTGTGGTTTTAATTTGTAGTTAACTGATGACTAATCTTCTTGAGCACTTTTCATGAGCTTACTTGCTATTTGTAATATTTATTTGTAAAGAATGTGTTCAAGACTTTTCACCAAATTTTATTGTTATGTGAACTGCATTTATATAATTGAGTTGTTAAAGTTCTCTGTATAACCTGGATAAAAGTCCATTTTCAGAAATAAGTGCTATGAATACTTTCTCTCAGTATGTGGCTTGCCTGTTCGTTGTATTTAATGATGTCTTTGATGAACAGAAATCACAGAAACCAGAAGATAATGAAAGACATCATTAAAGTGCTTAAATAAAAGAACTATCAGTACAGAATTCTGTGTCCAACAAAAACATTCTCTAGAATGATGGCAAAAGATAGATATTCTCAGATGAAGAAAAATTAAGAGAAGTGTTGTCAACAGAGTACTCCGTAAGAAACAGTGAAGTAAATTCTTCACACTAAAGGAAAAAGATGAAGGGGAAAACTTGGATTTTTACAAATATAGAAACAATAGAAATAGTAAATATTTGAGAAATGAAAAAAGTAAAAAGAGAGGTTTTGCTCTTAAGTACTTTAAAATATATGTAATTATTTAAAGCAAATACTGTCACATGGTCTTCTGGAATTTTCAACATATGTCATGTAATAAAAAGGACAAGTAGAGCAAAAAATTCACTGGTGAGAGGAATAAAGGAAACTCTGTGGATGCCAAAGTTATACACTGTCTATGAAATAATATGATATTATTCTTGGTAGATTGTGAGAGGTTATGTAGATGTATAGTAATCCATAGAGAAATTAGTAAAGAAAAGCAAAATTATAAATAGATAAAAAGTCAGTGAATACTACCAACAATAGCAGAATATTCTCTCTTCCCAAGTACATATGAAATATTCTACACATTCACACACAAACACATACACACACACACACACACTCACACACACTGGTAAAGAAATTCAAGACTTAAATAAATGGAAAGATGGAAAGACATACCCACATTCATAGGTAGGATGATCTAATATTGTTAAGATGTCAATACTACCAAAATGATCTACAGATTAAGGCAGTCCCTATCAAAATTCCAATAGCCATTTTATAGACATATAAAAACTGATTTTAAAATTCATATAAAAAATTCATCTGAAATTACAAGGGGTTTTAAGTAGCCAATTTGAAAGAGAATAGAATGGGACTCACGCTTCCAGATTTCAAAATTTAAACAAAGCAACAACAATCAAACATGGTGCTGGCAGAAGGATAGATGCATAGATCAATGGAATATAATTGAGAATCCAGAAATAAACCAGTACACTTATAGGCAATTAATTTGCAACAAGGATTCCATGACAATTCAATAGCAAGCATTTTCATTATACATAAAGTGGTTTTTAAAACCATTTTAGAACTCTCCATATTTTCTAATTCTTATGTCATTATTGCCACTTTGTGAGTTACATGGCTTTGTGTATTCATTTACATTGACACATTTATTGTCAAAAAGTTGTTTGTTATATTCCCTTGCTAACGTTTTAATGACTAGAAGATCTAAATGTCATCCTCTCATTTATTACTGACACAGTTAATTTGCATTTTCGTTCTCTTTGTTTCATCAGTCTACCTAAAGGTTTATCAATCTTATTAGTCTTTTTAAAGAATCGACTTTAGGTTCTCATAATCTTTATTTTGTCATTTTTTCTGTTTTATCAGCTTTGTGTTCATCCTTGTTTTCCTTTCTTTTGTTAATTTTGTTCGATTTTCCGATCTTTTATCATATTTTGAAGATGCACACGAGTCATTAATCTTATAACTTTTTTATTTAGTACTTTTTCCTGATTTAACTTAAATCCACAAATTTTGATATGTTATGTTTTTATGTTCATCTGTCATTTCATCTGCACTGAATGAAATCCAGAGAAAGGGGGTTAAATGACGAGGCCAAGACCCCTTACCTAGGAATTCACAGACCCCAGTGTTAAATCCAGGCCTTTCCACTATGTCAAGGCAGCCTCTCCACTGCACAGAACCATTCCTTACCTCTGTCTGAGCCTGCCTTTTTGACATTGACTTACATCTACTTCTAGTCATTGTTGAAAGGACATACATAGGCAGTGCATCAAGGAATCTGTACAATCTGTTCTGTTTGAATTTAAAACTATAGGTGTTTCTCTAGAGAAATCAGAAAGGGCTGTGGCTTTTCTTGAATTGTTCTCATTAAGATGCAGAACTTGTTCTACAGAATTCAAATTGTAAGGATAGAGACGATGCAACTGGGAAAGTCACATCAGGTAGCACCAACATCCTAAATCAGAAGCAGAAAAAAGCAGAGGGGATGCTTTTGATCATAGCACATGCACATTAATAGGAAAATGATAAAGCCCTGTAAAAATAACAGTTTTGTATGTCCTTTTTCCTACACCCACTTTTTAGAAAATCGAATCTATTAATAGCATCCTGGTTCTGGAAGAAGGATTGATTTAACCACCTATTTTGACTTTGAAACACTGCTCTAGTAGTTTTCCAAGTTTTTTTTTAAAGAAATATGTATTGAAATTTTTAGAGATTTTAAAATCTTAGAGGAACATGACTTTCAACTATTTGTTAGAAAAAGCCATGCAGTGCTTCCCTTAGTTTACAAATGTGGAAATTTTTCCCATGAGAGAAGGAGAAATTTATCCAAAGCAGTAATCTACCTAGGGTTCCTGATCCCAAGTTGCATTTGTGTGTTTCTCTCTCCTTCTGTCCTCCCCTCCATCTGTGTGTGCACGTGTGCACACGTGCCCATGTGTATATTTGGTGAGAATTTGGGTGCTTCTTATTTTCATCCTTTCAGTTATACTATTAACTAATTTTTGGCAATGAAAATACTTTTGTATTAGGAAATAAAGCTTGCTTTTTATTTATTTATTTTTAAAAACTTGAGTCGGTATGTAGGTGCTGAAATCGGTAGCAGCAAACAGCCAGGGAGTGGCGGGAAGGGAAAGTTTGTCACTGCTCACATTGAGCTGGGCTTAAACTCTGGGAAGTGAGTTGAGGGGGCTCTGACGATGAGCTCTGCCCTCCTTAGCCTGGACTCAAGAGGAGGCTTAGGATCCCCTCAATCTTCAGTCAGAAGCCAGATCACCCAGGAAGCCTCCATCATGTTCTAACAGAAGCGCTGTGGAATGTGAGTCTTGCCTCAGCCACACTGCTGCTGGTGGGCTCTGATCACACATGTGCTTCAAAGGCACATCTTTCCCTGAAACCCTGACCCCAAATAGTAGTCTCCTTCTCTTATACCTAACAGTGGACTACTTGCTAAGAAAGTGTTGGCTTTTTCTTTTTCCCTTTAACCTAGAGCCCACAAGAAACCTTCTCATCGATGTTGCTGAAGGTCCATGAAACAAGGGCTTAATTTCTTTGTTGGAAGTATTTCAAAAACTTACTTGGAAAGAGAAAACTAAGAGATAGAGCCAACCCTGAAAGAAGCAGATTAATTGATAATTAGTGAAGTATTTCGGGTCAGTTCAGTTTGACACATGCACTGTTGAGGGCCTGCTGGGTCCAAGCACTGCTGGAGAACAGGGGAACAATAATATGTTTTTTGTTCTAAAAATTCCAAACCCAAACATCAACAGGCATTCTGTCGCTCTGGAGCTAAGTGCTTACAGAGACATCATCTCCAGGATTCCAGCTGTCACGATCAGCACACTGTTTGTGGAATGCTGAACAAGTGCATTCATTCCACAGGCATAATGTGATGTCACCACAACTGACTACTAGCATCTCTCTACAAAGGGTGGAAGGAGAGGACAGGGATGATGGCAGGTGAACAGAGGTGTGTATATTACTGAGAACGAGAAGGAGCCACATAATTATGATTGCTTAGAGAATAAAGTAACCAACTACATTTCACCCAGAGCCTCTGAGATCCTCAATTTGCTTCAACTTGATGCACTAAACATATGCCTCTGAACAATTTAGGTCCTAACACTTCTCACCTGAGGGGCCTAAAACAAATTTAAATGTGGACTTATTCAAATACGAATCCATACACATGTAATTGCACCCACACATCTTACTAAATAAAGACAATATATAGTATGTGGAAATGCAAGGAAGGGGGCATTTTACAGTAAAAATACATATATGAAAAACAAATTTATAAATAATATTAATACATGCATTAAAATAAGCAGAACAGTATCACTATTATGGACAACTGATCCAGTTTGGGGAATATCCTAGATATCTCTCATATATATTTTATAGATTGTAGGTCATATATAAAAATTTATATGCACAATACACAAATGTGATATATGAAGGAAAAGATTTTATGCAAGTGCATATAAACACATTTTGCACCTATGAGATTTTTGCCCATTGACTTTCTACTGTGAGTGATGCCATAATCACTCATCATTGATGGAATTTCTTTCTTCCTCGATTCTAGAAACGGTGTGTGTGAGCAGAATTTGAAATCCCTTGAAGAGCCTTCCTGAGGAGGACAAAAGGGCTGGAAATCATCGAGGAAACACTCCCTCAGAATTGGTAAGATTTGTCTCTAATAAGGGACATTTAATACAAATGTATAGAGAATTCTTTTTGAGAATTGGCAGAAGAGGTGCTTGTCACTGAAGGGAGATCCCCTGTGAGAAAAGAGCACCGTTCCTGGCCTTTGTGGTGCTTGTCTGTGCAGGACGCCGCGTGAGAGACCAGCACTGTCTCTCAGACTGAGAGCCTCTGTTTTCAGTCACTCCACCACAAGGCAGTGTGTCAGGGCAACTTCCCACCTTGGGGAATGGAAGCCAAGCCCACCCATTCCTTCTCCATATACCCCAGTCTGGGTCACACATGCTCCCAATTTTCTTGGATTATTTAGGGAGACTGAAGACCCTTTGAAAGGAGATGGTGAGTTTTCTGCAGTTAAGGTAGGTGGGAACTTCAGCAGTAATTGGGTAAAATATAAGAGATGTGACTGTATTTGTTCCCCACGTTAGGACAGCACCGTCTACTGGATAGAAATGGGAGGAGTCTCGCGGTGCTTGTGGCCCACAGAGGCACTGAGGAATGTACAGAATTCACTATATTTGTGATTTTGCAATTGGTTATTAGAGAAATGTTAGTATATGTGGAAACATTTTATTATATTTAAAGGCTACAGAGGGCTATCACCATAATTTACCTAATCAACTATTTATGGATGTGTGTTGCTATCTACAATTTCCCTGTTCCGATAATGCTGTAATGAGTATCCTCTCACATATAATATCCATGCGCATTTTCTACTTCCTAAAGATACATACCTTGAAAAGGGATGGATGGATAGAAAGCAATTCACATTTAAAAATTGATACCTATTTCTCCTTCCCTGCCTCTGATACTCAGTACCTCATGTTTAACTGAAAGAGAAGTATTTGGCTGATGTGTTGTTGGTTTTCTTTGTTAATATGGCCAAGTTTCGCATGTCCCCTCATTCAAGCCAGTTGTCTGTGTGTGTCCTTATGTGTGCAAATTGTGAAGGAGGGAGTCTGATGGCTGTTGTAAACACTAGCAAGTTGTTCACCAACACTTTTTACCTCTTGGCTACCTACCTACACACCACATTTCCCATCTTTCCTTGCAGTTAACTTTGATCCTAGGTGGAGTTCTGGACACAGGAAGTAGGGGAAGGAGGTATCATTTTGAGGTCTGGTCCATAAAAATCTCCCACGAGAATCACCATTTTCTTTCTCTTTTCCAGTCTACCTGCTACATATGGAGTTCCATGAGACTCTGAATGATTGTATAAAGTTTAGCCTCCCTCCACCATCAGTCTTTCCATCCCACCAACCTACTTCAGATAGTGGAAGCCTAATTTTTATTGTATTGAGCCATTGGTTTGGGAATTGTTTGTTTTGTTTGTTTGTTAGAGTGGTTAGCCTATCATGACTACTACAGCTGCTGCTTTCCCAGGGTATATGTTTTGATCCCTTCTTCAATGTTGTATGTAGCCACCAATCTGACTTGCTTTATTTTTCACAAACCATTTATAAGTAGGATGGATCAAAGCAAGTGAATGTATTAACCCATGTATAATACATTAACCCATGTATTATATCTGAAACATGAACCTAATTGCCATGCAAGGTGAATGGGAAGCTCAGAACCATATAGAAACACTAACTGAAAATTGGCGTATGGCCTGTCCATAGCAAGATTTGGAGGTTTGTCCACAGATATGTAGACAGGGTATTTGGTATTAGTGGCATCTTGCTTGTGACTTCCAGAGGCTGCCGGATTATAGGTGAGGTCTCCCTGGAGCCAAATTGGTCAGGATACGTGGTGGGGATTTGTGGAAATATAGCCTATGGTGGAAGTCTAGAAACCAGCTCCCATACTGTATTTGCCTCTGCCATGCTGTGATCTTGGGAAAGTGACTCTCCTCAGGAGACGAATGTCCTCTTGTATAAAATGAACCAGTTGAAATAGATCTGAGGTTGCTAACAGTATATATCCTGTTTATTAACTCTGATTGATCACAATTTCATGAATGTCTGTTGAAAAGATTCTGAGGCCACATCAGGACTCAGTAGAAAAGCGCCAGAGCGCGGGACTTAGGGTGGTCTCTGTATTGTATTTTGTCATCTGTATTTACTGAGTCTATGAGTCTAAAAAGGGCATTCAGTATTCATTCCTCTATTTCAGTTTTATTTCATTGTCTCTGGTCCTGGGGGAAATAGCAGAAGGCTACATGTTACTATTCAGGGTAAGACTGAGAGCTTTTAAGTTTGACAAACCGAGTTCAAATCCTTTCACTGCAACTATCTTTGTTGGTGAGATGGGCTCACTTACCTCATCTTTACTTGTCAAAATAAGATCTACCCCAGAGGGTCTTACGGCAATGGCAAGAAATGCTCCATATGCAAGTTTGGCATAAACCCTGCCACATGAGAAACATTCCACACGGCCATAATGCCTGAGGTTATCCGTGGGAATGAGAATATTAAATATGACAGAATGAGGAGATGGCCTGTGAGGTCTTAGGACATTCTCCATAAGCATGGCTTGTGGATGGGGAATTGAGAAACTCGTCTTCTGGCCTTCAGGGTAGGACCCCAACTTTGAGATCCTGATGCTTCATCCTGCACTTTCATACTGCATTTATATATTCAGATCCTACTGGAAGAAAGTTTTGCGAAACATTTTAGTCATTTTCTATCCTATGCTCTCCTCTTAAAGACTTTGAAAATTGTATAAGCTTCCAGTGACCACCCTAATACATGGATATATCCATTCAGCTGCCTCTGAGGGAGATCAAGAGGTCTCTCGATGAAAAACAGTACCCTTAAAGGTATATAATGGAAGTCTGTACAACCTCAGTTTTTGTCCCATCCCCAAATGAGGTCTGATAAAGGAACACCTGCTATCACTTTGGCACCTAGAGAGAAAACACACATACACACCAGAAACATGTCTTACCCTACAATTAAAAATCCAATATTTTCTTTCATCTTTCAGCATGTTCTTTTTTCCCCCCTTGGTTGGTTTGTTGGTTCATTGGTTTTTTTCTTTAGAAGGCAGAATCAAATCAGCTTTTAGTGGCCCATGGAAGGAAAAATTTTACCTCTTTGCATGTTATATTTTGCTGAACCAATCAGTTCTCAACAACCAGGACCTAGGAATTCCAAGTCTGTAATGCACCCAGCTGCCAGGTGTCGAGCACCTCTATGCTGTGCTCAGTAATCAAGTAAGTGATATGACACAACAACCTTATGAAAAGGTACTGTCTTCATCTTATCTTATCAAAGAAGAAAATGAGGCTTAGAGAAATTAAATTACTCCTTAATAGCACACAGCCAGTAAGGGGCAAGGCTTGTCTGTCCCTACAGTCTAAGCATTTGATTATCATGTACATTTCTCTTCCACCTTTTATATTTTTACTGCTGAATCCACATAAAATAGACATCAAGAATAAGGGCTTATATTGAGTGTTTATTGTGTTCTGTGCAATATTCTGTATTATTTATCCTTTAATTCCTTTTACTTCTACCACAATCTTCTGAATTATGTATATCATTTGTCCCATTTTATAGATGAAGCTACTGAGACATGGAGAAATAAAGTAACTTGTCCAAGATTATATAGATGAGTTAATAATATACCCAAAACCTGTACCAAGTCATTGGAACTGCAAAGCCCATGCATTTAATCACACAGGGTACCACCTGGAGTAGAAATGCATGGAGACTCCTTTGTTCCTTCTGTTTGAACCTCCTTAACATACACACTGTCTTGTATTTTTCCATTCCCAGAGAGGATAGAGTATTTCAACACATTCTGTGTTTCAGTCTTATTAATAAAAAAAAAGAGTTTTTTTTTTCTTCTCTCAGCAGATACACTGTGGAGATACATCTATTTTTGTGAGTTTATTCCAAATACACAAAGGCAGCAAACATTATTTATTTATCTCAGGAGAAATTTGGAACTCCCAGACCTGATAACCCTCCAAATATCCCTCAAGTACAAAGTTCGAAAGAAAAAACATTTTGTTATTTTTGACTGACTCTCCATTCCTGGGGTTCTTGCTTTTCACTCCCACGTGCCCTCGCTCTCGGCATTGGCCAACTCCATGGCTTTTGTAGACTATTGACTCATTGTAATACGCAATCGCGTTTCCTCCTGTTTAATTCAGAGCAAAATATGCGCTCTCCAGTCTTTCTTCCATCTCTGTTTCCATTTGATTTTCGCATCACATACAGATTTGCTGACTCCATAATCTGTTTCTCATGAGGTAGGACACAGTTGTAAATGACCAAGGACTCTACTAAGTGCTCATAGGACAACATGCCTATCTTCCACCGTCATTTGAGATTCTCCTGGGATTTATGTGCTGAAACTCTTACTGCCCCATACTGGGGTTCATCTTGCTTAAATTCTCCCAACAGCCTTCTCTTTACCTATCACAGCAGGAACTAAAAGCATTTTGTTGAAATGGAAGGATAATTGAAGAATCAGAATGTTTTTGTCCCAATGTTAATAGAGTCTTAGGATTCAGTGGCAGGAATGAATAATATGGAATCAGAACTACTCAGTTCTATTGTGTCTGTCTAGTCATAAGATTTGGCTTTTTTCCCTCAAATTGGAGATAAGAACACCTGTTAAAAATGCTTCGTGGGGTTTTTGGGCAGCTATGTTCAGTTATGCATGAGAAAGGATTGTGGAGTTATGAAGGGTTCTGGAAATGGAACCCCCTCCAGGCAAGCCCCACACTTGTCAGTGGGGACAGGGATCAGGGAGGACCATAGTCGCCAGACTGAGCTGCCATGAACAGCTCAAGCTGGCTGACAAAAACTATCACTGGATACACAACATTTACTGAGCACTCGTTACATAGAAGCTATTTCACTTGGTACTAAAAGGACAGAGGGGAGTAAGATACAGTAAATCAATCAAAGCATGCTTATTGAAACCTGTTACCTGCTGGCCATGGTAATAGGTCCTGGGCATACAACTGTGAAAGGCTATGTAGTATAGACTACTGGAAGAGGAGCAAACAGAAATTTAAACATAATGAGGTGGGGGAAAAAGTAGAATATTCTAGGGCAGCACCTTGAAGGGATATTTGATTCTGACTAGCAGTAGAGAGGAGGGCTTCACAAAGAAGGTACCTTATACATTGATAACCAAAGATCGTTGTATTCATCTCCTAGAGTTGTTGAGAAGTCCCATGAACTGGGTAATGTAAAACAGCACAAATATAATCTAACAGTCGAGGAGGCTAGAAATTGAAATCTAAGTGTTCACAGGGTAGGTTTCTTCTGGAACCCTCTGGGAGAGAAGCTGCCCCATGCCTCTCTCCTGGCTTGTAGTGGTTGTAGGCAATCCTTGGTATTCTTTAGCTTGTAAATGCATCATTAGTCCAGTCTCTGCCTCTATCTTCATACTACCTTCTTCTCGGTGTCTCTCTGTGTCCTCTTCTGTCTCTTAAAGGGACGTTCTCATTGGATATAGTGTCCATCCTAACCCAATATAATGTCCCCTCAGTCTTTCTCTGGATTACCTCTGCAAAGATGCTCTTTACAAAAGAGGTTTTATTCTGATCTTCCAGGTGGACATGAATTTTAGAAGGACATTATCAATCCCCTACAAAGGAATAGAAACTATTTTAGAAAGTAAGGAACAGAAGGGCATTCCATACGAGGAGAATAGAATATGTAAAGTCCTAAAATGATGAAAGAGTATGGCATGCTGAAGGAATTTTTTCTTTAAATGTGATAGTATCTAAAGGGCTAAGGGACAGTTGAGAGAAACAAAGATGGACAGAAGGGTAGGGTCTGTAAATTAAGCAGAACAATTAGGACTCTTTTCTGGGAGTAATGAGAGGTGATATATGTTTCAAGGAAAGGATTGACATGATGTGCAGTGTCCCAAAGAAATCGCACTCGCCTTGGGCAGACAGTCAAATGAAGAAACAAGAGGGCAAGGGGTCTAGCTGGGAGGTTGCCCTAGGGATGGAAGTGAGTAAAGATGGCAGCTTGAGTCACAGGAGTGGCTGTGGAGAGGGAAATAGAAGACATATTTGAAAAATAATAAGAGATTTCATTAAATAAGACTTACAGGACTTTTCAATTAAATAACAGTTATAACTGTGTGAGGTAATAGATGTTAACTAAAGTTATTGTGATAATTTTGTAATATATACATATGCCAAATCTTTATGCTGCATTCTTAGGACAATTTTGTATGTCAATTATGTCTCAGTCAAACTAGGGAGAAAATAAGAAGAAAGAAAAAAACAAGACTTGCAGGGATTAATGGGAAGGCACAGAAGTACAGATTTTTATATGCCTTAATTTTTTAGGTCTCTTTTTCCCTCCCAGTAGCTAGCTAAACTTTCAATTGATGATGGTGACTGTCCTAAGAGATACAAGTGTTTATTTTTAAAAGTAAGAATATTGGTATATTTCCCTTAGATTTTCTTGTGTTAATTAGGACTCATTTGCTTCTAAGTGATAGTAATTGAGTATTAACTAATGTAAAAAAACAAATAAATGAGAGAATTATTTACCCACATCCTGAGAAGTGAGCTATAGGCTTGGCTAGATGTCAAGATACAAACACAATATTTGCATTTTCTCTCTCTCTCTATCCCTCAGTTCCATTTTTTTTTTTCATCTTGGCTTTTTTGTTTGTTTGTTTGTTTGTTTGTCTGTTTTTGTTTTTTTTTTGTCTCTTTAGAGTTCACCCATTCATTTGACAGAGAGAGATCACAAGCAGGCAGAGAGGCAGGCAGAGAAAGCGGGAAGCAGGGTCCCTCACTGAGCAGAGAGCCCTGACATGGGGCTCAGTCTGGGATCATGACCTGAGCCACCCAGGCACCCCTTGGCTTTATTCTTATATAAGCTCTTCCTCAGATGGTGGAACAAGACTGTTGTAGTTCTAGCTCACAATTCCTTTATACTTAAAATCTCCCAGAACAGAGTGTCTCCTCCACTCACCTTGTTCATTGCATTGGAGAAAGTCTAATTGTCATTGTTTCTGTTCCTGCACTTGAGTACATGGAAGATTCTGTAGGCCTGGATCTTGTGCCAAAATTTAGGAATAAATAGGCCCATTTGAGCCTCATGGACCAAGCAGGTTACTATGGAATGAGTTAGAGGTTCCCCAAATGAAGGGCCATGAAGCACACAAAAATAGTAACAAAAGTAACAGATACTCAGTACACATACTGCCATGGTTCTCAGCAAATTAATTGTCTTAAGATATATTCTGAATTCATTATTTATTCCATCAGCCTCTGTTATTGCCTGATTCATCCAACCGTAGATTAATTAATCCGTCTATTCACTACACGTTTATAGTGCCCACCATTGAAAAGAAACTAAGGGATTAAAAGCTGAATAACATGTGATTTTTGTCCTCACATAGCTTATGATCCAAAAGGGAAAGCAAATACTGCAAATACATATTTGGGTAGGAATGAAGACCCAGAGACACTAACGTATTAATATAGATCAATTCATTTTTTGTTCAGTGGATGAATGAGTCAAGGAATGAACCAAATCTGCTTCATTAATCTCACAAAACAAACTGAGGGTTGCTGAGGGGAGGGGGGTTGGGGGGGGTTATGGACATTGGGGAGGATATGTGCTATGGTGAGTGCTGTGAAGTATGTAAACCTGGCAATTCACAGACCTGTACCCCTGGGTATAAAAATATATTATATGTTTATAAAAAATTAAAAATTAAAAATTAAAAAAATATATTTGTTTTCACAAAAGGGGTGCTTCATAACTTCTAAGCAAATCAGAATGAAATAATAATGGTATAAAAAGCTGCTAAATATTAAATGCGGGGACAATAGTTTATTTGGGAGTTCAAGAGCAATGTTGTGGAAAAAGTGACATTTCATTGGGAACCAAAGAACGAAAAATGTTTCAATACCTAGAAGATTATTCCAAGCTGGGGGGACATGACAAATAAAGGGCAAGGAGGTATGAAATTGCTTCAATAGTGGAAGAAAATAATGGGTGACTTTTATGGCCACAATATAGGATACCTAGAAGATAAGAGAAAGGGCTATAACATAACCAGAAAGAAGGTTTGGAGACAAATTATGGAGGATCTTGGAATCCAGACCAGATAATGTGAACTATTTTCCAATTTTCCATAGTTCCATTGGAGCCACTGCAATTTGATGCGCAAGAAATTGAATAATCTGTGAAATAATCTGTGTTTGAAAGTTAAATCAAAGAAGAATAACCGGTACTCACTAGTGCCATGGCCCCCAAAGTCATCTCAACTCATGTGACCTTTCCATTTCTGAGAATCTGCAGAGAAATTAGGCATTTTTAAATATTTAAGAACTATTTTCTCTGAAGAAGAGAGACTTTGACTTTGTGAGCACTTTAGTAGTAAAAATTATTTCTTTAAAACTGTCACCAAGAAACCAAGCCTCTCTGATTGTGTGGCCTACTTTGCTTTGATGTATTCAAGACTTGAAGTTGCAACAAGGTCAAGGGACACAGAATCATAAACACCTTCATGTTTATACCTAATGCCATTGCGGGAAATCTCCAGACCCTTTTAGCACTCTCAGAGCTTCTGTGAGACATTAAATAAAACTGCATTTTAGCACTCAGTTTGGGACTATGTTTGCTCCATTTCCACCTCAGTTTGAGACTATGTTTGCTCCATTTCCACCTTTGTTAAACATGCCCTTATTCCTACTTTCTTTGTCTTAAAGAGAGAAATACCAAGAAATTTATGTTTTAAGGTATAGTGAAGGTATTTTGAAAAAAAAATAATCACACTTTGAAAGAAAGTGAGAAAACACTGCAGATTTTATTTTTTTTCCTAGTTGAGACGTGTTCAAAGGCACTAGCATGCAGTTGTGAGTTGACATAGACATACGTGATGCAGGACAGAGTCATTAGAGCCATAAACTCTTGTAGAGTGGCATTTCTCCATCTGCAGTGGTGACAACATGAGTCATAGAACCACACCACCTCTTCCCTGAAGACACAGGCAGCCCCCACGTGAGATGTGATCCTGTTGCTGGCAAGTGGGATGTGAGCGATAAGCCCTTTGAATGTAAGGCATCATTTCTCACTTTGGAAGGTCTTGCCCACACAGCCTCCCCTCCCTGGCCAATCCCACACATTCTCACCATCACCATAAAGAGGAATTGACAGAGTGTTAAAACAAGAGAAAACTTTGTAGACCACCGCATTCTTTTTTTTTTTTTTTTTCTCCCATGGGGAAAATAACATCAGTGTGAGATGCCATTCGTTATTGGTCACTACTCATAATAAATCTACCAGTGTTGAAAGGTATAATCTTTTGCATGGAATGGACTTTTATAGTTCATGAGCATCTTCTGGCCTAGTCTTACCTTGAATTCTCACAGCAGGTGAATGTGGGGGTACTGACACCCTCATTTTATGGATGAGGGAACCAGAGCTCCGAGGAATTAAACTTACTCATCAAGAAGCTAGCAAGAACTCAGAGTTAAGACTGGAAGTGTGATCTTCTGCGGATTGGGCCACAATTCTTATCTCTCTACTTTCTTGTCCCTGATATGATTTCCACAAAATGTCCCTTTTGCGATGTTTGTTATGATGAAAGATTCCAAGGGAGAATTTCAGAAGATTTTTCTGAGCACCTAGGAAATAAAAAACACAAGTTTCCTGTAAACGCAAGACTCTGTACAGGAATAAACATGGTATGGCTATAAGTACCGTTTCTGTCCTAGGAGAGTTAGGATCCAACTAGGGGCAGCAGACAAGCACACATGATGAAAACTGAGAGCAATTCAGTGCGAGCCACAGTTCTGTGCTGAGTGCTTATGGCAACATTTAATATGGGACTTGAGAGAAGTGTGTGGTGAGTGAAGGCTGAAGGAATCTAGAAAGGCCACAGTTTAGCCACACAGAAAGACAGAAAGCTGGGACTTTGGTGGCACACGAACCCAGCACTACCTGTTACTACCTACGACTTTAGGTAAAACCATAGAAGCCTTTCGAACATCCATTTCCTCATGTGTTATCTCCTACATCTTAGGGTCATGACGAGAACCAAATAGGATGAAATATCTCAAGTTCTTAGCATAGGGCTTGGCACAGAAATATCTCTGTAAGATTTTAAGAAAGATGTGGAATTTAGACTAGCCTGGCTGGATGGCTCAGATGTGAGGGGCTGCTCCTTTTGGGGTGTGTGCCGGTGAGGCAGAGAAGCAGCCACCCATCTCTGTGCCTTGCTCTGGCACCCTGTGTGGCCACGAGTTTGTGTGGGCTGACTTTGGCAGTCTTGGAGGACACGGACATTGAGGTGTGAAAAGCTCTGGGCCAATTGTCACACCAAGAGCATCGATATTTGTAAATGGGTGCTTTTAGAGCTTAAGAAGGGCATTACTTCAAGTCTGGGTTTGTAAAGAAAAAATCAGTGGATTACTCTGAGGCTAAACATGAATACTTCTGAGGCAGTGATAGCTAAAAACACAAGATAATCTGGCTGCTCCTAGAATGCCAAAATTTTCCCAAGAGATGTGAATAAGTCTCTAGGGCAGGATCTTCTTTTTTCTGCAAGGGATCGCTTAGGGAATCCTCTTGGTCATACTACTTGCCATTTACCTATCTATTTGATGTCAGTGAATTTGGCCATGGATAGAGATAAGGTAATACAAAGCCCGCAGTCTGTGGCAATGAGTGGTTTACTAACCCAAGCAAATGCCTTTTGGGGGAGAGTGCAACCCTAAAAGCCATTGGCAGAAGTATGGTTAGGAGGCTGAAGGGTTGTATATATCTGGTAGGGTGACTGTAACAAGTGCCGTAGATTGGGTGACTTAAAAACACAAAGTCATCTTCTCACATTCTAGAGGCTTAAAGTCCACCACCCAGGTGTCTTCAGGGTCGGTTCGTTCTGAGATGTCTTCCCATGGCTTGTACGTGGCGCTCTTCGTAGCTACACAGTGTTCTCCTTCTGTGTGTGTTTCATTTTATTAGAAGGACACCAGTCATGTTGGATTAGGGCCCACCCTAAAGGCCTCATTTAACTTAACTACCTCTTGCTGTATCCAAATCCAGTCATTCTGAGGTCCTGGGTGTCAAGACTCCAGCACATGAATTCTGAGAGCACATAATTCAGCTGGGAACAAAGAAGTTTAAAAAAGCATTGTCGATTCCCTTGGCTGGGCAAGAAACAAACACTTGAGGTCATGATACTTGGGGAAGAGACAGAATGGGAGAAACAGGAGAGGGCTCTCATCGGTATGACCACAGTCTGGGCCATCTGGAACAGCCGCAGCCGAGAAGGAGCTCCCTGTCACAGAGGAAAGATGGTGAGCTCAGCGGGCTGTGCTGCCCAGCTTTCCATCACAGTCTTCATCTGAATTGATATGACTTTATAATATCTTCACATTTCAAGTAAAGTTTACGATCCACAGCAACTCCTTTCTAGTCTCTTGTTAGTACTATCTTAGGAATAAAGGAAGGGGCTATGTCACTGTTTTAAAGGCAAAATTAAAGGGAGAGAGTTTAAAGGACCAGGGAAGGTAGACAGAATGTCCAAAAGTGATGGGAGGAACTAGAAGCAATAGTACAGAAAGCCAGCCAGAACATGGAAGCACTCCCTGGAAATACTCAGGAGTACTGGGAGTACTGGGAGGGATTGCATGTCTTGTCTTTTTCTTTCTTTTTTTTTTTTTCAGTATAATTGACACACAGTGTTATGTTAGTTTCAGATGTACAACATAGTGATTCGACAATTCTGTATGTTATGCTGTGCTCATCTCACATAGCTATACTCTATCACCATACAGCATTGCTGGACTAACTTTGACTGGGGTCGCCATGCTGTACCTTTCAACCTCCGGGACTTATTAATCTCATAACTAGAATCCTGTGTCTCCCATTACCCTTCACTCAGTTTGCCCGTGCCCCACCTCCTCCCCTCTAGCAACCATCATTTTTTCTCTGTATTTATAAATCTTATTCTATTCTTTGTTTATTGATTCATTTTATTTTTAAGGTTCTACATATAAATAAAACTATATGGTATATGTCTTTCTCTGTTTTATTTCACCGAGCATAATATCCTCTAGGTCTATCCACATCATCAAAAATGTCAAGATCTCATCCTTTTTTACAGCTGAGTAAAATTCCATTTTATAGTCATGTAGAATGGAGTCGACTTATTTTACTTTGTATGAGATTTACCTTCCGTATAAAAGGTTTTAAAGGAGAAAACATGATTTCTTTATAAGTACACAAAAGAGGATGGGGGGGTTAAAATGTAGACGTTGACACATCAGTTAAATAGCCTTTTGTTGTTATTGCTTTAAACTATGAGTTTCACACAGTGTTTCCAGCTCCTAAAAATAGTTTTCTTTAAGCCAGTATTTTTAAAAGATACTCATTTATAATAGCTTTGGGGAGCACAAACAGAGCTAGGAATGGAGGAGAAATGCGTGTGAGAAAAATCAGAAGAAACTGCAGCGAGCCCCAGGGTGGGTAGGTCTAAAAGGTTTGAGAATAAGGATATGAGGGCAAAACCAAAATCTGAGGAGGTGACTTCTCTCCTCAAAACCTCCATGACTGCCCATTTTGTTAGGATGAAATTCAGTCTCCTCCCCACAGCTGCACCTGCTTGATCTGGTTTTGTCTGTCTCTGCAACCTTACTGTGTACCATTGTTTTCTTCTGGAACCATGATGCTGGCATTCATCTTCCCCTTCCAGGGTGCCAGGCTTATTTTTGCCTTAGGTCCTTTGTCTAGGGGTGTACTCTGTATTTCATTCTCTTCCTTCAGCTCTTTGCAAATCTTCCATTTCTTGTCGTTCAAATCTCATCCTGAGAGCTACCATCATTGGTAAGGATTCTCTAGTTACTCTATCTCAGGAAGTCAGACTGCCTCCCCCAGTACCATTGTACATCATTTCTCATTACTTATTTCATATTTATTTATTCATGTATTTTATGTTTATGTCCATTTGTATAGAAGATTTTTTAAAATATTTTATTTATTTATTTGACAGATCACAAGTAGGCAGAGAGGCAGGCAGAGAGAGAGGAAGGGAAGCAGGCTCCCTGCTGAGCAGAGAGCCCGACACGGGGCTTGATTCCAGGACCCTGGGATCATGACCTGAGACAAAGGCAGAGGCTTTAACCCACTGAGCCATCCAGGCAGCCCTGTATAGAAGATTTTTGAGAGGAAGTATCTTACTTTCTTGTCCTTGGCTGTGTCCCCACCAGAGGATATATACGTTGAAAGAATGAATGAATAAATGAATAAACAAATGTCATCATCATCACTCCTCTGGGATATGGCATCCAGACATGCTTAAACCCTTCTATGTAAATTGGAAAGACAGACATTAAAACGGTCATCTTTGATCAAATATTTAATCTCTTCCTTAATAAACTTTTTTATCAGAATTACTTTCCTTCTTCCCTCTAAAAAGAAACTTGAAAATAATTTACAAATCCTAGCCTTACTGGGCTTGAAAAAACTACTGAAGAATATAGTCCGGGGTGCCTGGGTGGCTCAGTGGGTTAAAGCCTCTGCCTTCAGCTCGAGTCATGATCCCAGGGTCCTGGGATCGAGCCCCGCCTTGGGCTCTCTGCTCCGCAGGGAGCCTGCTTCCTCCCCGCTCTCTCTGCCTGCCTCTCTGCCTACTTGTGATCTCTGTCTGTCAAATAAATAAATAAAATCTTAAAAAAAAAAAAGAATATAGTCAGTTGTCCTACTTGGTACTTCGTCTCCACTGCTTTCCTTCCGCTAAGAGGTTTTCTCTTGTCCACATGAATGCTTCCATGACCCTTCCTGGCTCACACAAGATAGTCCAGTTTATCTTCTGACAACTTGCAGTGTTTATGTTGCTGCATATAGGGGAAATAAACTTCCTTTCAGTCTTTCACTCATTCTCTCACACATATTTATAAAATAAGTGTCTTACCATGTGCTTACCATGGCACTAGATCTGTGAATGAATATGAGGGCACAATAGAGTAATATTGTGTTATAAGAGAGGCCATCTCTCCCTCCACAGTGTTCAGGGTAGCTGTAAAAAAAAACAGGTGTTGTGTGCACAATTGCAAGAAAAGCACTAGAGAAGAGGTAGATGGTGCTTTTAGAACTAGAAACTGAGGACAGAACTTAGACAAGAAGGGAGGCGTGCTCGTGATGTCTAAAGAAAGAATAAGGGTTAGACAATGCAGGGATGTGAGCCAATGGAGTTCTTGAAGAAGGAAGGGTGATTCCAAGCAAAGAAAAAATATATATTCCAAAACTATGATATGATATGAAATCACATGGGCACTTGAGTGTTGTCTTCTTCAGAGAATTCCACCATGGCTGAAATAAAGACAGAGTGGCAAGATGTGGCTGGAGAGGGAGGAAGCACAAATCATTCAGGATAAGGAGGCCATGGGAGACTCAAACTTCATTGTTATGTGCAGTGATGTGAAGCTATCACAGAATTGTAAGAGAGGAAAGACACGAATGGGGGGGTGCGAAAGAGAAGCAGGGAGATGGGTTATGAGGCTGTAGTCATGATGTAAGCAAGAGATAAAAATGGCTTGCTCTAGAGCAATGGGAAATTGAAATGGGGAGAAGTTGAAAGATTATAGAGATTTGGGAAGCTGAACCCCCTTCCCTTGTTGGATTACACAACATGAATGGCTTCACATCTATAATGCCATCCACACTTCAGCTCTTTGAAGGCAGGCATTGCCACTGTCTTCACTGCCCTGAACTGGATTATCCAAGCAGCAAAATCATGGACTTTTAAACTGTTACCCATAGACCTTGGCCTGACACCCTCTACCATTCTAGCTACTGCAGTCCAGATATAAACTCTCTCAGTGTCTATCAGTTGTGTACCTCATGGCGCCATCAAGCGTATATCCCACCCCTCAAGGAGTAAAAAGGGCAGAAGAATGATTGCTGGGAAAGATGAGTCAAAAAGACTCAAAAATAAAGAAGTATCTGACTTTGAAAGCTTCAAGAACCAACCCTATTCCATTAGACCTCGGGGCCTGTTTCAGGAACGAGTATACATTGAACTTCATTGCGTAACAGGGTATGCCACAAAGATTAACCAATAGATTTTAAGCCCAAAGACAAATTTAAGAAACTGTTCAGTAAATCGAAATTTATGCCTGTCTTAAAAGATGGGACTTTTTTTCCTTGTGATCACAGAAGGGGGTGATTTCTGAGAGCAGAAGCACAGCCAGGTCCATCAAAAATACCAGTTGCAGGGACACATTTATTCTGAAGTGGCATATTCTGTTGACATCTCCTCAGGAGAAAGTACAAGAAACTGACATTAGCTTTAGATCTAAGGTGAGGCTGCAGCATGAAATCATATGGACACTTGTGGGTTCTCTTCCCCAAAGAGTTTCATTTTATATAAATTGCGGAAAACCTGACACACGTATTAAAATTTACTATGGTTCAGTGAGAGAGAAAAAAAGAAAGACAAATGTTGCTTCCAGTAATAACATCCATTATCACCTGATACATGTTTTGTTCTCTTGGGGGCATTTCCTGACATAGATTTTCACCCCAACCCCAAAGTTGCATTTTCAATGGAAATAGAGCATATATATTTAACAGGAGAGAAGGTCTGGCTAAAATAAAATAAAACCCTGCTCTGGGTTCTTTTATTCTTTCTGACTTGGTGTTTCCCTTTACCAGCATCAGCTCTGTGAAGTCATCAACAGAAACACTGCCTACTTGGAGTGAGAGCCTTGAAACCCAGTGCTTGTGAAGTGAGAGTATTTTCAGTTCTCCACAAGCTCTGGTATCCGCCTCAGCCCACAGTGTTTCCAAATGCATTCGGGGGTGAAAGCCTGGAACCTGCTACTTTGCCCTGCATGGTCATTTCTCCCTTTTTCCTAATAGTCTACGTGTAGATGCTAAAAAGAAAAGCTGGGAGAATGCCATGCTTGTGCATTACTGAAGGACACATAGACTGCTTTATCCAACTTGAAACATCATCAGGAGCCTAAAAAATGCCCAAGACTGTTTACCCAGTAATCTGAGTCTGGAGCACTATCCTCAGAAAATATCTGGAGACTGAAATTGTAAGAATGAAGAGAAATATCATGAACAACCTAAATACCATCAAGAGATGAAGGATAAAATAATTATTTATTGTATAGCCTCTTAATTGAGCCACTGCTGAACACCCCAGAAGAAATATGGTTTCAAAACCCAGTCCTCTGAGGCTTGAGCTTAAATGAAAAAGAACACAGCCATAACTATTTCACATTTTTAAATTACATATGTAAATATAGACACATATAACAAAGTTGAAATCACAGTGGCACATGGTAGGCACATAATAAATTAATTGTTGAAAAAAGGAATTTACAACAAAATCTTAATTGTGCACATGTTGGGGGATTGATTTGGGGGTAGTTATATTTCTTCTCTTTCCAGTTTATTTATAATAAGTAGTTAATTCTTAAAATCAGAAAGTCTCTGCAAAATGAGTAGAGAAAGTATTATATAAGCAAGTGTTACAGAGAAATTGAAATAACTTGTTCAAGTTTATAACACCAGTAACAATCTAGCTAGGGCTGCAGTGTGAATATCTTCTTGTTGGGATTAATGTAGAGAATGAAATCAGCCGTAATACACAGAGGCCTCTGAGGGCAGGGAAGTTTTCAGAGAAGGGCATAGATAGGCCTTTGGAATACCAAGGCCTGCTTGACCACTCTGCCATTGGAATGCGGAGGGAAGGTGGGAGGAGCAGAGTTGCCTTTTGGAAGCTTTCTTAGCCCAAACAGCCACCCTGTGATCTAAGAGATGTGTGCATTGCCCCTTAGGCTATGTTTAGTGGAACACACAGATTAACATATCTTTCCCATAAACAGATCCTCCTAATTTCAGTAAAGACCCCTTGTCACACATCTTCTGCTTGAGAAACAGTGATAAGGATTTGTGATTATTCTGAAGGACCAATAAAAGAGGGAGCAAAGAAGAACAAAGGGTCTTCATCTCTGAGCATTGACCCCCTTGCCTTCTCTCTTTCACAGCAAAGTTTGAAGTAATCTTTCATCCGTTGGTACAGGGATTGTTGTCCATTACCGGCAACTTCTGTCCTTTGGCAATACATTATCCATTCAACAAAGCAGACATTTCTCTAAATTATTCCCTAAAGACCAATGCTAGGCTCTCCATTACCACTGTTCAATCAGAAAAAGCCCAGTTGCATGATGAGTGTTATTCAGCCTTATAGACCATGGTCTTGGTCCTGGACACAAGTAGAAACCTCAAGTCATGTGCCTGGCACTGGAAGAGCAGAAGACAGGCTATGTGAAGTATAGTTTCCCAGTGGAAGTATCTCCTATAATGTAGCTCACCCATTTCTTGAAGCTCCCCAGGGTATTATATTTTAATGATTGCAAACACTGTTTGACTTGAATCTTGGTTTAAGAGACCAGTCAAGAAAATATTTTTTTTAAGTACTAATGGCTATGACAGTTTCAAGATCATCATCTGCCAGCCAATATGTTTCGTGCCTCATAGAATCCTTACAAAGTCTTTCTGAGAAAAGTACTATGACTATCTGCATTTTACAGATGAAGAAACAGGTTTAAGGAGGTCATTAGAGTTTCATTCTAAAGGCCACCTTCTTGAGTGAGGTTTCTTTGATTATCTAAGGAAGCCATGCTCTCTCCCCCAATATCATGTGATCATGTGATTTTTTTTTTTTTTTAGGTTTTTGATGTGAGGAATTATATTAATTGATTTTCAGATGTTGAACCAGCCTTGCATGCCTGGGATAAATCTCACTTAGTCATGGTGTATGAGTGTTATTACACACTGTTGAATTTAATTTGCTAGTATTTTGTTGAATAATTTTTGTGTCTTTGTTCATGAGAGATGTTGGTCTGTAGTTCTCTTTTCTTGAATATCTGTTCCTGGTTTTGGTATGAAGGTAATGCTGGGCTCATAGAAGGAATTAGGAAATATTGGCTCTGCATCTATCCTCTGAAATACACTATGATTTTACTTACAATAAAAAATAATACCATGAGGAAATGACTGACATGCATACTTAGGATGGAAGAGATACTGTGCTAAGGGAAAGACACATGGTTATTTCAAAGCCACTGGTCTTAACCTGGGTGACAAAATCAGAAGCTTTTTTTTTTTTTTAAGATTTTATCTATTTAGAGAGAAAAAGAGCACGTGAGTAGAGGGAGGGGCGTAGGGAGAGGAAGAGAGAGAATCTCAAGCAGATGCTACACTGAGTGTGAGGATCATGAGATCTTCACCCCGAGATTGTGACCTGAGCCAAAACAAGAGTTGGACGCTGAAATGGTTGAGCCACCTGGGTGCCCCTCACTGATATTCTTAACACCTACCTGTAAAAACATGTCCTTTATATGCTAATGTATTTGTAAAGTATTAGGAAAAAAGGAAGAAAGGGAGAGAGAAGGGAAGAAGGATAGGAAGGAAGGAAGGAAGGAAGGCAGTGTAGCCAAAGAGAGAGAGAGAGAGCAACCTTGAGATTCAGATCACAATTTTGCCACTAAGTAGTTATTAGGTCTTAGGGCAGTTTACTTAAAATTTCAGAGCTTAAGTTGCCTCACCCATAAAATTAATATAATACCTACTTTAAAGCATTGTGAGAGGATTAAATAAAATGTTTTGAAGTGCTTGCAGATAGTAAGTGCTCAATAAATGATAGCTCTAATTGGAATACGATATACAGTCTTTTATCTTTTCACTTACATTGATGGAACATCATTTACCAGACACTGTACTATACACTAATATACCATATAGACTATCTACTAATAAATAAAATACATACAGTACTAGCCCTTATGGAGTTTACAGTCTAGCAATAGAGATGTTAGACAACCAGAGATACATATGGAACACTAAATTATGATAAATGATAAGATAGTAGCATAAAAAATAGAGATTTTAGCACGAATGCACAATTTAGATTGAGAGAACCAAGGGAAGTTTTGTCTGAAGAAGTGACATTAGAGAGAGTTCTGAAAAATGCTTTCCCATCTCTCTGTGTTAAAGGAACTTATCTAGCTAGACCCCTTTTATCTGTAAGTCTCAGTTTAAATGACACTGCTGTCTCTGCAAATTCAGTATCTATTCAATCAAAAAATATATGTCTCCTACTGCCAGGTGAATGTAGAGATCCCTGTAAACAGTGAAATTTTCAGATTTATATGCCTCATTGAAGTCTTTTACACATAGACGATTGGTAACCATAATGATCTCTGCATTAGATACCAACATATGGGAAAATACGCAGGGTTCCAGATTCCTACCAACATATTCCTCAAAGCATATAGATTGAATTTTTATCATTATAATTCCAGTATGGTTAACACATAGTATATGAATTTCAGGTGTGTAGTATAGGAACCCAGCAATTCCATCTATTACTCAGTGCTCGTGATGACAAGTGTCCTTACTCTTACTCTCCTTCCTCTACTTCCCCCATCCCCGCACCCACCTACCCTCTGGTAACCCTCTGTTTGTTCTCTAAAGTTAAGAGTCTGTTTTTTAACTCATTTTTTCCCTCTTTGTTCATTTGTTTTTTAAATTCTTCATAAGAATGAAATCATATGGTATTTGTCTTTCTCTGACTTATTTCGCTTAGTGTTATACTCTCTAGCTCCATCCATGTCATTGCAAATGGCAAGATTTCATTATTTTTTATGGCTGAGTAATATTACATTGTATGTGTGTGTGTGTGCACGTGTGTGCATGCGTGCACGCATGTGTGTGTATCCCGTCTTCTGTATCCATTCATCTATTGATGAACACTTGGGTTGCTTCTATAATTTGGCTATTGTGAATAATGCTAGAATAAACATAGGGATGCATATAAATTTTTAAAAAGATTTTATTTATTTATTTGACAGAGACACAGAGAGTGGGAACACAAGCAGGGGGAGTGGGAAAGGGAGAAGCAGGCTTCCTGCTGAGCAGGGAGCCTGATGTGGGGCTCGATCCTAGGACCCTGGGATCATGACCTGAGCAGAAGGCAAATGCTTAACGCTGAGCCACCCAGGCATCCCATGGATGCATATAATTTTTTTTAATAGTGTTCTTATATTCTTTGGTTAAGTACCCAGTAATGATTACTGAATGATGTTGTAGTTCCATATTTAATTTTTTTGAGGACCCCCCCCATACTGTCTTCCAGAAGTGGCTAAGAGAAAAAAGAAGCCAGCCATGGAAATTCAGAAAAGCACACCCAGAAAATAGTAATTAAGATTTTAAAAATAAATAAATAAATGAAAGTAGCAAAGGCTTCCCTGCATAGATAGCCAATTATGATCCTTCAGGCTTTGCTTATGTAATCCTGACTAGAATTGCTTTTGCTTTTCGAGCCAAATCCCTAGAGTCTAGTGTTCTTGGCTGGTGCAGACAAAGTAAAGTTATTGTAGGCAAACCTCCTAAATTCTGAATACAGCATTTTCCTACATACTGCCCTACGTACTTTCCTACATAATTCCCAGTAATGGGAAGGAAAGAAAAAGGAGGCAGCTTGGATATGATGTTCATTAAAAAGGAAAAGATAAAGTCAGTGTTACAACTTGAACTTAATCAAATGTAACCATATTTTCTTTGAACTATGGGGTAAAAATTCTCTAGATTTAGATAATAACATAAGTAGAGGTGGAAAAATGAAGGCATTTATTTAAAAAAGTTTTGACTACTGTACTACAATAACTGGTCACACTAATGAAGAACCTAAAGCAAAGGGAAGTACTCTAAAATCTATTTAATAAAATTTCACACTTGAAACATTGTATTGTATATTGGAAGACCAAGACCATGACTCTTGCTTCCCGAGAGGCTTGTACTATTTTGAGAATGTAGCTTGGCACTGCTCCTCTTCCTTTTTCTAATGGTAACCCAGTACGGTGCTTTATTATGAGATAGGGGAGAGAAAACAACAGAAAATATAGGAAGTGTGATATTAGTACTAGGAAAAAGATTTAAAATTAGATAGAAGCCAGCAGCATTTTGGCCCTTGTGGTTGCTTTCTGACCCCCACCGAAAACAAACAACAAACCAACAAAACACATGTAGGTCACTGAAAATGGTATGCGTGTGGTGTCATTACTTACATGCAGAGAGGCTTTGCCTATTAATTCTGGTGTACTCTGAAAGTTTATAGTACTGAATAAAAGCACTTCTGTATCTTTGTGGAGACGTTAACATTAGCAGTCAGTTCTGTCTCTATTTGTATATATGCTGAGGCTGAAATTGACTCTAGGAAAGCATCACATGTACATTCTAGATTCTAGAATTCCTCAAATTCTACCATTTTCTTTAATTTCCCAATAATTACTGGCCCTTTTAGGAGGTATAATCCAAAATTCATTGGCTTCAAGGCAAGAGTCATATTTTGCTCCTGTAAGTACTGAATCAGCTTCAAGATCACAGAGAGGTAAAGGTGTCTGTGTGATGCATGTGTGCATGTGTGTACACCTAAATCTTGAATTTCAGTTTAGAAAGCAAAATTCTAAATCTCCATCAAAAAAGAGGCAAGTTTTTTTGTATATGCACACACACACACACACACACACACATACACAAACGTTCAACTTTAAACTTTGTCATAATGGACAAAGGCAGAGACTTGAGAGCCAATGCTACCAGTGATGACTCCCAACCACTGTCACTACTGCCCATCTTCAATCTACTACAAAGAATAATTCTCATCATCATGCCTCATATTCAAAACAGAAAATAACTGACATGTCTCGAAGCTCATACAACAAAACTAGAGATGCTTTCATTGGGACTTGTAAATGAATATATGAAAAATATGCAGTGGTTGTGTGCTATAAGGAGGAATTAGTGAGGTTTAATTGGCATTTAGCGAGTACTGTCAGCCACAGATGACAATGTATGTTATATGGTAAAACATACAGTTCTTGCGTTCTGTCATCACTAGTGCCTGTCATTGAGCACTCTCCTTTCTTCCCTGTCCCACTTGTTCTCTCCCAGAAACTTGAACTAACCTGAGGCTGGCTGTTTCTTTGTGATTGCCCTTTGACTTCCCATCTGTACTTGAAGGGGCTGCCATGTCCCCCGTCCCACTATGGCAGTAGGTCTCAGAAATCCATTAGACCCCTGATTGCTTCCGGCAGTCAGGTGACTGCAGAAATAAGCATTTAAAAAGCTAGTTTCTTGATCTATATATCCTTTAAAGTTGAAAATAGAAAAAGGCCCAAGATTTCTGGCATTTATTTATTCAACAAATAATTGTCATGCATTTATTTCCTTGCGTTGGGTCCTAGAGACCTAATCTCCATTCATTCTTCTTTACAAGCATTTATCTGGAGCCAGTTATTGGACATTAAAATCATGCCATTCAGATGTTATTAGAGGTTGGCTCTTGCTCTCAGCACTGTATTTCATAAGTCTTCTGCATGGATGTCTCCCTTCTCCTCTTTGTGAGCCATTCTTAAAATCCTAGATCAAATGCCAAGTCCATGATGTCTTCTCACCTCACCCCAATGATAAATGATCTTTTTTTAATCAGACACCTATTCTTATTACTTGTACCATTCACGGTGGACATTATATAATCATTTCCCTCTGATTGTGGGCTGGGTCTCGTGCATTATTTCTAATGAGTGAACTCTGGCAGAAGTGACAGGATGTCACTTCTGAGAGTAGGTCATAAAAAGCTGGAACTTCCATCTTACTAACACTCTCTCTCTTTGTCTTTACTATTCTCTATCACTTGCTCTGATGGAAGCCAGCTGCCATATGCTTGGCTGCCTTACGGAGATACCCTTGTAGTATGAGAAATTCTCTCATAACCAAAGAAGAGCCAAATCCAGCCAAAAGTCTTGTAAGTTATCTTCACAGTGGGCAGATGTCATTTGACTGCTGAGATAACTACAGCCCTGACTTCCATCTTAACTGCAGCCATACAAGATTCTCAGAGCCAGGGAGACTCTTTTACCCATGAATCAGTTTCTGACCCACAGAAATTGTGAGGTAAATGTTATGTTAAGCCACTAAATTGGGGGATTCTGTTACACAGCAATAGGTAACTAATAGAGGGCTGCAACTGTAGCTCTTTATCCTACAGTAATTCATTTATCAAATATTGAGTGGCATCTATTCTTTCTGCCAGGCGCTGTGTTAAGCAAGATGAATCAGAGAGGAGAGGAGGACAGAGAGGCACCAGAATGTTACTGTTAACATGTGGGGCCCAAATAAAAACATTATCGTAGTGTATATGCTTTCATATGACTTTCATTATTTACTCAACATTGCTTCTGAAATTTACTCATGGCATAAATTGTAGCCATAGTTCATGTATTTAAATTACTGCCTAGTAAGTAGCTCATCCGATAAATATACCATGATAACTTATTACATCCTATTTCTAATGTATACTTTGGTTCTGGGTTTTTTATATTATGTATTTCATTTTCTAATAGTTTATTTATGATATTTGTTCATACATTGTTGAGAGAGAAGGAAGTCTAGTTTTCATTTCTTATGCTATCTGATTATTTTCAGTTCCTATCAACACTTTCCAACTAATTCAAAATACTTGGGATGCATTACTCTTTTTTTTTCTGTTATCTGAAAGAAACTGTGAAAGATTTGAGTTGTTTCTTCATTTTGGTTGAACTCATTGGGTCTAAATTTTTTGTGGGAAATATTTCAAGTACTGATTCAACTTCTTTAATGATTATACGATAATTTAAATTATCTTTCTTCTTGAATCAGTCACAATAAGTTGTATCTTTTGGAATCTAATCCATTTGAAAGCATGTAAGCTTTCAAATTTATTGACATGACATTGTTCAATATATCAAAAATTATATATATATAAAATATATATCAAAATATTCAATATATTTTTAAAATTTTCTGTCTTATCTGTAGTTATATCATGTTTTCATACTTATTTTCTTAATATTTCCTGAGGTTTATCAATTCTGTTGGTTTTGCCAATATAAAGGTTCTTGCATCTATTGATACTGTTTTATTTTGCTTTAATTATCTTTCATATTTCCTTCCTCTTAGTTTCTTGATGCTTATTCTGTAGTTTCTTTTTATATTGAATCCTGTTTTTCTGTTTTTAATTATTAGTTTGCAGTTCAGCATCTCCCTTCTGTCACCTTACTTTATGATGCTGGAGATGGACTCTGAAAAGTAAATGTGTCCTTTTCCAGGTGCCTCTACATTAGACTCTGATAGTTAGACTCTGATAGGAAATCTCCTAATCTCTAATATCCTAGAGAAAGGAAAAGGCACTTGGTTCTGTTTTCCACAGTGTCAGGTGGACTGGTTCATGGCAGATCCCTACAGCCTTTCCAGGGATAGCCATCAGTTCCGTGTGCAGCCAATTTCCCAGAAATATTCTTTACCATGGGGGCAAACTGCTCTCTGAGTCCTGGTGAGTGGCCTCTAGCGATTGCTATGACAGGTTGTGTGTTTTTGGAAAACTGTGCCATCTCCCAAAGGCCCCAATTTTTTTAAAAGGTTTTATTTATTTATTTGACAGAGAGAGAGAGAGATCACAAGTAGGCAGAGAGAGGGGGGGAAGCAGCCTCCCTGCTGAGCAGAGAGCCCGATGTGGGGCTCAATCCCAGGACCCTGGGATCATGACCCAAGCCGAAGGCAGAGGCTTTAACCCACTGAGCCACCCAGGCACCCCCAGGCCCAAATTTTATTACAGAGCCTCTTCTCAGTTTCTTCCTTGTTTATTTTTCCACCAGCCCTAAGGACAGCAGCTACTTTCTACAGTTACCCTCTCTGTTATGTCTTAAAGTACTCTTTTACCCATCCAACAGCTTACATTCTCTCAGCTAACAGTGTCTTATATTAAGTGTACCCTTCTCAAATTCCTGGTATGGTTTCTGTCTCCTAACAGGACCCAGATTCATTTACTTCATTAATTATCACCCTTTCTTGCTTTTTAAAAATATGGAAAGTTAAGGTAATAAAATTGCCTCTACCTATAACTACGCATAAGCTGTACCACATGAATTTGATCTGTGATATTTTATTTATGGCCATGTTATACTTTTTATTATTTTACTTTTTATTATTGAAATATAATTCACATATGACCTTATATTAGTTTCACACATACAACACAGTGATGAGCTAATCATATACGTTACTCCCTATTCACCACAATGAGCATAGTTACTGTCACCGTACAGTGTTACTACAATATTATTGGCTAGATTTCCTGTGCTGTACTTTACATCTCCATGACTTATTTTATGTGTTTCTTAATGCCCTTTACTTATTTCACCCATCCCCCCAGCCACCTCTCATCTGGAAACCAGTAGTTCTAACCAGTTTACACTCTTGCCAGCAGCGCCTGTGTGTTCCCTTTTCTCCACATGCTCATCAGCACTTGTTACTTTTTTGTCTTTTGATACCAGCCATTCTGATTGGTGTGAGGTATCTCATTGTGGTTTTGATTTGCATTTCCCTGATGATTAGTGATGTTGAGCATCTTTTCATGTGTCTGTTAGCCATCTGTATGTCTTCTCTAGAGAAATATCTATTCAGTCCTCTTCCCATTTTCATCAGATTGTTTCTTTTTTTTTGGTTTGAGTTATGTAAGTTCTTATATATTTTGGATATTATCCCTTACGAAATAAATGACTTGCAAGTATCACCTCCCATTCAGTACATTGTTTTTTCATTTTGTTGATGGTTTCCTTCACTGTGCAAAAGCTTCTTTCTTTGGTGTTGTCCCAATGGTTTAGTTTTCCTTTGGTTCTCTTGCCTCAGGAAACAAACCCATAAATGTGTTGCTAAGGGCTATGTCAAAAGAGAGTACTGCCTATGTTTTCTTTTAGGAGTTTTATGGATTCAAGTCTCACATTTAGGTCTTAATCCATTTTGAGTTTATTTTTGTGCATATTTTAAGAAAGTGGTCCAGTTTTATTCTTTTGCATTTGACTATCCCGTTTTCCCAACACCATTTATTGAAAAGTGTATCTTTTCTCCATTGTATATTCTTACCTCATTTGTTGTAGATTAATTGGCCATAAAAGCCTGGATTTATTTCCAGGCTCTTTACTCTCTATTTACCTATGCATCTGGTTTCATACCAGTACCATACTGTTTTGATTACTCTAGCTTTGTAGTATATCTTAATATATGTGATACCTTCAGCTTTGTTCTTCTCTTAAGATTGCTTTGGCTATTTGGGGTGTTTTGAGTTCCATATGAGTTTTAGTATTATTTGTTCCAGTTTTATGAAAAAAAATACTGCTGGTATTTTGATAGAGATCACATTGAATCTATAGATTGCTTTAGTGGAAATTTTAACAATATTAATTCTTCCATCTATGAGCATGAACTGTCTTTCCATTTGTATCATCTTCAGTTTTATTCATCATTGCCTTAGAGTTTTCAGAGTATAGGTCTTTCATCTCCTTGGTTAACTTTATTCCTATGTATTTTATTTCTTTTGGTACAATTATAAATAGTTTTCTTCATTTATCTTTGTGCTACTTTTTTTTAGAATTTTTCATCATGAATGGATGTTGTATTTTGTCATTTGCTTTTGCTGGATCTTTGAGATGATCATATAGTTTTTGTCCTTAACTCTTATTAATGTGACATATTACCATGATTGACTTAGAGATAACGAACTAAGCTTGCATGTCTAGAATAAATCTCACTTGATCGCAGTGACTTATCTCTTTAATGTATTGTTAGATTCAGTTTGCTAATGTGTTGTTGAGGATTCTTTCATCTTTGTTTATCGGGGATATTGGGCTGTAGTTCTCTTTTTTGTGTGTGGTGTCTCCATCTTTTGGTATCAGGGTAATGCTGATCTTAAGGAATCAATTTGGAAGTATTCTTTCATATTCCATTTTTTAAAAATAGTTTGGGAAGAATTGGTATTAACTTTTACTTAAATGTTTGATAGAATTTACCTCTGATGCCATCTGGTCCTAAACTTATGCTTATAGGGAATTCTTGGATTACTGATTCAATTTTGTTACTAGTAATTGATGTGTTCAAATTTTCTCTCTCTTTTTTTCAAATTTTCTCTTTCTTCCTGATTTGCTTTTGTAAGATTGTAACTTTCTAGGAATTTTACCATTTCTTCTAGGTTGTCTACTTTGTGTATAAATGTTCATAGTGCTGTCTTAAAATTCTTTGTATTTTTGTGATGTCACCTGTTATTTCTCCTCCTTCATTTCTGATTTTATTTATTTGAGTCCTCTTTCTTTTTTTCTGATGATCTGGCTAAAGGTTTATTAATTTTGTTTATCTTTTCTAAGAACCAGTTCCTGGTTTAATTTATGTTTTCTACTGTTTTACTTTTAGCTTTTTTCATTTATTTCCATTCTCATCTTTATTATTTCCTTCCTTCTACTAACTTTGAGCTTTGTTTGTTCTTCTCTTTCTAGTTCCTTTAGGTGTAAGGGTAGGTTGTTAGAGATTTTTCTTGCTTCTTGAGGAAGGCCTGCATTGCTATAAATTTTCCTCTTAGAATTGCTTTTCTTGCATCTGGAAGACTTTGGACCATTGTGTTTTCATTTTCATTTGTCTCCATGTATTTTTAAATTTTCGCTCTTTGATTTCTTCATTGACTCATTTATTGTATAGCCGCCACATGTTTGTATTTTTTGCAGTTTTTTTCTTCTAATTGATTTCCTGTTTCATAGTGTTATGGTCTGAGAAGATAATTGACATGATTTCAATCTTCTTAAATTTGTTGAGACTTGTTTGTGGCCTAATATGTGATCAGTCCTGAAGAATGTCCCATGTTCACTTGAAGAAAATATGTACATCACTGTTTTGGGATGGAATGTTCTCTCTATATATATCTTAAGTCTATCTGATCTAATGTTTTTTTCACAGCCACTGTTTTCCTTGTGGATTTTCTGTCTGGATGATCTATCTGTTGATGTAAGTAGAGTGTTAAAGTCCCCCACTATTATTGGATTACTGTCAGTATCTCATTTATGTCTGTTAATGTGTGATTGACATATTTTTGTGCTCCTCTGTTGGATGTATAAATATTCACAATTGTTACGTCTTTTTTTTTTTATTGATCCCTTTGTCATTATGTAATGTCCTTCTTTGTCTCTTGCCACAGTCTTTGTATTAAAGTCTATTTTGTCTGATAAAAGTATTGCTACTCTGCTCCCCCTCCTTTTTTCCCCACTTTGCTTTGATTGGACTATTTTGTTCTAAGCCTTTACTTTCAGTCTCTAAGTCTATATGTGTTATTAGGTCTGAAGTGAGTCTTCTGTAGGGAGCATACAGATGGGTCTTGTTTTTTGTTTTTGTTTTTGTTTTTTTGATCCAGTCAGTCACCTTACATCTTCAGATTGGAACATTATTCCATTTACATTGAAAGTAATTATTGAAAAGTATGTATTTATTGCCATTTTATTAAATGTTTGCTGGCTGTCGTAGTTCTCTTCTGTTCCTTTCTTTTTCTCTTGCTCCCTTTTCTCATTGTTTGATGGCTTTCTTTAGCGTTGTACATGGAATCCTTTCTATTTTTTGTTTATCTATTATAGTTTTTTGATTTGTGGTTATCACTGGCTTCATATATAACATCCTGTGTGTGTAGCATTTTATTTTAAGCTGGTGGTTGCTTAAGTTCAAACACATTCTAAGAGTATTAAATTTTTATTCCTTCTCCATGTTCAAATTATATAATGTCATATTTTGCATCTTTTTAGTTTGTTTATCCCTTGATTAACTTATGTATATATAATTGATTTTCCTACTTTTGTGTTTTAACCTCTATACTGGCTTTATAAGTGACTAATTTATAAACATTTTTAAATTTCCATCTTGACTTTCATCTTTTTTTCCCCAGACATAGAACAGTGTTTTAAGCCTTTTTCTTCTAATGTATCATTTATCGCTATTGTTTTTCTAATTATGTTGATATACATTCACAAAACATGATCTGAATGATACTAATCATATAAAATGAAGTGATTCTTGCTAGGTCTGTTTGTAAAGATAGTTTTGTCTCCAGTTATAGGGTTATTTCAGTTATCTCCTGCTATATAATCAACTGTACCAAAATTTGGTAGCTGAAATAATTTATTTTTAATCTCTCACAATTATATGGGTTGATTTAGACCAGAAATTAGAGTCTCACATGTTCTGTCAGTGGGATGGGGCTGGTACTGCAGATATTGTTAAGCTGGAAAGGGGCAGACATCCAAGAAAATATGTGCAACCATATTTCTGATACCCCGGGAAGAACCTAAATATCTAGGACTAGTTGAGCATCTCGCTCTCTCCTAGTATTTACTAAACATGGCTAACTTTGGATTCCCCTTAGCATGGTGGTCCCAAGATAATTATACCTCTTACATGGGAACTGGCTTATCCTAGAACATATATTCCTGTTGACCATGGTTGAAACTGCAAGGCTTCTCACCATGTAAACATGGAAGTCACACAGCATCTTACCTTATTTGTTACACAGAGTGTTCCCATATTCAGTGTGAGCACCAGGAGAGTGTAGTTCATTACAGGTTTATCTTTGGAAATAAGGATGTTCTTACATGGGCATTAGAAGGTTAAATGTGCTCTTTCGGTCTGCTCTTACTGTTTCATTTTTGTTCATCTTGAGTTCTTCTTTGCCTCAAATATTGTTTAGAATTTTCAATGTGTTGTTTTTGGTCTTGTTTTCTAACTGTATTGATCTATGCTCATCATGATCTGAGTACACCAATTTTCTAAAATGTAGTGTTACTTGTCTGTTTGATTTACCAATATCTTAGAACGTTGTTTTAAAATCTCTTGCTACAAAGCTGGGCTTATTAATTCTGCTTAAGTTTCTGTCACTATTTTTTATACTATTTTAAAGAAAGATTTTATATATTTATTTGACAGAGAGAGAGAGGGAGGGAGAGAGTGAGAGAACACAAGCAGAGGGAGCACCAGAGGGAGAGGAAGAAGCAATGTCCCCGCAGAGCAGGAGGGTCTATGTGGGGCTCAATCCTAGGACCCTGGAATCATTGACCTAAGCAAAGGCAGACACTTAACTGACTGAGCCACCTAGGCACTGCATTTTTCTACTTTTTAAAAGTATATTAGGCATGCATTATTTAGAACTTTTTCATCTCCCTGATGAATTGACTCTTTTATCATTATGCTTATCTTAATAAATATTATTTATCTTTAATGATATATATATATATTTTAAAACACCTCTTTTTTTAAAGATTTTATTTATTTATTTGACAGACAGAGATCACAAGTAGGCAGAGAGGCAGGCAGAGAGAGAGGGGGAAGCAGGCTCCCTGCTGAGCAGAGAGTCCGATGCGGGGCTCGATCCCAGCACCCTGAGATCATGACCTGAGCCGAAGGCAGAGGCTTTAACCCACTGAGCCACCCAGGAGCCCCTTTAATGATATATTTTACCTTAAAAGTATTTTGCCTGATATTCACATAATTATACTAACCTAATTTGGGTTATTATTTGTTTGTTACAATCTACCATTCTTATATTTTCAGCTTTTCTGTGTCCTTAAGCTTCAGTCTGTCTCATAAAAGTGCAGCTCAATTTGCTATTTTTATTCAGTCTATTCCAACAGGTTTTGTAATTTAACCGTAGAGAATAACTTACATTAATTGTGTGACACTGATACTTGGGTTTATTTTTATCATCTTTTTTATACCTTAAATTTGACATATATCTTCAGGATTTATTTCACTTCTGTAAACTTCTTTTTTGGCTTTCTTTTTCACTAATTGAGTAGTCATTTGTTTTTAAGACTTCTTTATCGAGGTATAATTGATATGCAAAGCACTGCATATGTTCAATGTGTAAAATGTGATGAGTTTGGACATAAGTAAATACTTGTGATACCATCACCACAGTCTAAGTAATTGGAATATCTGGCACCTCCCAGAGTTTCCTTGTGCCCCTTTGGGGACTCCTGTTTTTTGTTTTCAGTAAGAGCATTTAACATTGATTCCACCCTCTTAACAGATTTTGAAGCGCAATAACATGTTGTTAACTTGGGCAGTGTATTGTACAATAGATCCCCACAATTCAGTCATCTAGTATAGTTTGGATATTATTTTAAAACTACTTTAAGGGATACCTGGGTGGCTCAGTCACTTCAGCATCGGCCTTTGGCTCAGATCATGATCCCAGGTTCCTGGGATCTAGTCCCACATCAGGCTTTTTGGTCAGCAGGGAGCTGCTTCTCCCTCTGCCTGCCATTCCCCCTGCTTGCATGCATTCTCTCTATCTGACAAATAAATAACTATTTTAATATGCCCTCTTAATTAAATTAGGCCAAAACTGAATCCCTGTGCCTTTGCTGTTACTGTAAACAATATAAAAACTTGGACATGTTTTAGTTCTTACCTTCACTACCCTCATTTCTCATTTCTTCCCCTATTGAAGGTATGCCTTGCTTTTTTAATAACCCTTAAACACTTCTATACTAATTTTTAAAATTTATTTACATGGCAACAAGATTATAGCTTTCATTCTTTTTATATGTTAGGCTTTCTATCTGAAATGAGGTTGTTTTTTGTTGTTGTTGTTGTTGTTTTATTTTTTATTTTTATTTTTTCCCCATGGAAATAGATCCTTTAGATAATCTTCTAGTGGGGTAAACTCTTGCAATTAAAAAATACTGAATACTTTTATTTTGTTCTTATAATTAAAAGTTATTTTTGTCTCAGTACCTCGAAGATAGTATTTCATCAGCTTCTGGCTTCCAGTGAATGCTGTTGATACTTCAGCTACCAGGCTAATTGCCATTCCTTTGTAGGCGGCCTCTCCTCCTTCTCTGGCTTCTCTAAAAATGTTATCTTTGTTCTTATGTTTTACAAATGACTAAGGGACATGTATATATACACACATATGTATGAGTATATATTTACATATATACAGGAATGTCTTTCTATTTATTTTGCTTGGGTTTTATCATGGGTTTTGTAGACTTACAGTTTGTTGCCTTTCAACAACTCTCAAACTTCTATCATTATCACTTAGAATATTAACTCTTCCCAATTTCTCTGTTCTTTTGAACTCTGATCACTTCCTACTCTATTCTTTTTTTTTTTTTAAGATTTTATTTATTTATTTGACAGACAGAGATCACAAGTAGGCAGAGAGGCAGGCAGAGAGAGGGGGGGAAGCAGGCTCCCTGCTGAGCAGAGAGCCTGATGTGGGGCTCCATCCCAGGATCCTGGGATCATGACCTGAGCCTAAGGCAGAGGCTTTAACCCACTGAGCCACCCAGGCACCCCTTCCTACTCTATTCTTCATGCCTCCTGATCCCCAGCTTTTAAAAAATATTTTCCATTTCTTGGTCTCTCTGAAATATTTTATTTCTTCAGATCTTTTTTCCAGATCACTACTTTTATTTTCAGCAGATTCTAGTATGTTCTTTACATACTTCAGTCACTTTTTTACTTCAATTATTATATTTTTCTTAATTAAAGCTTTATTTGGTTCTTCTTCACATATGGTTGGTTGCTTTAGAGTTTTCTTATTCGTGGTATCAATCCCTTCTGTTAAATCTTGAAATACATTAAACATACTTAGATTTAATTATTATTTTTTTAATATTTATTTGTCAGAGTCAGAGAGAGAGAGAGCACAAGTAGGGGGAGCAGCAGGATTTCCTGGGATCATGACCTGAACTGAAAGCAGATGCTTAACTGACTGAGCCACCCAGGCATCCTCTTAGTGTTAATTCTCTTTGATAATTTCACTAATGAAGACTTTTGGGTAGGATTCAACTCCCTGTTGATTCTTTGGCTCTAACTCATAGTGCTTTGTTTGTTTATGTGATATGTGATTTTTGCCTGTGAGGTCTTATACTCTGAGAAAGCCTCTGTAAGTATTCTTTGAAATCTAGTCTACAGTTGGATTTCTCCAAAGAATATTGCATTTGATTCTGTTAGTTACCTTAAGTTATTACCTACTTGACAGTATCTGCTGAGATAATTTAGGTTATCAAAGGTAGTAGGAATTCTAGCTCTAAACCTAAGTGTGGGCAGTTGGCTGGTTATTATCTTTCCCCTCGCCAGTATTGAGGTCAAATGTGACAGGGTGACATGTTATCTTCTAGACAGTGAGTTAATTTATGACTCACTCTCTCTGTGGATGAACAGTCCTTTGTATCTCCAGATTGATGTTGGGGTTTCCTAATACATTTTTACTTTCTGCTGGCCCTAGTTTCTATATCCATTCTTTTATGCCCTGCATAGCTATTAAAACAGAATCCTAAAGTCAACAAGATTCATCTGAAGATAAAATTCATTGACCTCTCAGGAGTCTTTCTTTGTTACTTCTTCCTCTTTCTCCTCTTCACCCCCCTCCTTTTCTTCTTCTTTTTCTTTTGTATGTGTGTGTGTTTGTGTCATGGCAAATTATACATACTCTGTACCTTACCACAGCAATGGCAGGCAGTTTAAAAATGGGTTTAAAATATATTTTATCCAGAATATTTAGTTGTACAACTATTTAGTCCATCAAAGGATGAGAAATGAAAGTAATCTAGAGGTTTTATTCCCAACACTTACTAATATTGTGTCTTTCACAAATTTGGCATTCTGTAAATTTGTGGTGGCATGGGGTGGCTGAGGAAGGGCAGGGTGTTCTAGGTCCTTCCACCTTTATTATACTTCTACATTAGACTTTAGAAAAGTTCTGTGCTGGGTGACAAATTTAAAAATGCCCCAGCCATTAGGAGGTACCTAAGATAGTATATACTACCTTATTGAACTGAATTGGGTTGAGCAATTACTTTTCTAATATGTTTTGTGCAGGCTTCCTAGAAAATAGAATTTGTGAAAATGACCCACAGGCCTGTACTAACAATCAATCTTGGAGCCCTCTTTGGATCCTCAATTTGTCGAATTGTCCAATTTGCTAATTTTTTTTCTAAACCAGTAACCTAAAGTGTGAAAATGTCTAAACTGTAGAAATGATATATACTAATGTTTCCAAAGTTGCCCTGTCTTTAAAATGATACAAAAGCAGTTTCATCTTATAGGTGAATGCAGGTTTGGTGTGTAACCTGAGGAAAGAATAAGAAGAGTGTACTTTAAACACCCAGGATGGAGAACACAGAGCCAGTATTACACTGAAGTTCTTAAAAATCTCCAGGCTGTTTTCACATTCCACAAAGGACAGAATCCTTTGAGAAGAGGAGGCAAAAGGAAGGAGAAATAGACATAGTGTCTGCTGCCTGACTTCCTATCTAGGATCCAAGTGTTGCTTTTAAATTTATGAGATCAGAACATCAAAAGATAGCAGCCAAATATATTCAGGTAGAGTAGAAATTTTGACATAAATTTAGTAACTTATTTTTCCCCTCAAGAAATGAGTGCATGTGTTTTACAAGCTATTTCTTAGGATTTAATTTAGGTAGAGACCCATTTATTTAGGAAGGAATTAATAAGCAGGATTCCAAGAAAGAGTATCAATGGGATCAGCTGCTCTGGCACTGCGGGGTCACTGATTACCTGCCCCATCCTCCTATTAGGGCATGCACAGAAGACCTCTCAGAGGTCCCCACTGGAAGCAAGGCCAGGACGAGGCCTCCAATAGCACCATGGAGGGAGGCTTCCGCTTTACCCTCTGCAGGGCACTTACTTGAAAGATTTAGAATCTGTGGGCTGCTGAATCCTGGGACAGAGGTTGGGTTGTCCAACAGAGCCTATAAAATGTTTAGAATGTAGACATCAGTGGGAAAGCTCCGAACAGTTTCTCATACAGGAAGTAGGTAAATACACAGTGGGTTTTTGTACAGAAGATATAGAGCAGATAAATGAATATATAGAATGACAGGTATCACTGTGGTCAAATCTCAGAATGTTAACTGGAAACAACAAGCAACCGAAACAAGCAAGTTGCCAATAGCTGATACAGTTTATGTAAAGATTATAAAAATTTTGTTTATCATTATATTCCTGCAAAAACATGTTTGTGGGTAGTTCATACCATCTTGAGGATAATGGTTACCCTTAGGAAGAAAAGGAGAAGGGAAGAGAATATTGGTTTTTCCTTATTCATAATGCTTTATATCTTATTTTTTGAAAAGTCAGCTGAGACAAATATGAAATATAGCAGCATATGTTTTATCTTGGTAATGATTATAATGCCTATGTTTTTTTTGTTTTTCTGTGTTTGAGATAATTTATTAAACTTTCAAAAGCAATTACACAATTTTTTTATTTCTTTTCAGTGTAACAGTATTCATTGTTTTTGCACCACACCCAGTGCTGCATGCAATCCGTGCCCTCTCCAATACCCACCACCTGGTTTCCCCAACCTCCCACTCCCTGCCCCTTCAGACCCCTCAGATTGTTTTTCAGAGTCCATAGTCTCTCATGGTTCACCTCCCCTTCCAATTTCCCTCAACTCCCTTCTCCTCTCCATTCCCCATGTCCTCCATGTTATTTGTTATGCTCCACAAATAAGTGAAACCATATGATAATTGACTCTCTCTGCTTGACTTATTTCACTCAGCATAATCTCTTCCAGTCCCGTCCATGTTGCTACAAAAGTTGGGTATTCATCCTTTCTGATAGAGGCATAATACTCCATAGTGTATATGGACCACATCTTCTTTATCCATTCATCCATTGAAGGGCATCTTGGTTCTTTCCACAGTTTGGCAACCGTGGCCATTGCTGCTATAAACATTGGGGGACAGATGGCCCTTCTTTTCACTCCATCTGTATCTTTGGGGTAAATACCCAGTAGTGCAATTGCAGGGTCATAGGGAAGCTCTATTTTTAATTTCTTGAGGAATCTCCACACTGTTTTCCAAAGTGGCTGCACCAACTTGCATTCCCACCAACAGTATAAGAAGGTTCCCCTTTCTCCACATCCCCTCCACACATGTTGTTTCCTGTCTTGCTAATTTTGGCCATTCTAATTGGTGTAAGGTGGTATTTCAATGTGGTTTTAATTTGAATCTCCCTGATGGCTAGTGATGATGAACATTTTTTCATGTGTCTGATAGCCATTTGTATGTCTTCATTAGAGAAGTGTCTGTTCATATCTTCTGCCCATTTTTTGATGTGATTATCTGTTTTGTGTGTGTTGAGTTTGAGGAGTTCTTTATAGATCTTGGATATCAACCTTTAGTCTGTACTGTCATTTGCAAATATCTTCTCCCATTCCGTGGGTTGCATCTTTTTTGTTGACTGTTTCCTTTGCTGTGCAGAACTTTTGATCTTGATGAAGTCCCAAAAGTTCAATTACACAATTTTAAAGATAGTCTCTTCTATTAGAACTTTCTGTGATCTTAGATATGCTCTGTCTAGATGTGTTTGTCCTGCCTAATATGATAGCCACTAGCCACATGTAGCCACTGAATATTTAAAATGTGACTGGTGCAACCACAGGACTCGATTTTTCATTTCATTTCATTTTAGTCAATTTTAATTTAAATAATTTAATTTAATTTAATTCATTTTAAATAGTGAGGAATTGCTACTGTATTAGACAGCACAAGTCTAGATTTTCAACTCCTTAGGAATGCTGAATTTGTCAGTCTTCACAAACTGTAATGCTAGTGCTTAGAATCAGTATCAGCACTAGTAGGTCTCCATACATAGTTTCTGAACTAATAAGTTAATGAATCCCAGTGCAGACATTCCACTTTCCTCCTGTGTTCTGCTTGCCATATATATGGTGTCAAAAATTTACCAAGCCTAGAATTATTTTTGTTATTGGCCTATAAAATCAGTATTTTCTAGTAACCATCCTTCTTCTTCTACCTATACTAACAATTTCTAGTGCATACTATAATTAGACTATATTATATATTTTGCATTACTTTAACTTTGTTTTGTGACTCCTATTGTCTTATGTTCTCTGTATTAGATATCCTGTCAATGTACAAGGGAAGGCTAACAAAACACCAACTATCTTAATGGCACATTTTTAGAAATTCGTAAATTATTCTGAGTACTTCTAAAACCTGAGCAGTAATAATAAAACATAAATAAATGCTTACCAGAGAGAAGGCATACCATGGACCAGAGAAATTGCTGATCTAATGTGAAAGAAAACAAATAATTTGTCAAGAAACAATTTGAAAATAATTTTAAAAAACCACTTCAGTATCAAAAGTAGGTTTAATGTTTGACCAAGGATCAAAGAAAAGATGAAGATAAAAAATTACATGACTAGAATGGTATTTTTGCTCTAACTCTTCTATACTGGTTCCTCTCAAAAATACTACAAAAGAGTGGGGGGTACTTTCTGTGATATGTAAACTATACCTCATAAAAACTGATAGAAGGAATACTGTGGGGGAGCCTGGGTGGCTCAGTCAGTTGAGCATCCAACTCTTGGTTTCAGCTCAGGTCATGATCTCAGGGTCCTCCCCTTCTCATACATACACTCTCTCTTGCAAATAATCTTTTTAAAAAATACAAAAAAAGTGCATGTTGGAAGATTGACTCAAGCCTGAAAAGTCTAACATAGAAAAACATAGATGAAAGGGAAGGGAAAAAAAATAGGCAATAACATCTCCATGACAGAATTTCCTTCGATTCCCTACCCAAAGAGAAAAAATAATAGAGAAAAAGAAAGCTGTTGGTCTCAAAAAAGTGAGTGAGAAAACTGAAGAGACAGAAAATTACCTTCCACCTTGTCTTCTCATATGAAGAAAGTGAGTAGAGGATAAAGAGAAAGGCCCCTATTTACGGGAAAATAATTTGAGGACCAGTGGACATACAGCCAAACTTAAGCTATGTCTAGAACAATAAGGAACTAGTAAAATACCATTATTTATTGATCCATGGGGCCTACTGCCCAGGTGAGGTAAAACAGGCCTCGAAAGCAGAAGAATCAAGAGGAAGAACATCAGCGCAATGGTGCTGATCCTCACTGATGCGACGAGCTATGGGGAAATGATTTGAAACACGTTTCATGGGATCATTTGTTGTGTAGGGCAAGCAGAATGAATAAAGGAGTAAATAAAAGTTAAATGTCTGATGTCATGGCTCTCCAAAGCCAGTATCAATCAGAGGAGAAAACTTCCCTTGCAGTTTTAAGAAATTGTTTAGCTTTCCCAGAAAGCATTCTCCAAGGGTCTGTTTGGTTTTTTTTTTTTTGAGATTCATTTATTTATTGAGAAAGAGAGGGAGTGTACATGCACAAGTTGGGGGAGGAGCAGAGGAAGAGAATCCCCAAGTAGACTCTGCCCAGCATAGAGCCCACTGTGGGGCTTGATCCTAAAACCTATGAGATCACGACCTGATCCAAAACTAAGTCAACTGGACCACCCAGGAGCCCCCAAATGTCTGTGTATCTTTAAATGACAGTATGACAGAATAAGATGGGGATAAAAGAGTCAACTAAAGTAACTCTAAGCAGTACATATTTGACGAAAGTTGGAGCACAACAGCAGATGTCATCAGAGGGAAGTGCCACAAACACCTATGACTAACTCAGTCCATGAAGCAGAATTCCAAAGTGAAATACAGAATTTCTTGGACCAGGTCACTCCACAGCCCTATTTTGGAAAATCCATTCAAGAGCCCACCAGCACAGATGTCATGACTTTCATGTGGGAAGGAGCCCGGATGTGGAAGAGCATTTCTTGTAGCTATTGTTAGTTTATTAAGAAGGAAAGTATGACTTATAAAATAACAACTTACAGCTTAGTCATGGAAATTGAGAACTGATTATGTTCAGACGATTTATACCCTAAATGGCATGGAAGTGGAAAGCATTTGAGAAAGGAGAAACTAAGCTTTGGTCCAAATTTCTCAACATTTTGTTTAAAAACAAGTTAATATCATTTTGACTATTTTATTGATCCAGCAGAATTGACTAGTTTATTATGTTTATTGTGCTCCTAATATGTTTCAAAACATTGTGGTGAATGTAATGCAAAAATAAAAATTGGGAACAACAAATGTTCCATAAAAATATGAAAAGCTTAATTAAATATATATTCATATGTAATGGAATAATGGAGATTCTTGGGAGATATTTAACATGAGGAAAATTTCACATTAAGTGAAAGACAGTGTATAAAATGTTATGTATCTCCTGTTTGCAATTTATACTCACATATATAATTAATTCATCATTATAGACAAATTAAAATGTCAGTAACTTCAAGCAACAAAATGTTAACACTTTTCTCTAGGGAATAAGATCATAGACACTTGTTTTGTTCATATTGTATACATTCTTCATTTCTCCAATATTCTTTAATTTAAAAATATGTGTGTATTAAATTCTTAAATTAAATTAAATTCTTAATGATTATTAAATTAGTTTTAATTTAGTTTTAATTTAATAATTAGAAAATTTAAAAATGAGAGGAGAATCAAAGTTACTGTAGGAGCTGAAATAGTCCAAGTAAGCCTTCATGGAAAAGATCAGATTTCATTTGGAGGGGCTGGCCATGATCCATAAAAAACATTATCGAGAGACATTCCAACTAAAGAGACTAGAATCAACAGAGGTAGGACACAAAGGATGCTTATAACACAGATACTAGATCAGCCAGGAAGACAGAAAGAGCTCTGAATTTAGAATGTTCCTAGAAGTGGAATAAATGCAAACTCTTAAATAACTGCATTATAGGACAAGGAGGGACCTTGGACCAGCAGAGTTCAGGTGGTTATCAGCAAAGCAGACAGTGTACTCTTTTATTGATTCACTCAGTGATTTGTTCATGTAGAAAATTCCTTGAGTTCTTACTGTGCACCAGACCCTGTTTTAGATGCTAGGAAATATAAATGGATCAAACTGAGGTTTGAACTCCCTTATGGAGTCAGCAATCTAAGACAGAAATAATCTTACAAATTTTGTGCTTCAGTTCCCTTCCTGAATTCCACACCAACTCCCATAGGAACTCTAGGATTCCATCCTGTCCATGTGTAGTCAAATAATCTGTGTCTATGAAAGTTGTACTTTTGTTCCTTGGAAGGGAGCATCAAGCTCCATCACATCAGCGAAGCCATAAGCCATGATTTTGCTCCCATCTCACTTACCTAGTCCCCACTATATCTTCTTGCATACTTCTTAAATAAAACCTTCTCCTCACTGGTCTCCAGTCCACATGGCCTTTGCAGTCTGAACCATCCTTTCTTTTTCTCTGCCTTTCAAATTCAACTCATCTTTTCAAGTCATCCTAAATGTGACTTTCTTACAGTGCTCAAACACAATCCTTCCTTCGTCTATTTCCTCCTTGGCCAATGCATCCAGAGAGCTTATACTTTACCCTGAGAGCTCTGCAAACCCCTCTATTCACAAGCATTACTGTATTATATAATTCCTCCCATAAAGTGCAGTGAAGAAGAAATGAAAAATTTAAGTGACCCCATAAGACCCTTAATGATCATGTAAGTATAGGATTAAAGTAATTTATAGTACCATTAAAATAAATTCTAACTGGATATCCAGCTGAAACAGCTTGATCAACTGCCTTCTTTACAGGCTTATTTATTCATATTGTTAATATAGAGCAGTGTTTTTCAAACTGGGGGTTACAAACCATTAGTGGGTTATAAAGTCAATTTAGTGGATCGTAATCAGCATTAAAATATAAAAATAGAAAGGGTTGGGAAAATATCACAGTGTATGACCTACAGTAAAAGCAAGTATTGTATTATTGAAGTTTTGTTTCATTCCTGTGTGTGCATGTGTGTGTACTTATTAGATTGTGAAGAAAAGTTATTTTTTAGATAGGTTATGGATAAAAAATTTTTGAAAGCCACTTATATAAAGCTGGTGGCACATTCTGTCATATATCCAAACCCATAAAGGAATGTGATGTGTTACTTCTTAAATTATCCAACATTTCTACATTCTGTAAAGAACCAGCAGTTCCCTAGACTGCTTCACTTTCTCCCCACATCCATCCCAAGCATTACATTTGGATTTGTTTTCAAATATAAGGGTTTTATCACTTAGTATGGGTTTTGCGCATTAAGGCCATGAGGAGATACAGATGAGAAGACATCAGCATTGCTCACCCACTGATCAGTGATCTGCCTCTTCTCCAAACAACGCCAAAGCCTGAGCAGTTCGATCCATGCTTAAGCAAAATAATGAATTATCCTGGTCTGTGTAACTTCAGTGCTTAGAAACAGTTGAAGCCACAAATATTGACTTTTCCAAGATGTCTTGTGGAACTTGTCAAATTATACTTAGAATTTGTCTGCATGGGCTGGCAAGTGAACCCATTCAGGGCAGAAGACTGTGTCCTGCTTCGCACTTATATTCCTAGCTATGACTGGCTCTCGATGCTGATAGGTGCTCAGTATTTATTGAATGAATTACACTGGGGAGGGACCCTAACTGAAAAAAAAAAAAAAAGAAAGAAAGAAATTAAAAATACCCTTTATGGAACATTTTCAGCTCTCAAATCTGGTCATTATAGTTGTTGAAAAGATTTTTTGAGAATTACCATTAGTAGTTTCTCGACTGGTGATTCCTAAAATATTATGAAACTGATTTGGAAAACCTAAACTTAGAAGATTACTTTCTATCCTCTAGTATCTGTCTAACCCCATTACCATCAATCATATTTCTTTCCCTAAACCCTTCAAACATGGCAAAAAAAAAAAAGGAAAGGTGCCTCTCAAACATTTCCTTCAAGGAGCTGGTGTCCTATTCTGACACATCAGAAACTTTGGGGAGAAAACTACAAGGAGAGGGAGGAGGAAAAGGCAGTCTGATGACGGGTTAGTTGCCACATGTTTAGGCCTGGTTACATTCTAGATGTAGAGACAATGAGCTGTGGTTACGGGGCACTAGGACTGCGGAGTCAGGCAAACCTGGGCTTGGGTCCCTCCTGGTTCCACTACTTGCACCCATGTGACCATTGTGATGATCACAGTAATATCATCTCAGGATTCTTGCATGCCTGGAATCTAATACAGCATGTAAATTCTTCAGCACCTATGTTTGCATGTGCTGTATTTTCAACATAAGTAACTACTGTTTTGCTATAATTACTGTGATTACTATGAACGTGACAGAGATCCTAGCAGATTGATTCTTCCAGCCAGCTTCAGAAGACAAACATGAAATAAGTCAAACAGAGAAAGTCAATTATCATATGATTTCACTTATTTGTGGAACATAAGGTCTAGGATGGAGGACATTAGGAGAAGGAAGGGAAAAATGAAGGAAGAGATATCAGAGAGGGAGATGAACCATGAGAAACTATGGACTCTGGAGAACAAATGGAGAGTTTTAGAAGGGAGGAGGTTGCAGGATGGGTGAGCCAGATGATGGATATTAAGGCGGGCATGGCTTGCATGGAGCACTGGGTGTTACACACAAACAATGAATCATGGAACACTACATCAAAAATAATGATGCACCATATGGTGACTAACATAACACAATTAAAAAAAAAAGACTAACATGAAGACCCTATGTATTAGCATTTAGAAGAATTAACATTTCTAAAATGTCCTTTTATAACTATACTATTTTATGTTTGGGGAGTATGTCTACCAGTATAAACAAAATATACTCAGAAGAAAAATGCCACTGAATCAGGAAGTTCTTGAAAAGAAAGGGAGAAAAATTAGCAAAGGTAGCAATAATCATCCTGAAGGAATTGGCATAGTTTCCAAGTATTTAATTTTTCTGCAAGCAAGCATCTTCTTCGTTGGAAAAATGTGTTACAGCAGAATTGGAAAACGGAAGAGAAAAGCCAGTTAGCTTTATTTCACCAAAAACAAGGTAAAAATGTAAAAACAGCAATTTGGGCCAGTTTTATAAAAGCCCATTACAGTTTAAGATCTGCTTACCCACAATTTTAATGGGCTGAAGTATTACTAATCCAGGAAAAAAAATTACAAAGTATGTCTTACTGTATGAAGTCAGCCCTTTGAGAGTGAATCAGCTTTAGAAACAACCTCTGTTGTGGTCTGATTTCCTAAGACTTTGGGAGAGAGCTAGGAAAAGGACAGTTGGATCATGCCTGCTGTGTACCAAGGGAGGGTTTTTTTTGCCTAGCACCTCACCAGCAGCACAAGACTTCCTAAACGGAGAGAAGAAAGGGAAAAATGAAGGGGGGTGATCAGAAGGGGAGATGAACCGTGAGAGACTATGGACTCTGGGAAACAAACCGAAGGTTTCAAAGGGGAGGAGGGCTAGAAGGGTGGGTCAGCCCAGTGGTGGGTAGTGAGGAGGACATGTATTGTATGGAGCACTGGGTGTTATACATAAATAATGAATCATGGAACACTATATCAAAAACTAGTGATGTACTCTATGGTGACTAACATAACATTAAAAAAAAAAAAAAAAAAAGACTTCCTAAGGGGAAATGAAACCTGCTTCAAGCATTTTGTTAAATTCCTCACCTGAGTCTTTACTGGGAATTGTCAAACCCAGGGTTACAACATAGCAGGTTATAAACTCAGATTTCTGAAGAGGCCAAGGAGATAAGGGATTGGGAGGGATTGGGTATAAATGGAATCATTTGTGATTACTCAATTTATGCCTATTATATAATTTGTGTGCACTTTTACTCAAAATGCACTTAAGATACTGTTAACAGTAAGCATGTGTAGATTTTACTAAGTAATCACACTGAAATAAAACCAATCCGTCACGAAAGAGAAAGTTTTCCTAGCAGCAAATTTTATCAAGCTGAATCATTTCAGGAAACAGATGCCGCCCCCCCTCAAAAAAAACCACATTTAATTAGATATTATTTTATGAATGGACACTTAGGTGAGTATAGTCAGGACTGAAGAAAACAATTAGAGATGTAAAATGGCCAGAGAGTGGTAACAGTGGGAATCTATTATCAGCCCTAAATTTGCAGAGGCAGGGAATGAAAAAGGTGTTAATGGACCCAGAAAAGCTGGAGTCACAGAGAAGTAGCTGGTTGGTAGATGGATGGGCTGCAGAAGACCATGGTTAATGGCCACACCAGAGCAAAGCAAAAGGACAGGCAGGGGAGTAATAAATATTTTAATCTCCCTTTCCTCTCACTCTTTAATCTCCTATCCACGGCTGTCATTGGTCTCACCCACCCAGTGACCAAACGGCAAAAGAGCCTGCCATCCAATACCCAGAAGTCAGCTTCCTGAAACAAAGCAAGAGAGAAAAAAGCAAGATCTCTCTGGTAAAGGCAAACTAAGAATAAGCAGTAAATGCACAAACCATTCTTTTTGCCTATAAACTCTGTAAGAATTATTTTTTAATTAAAATTTTTATTTTTTTATAAAGATATAATGTATTTTTATCCCCAGGGGTACAGGTCTGTGAATTGCCAGGTTTACACATTTCAAAGCACTCACCATAGCACATACCCTCCCCAATGTCCATAACCCCAACCCCCTCTCCCAGCCCCCCTCCCCCCAGCAATCCTCAGTTTGTTTTGTGAGATTAAGAGTCACTTATGGTTTGTCTCCCTCCTGATCCCATCTTGTTTCATTTATTCTTTTCCTAGCCCCCAAACCCCCCATGTTGCATCTCCACTTCCTCATATCAGGGAGATCATATGATAGTTGTCTTTCTCCGATTGACTTAATTTCACTAAGCATGATACCCTCTAGTTCCATCCACGTCGTCGCAAATGGCAAGATTTCATTTCTTTTGATGGCTGCATAGTATTCCATTGTATATATATACCACCTCTTCTTTATCCATTCATCTGTTGATGGACTTCTAGGTTCTTTCCATAGTTTGGCTATTGTGGACATTGCTGCTAGAAACATTTGGGTACATGTGCCCCTTCAGATCACTACATTTGTATCTTTAGGGTAAATACCCAGTAGTACAATTGCTGGGTCATAGGGTAGCTCTCTTTTCAACTTTTTGAGGAACCTCCATGTTGCTTTCCAGAGTGGTTGCATCAGCTTGCATTCCCACCAACAGTGTAGGAGGGTACCTCTTTCTCCACATCCTCGCCAGCATCTGTATTTCCTGACTTGTTAATTTTAGCCATTCTGACTGGTGTGAGGTGGTATCTCATTGTGGTTTTGATTTGTGTTTCTCTGATGCCGAGTGATGTGGAGCACTTTTTCATGTGTCTGTTGGCCATCTGGATGTCTTCTTTGCAGAAATGTCTGTTGATGTCCTCTGCCCATTTCTTGATTGGATTATTTGTTCTTTGGGTGTTGAGTTTGCTAAGCTCTTTATAGATTTTGGATACTAGCCCTTTATCTGATATGTTGTTTGCAAATATCTTCTCCCATTCTGTCAGTTGTCTTTTGGTTTTGTTAACTGTTTCCTTTGCTGTGCAAAAGCTCTTGATCTTGATGAAATCCCAATAGTTCATTTTTGCCCTTGCTTCCCTTGCCTTTGGCGATGTTCCCAGGAAGAAGTTGCTATGGCTGAAGTCAAAAAGGTTGCTGCCTGTTTTCTCCTCAAGGATTTTGATAGATTCCTTTCTCACATTGAGGTCCTTCATCCATTTTGAGTCTATTTTCATGTGTGGTGTAAGTAAATGGTCAAATTTCATTTTTATGCATGTGGCTGTCCAATTTTCCCAACACTATTTGTTGAACAGACTGTCTTTTTTTCATTGGACATTCTTTCTTGCTTTGTCGAAGATTAGTTGACCATGGAGTTGAGGGTCTATTTCTGGCCTCTCTATTCTGTTCCATTGATCTATGTGTCTTTTTTGTGCCAGTACCATACTGTCTTGATGATGACAGCTTTGTAATAGAGCTTGAAGTCCGGAATTGTGATGCCACCGACTTTGGCTTTCTTTTTCAATATTCCTTTGGCTATTTGAGGTATTTTCTGGTTCCATATAAATTTTAGGATTATTTGTTTCACTTCTTTGAAAAAAATGGATGGGATTTTGATAGGAATTGCATTAAATGTGTAGATTGCTTTAGGTAGCATAGACATTTTCACAATATTTGTTCTTCCAACCCAGGAGCATGGAACATTTTTCCATTTCTTTGTGTCTTCTTCAATTTCTTTAATGAGTACTTTCTAGTTTTCTGAATACAGATTCTTTGCCTCTTGGGTTAGGTTTATTCCTAGGTATCTTATGGTTTTGGGTGCAACGGTAAATGGGATTGACTCCTTAATTTCTCTTTCTTCTGTCTTGTTGTTGGTGTAGAGAAATGCAACTGATTTCTGTGCATTGATTTTATATCCTGACACTTTACTGAATTCCTTACAAGTTCTAGCAGTTTTGGAGTGGAGTCTTTTGGGTTTTCCACATATAGTATTATATCATCTGCAAAAAGTGATAGTGTGACTTCTTCTTTGCTGATTTGGATGCCTTTAATTTCTTTTTGTTGCCTGATTGCTGAGGCTAGGACTTCTAGTACTATGTTGAATAGCAGTGGTGACAACGGACATCCCTGATGTGTTCCTGACCTTAGTGGAAAAGCTTTCAGTTTTTCTCCATTGAGAATAATATTTGCGGTGGGTTTTTCATAGATGGCTTTGATGATATTGAGGTATGTGCCCTCTATCCCTACACTTTGAAGAGTTTTGATCAGGAATGGATGCTGTACTTTGTCAAATGCTTTTTCAGCATCTATTGAGAGTATCATATGGTTCTTGTTCTTTATTTTATTAATGTATTGTATCACATTGATTGATTTGCAGATGTTGAACCAACCTTGCAGCCCTGGAATAAATCCCACTTGGTCCTGGTGAATAATCCTTTTAATGTACTATTAGATCCTATTGGCTAGTATTTTGGTGAGAATTTTTGCATCCGTGTTCATCAAGGATATTGGTCTGTAGTTCTCTTTTTTGATGGGATCCTTGTCTGGTTTTGGGATCAAGGTGATGTTGGCCTCATAAAATGAGTTTAAAAATTTTCCTTCCATTTCTATTTTTGGAATAGTTTCAGGAGAATAGGTATTAATTCTTCTTTAAATGTTTGGTAGAATTCCCCTGGGAAGCCGTCTGGCCCTGGGCTTTTGTTTGTTTGGAGATTTTTGATGACTCTTTCAACCTCCTTACTGGTTATAGGTCTGTTCAGGTTTTCTATTTCTTCCTGGTTCATTTGTGGTAGTTTATACATCTCCAGGAATGCATCCATTTCTTCCAGATTGTCAAATTTGTTGCCATAGAGTTGTTCATAATATGTTCTTATAATTGTTTGTATTTCTTTGGTGTTGGTTATAATCTCTTTAATTCATGATTTTATTTATTTGGGTCCTTTCTCTTTTCTTTTTGATAAGTCTGGCCAGGGGTTTATCAATCTTATTAATTCTTTCAAAGAACCAGCTCCTAGTTTCGTTGATTTGTTCTATTGTTTTTTTGGTTTCTATTTCATTGATTTCTGCTCTGATCTTTATGATTTCTCTTCTCCTGCTGGGTTTAGGCTTTCTTTCTTTTTTTTTCTCTAGCTCCTTTAGGTGTAGGGTTAGGTTGTGTATTTGAGACCTTTTTTGTTTCTTGAGAAAGGCTTGTACCACTTGATATTTTCCTCTCAGGACTTCCTTTGCTGTGTCCCACAGATTTTGAACAGTTGTGTTTTCATTATCATTTGTTTCCATGAATTTTTTTCAATTCTTCCTTAATTTCTTGGTTGTCCCATTCATTCTTTAGAAGGATGCTGTTTAGTCTCCATGTATTTGGGTTCTTTCCAAATTTCCTCCTGTGATTGAGTTCTAGCTTCAGAGCATTGTGGTCTGAAAATATGCAGGGAATGATCCCAATCTTTTGATACTGGTTGAGACCTGATTTGTGATCCAGGATGTGATCTATTCTGGAGAATGTTCCATGTGCATTAGAGAAGAATGTGTATTCTGTTGCTTTGGGATGACATGTTCTGAATATATCTGTGATGTCCATCTGGTCCAGTGTGTCATTTAAGGCCTTTATTTCCTTGCTGATCTTTTGCTTGGATTATCTGTCCATTTCAGCGAGGGGAGTGTTAAAGTCCCCTACTATTATTGTATTATTGTTGATGTGTTTCTTTGATTTTCTTATTAATTGGTTTATATAGTTGGCTGCTCCCATGTTAGGAGCATAGATATTTAAAATTGTTAGATCTTTTGTTGGACAGATCCTTTGAGTATGATATAGTGTCCTTCCTCATCTCTTATTACAGTCTTTGGCTTAAAGTGTAATTGATCTGATCTAAGGATTGCCACCCCAGCCTTCTTCTGATATCCATTAGCATGGTAAATTGTTTTCCACCCCCTCACTTTAAATCTGGAGGTGTCTTCAGGTCTAAAAAGTGAGTTTCTTGTAGGCAGCATATTGATGGGTTTTGTTTTTTTATCCATTCTGATACCCTGTGTCTTTTGATTGGGGCATTTAGCCCATTAACATTCAGGTTAACTATTGAGAGATATGAATTTAGTGCCATTGTATTGCCTGTAAGGTGACTGTTACTGTATATTGTCTCTGTTCCTTTCTGATCTACCACTTTCAGGTCTCTCTTTGCTTAGAGGACCCCTTTCAATATTTCCTGTAGAGCTGGTTTGGTGTTTGCAAATTCTTTCAGTTTTTGTTTGTCCTGGAAGCTTTTTATCTCTCCTTCTATTTTCAATGATAGCCTAGCTGGATATAGTATTCTTGGCTGCATGTTTTTCTTGTTTAGTGCTCTGAATATATCCCGCCAGTTCTTTCTGGCCTGTCAGGTCTCTGTGGATAAGTCCGCTGCCAATCTAATATTTTTACCATTGTATGTTACAGACTTCTTTTCCCGGGCTGCTTTCAGGATTTTCTCTTTGTCGCTAAGACTTGTAAATTTTACTATTAGGTCACACGGTGTGGACCTATTCTTATTGATTTTGAGGGGGGTTCTCTGCACCTCCTGGATTTTGATGCTTGTTTCCTTTGCCATATTAGCGAAATTCTCTCCAATAATTCTCTCCAATATACCTTCTGCTCCCCTCTCTCTTTCTTCTTCTTCTGGAATCCCAATTATTCTAATGTTGTTTCGTCTTATGGTGTCACTTATCTCTCGAATTCTGCTCTCGTGGTCCAGTCCTTGTTTGTCTCTCTTTTGCTCAGCTTCTTTATTCTCTGTCATTGGTCTTCTATATCGCTAATTCTTTCTTCTGCCTCATTTATCCTAGCAGTAAGAGCCTCCATTTTTTATTGTACCTCATTAATAGTTTTTTTTTTTTTTTATTTCAACTTGGTTAGATTTTAGTTCTTTTATTCCTCCAGAAAGGGCTTTTATCTCTCCAGAGATGGTTTCTATAATATCTTCCTTGCCTTTTTCAAGCCTGGCTACAACCTTGAGAATCGTCATTCTGAACTCTAGATCTGATATATTACCAATGTCTGTATTGACTAGGTCCCTAGCCTTCAGTATTGCCTCTTGTTCTTTTTTTTTTTGTGGTGAATTTTTCTGCCTTGTCATTTTGTCCAGATAAAAATATATGAAGGAACAAATAAAATACTAAATGGGTGGCAAAGACCCCAGGAAAATGCACTTTAACCAAATCAGAAGAGACCCCAAATCATGGCGGGGGGAGAAAGGTGATAAAAAGAAGTTCAGAAAAAAAAAATTAAAAAAAAAGAAAACAAATATTAAGAAATATAAAAAAGAAATATATATTAGACTGGTGACTAGAACAGGGTCACCCACTTAATTTTGGGAGTATTTTGGACTCTTAGAAGAAACTACCTCCCAAAATTTTAAAGAATAAAAAACATATATAAGGGTAAACACAATGAAGGGATGGAATATGCCTATAAAGATGGAAGAAAATTTTTTTTAATTTCCAAAAAAGGAGTTGATAAAGTAAGTTGGTTGGGAGAATAAAGAAAAAGCAAGTGGAGAGATTTTGTGCAGTCTGGAGACTAGAACAAGTCCGGAGATAGATTAGGGCGTATTTTGATCTATTAGAAGAAGTTGTACTGCAAATTTTTTAGAAGAAAAAACCCTATGTGTATCCAAAAAAATAAAGTTAGATACAATGAAGGATAAAATATGATTATAATAATGAAGATTCAAAAAAGATTATTATTTTTTTATTAAAGGTGTTGTTAAGATAAACTAGCTAAAAAACGTTAAAAGAGTTAAGTGTAAAAGTTAAAAAAATGTAGAAGAAGAAAAAAAATATTAAATTAAAAAAATTTAAAATTAACTGCCAGGCTAAGGAATCATGGGGAGAAAGCCATGAATTCCATGTTTTGCTTTCTCCTCCTCTGGAATTCTGCTGTTCTCCTTGGTATGTAAACTTGGTCCTGGTTGTATTTCTTTTTGATCTTCTGGGGGAGGGGCATGTTGTAGTGATTCTCGAGTGTCTTTGCCCCAGGCGGAATTGCCCCGTCCTTACCAGGGGCTAGGCTAAGTAATCCACTCAGATTTGCTTTCGGAAGCTTTTGTTTCCTGAACGCTTTCCATAGAGTTCCGGAGGATGGGAATGAAAATGGCAGCCTCCCAATCTCCGGCCTGGAGAAGCCAAGAGCTTGAGGCCCCACTCCTCAGTGCGCCCTCAGAGAAAGGCGCTCAATCACTCTGTCTCCCTGGTCTCTGGCCGTGCTCTGAGCTCACCCAGCCTGTGACCGGTTCAAGGTAACCCCCAGCTGAGAGCTCACTCCTCGGCTCTGTCTCTGTAGCCGGCTTCCCCGCTCTAATACCTGCGAGCTCTGTGACACTTAGATACCCCCGATCCTTCTGTGACCCTGCGTGGGCTTCACCCCAGGTTAGCCTCTGGAGCGATGTCCCTCAGTGGAGCAGACTTTTAAAAGTTCTGATTTTGTGCTCTGTTGCTCCACCACTTGATGGGAGCCAGCCCCTCCCCCCGTAGTCTATCTTCCCATCGCTTTGGATTCACTTCTCCACCAGTCCTACCTTTCAGAAAGTGGTCGATTTTCTGTTTCTAGAATTGTTGCTGTTCTTCTCTTCAGTGTCCTGTTGGATTTGTAGGTGTTCGCAATGGATTGATAAGCTATCTAGCTGATCTCCTACTACCTGATGCAGTCTCAGCCTGCTACTTCTCCGCCATCTTGACTCCTCCCTAAACTCTGTAAGAATTAGATTGATCTAAAAGAGCTTTGTTTCCCTAAGAAATCAAAATATTTTTTCAAATCAAGGTAACTTCAGATGTTCACATTGGATTAGGGCCCCCATTTTGGTGGACTTGAGCACCTGGTTTATTCAAACAGTCTTAGTAGTTCGGGGGGGCTTCCTGGTTGTTTACAGGTTACCTCCTTGGTATTCCTATAGATACTGCCAGACCATTGCATTTTCAAAGGCACTGTAAGGTTTAAAGTTCAGTCTTCTAGAGATCCGTCTGGGCTCTGGGGCATTTCTCCTGAAGATGCATATTACTCTGATAATAGAATTCAGGAGGTAAAGGAGCCTGGACCACTGCAGTGCATTTCATCAGCCGGTGACTCTCCTGTTTCCTACTGCTTGAACGGGCAGCTGGATTCATGAAAGCACAATATGCTTTTGCCTGTGGCAGAGGTATGCTACTAAGAAAAGAAAGAGAAGAGAGCGAGAGAGAGAGAGAGAGAGGGAGAGTGGCGTGAAAAATAAAAAGTACTTAAGCAAGCAGGACCACTGTTGCACTCTAAAAGATAGATGATTGCAGTGAACATGATGTCTGCAACTGTAGTTTGCCCAAATTAAAGTGGGACATAAAAATAGGGAGGAAAGGAATCTAATTTCCATTTAAAGTTGCTATCAGTGGTAGTTGTACAATATTCTTTGTCACACCTTCAGGTGATGGACCAGCAGTGCTGCAGAACTGTGGTAATTCAAAGGTAGCCAGGGGAAAGAGAAATAGAGAACTTGCATTTGCCGAAATAGATGTGAGTGCAGAGTTGGCCTGAGAAATGTGGCAAGAGAAACAGCAGGATGCAGTTATGAAGAAGTAATCAATTGCGATTAATGGTGCCTGCCTGCATACTAGGAAGTGAGGAGGGAAAGACTTGGCATGGATTTTCCTCTCAGGAGAGTGTTCAAGAAGCTGGGCTGTGACTATTCAATCTTTGACTCTTGTGAAGTCAGGAAACTACTTTGCCATGTGTATTTCAAAACATTTTGAGTTCTGTTCGTACCCTAAGAAGAAAAATATAGCTTTGTCTTACTACTTAAACTAATCATAGATTTTTCTGTGTGAAACCATGATAATCTGGTTTTTGCTGACCATGACAGGGATTCTGTCTCAGCAGAGTGGACAAAGCACAGGACTAGAAGGAGACACGTTGCTTATGTCAGTCCTTATGATTTTAAGTTGGACAGCAGATATGAAAAAGACAGGGTCCTTCAGCCTGGAAAAGTCTCACTCAAGGAGAGGGGCTGAATGGATGGATCCTCATATCAGACTCCTCTCAGGAAATGAATCGTCATCTCTGTTATAGAATCCAACATGTTGCCCTAGTTTCTCCTTTTCACATTTGCCCACGCAGACTTTTCTGACTCTTGGTTCTGTTCTCCTACTAATAACCCCTGACTTCATTCCTCTGACTACACATCCAATCAATGGTTTGAATTAGCACTCTTAGAAATGGGCAGTTTGGGATGACTCACATAATTTCTGGGAGATCTATTTTGATCACCTGAGAAATGGTGGACAATCACAGTACCATAAAAGTAGATGAAAGCGTTCAGTATGCTAGAATAAATGAAGTGATAAAAAGAGTAAAAGGAAAAAATGAATAAATTTAATCAAAATTTAAAATATTTCTCTTTGAAAAACACAATTAAGAAAATGGAAAGGTGTGGGGCACCTGGATGGCTCAGTTGGTTAAGCATCTACCTTCAGCTCAGGTCATGATCCCAGGGTCCTGGGATTAAATCCCGCATTGGGCTTCCTGCTCAGCAGAGAGCTTGCTTCTCTCCCTCCCTCTGCCTGCCACTCTTCCTACTTGTGCAATCTCTCTATCTCTATGTCAAATAAATAAATTACATCTTTTAAAAAAATGGAAAGGCAAGATTCAGAATGGCAAAAATGTTTGAAGTACATTTAGCTGGCAACAGAGTTGTGTTCAGAATATTTTAAGTGTTTTTATAACTCAGTAATAAGATAAGCAATCTAATAAAAATTTGCGAAGTATTTGACTAGATGCTTCACAAAAGATGTAAGAATGGTGAAAAATATCTGAAAAGATGCTCTGCATCATTAATTATGGAGATGCATATTAAAACCACAATGAGATTCCACTTTAACCCTTAAAGGTCTACAATCAAAAAGAAAATAAAAAGTGTTGGTGAGGATGTGGAGCAACTGAAATCCTCATATACTGCTTATGGAAATACAAAATTATACAACTACTTTGGAAAATTTTGGCAATTTTTTAAGAAGTTAAATATAAACCAACTATAGGTCTCAGTCATTCTACTGTAGATTTTTACCCCTAACAAAATCAAAACATACAGAACATAAATCTGAATGTTTTTTGAAGTTTTCTTCAGAATAACCCAATACTGGAAACAACTTAGATGCCCAACAGTTGACAAATAATGGATAGACAAATATGGTATACCATTACGATGGGATACTTTTAATCTGTATAGAGGAATACTTCTACACACAATAAAATGAGTGAACTCAAACCATTATTCTGAGTGAAAGAAACTCAGAATAATAAAAGAGCACATCATATATTAATCCATTTACATAAAATACTTTTTAAGAATTCAAATTAATCTTCAGTGACAAAAAACAAAGTAGTGATTGGCTTGAGACAAAGACAGAGGATAGAATGGACTGCAAAGGGGCATAAGAATCCTGGCGATGATGGGTTTGTCTGGATTGAGGTGTTGGTTTCACAGGTGTATATATCTGTCACAGTTCTTCAAATTATATACTCTTAATAGATGCAGTTCATCATAAGTGATTATACCTACAACAAAGCTGAGTTTAAAATAACGAAATGAGTGAAGTGCTCAGATTCACCTTGGTCCAGAGTTCTAAATATCAGATAAATATTCTTGTTATGATTTTCACCATTGCTGTTATTATTATCATAGCACCATTGATGTCTGACTCTGTCCCACCCATACTTGATGTTACTGCTCAGTTTTGTCTTATGTAAAATGGTTGGTGGTATTAGGCCCAGGGCATCCTTCCTTCATTACTTAATAAAACTTTTTCCTTCTTTAGAGGGTAAGTGGTAGGATCACATGATGATACATGATATGGGAAGTCATATTATCAGTATTATCTTTGGTATTTGTATTATTATGTGCTTACTCATCAGATGCCCTTTCAGAAAGTTAGAACTGTTCCCAATAAAGAGCAAATAGGTCGACAAAAACATACAAACAAAGAGACAAAACATGAATCTCAAGCTTTTTCTCTGTCATCCTTATGGTTTCATTTACTGGTGGGGTCTTAGAATTGGAAGATCTGATGGATAAGAACAGGGTTTGACATGAACTGGGTCTGGATTGAACCTTCATGTCTGTCACTCACCAGGTGTGTGAACTGCAACAAGGTACTTAACATCTTTCAGACTCCTCCATTGGCCATATATAAAATGGGAAAGATAGTAATACCTAATATTGTTGTGATATTTTAAAAAAAAGGAATGTTGTAGAATATATTACACAGCACAGAGTGTCTGGATTTAATAATCTCAAAGTAGATGTAGCTGTTCTTAAACTGTGCGCAGCAGTCAGGGTTGATGAGTCTTTATTTAAGCACTGAAGAGCCAACCCTGGAGCTATGTATGCTTTTAGAATGAGCGGCACATTGTAGAGGTCTTCTCTTCGCATCTCTATTTCCTCACTCTGCTTGAGAAGCCGTGTGCTGAAAGGTCAGGTGGACCTAAACTGTCTCACTCTGCATTCTCTCCTCTTGCTAAAGGTTTTCCTCTGTCCATGGTGCTGTTAAGGGTATACATATCAGTGCTAGTGGCCAATCATATGACCTCATCATAGCACTGAATATCAGTTCACCTCTCAACAGCTCTAGATGGCATCTGAGCATTCATTGGTAAGATAGATAGATAGATAGATAGATAGATAGATGATAGATAGATAAACACGGAAAGATTCTTTTAAAATTTCTAAAGTGTTCTCTAGTCAATTTGGATAATTACCTCAAAAATAATATTAATTCTGAATCCTGCCATAACCCATATGGGAAACCTTAAGATCATGAAAGAAAGAGCTCCTAATTAGCTATGTTCATTTCACCTAAAAAGAACAGGACCAAAGGCATTCAGTCCAGAAACTGAAATCACATCTTCAAAAGCAAGTTTGATTAAGGAAGAAGTGAGGCAAGCATTCAAGGGCTTGCTGCAAATAAGTAGGTACTGAGGCAAATGTTAATGTGTAAAATGGGCCAAGGAAAATGATTCAAAATGACCCAAATTTGAGGAAAGAAAGGGAAAAGCCATTTGCTTCCTGTAAATGAAGAACTCAACCACCAGTTTTGTCACTCCATAGGGTAGACATAGGAATTCTATAAAGTAAAAGGATATAATGAGGGTGTTACATTGTTTTTAATAAAAAGAATATGACTTGCCCTTCATACTGCTTAATCTGCAGAAATACCAACATTTCATTAGAAGTATTCAGCCTCTTTCAATTAGTATTGGTGGCAAAAAAATGTTCCTCTTGCTCCATAAGAGGTAAAATGAACTATTACACATCACTCTACAGGCAGAGCTCTGGATCTTGATGGATGTCCTGCAGAGTTTTAGATGCACCTACCAGAAAATGCTCCAGCATTACATGTGGACGCATTTAATGAAGAAAAGGATAACGGATTCTTTTTTGGCACCAGAAAACACTGCTAAGAAAATGATATTTTAGCTGAAAAGTTAGGATTTATCAGACTCTTGTCTTGCTCAAATCAGAACTATATTATCCTTATGAAAATGTTAGTGATATGGCTAAAGAAGACAAAGTAACCCCCCCTTTTTTTAGGTAATAACCTCACTCTAGTATTTAGAGAAGATTCTACCAGTTGTATGGTGAAAACCATACAACTCTTCACATGAGTTTCTAATCCTGAGACCCCAAAAATACAGTGACTGAATTTTGAGGCCTTACCATGTCTATAAAATGAGGTGGTGATTTTGCTGTATTTTAGATATCATAAATCCTCAAACTACTAAGAAAAGTAATCGTGTAGGGCAGTTTGTTGCTTTTTGGTCTGTCACCCATCTCCCTTTATTTTGGTAACAAAACCTCAATGTTCCAAGAAACCACTGCTATGTTCTTAAGCTCTTTGCCTGGTCAGGCAGAACATTGCATCTTTGGACCATAAAATGGCTAACACATGGTATAAACCTACTAAGATTGAAGTGAACACAGAGCAAAGACCCAAGAGATGGAAGAGAAGCTCCAATGGATGTGAGTTGAGCCCCATTACCTAGACAGACCTGAAGCTGGGGCACCCTGGACTTTTTTGTTACGGGAACCAATAAATGTTCTTTTTTGCTCAAGCCAGGTTGTGCTGATTTCTGTCACTTCAAACCAGAAAGGAATAACACAGGAATACTATTCTTATATATTCAAGTTGGATATGACATTTAGTAAAGGATATTTAATTTTTTTATGTGAAAACTTATACTTAAATATGCCCTGATTTTCAGATCATTGTCACAGCTCTTCTGAGGAAGAGAATAAAAGTGGAATTGAAACAGGTGATATTAATGAGCTAATAATGACTAAGAACTAGAGATTTTGAAGGATCCAGTCTTTTTATAGCTTAAGAGGCCTCTGGGAAGTACATTAGACCCAGAAGGAAGATAACTTGGAAAAATTTTATTGCTAATAAAATCCTGCTTAATTTCCATAGGCACAACTGAAAAAAAAAATCTTTGCTGGCAGGAATAAAACCGGTATGAAGGAAAAAATAATATGTATGTGTTTCTTTTTTTTAATTTTATTTTTTTTAAGATTTTATTTATTCATTTGACAGACAGTGATCACAAGTAGGCAGAGAGGCAGGCAGAGAGAGGAGGAGGAAGCAGGCTCCCTGCCGAGCAGAGAGCCCGATGTGGGGCTCGATCCCAGGAGCCTGAGATCATGACCTGAGCCGAAGGCAGAGGCTTTAACCCACTGAGCCACCCAGGCGCCCCTATTTATGTGTTTCTGAATGATACCATTAAGTCCCTCCCCCAATACTTATAGGAAGGCAGTAATTTATTGAGATCTAAAACTGTACACTATACTTGATTACAGGTCATGCAAACATTAAAATATTTTTCCAAAAATCTTTCTGAGAGAGAGATATAAGGATGACCAGATCTTCTCAGAATCAAAAGTATACTTACATTATAAGCTTATTAATGACTCTGGTGACTCAAGTTTTCCATTAAGCATGTGTGGGAAATACAGAGCAAGGTGACAAAAGCTAAGAAATATTATTTTTGGCATCCACTGTTGCTTTGTGGGCTGTGAAAAGGAGTCATTGCAGCAAGAGCACAAACAACAACACACTTTTTCACTTTTCACATCGGATACAATGGAAAACTGATAAATCTGTAATGAGCCTGTCATGAGCCGCCCTTGACAACTCTCCATTTCCTGCTACCCAACCAGCCCAGGCTCTCAAAAACTAAATGCTGGGCATAGTGAATCTGCACGCAGTTCTTCAAAGGTACCTCACTGCCTCTTACCTCCAGAGTGCCCCATGTCCCCAGAGAAAGCCTCCATCTATCCCTATCAAACACATTCCTTCTTCACCTGGCTAACCTCTCTCTACATCTATTTTCTCCTCAGGGAAGACTTTACTGATGCTCCTGAACCAGGTTAGTCCCTCATTAGCTACAGAAGAATCCTGTATTCTGACCTCATGTGCTCCTCTGGTACTCATCACAAAGTCTTATAAATGCTCATCTACTTTCTATCTGCCATGCCAAACTGTACATTCCCTGGAGGTGAGCATGTCTGTCTCTCTTGACATTAGATCCTCTGTTTCCAGAACACAGTGATGCTCAACTGATGTACATTAGACAGACACTCAATTAATATATGGATGCTTAACACAATTCCAACGCCCTGCAGCACAGTAGAATAATACTTGTCTATTCATCAAACAGGATCCAAGACCTGATTCAGTTACTAAGTGGAGTGGGGAATTGGACCAAGTTATTCAAACTTTCTGAACTTCTTCATCTTTAAATGAGGTATATATTCTCACATCACAGCACTGTGATAAAGATTAAATGAAATGCCACATCAATAGCTTCTAGCTTTAGCAAACCTTCCACAAATGTTCATCCTAATTCCTTTCTGTGAACTTCTTTATTCTCCTGTCTTCTACTGTGCTTCTCCCTGTTTTCTGCCCCACCCCCCACCTCCTCCATGATGGCTTCCCAGACCACTCTTCTCCTGGCACCATTCTCTGAATATCTGTGGCAACCTGTGTGGATCCCACATTTTGGCCTTTCACTCCTGGAGGGCAGTAGTACTCCTAAGACTTTGAATGGACTACTGTCAATCTGTGAGAAAGTTTCCACTGTTCAGGGGCAACATGAGTAAAAATGAGGTTTTTCAGAAACTGAAAATGAGATTTTCATTTAAAGGAAACTGGTTGCTATTTTTTTCCTGCTTTCTTTTAATTGTAGTTGACATACAGTGTTATATTAGTTTCATCACTTAGTGATTCAATAATTCTATACATCGCACAAAGTTCACCATGTTAAATACAGTTACCATCCATTACCATGCAAAATTATTACAATATTTTTTGTGATTTTCCTATGCTGTACTTTTCATATCCAAGACTTACTTATTTTATAACTAGAAGTTTGTGCTTTTTAATCTCCTTGACCTCTTTCACCCATCTTCCACTCCTCCCATCTGGCAAGCACCAGTTTGTTCTCTATTTAAGAGTGTGTTTGTCATTTGTTTGTATGTTCATTTGTTTGGTTTTTTAGATTCTACATATAAATGAAATCATATGGTATGTGTCTTTCTCTGTCTGAGTTACTTCACACAGCATAATACCCTCTAGGTACACCCATGTTATTGCAAATGGCAAGATCTCATTCCTTTTTTATATCTAAATAAGATTCCTGTGTGTGTGTGTGTGTGTGTACCATATTTTCTTTATTCATCCATTGGTGAACACTTGAGTTGCTTTGTTATCTTGACTATTATAAATAATGCTACAATGAACATGGTGATACACATATCTTTTCAGATTAGTGCTCTTGTTTTCTTTGGGTTAAAAAAAAACAGTGGATTTACTAGATTGTATGGCATTTCTAATTTTAATTTTGGGAGGAATATCCTTACTGTTTTCCAGAGTGGCTGAACCAATTTACATTTTCATCAGTAGCACACAGGGTACCCTTTTCTCCATATCCTTGCCAAAACTTATTTCTTATCTCTTTGATTCTAGCCATTCTGACAGGTATAAGGTGACATTTCATTGTGGTTTTGATTTGCATTTCCTTGATGACTAGTGATGTTGAGTTTCTTTCCATGTGTTTCTTAGCCATCTGTATAGCTTCTTCAGAAAAATGGCTATTCAAGTGCTTGGCCCATGTTTTCACTAGATTATTTGGATCTTGGTGTTGAGTTGTATGAGTTCTTTATATATCTTGGATTTTTAACCCTTATAAGATATATCATTTGTAAATATTTTTACCATTCTGTAGGTTGCCTTTTTGTTTGTTGATCATTTCCTTTTCTGTGCAAAAGAGTTTGATGTAGTCCCAGTAGTATATTGATGTTTTTGTTTCCTTGTGTGGGGAAGTCAGATTAAGAAAAAAGTTGCTAAAGCCATTATTCAAAAGATTACTGTGCATGTTTTCTTCTAGGAGTTTGATGGTTTCAGGTCCCAAGCTTTTTAGTCCATTTTGAGAAGATTTTTGTGTACGATGAAAGAAAGCGGTCCAGTTTCATTTTTTTTGTATGTAGCTGTCCAGTTTTCCCAAAACCATTTACTGAGGAGACTGTCTTTTCCCCATTGTATATTCTTACCTCTTCTGTCATAGATTAATTGACAGATACGCATGGGTTTATTTCTAGGCTCTCTATTCTGCTCCATTAATCTATGTCTATTTTTGTGCCAGTACCATTCTGATTTCATTACTACAGCTTTCTAGCTTCGTTCTTATAGTGTATAGCTCTTACCCTTGAGCTTTGTTCTTCTTTCTCAAGATTGCTTTAGCTATTTGGAGTCTTCCAGTTCCATGTAGATTTCAGGATTATTTGGTTCTACTCCTGTTAAAAAATGCTATTGGCATTTTGATATGGATTTTATTGAATCTATAGATTACTGCAGGTGGTATGAACATTTTAACAATATTAATTCTTCCAATCCATGAGTCATTTTGTGTTTCCATTTATTTGTGTCATCTTCCATTTCTTTCATCGGTGTTACAGTTCTCCGAGCATAGGTATTTCACGTACTTAGTTAAATTTGTTTCTAGGCATTTTGTTCTTTTTGGCATAATTATAAATGAAATTTTAAAAATGCCCTTTTACTTAATTATTAGTGTACAGAAATAGAACACATTTCTGTATATTAATTTTGTATCTTGCAACTTTACCAAAATCTAATAGATTTTGGTGACGTCTTTAAGGTTTTCTACATATAGTGTCATGTCATTTGAAAATAGTAACATTTTAATTCTTCCTCACCAGTTGGGATGTCTTTCACTTCTTATTGATTGCTACGGCTAGGACTTTCAGTACTATGTTGAATAAAAGTGTCAAGAGTTGACATCCTTTCTTGGTCATGATCTAAAAGAAAATACTTTTTTTTTTTTTTTTTTTTTACCATTTAGATGATGTTAGCTGTGGGTTCTTCATACATGTCCTTTATTTTATTGAGGTTAAACTGCAGCATTTTTTCCTGTGCCACAGGGTGGATGAACCTATGTGTAGGTCCTCCGGTCCCTCATTTATTTTTAAAAGAAATGAATTGTTCCTAAATGCAATGAGGGGTTTTTTGCCCCCAATGGCTTAGGTACCACCTATATTGTAGTGTTGAATTTCCTCCTCTTCATCCAGGTGATAATAGATTACATAGGTAAATATATTTTAGGTAGATTACATATATTTTATTTATATATATTTTATATTTATATGAAATTATATATGTGATTGTTTTGTTAAAACGTAAAATTTGTGAAATGCTAGCACAGATTGATTCTTCAGCATAAGGCACAGAATTGGAGGAATTAGGGCTATTTAGTTGTAAGAAACAAAAACTCAAGTTTCACAATAATTCATTGGTGTCCTAGCTAGTCTCCAAAGGCACTCTAAAGAACCACATCTTCTCCTATTCATGTTCGTGGGTAGTTCCTTTTCCTTCAGTCTGGGCTCATTCTGTGACTATTTTGTGACTAACTGAATTCAACAAAATGACTGTTAATTGATTTTGGAGCAAGGTTAAATGAAGCTTTATAGCTTCTGCCTTAGACTCGTGGCACATCTGCTGTGAGGGAAGCCGTCCCCCTTGAATGTAGTCTGACTATTCCATGAACTGACATGGTGCGAGAAAGCCCAGCTACCAGGTGAGAGATCACCTGCAGGGAAAAAAAAATACCCGGCCAAGTCCAGCTATCCTAACTAGTCCTGTCAATGTACCAGGCATATGAGTGAAGTAACCATTTTATATATTCTAGGAGATGTGATATGGATAAAAAATAAAAAATCTAGCTGACAGTCAGACTGACATATGAAACTCCATAAACCATCCAGTCATCTTTAGTCACTGGGACCACACAAGCTGAGGGCCCAGTCATGGTGGAGCAGAGAATAGCCATCTCCTCTCTGCCCTACCCTAATTCATGATTTCCAGAACTAAGGGTTTAATAAAATCTCTGTCCTGTTATACCACTAAACTCTGGGGTCGTTTGCTATGTGTCAGTAGTTTCCAGAACAATTTTAATAACCTGGAGCAGTTTCTACAATTCAGAGAAAAGTTTGAGAACTAGGTCCTGAAGATGTAAGTAACCAGGAGCTCTAGAAACCTTACTAACAGAAACCAATGAAAATCTCTTTTGGACCCATCAGCACATACTACTATTTTCAATCTTTGAGTTATTCTACTCAAGATTAAAATTCCGTGGAGAGATGATCTCATTGGCTTGCAAATTGTTTCCATTCTTATATCTAGGGTGGATTCATCTCAGCCAAATCACTGGACTGAGAGTTAGGGAAGGATTCCTTGCCAAAGCAAAGTCAAGATGTTCTACCAGATGAAGGAAGAATGTATTGAGGGTAAGAAAACAACAACCAAAAATAGTTGTAGACATAAAGAAGATTCTTAATTACTGCTTTTTTTTTTTTACTTGATTCTTTTGGCTTAAGTATCTGAAAATGCAAAGTGGCATCCTTCAAAGAGATTTATATGTGAGCCAATTCTTAAATGTGAGCCCTAGAAAAAAGAAGTATCATTTATTGTTTGAAAGCATTTTAACTTAATTTGTGTCTAACATTTAAGCAAAGAGAATTATCCTCACGCAGCCTTTGGAGGAATCCACTCATGTTTCATTTTCTGACCATTGAAAGTGCGATCTCATCACCACCACCACCACATCACTGCTTTGTGAGTTAACAGCAGATGAGGACTTTTGCAGCAGAGAAGCACATGAAGCAGTGCATCCTCGTTTGTTTTTGTAATTGCCTAGAGCCAAGTACCTTTAATTATGTTCAATGGACCCTCCATATCCATGCTGGGGAGGTCACCATGAACACAGTGAGCTGGGCCACGAACCAGGAAAACAGTTGCCTTTTGTGTGGAGAAGAGAGAGCCATGAGTTATCTCAGGAAATTCCCTCTGATTGGATATAATCAGCTTAGACGGTATCAGTGTATATGGGTTTTCCTGGTTTAAAAGACTCGGCTCTGTGTGAAATTTAAAGGACAAAGGAGATACATCACACACAAATCTACTCTTTTGTTTTTCCAGAATTATACCTTCCGAATTAATTATAACGTTACACACATCACCGCATTTTTTGCATATTTTACAAGGAAATATTTAAATGACTTATTAACACTGGATTTAAATGCAACAAATATTATAAGTTCTTTACTTAGTGCCAGGTATAGTGCTAGGCACCGGGGAACAAAGGAGAACAAGTCAGATGAGCAGATGACTTCATGTAAGTAACATTATATTAGAGGAAGCCAGCCAATAAACAAGTAATTTTAGATAATAATAAATGCTAGGAGGGAAATACAAACACCTTCTGGGAGAGACTATGAAGTAGGAAGTGTCCATAGAAAGTAGGGACCACCTCCCTGAGGTGTTTCAGTTCAAGTGAGATCTAAAGAAACAGAAGGAATGATTCAGAGGGAAAAAAACCAGCAGGCAGATGACATCATGAGCAGCCCCCAGCAGAGGGAAAGCTCAGTATACAAACTAACAGAGACTGGTATGTCTGGAGCTAGGCAGGGACTAGCTGACAATCATCCATGGCCTTTCAGGAATGTGGGTTTTATTCTGTTAGCAATTAGAGTCCATTAGAGTGTTTCAAGTGGGGAAAAGTTATGGTCTGATTAATACATTTGAAACATTGCCAGCTGCTATGTGGAAGGTCCGTTGGAGGGCTCAAACTGGAAAACCAATGAGAAGACTTCAGAAATCCAAATGAGAAACAGTGTTGACTTGGATGAGAATGATGACAGTGGGGAAAAAAGTAAACAAAAGCTATATTTTGGAGATAGAACAAAGAGTTTTCCTAATTGATTAGAAGTTGGAGGAAGGGATGAAGATTAGGAAAATGCACACCTGGGCAGGCTGAGAGGAGACAAGGGTGAGTCACTTTGAATAATCAGGTGGTTAGTGGTGCTCTTTATTGTGATGGGTACGATGTGGAAGTGGACAATGTCCAGGGGGTAAAATTTCAAAAGTTCTGTGTGGGGCTGTGTACAAGAGGATTAAGAAACAGCCAGGTAGAGATGCCATTAAGGAAGATGAATACATCAACCTTGAATTTGGACTTTAGGGAGCACACATCTATGGGAAGACCTCAAAGACAGCATGAGATTGTTTTGAGAATAACAAGCTTTATAATAGCTACACTTGTCTAAATGTTTGCAGCCCCACAAAATTCCCATGTTGAAATTCTAACTCCCAAAGGTGATGGTATTAGGAGGTGGAGACTTCGAGAAGTGCTTAAGTCAGGGGGTTGAGTCATCATCAGTAGAAGTAGTGCCTCATAGCCTGGTGGTGGGTATTAAGGAGGGCACATATTGCATGGAGCACTGGGTGTGGTGCACAAAAAATGAATTTTGGAACACAGGAAAAAAAAAAAATAAATAAATAAAAGAAATAGTGCCTCATAAAAGAGACTCCAGAGAGATCACTGGCCCTTTCTGGCATGTGAAGACACGAAGTCTGCACCCAGCAAAGAGGCCTCCCCTAAACATGCCGACAGCCTGACCTCAAACTTTAGTCTCCAAAACTGTGGAAAATAAATTTCTGTTGTTTATAAGTGACCCAGTAGGTGGTATTTCATTTGAGCAGCCCCAATCAACTCTAGAGCATCTCTAGAACAATCTTCCTTTAACATTATTTAATTGCATCGGAATGACTTACCGAACCTGATAAAAATTCACATGTCTTTTATGATTTGCATCCCTCTGTTTTCATCTTATTTTATTTTTCCTTCCCTTCCCTTATGCCCATCTGTTTTGTTTCTTAAATCCCACAGATCATAAGAGACTCTTAACTATAGAAACAAACTGATGGTTGCTACAGAGGGGGATAGGATAATGGGGTGATGGACATTAAGGGGGGCACTTGAAGAAATGAGCACTGGGTGTTGTATGCAACTGATGAATCACTAAATTCTACCTCTGAAACTACTAGTACACTATATGTCAATTAAATTGAATTTAAGTTAAAAAAAATGACATGCCTGAGTTCTACATATTGGATCAGAATCTCCATGATGGCACCCACGAACAAGTATTTTCAAAAGCTCCTTGGGTGATTCTGATGCCTCCTGAACTTTGAGAGCCTCTGCACTGAGGTCTATTTTTCAGGAAATTTTACTTCCTGACTCATCTTTCCTTCAAGTTGAAGGTGGTTTCTTGAAATTTATTTTGAGTATTACAGCTCAGTATACAATTCTTCTATTCCTGGTTCAGTTCTACTTTGGAGGGAAATAGAAGAAATCAAGGGGGTACTGGGAGCTATGTGGTCCTCCAGGTTTATTCCGCTGCCGCTGTTCCACTGTGAACAGAAGTGGCTGGAGAAGAAGACAGGGGAATGAGTTGTTAGCGTTAGTCTTTATTAAAATCCACACCCCATCCCCCCAGGCCAGCCAATGGTTAAAGTAGTTAGAAAAATTGCAGTTCATTGACTCAAGTCTTTCAGCTCTGAATCCCAGACCCTGAGACCCAGACAGGGTCTTGGAACCAGCCTAATGGTTAAGCAGCGGGATGTGGCATCTGCTGCTGTGGTTCACCTCCTGCCTTTTGCATTTACTCCCTGTGTGTCCTTGGGCAAGTCACTTCATATTTCTCTATCTCATCCTCTGTAAGGAAGGGAGACACTAATGTCTAACCTGTAAGATTTTAAAACAATAGAACAAAGACTGATACAAAACTACTCATAATCATAAAGGTGTTTAATTTTGAAGCCAGAAGAGATTATAAATCCCATCCAATACACTTACACTGCAGGTAAGAAAAGTGGAAGACCCAGCTGGTTTGGTGCCCAGTGAGAGCTAAAGCCCAGCTTTTAAAGGGTTCTGCTACTATAGATCATTACCTGAGTGATTTCACTCAGTGTGTTCATTTCTTTGTTTAAATCATAGATCATTTAGGAGGAGGACAGTTAGCTGATATTTACAAGTTCTAAAAACTAAAATGATTTTCTTTTTAATTTTTTTTATATAAATGCCAGTGAGTTAACATACAGTGTAATATTAGCTCAGGTATACTAGTATAATGATTTAACACTTGCATATATCATTGGTGTCTATCACTACGAGTGCACCTCCCACCCACCTACCCTTTGGTAACCATCAGTTTGTTCTCTATGGTAAAGAGTTTTTCTCTTGGTTTGTCTCTTTTTTCCCCCATTGGCTTGTTTGTTTTGCTTTTTAAATTCCACATGAGTGAGGTCCTGTGGTATTTGTCTTTTTCTAAGTTATTTTGCTTAGCATAATACTCTCTAGCTCCATGTGTGTTATTGCCTTGCCACACTATTAAAAAGCAGAAATGCTTTCCATGGATTGCCTGGCCGTTGCCCTGAGGTTGTACATGTGGAAGATCCGCCTGTGGTGTGGTCAGACCAAACCCTCCCTCAAGCTGCTTGTCTGGAAGCATTTCAGGACAAGCAGGGAAAACAGATAAGTTATTTCCAGTGTGTTGGGACCTTCAGCCAAATAGCTTTGATGTCTGTTCATATTGTGAAATCTCAAGAAAACCCCAGAACAGAAACTGTCCTGAAACTTAGTAAATAATACTTAGTAATTATACTTAGGCTCACTTAGTAAAAAGGTAAACAGATGACAATTTTGTTCTTCTGTTTCTGCCTTCAAGGTTTGGGGCCCATCTTAAGACCCTTTTCCTTTTCTTTCTATTTTCTTTCTTTGCCATTTTGATCAAACTTACTTACGAATCTAGAGAATTCTCATTTTAGGGACAGAATCTATAAGAATGGAAATTGGTTTCTAAGCAGACTCTGAACACTGGCCATGTAATAAATGTCACTGGTGTTGCTTTTCTCTTCTGATGGACTGCTCATGCCTTAACATCTGACAGCTAATGAGCTCCACTAATCAAACCAAGGAGCAAATGCTATTTCCCACCCTCCTCTCCTACCTGAAAAGGTGAGGGGTTCTAACCCTCACCCTGGCAGACTGACAGCCCTGAATAGGAGCAGAATAACAAGGAAATCTAGAAGGTTAATTAAGGTAGTACCCAAAAGTTGTTTTTAAATGAATTTAATTAACCTGTGATCTCTTAAAATTAGAATATGTTGCAACTAGAATGAAGGCACATTATATTCTAATTTTTTTTAAACTTCATCTTAAGAGACAGAAACTGAACAAGTCTCTGGGTAAATAATAGTGGGGGGAGTGTTAATTACCACCTGGACTTTTTCAAATCTGTCATTATTCCCTGAGTATCACAGAATAGATAGTTTCCATTGTTGGAGGAAGAATCCATAGTATTAACATCTGGTGCTGTTGTCAATCATCCAAGTTTCTGGTGGCACACTCCCTCACCCCTCATCATGATTTAGAAGAAGTGATAGAGTGACAGAAAACAGTATGAATAAGAGAGTGATTCAGGCTACCAGAGTCCAAAACCAGCCTCTATAACTTCCTAACAGTTTGGCTTACTGAACCTCTCTCTTTCTCTTTCTCTCTCTCTCTCTCCACCCATTTATAAAACAGGGTTACCAATAGCATGTACTGCAGGGGCTTGTAAGAAGAATTAGACAACCTAATGTCATAATGCATGCAAATTGTTGAGTACAGGACCTGGAACATGGTATGCTCTCAATAAATGCTGATGCTTAGGTAGGGTTGGTTTTTGGCTTTTGTTTTGCTGTGCTGTGTTTTGTTTTAACATGAGGTCCATGGCACCTCAACACAGAGTTTCAGGGATGGGATTCAGAAGATCCCTTATCCCACTCCCTGACAATCAGGGCCTACATTTATGCTCCATGTGCATTCTTCCCCAGGGAGAAATTCCAGCTTTCAAGAGCTTCTTAAAAGAGGTCTGTGACCCCAATATGGTAAAGAGTGACTTTTACAAGGTATCAGTTTTAAAGATCTCATCTAATCTCTTTGAGCATTGAGGCCAATACAGTGTAGCCACACTCAGTGAATCTATTACTGATTCTTAGGCAGTAAGGCTCCTGCCTGCGGCTCTGCCTGGTTCCTTTCTGTTCTTCTCCGTGGTCTAACCTAACACAAATGATAGGAACACAATATGCAATGCTCTGAAAAGCATCATGTCACTAGGATCAGGAATGTTGAAGGAAGGCTTCCCACATGAAAGGGGGCTTGAGTTAGAAATAGAAGGAAAGCCCAGAACTTAAATCATTGTAGATTGCAATAGGATACTAGGTGCTATGGGTAAACTTTGGGAGTAGAGGACATAATTTTAAGTAAGCCATAGATGCCTTTTATAAAAAACTAATATTAATGCATTTATTTTAATGTATATTAGAAAAATATAGGTATGATATTGAATATAATATAATCTTACAGATATTAATGCTTAGTATATGGCTGTGCTAGATATTTAAGTTTTTTTTAAGTAGGTCAAATAATAACACATATAACAACAATGCAGGTGAAATTCAGATATGGTAAAATTATGATAGTTGAACATACATAGCTGAAGTTTTAGAAACATGGGAGCATCAGTGCTTGGGCATTTCTGGAAGGAATGGAACTTTGTCACCAGGTCATGGAGGCTAGAACATACTTGCAATATAGAGATTGGGGGAATCATTTTCCTAACACAGATGCATGATCATTCCATATGGCTGCCAGAAATCTCTTGAAGATGCCCGTGCTGGGAGAAAAGAGTTAATCAGTGTTCCTGAGCAATATCATCACACATGTAAATTTACAAAGAAGAGTCATACAGCCATTTATTTAATTCTTCAAGTATTCAACAAAAGTATCAGAGTCCCTAACTGTTAAAGGGAAGATGTTGTGTGCAGGGTGCAAGTTTTGCTCTCAATGTGACTACCAGCTTTTGGGAGAGAGACTCCTGTAGTGATGATGCCATGGTCTGACCCACTTGTGGTGGCACAAACACAACAGCTTCTCTTTCAGGACAAGGTCTTCGCACAGGCTTTCATCCCAGCCTAGGGTTCTTTTTTCCCCACCACATCGCCTATCTAATTTCTTCTCATGTTATGTCTCAGTATGCTCTTTACTTCCTCCAAGAAGTGTTTCTAATCACCACACTTAAATTGTAAACACTTTAATCACATCTTCAGTGATCACATAAGTCACACTGTTGGCTTATTTAATAAAACTTACTCAAATTGTAATTATTTGGCTTATTGGATTCTTCGGTATTTTTCTTAACCCCCACCGAGTGTTGGCATTATGAGAGCAGAGACTTGGGTCTTCCCCAAGACCTAATACAATGCTTGGACCAAGAAATATTAAGGCTATTAAGATAAATTGAATGAATGAAAGGAATGGAGGGAAGGAGGGAGTGAGTGAAGAGTTATCCAGTGCATATGTAAAAATCACTTAAGCAGTAAGAAGAAAGCCAGGGAGTCATTGTAATAAGAATTCTCTAGGAAAGAGTTCTATTTATGTATAAGAATATTTTGATCAGGGTGAATAAAAGTAGTAGAACCATAGTTTAATCTACACACAGATACTCAGATTATTTACTCAATGTCAAATACCATTTGAGAGTCTTTTAATAAAACCACAGTTGAAAGTTAGAGAAAACTTTGATAACCCAACATGAATTTGCTAACAAACACTCTAGCATTTTCCTACCAAGTGTGTATCCCTAGTAGCAGAGATTTATGTATTCCCACTTCAGAAAATGGATTATAGGGGCACAATCCAAAACTATGTGCACTGCACTCTATTAGCCCCCAAATGGCAATAGAGCATGGCCTGTTGCTCCCCTAGTCGAGCATCTGCTGGTCCCAACCAGAGTGTTTTAATAATGTTGCCACTTCCCTTGGGGAAGTCTTAGGTGGGCTGGGTGTTTAAGTTGAAGCTGTCCTGACAAAGGCAAGATCATATGCAGTATGAATGCTGTTCTGTGTGTAAGCTGTAAATCCACATAAAATAATACCAGAATCATCTCTTCCAACATTGTACACACACAGATATTTTTTGAGTTTTACTTTTCCTTTTAATGATGGCATCAAATACCCTTTCAAATGTCAGAATTAATAAGTTGCTTGTTCATGATATGAATGAGACAAAGTAGGTAACTGCTACTTTTATTCTCTAGCCTTCCCAATCAACTCCTACGGGCAGAGACTTGGTTTTACTAATAAAACAGTGTCCTAAGAAACAAACACAACTTTCATACCTTTTAGCCTTATAAAATGGGAAGACAACTGCCTTTCCCTCCTCCTTCAAAACACAGATGGAGGTGTGAATTACAGCATCCTGGGAATGTATTCTTAATTATCCTGTCCCAAGTACATTTGCAAATAGTACTAAGAACTCTTAAAAAGTTTAACCTAGTAATCTGGTTATAGAAATCTTCCCTGAGGAAATAACCAGAGTTGTTGTGAGGGGGTTTTTTTGGAAGCAAGAATAGTTCTTTTATTCCTACAAATAAGAGTTAAAATATGGACTTCCAGTACTGTTGAATAAAAGTAGTGAGAGTGGATATCCTTGTCTTATTCCTGATCGTAGAGGAAAAGCTCTCAGTTTTTCCACACCGAGTACTACGTCAACTGTTGGTTTTTCATCTATGGCATTTATTACATTGAGCTATGTTCCCTCTAAACCCCCTCTGGTGAAATGCTTTATTGTGAATGGATGTTGAATTAGTCAAGTGCTTTTTCTGCATATTGAAATTCTCATATGATTTCATTCTTTATTTTGTGAACGTAGTGTATCATAGTGATGCGCTGCAGAAACTGAACCATTCTTGCATCCTTGGATAACAGGGATCCTGCTGGATCATGGTGAATGATCTTTTTAATGTATTACTGAATTCACTTTGCCAATATTTAATTAAGAATTTCTGCATCTGTGTTCATCAGGAATATTGGCTGGTAATTTTGTTTTTTTCCTAAGGGTCTTGGTCAGGTTTGGGTATCAGTGGAATGATGTCCTCATAGAATCAATTTGAAGTCATTGTTTCCTTTTTTTTTTTTCCCCCCGATACTGTTTGGGAAAGATAGATATAAATTCTTCTTTAAATGTTTGGTACAATTCACCTATAAAGCCATTTGGTCCTGGACTTTTCTTTGTTGGGAGGTTTTTGATTACTGAGTCAATGTTGTTACTAGTAATTGGCCTGTTCAGATTTTCTATTTCTTCTTAATTGAATCTTAGAGGATTGTACATTTCTAGGAATTTATCTGTTTCTTCTAGGTTGTCAGATTTGTCGGCATGTGATTGTTTCATAGCAGCCTTATAATCTTTGTATTTTTTCTGTGGTATTAGTTGTAACATGCCTCTTTTATTTCTGATTTTACTTATTTGAGGCCTCTTTTGTTTCTGATGAATACTGATAAATATTTTATCAATTTTATCTTTGCAAAGAACAGCTTGTAGTTTCATTCATTTGTTCTATTGGGTTTTTTCATTTCATTTATTTCTACTCTAATCTTTATTCTTTTCTTCTAATATCTTTGGGCTTGGTTTGTTCTTTTTCTCATCCCTTTAGGTGTAGGTTAGATTGCTTATTGGATATTTTTTCTTGTTTCTTTAGGTGGTCCTATATTACTATAAAGTTCCCTCTTAGAACTGTTTCTGCTGTATCCCAAATATTTTGTTCTGATTTTTTTCCATTTTCATGTCTCCTATTTGATTTCTTCATTGACCCATTGGTTGGTTGGTTAGTAACATGTTGTTTAGCCTCCATGTGTTTGGTTTTTCCAGTATTTTTTTAATTGATTTCTAATTTCATAACATTGTGGTTAGAAAAGATGCTTAATATGATTTCAGTCTTCTTAAATTTATTGACAATTGCTTTGTGCCCTATTGTGTGACCTGTCCTGCACAGTATTCCATATATACTAAAGTGAACCTGTCAAAAGGACAAGGAGCCAGGGTGAAGGAGCTTCCACTGGCCAAATTTGGGACAGTACGAACACCAAAATAAAGTGATAACGGATTATTAACAATCAAATAGAAAACATCAGTCTGCACTTAAATAAGAGAAATCTCTAACAATAGGAAATGAACTAATTAATACAGAGGGATGATGAAGTAAAAAAAAAATCAATATTTGTCAGTTATTACAACTGAAGACAATACCATCACTGGATACTAAAACTGTACGGGTAAAATTTGTGGAGAAACAGGAAGTTCCCCTATGAGATACTTGATAAATACAAAGGGAAAATGAGTAAGTTTATAATGGAGAAACCCACAGAAATTACCTTACTCAAATGATCAAAATTATTGTCACCAGTAATGGAACAAATTTTGACATCCTGGGTTCCTGATAGGATGTCCTGAGAAAAAAACCTAACATCTGTTGTATATTTGCCAAAAGTTCGTTACTTTGCTTTAATCATGAGGAGACATTAAACCCATACTGAGAAATACTCTACAAAATAGCTGGTATATTCTCTTCAGAAATGTTAATGTCATTAAGCAAAAAGGAAGGCTGAGGACCTGTTCGAGATTAAAGGAGACTAAAGTGATATGACACCTGAATGCAACATATAAACAGGTTTTCAACTGCTATCAAGGAAACTATTGGGACCAATGAAAATATCTGAATAAGATCTATAGATTATACCCTTGTATCAGTGCTCATTTCCTGGTTTTGATCATTGTATTATGCTTATGTAAGAGAATGTCCTGGCTTTTAGGAAATATGCAGTAAATATTTTAAGAAACACACTGATGTTTTTAGGTCAAAGGAGGATATCAACTATTCTCAAGAAGTTCAGAAAAAAATTAGAATATAGTAAATGTGCTATGGAAGACATTATGAGAAAGAAGGGGAAAATGAAGGGGGCGGGTGGAATCAGATGGGGAGATGAACCATGAGAGACTAACATAGAGACAAACATAACATAATTAGTCAAAAAAAAGTTAATAAATTTTGTAGAATTAATGTAAAAAAACAACAAAGTAAATGTAATAAAATGCTATCATTGATGACTCTGGGTGAAGGTATATAGAAATTCTTTGTATTATTACAGTTTTTCTGTGACTTTGAAATTATGTCAAAATTAAAAGTTAAAAGACTTTTTAAAAAAAGGATGTTCTGCTTTTGGATAGAATGTTCTGTATGTACTGTTATATGTGTCATTCAAAGTTGCTGTTTCCCTATTAATTTTTAAAAATTTTTATTGTGTTATGTTAGTCACAATACAGTACATCATTAGTTTTTGATGTAATGTTCCAAGATTCATTATTTACATATAACACCCAGGGTTCCATGTAATACATGCCCTCCTTAATACCCACCACCAGGCTCACCCATCCCCCCACCCCTCTCCCCTCTAAAACCCTCAGTTGGTTTCTCAAAGTCCATAGTCTCTCATGGTTCATCTCTCTCTCCGATTCCCCCCCTTCACTTTTCCTTTCCTTCTCCTAATGTCCTCCATGTTATTCCTTATGTTCCATAAGTAAGTGAAACCATATAATAATTGGCTTTCTCTGATTGACTTATTTCACTCAGCATAATCTAGTCCCGTCCATGTTGATGCAAAAGTTAGGTATTCATCCTTTCTGATGGCTGAGTAATTTTCCATTGTAGATACGGACCACATCTTCTTTTCCGTATTAATTTTTTGTCTGGGAGATCTATCCATTGATATAAGTGGGATTGCAAAGATCTCTACTCTTAATGTGTTACTGTTAATTTCACCCTCTATGTCTGTTAGTATCTGCTTTACAAATTTATGTACTCCTGTGCTGAATACATAGATATTTACCATGTATAATTTTATACCCTCCTGTTGGACTGTTCTCACTATCATTATCCCTTTATTTGTCTTTTGTTCTAGTCGTTGTTATCAAAACTATATTTCAAGGGTATCGCTGACCTTTTTTTTTTTTAATTTTTTTTCAGTGTTCCAAAATTCATTGTTTATGCACCACACCCAGTGCTCCATGCAATATGTGCCCTCCTTAATACCCACCACCAGGATCACCCTTTCTTTTTTCTTTTTTCTTTTTTTGCTTCTGTTTGCATGGAGCATTTTTTCCCTTTCACTTTCAGCCTAAATGTGTCTTTATTTTGAATTGACTTTCTTGTAACTCTCTTATAGATATGGGTCTAGTTTTTTTTATTATTTTTATTAACATATAATGTATTATTTGCCCCAGGGGTACAGGTCTGTGAATCATCAGACTTACACAATTCACAGCACTCACCATATCACATACCCTCCCCAGTGTCCATAACTGAGCCACCCTTTCCTTCCCCTGTCCCCCCAGCTACTTTTTTTAATCCAGTCTATCACCCTATATCTTTTGATTAGAGCATTTAGATCATTTCAATTAATTATTGATGGGTATGTACTTAATGCTTTTTGGGGGAGTTTAAATTTTGTTTTAATTTTTATTTATTTATTTTTATTTCTTTTCAGTGTTCCAGAATTCATTGTTTATGTACCACATCCAGTACTCCATGCAGTATGGGCCCTCCATAATACCCACCACCAGTCTCACCCAACTCTCCAACCCCCTCCCCTCCAAAACCCTGTTTGTTTCTGAGTCCGCAGTCTCTCATGGTTCATCTCCCCCTCCAATTTCCCCCAATTCACTTCTCCTCTCCATCTCCCAATGTCCTCCATATTATTCCTTATGCTCCACAAGTAAGTGAAAGCATATGATAATTGACTTTCTCTGCTTGACCTATTTCACTCAGCATAATCTCTTCCAGTCCTGTACTTATTGCTTTTTGTTTATTCTCTTGCCCTCTTCCTTTTGATTTTACAATTCTAACTAGTATAATGCTTGGATTCCTTTTCTTTATTTTATATATGTTTATTATAGGTTTTTGGTTATCATGAGCATTAAATATTACATCCAATGTATATAGCAGTCTATATTAAGTTGATGGTCAATTAAGTTTGAACACATTCTAAAAATACATTTTTATTGCCACCCTGTTTTACATACCTGTTTTCATATTTTACATCTTTTTTCTTTTTTTGCAAATACCTTAACTAATTTTTGAGATATAATTGATTTTAGTACTTTTGACTTCTAATCTTCTTACTGGCCTTGTAAATAATTAATTTCTTACTTTACTATATATTTCTTTACCAGTAAAACTTTTTTTTTTATTTTCATGATTTCTTACTTATAGTTAAGGACTTTTACACCTAAAGAAGTCCCTTTAACAGTTTTTGTGAAGTTGACTTATTTGTAATAAGCTCTTTTTTTTGTTTGTTTGGAAAAAAATTTTTTTATCCTTCAGTTCTGAATGATAACTTTGCTGTGTAGAGTATTCCTGGTGTAGGGTTTTTTTTCTTTCAAAATCTTGAATACATCATGATACCTTCTTCTGACCTGCAAAGTTTCTGCTGAAATATTAGCTGATAGCCTTATAAGGTTTCCCTTTATGTAACTAGTTGCTTTTCTTTTTGTCTTTGGCATTTTAATTATTATTTCTTGGTGTGGGCCTCCCTGGTTGCATCTTGTTTGGGTTTCTCTGTGCTTCTGGTCCCTGAAGTCTATTTCCTTCCAGGTAAGGGAAGTTTTCAGCTATGATTTCTTCAGATAAGTTTTCTGCCCCTTTCTTTCTCTTTTCCTTCTGGAACCCCTATAATGTGAATGTTAGTACTCCTGACTTTGTCTCACAGATCTCTTAACCTAGTCCCTTGTTCAAAAAAAAAATTTTTTGTGCTCAACTTGAGTTCCTTCCTATAACTTGTTTTCCAGATTACTGATTTTTTTCTCCATACTCTAATATGCTTTTGGTTCCCTCTAATATATTTTCCAATTTAGTTATTGTATTCTTCAACTCTGACTGGTTCTTTTTCAATGTTCTATCTTTGTTGATGTTCTCACTGAGTTCGTGCATTCTTCTCTCAAGGCCTTGGCCTTTGAGCACCTTTATTACCATAACTTTGAACTCTTTATCAGGTTGATTGCTTATCTCCATTTCACATAGTTATTTTTCTGAAGTATTATCTTATTTTTCCTTTTCATTTGGATCATATTCTTCTGTCTCATTTGTGTTTGCTTTGTTTGTTTCTATGAATTAGGAAAATAGTTACCTCTTCCAGTTTTGAAGGAGTGGCTTTGTGTAGGAATGTCCCCTATGTAGACTTGTATGCCTGGCAGCTTAAGCTGGCTGGCTGGAGGGGTAGTGGGGATGGGCTAGAGTTCCCAAGGCACTCTGCACTGGAGCCACCCTGGTGGGATGGTTAGAGCTGGAGTGGGTAGAGATGATAGTGTCCCAGAGTACTCTGTACTGGGTCCACTTGGGTAGGAGAATGGACTCAGGAAAGGCACGGGCTGAGGTATTCCTTGCAGGGGGTGCTCTGGCATGCTGGTTGGAATGGAAGTAGGCTTGGCCTGGTGAGTCCTAATGGGCTGCACACCAGTGCTGCCCTGGTGGGAATGGCTGGGGCTGAGGGGTGGGGCATGGGCTAGATTGCTCTGCATAGTGGAGACCCTAGTGATATAGCTGGAGCTGAAGTAGGTACAGGCTGGGATGCTTCTCACAGGTGACTTTGTGGTGGGATGCCTAAAGCTGAAGTAGGTAAGGGTCAGAGGTGTCCTGGCATTTTTCATACCATGGCTGCCTTGGTAAGATGACTGGAACTGTGGTGGGCATAAGCTGAGGTTTTCCAATGTGCCCCTTGCCAGGGCAGGTTTGGTGGGACAGCTGGAGCTAGGGCATGCATGAGCAGTAGAGGCTATCTTGGAGGAATGGCAGGAATTGATGTGGGATAGAGGTCAGGGCTCACTGAGGTTGTGGACTAGCTAGAACACTTGGAGTTGCTCCCCTCCATGCTAAAAAGGGGGAACATAAACAATGGTGCTTTCTGGTGCCTCCAACCCTGAAAAAAATTCCAGCAGTTTTCCCACTGTTTGGCATATCCTTAGTCTTATAATCTATTTGGTCTTTAAACCACTGTTCTTGTTTGTTTGCTGTGCGCCAAGTCAGACAAATGTGCTCACAGGTCCCTCAGTAAGGCTATCTCTCCCTACTTGCGAGTTGCCACATTAGGAGTGGGGTTCCCATCATTATTATGTCTCCGTCTCTGTTGCCATTTCTCTAGGTGGTCCCTCTATCTTGTGTTGTATAGAAAGTGCTCAGTCAGACTTCTGTTCTTCTTTAGCAGTAATTTCTCTCTATAGATTTGGTGTGTCTGGGGAAGAGTTGAGTTCAAGGTCTTCCTATGCTGCCATCTTGGACCCTCCTCCTCTGGCTTTTGTGTTTTTAAGCCTTTAAAAACCTTGTGAAGTTTTAAATTAGATTATCTTATTTTTAATATATCAGATTTTGAACACAATGTTGACTTATAGTTAGATACAACCCCTTTCATTATATCAGCACCACTCCACATATGTCATCTCTTCTGTTGAGAATTATCCATATTTATTTGACTTCTCACCCCAAAATGAAGGTTTTGTTTTGCTTTGTTTCCCTCTTCTGCATCTCCGTGATAATTGCCGTGATAAGAGAGCGTAAAACAGGAGTTGAATTCTTCTCAGTTACAGTCCTTTATAAAACACCAACTGTGCACAGCAAATTGGATATGCTATGACTCTGTGTTGATTTGTGCTTTTCATAGAAACTGTCTACCCAAATGCATTACTGATTTAAATTCTACAGCAACAGTGTGGCAACATGGAAAAAAAAAAGTAGACTGGGAAGAAATAAAGTCCTCTTTGCAGCAAAAAAACATGGAGGTTACCAGCTAAGGGAGATAATGTATCTGAAGCCAGAAATATGAGCAGAGAAATTCAAGATTGCCTGTGTAGATGAGAGATGAATCTTTACCAAGAAAGAAAGAATAGAAAATATAATCCAGGGAAGTGTGTGTGTGTGTGTGTGTGTGTGTGTGTGTGTGTGTATGTGTGTGTGTGTTGAGGAAGGTGATTGTGTGATGCTGAAGAATCTTGGAAATGCTCTACATTAGCATGTGTTCTACATTCCTAACCTCTAGGAAGTAAGAGAAGTATTAATAACACCAGGCATCAAGTCTGGTAAGGGACTTTATGGAGCTCAGTCTTTTCCTGAAGGCATATTGCACTTGGGCCTTTAACCATTCTCCCTTTTATTCTTTTTCTTTTCTTTTTTTAAACTACCTCTGAACTCAAGCACACTTATCCTTAGACGAACCTCATCCACACTACCACAAGCAGACTCACACCAAGTGTACTTATTGTCAGGGGTTTTCCCATTCATAAATATTTCATAGAAATCCCATCTCTTCTGTGAATACTCCTTCAAGAGCCTCTGTCATTTGATTTTCCCTGTCATTTATTAACAGAACCCCATATCTGAAATTCATCTGTATGGTGGTTTGTAGTTTCTTAGTTTGGTCAAGTAGATCCTTCTTCCCTACTGAATCTGGAATTCACACAAATTCTTATCATTAAATATAGTCCCATGTGTTATTTGTATATCTGAGTCCCTGCTATGCTTGATTAAAGAAGAATGAGTAGATCTGATCTATTCCTCTATTCTTAGCATTTAGAAAAGAGCCTTGACCAGTGGTTACAGTGCTTGATTTCTGTTGTATGAATGAATATTTTCCATTTTCTGATAGGAATATCTGTCTATGGGCATGTGTATTTTATGCACATTGTACTCTCAGTGTTTGTCTGCCATTAACACTTGAACTACTTTCTCAAAGCCTATCTCACATAAAGTTGTAATCTCTTTAGGGTACTAAGATAACAGAGAAAAAAGTATTCATGTCCACAAAAATTTTAAGGAGCATTTTTAATATAATGGCATTTATTGGCCTTTATGAAAGCAAATAATGGAATCCACTAATACCATCATTAGCAGTTAATTATTTCTAAATTTTTATAGGCCCCAGTTGTGGTATTTTCACAATTTCCTCTCATTCCAGCCATTTTCTACCATAATCACCAATATCCATATTAAATAGTGGGAGCGACATTATCAGGAGAGGCAATATAAGCAAGCCTCCCAATTTGGAGAGTTTTCCTTTTGAGTTTTTATTCAGGAATATTCATTCTATTCTTGGCAAATTGTCATACAGAACCCTCCCTGTGGGCATTGGAAAGTTTCTAGATGGATTCTAGGTCTCATGGCGTATTGGCATCTTGGCTTTCTCTCAATTACAGTCATAGAAAAGTGGCAGCAGACTTTCTTAGACAAAAATAGAAAGCAGACTATAATCTGTGACCTTCTTTAATTGAGAGGCTATTAAAGGACTGTACTTCTAGAAAACGAAGATGCAAACCAATGCAGGTTTGATTTTTGACTCTCCCTCCACCCCCTAAGCAATGTTGTCTCCTGTCACTTATTACTATTGCTGAAGAATGGGACAGAAAAAATTTAAAAATTCAATATAGCGAGTTTCTTTAGGTAACGGGATGACAAATATGTGTTTTGATTCAGTTATTCACTTTTCATCCAGGTATTTTGACCATAAGATCAAGTGTCCACTAAGTGCTGACCTGGGAACTAAAGAAAAATAAAAAGGAGTGTGGGTTAACTTAACCACACCAAATTCAGTGCTTTTGACCATCAAATGGAAATAATCCTACTTAGAACCTATCACTTTGGAATTGCTCTAGAAATCAAATGAGAGAGAAGGCATGACAGTGCTGTGGGATTTAGTAAGCACTGTCAAGGTGGAGTCAGTATTGCTACATTGAAACACAGAGTGAACTTCCCAGCATCTGTTTTACCCCTCCCTCCCTGTACAATAGCTATGCAGTTTGAAGAGTATTTATTCATCTCTGGCTGCAGAGTGAACCCTTACTGGCACAAGGCAATTTATGCTTGACACTTCTGTGGTCACATGGGTTGATGCAAGGGTTAGCATGTAATCTAACTTAGTTCCATCAGACTATAAAGTAAATCTTCTGTTAAATGGTAGGGAAAACATTTCCCCCTCACTCCTTTCCTCCCGCTTATTATAGCACCTTTGGCAGCCACTGTGTGGCTGAAGGACAATCAGTCTTGGTATGAAATAGATAACGTAGGAGACAGAAAGATAAGAATAGAAATAGGGATGACTCTTTTGGATCACTTCTCAAAATCCTCATAAAACTTCTATCTTTGAATACCATGGTTACTGAATATGCTTAAATAAAAGAAATAAAATCTTTAGTCCACCACTCAAAACAAACAAATAAAAACAAACAAACAAAAAACAGCTCTGAGAAAAGAAAATGATGGCTTTTCTTAGCATCCTAGTGCTAACAAGTCTTTTAAATGAAAGAAGTTCTCTTAAATACTTCATTTGGGAAAAAATTTAATACTATTTGAGTAAGTTATCTTAGCCTGAGAAACGATGTTAATTTTGGGTGTACATAAAAATTACTTGACAGAATCAGTTAAAAAATAAATTTAACATGACAGGGCGCCTGGGTGGCTCAGTGGGTTGACCCTCTGCCTTTGGCTCAGGTCATGATCTCAGGGTCCCAGGATCGAGCCCCACATCAGGCTCTCTGCTCAGCAGGGGGCCTGCTTCCTCCTGCCCCTCTGCCTGCCTCTCTGCCTACTTGTCAAATAAATAAATAAAATGTTTAAAAAAAATTTAACATGAATTCAGTACTTATTTTTGGGAGTTATGATTTTATAATTGAAAGCATTGAACAACATTGCAAGAAAGACTTTGTATCATCTTTTCAGTATCCATTCAGTAAGGTGCATACTATAATATATAAATATTCATATACTACTTCCATTATAATAAATACATTATATATTATATATATTACTATAATATATGCATTAAGATATATATATTAAAGATGAATAAGAAAAACAGCCATCAAAACCATATAATTCAGTACTGGTGGCTTTGAATAACATTTTTATGATAATATGAGACACAGATATCAAAAGTGCTATGTCACAAACACCAAATACTCTAGACGGAACTGAAAATCATTTGCTTTGGAAAACTGTTAGAAAATCAAAACTGAGTCCTTATGAGGGCAAAAAAGATGCATGTCCAGAATTTAAATCAGATACTTCCATGAAAAATGAGATTGGAGGGGGGGGAAAAAAAACCACAACTATATTCCAAATTTTAGAATATGCTATTTAAATGCATAAGTAATGAAGTTAATATTAGAAGTTTTATAAATAGCACAGATAATAGTTTATATATTCACATTCAGACAAGCATTTGTAAGTTTTGGCTGCCATGCACCTTCAGCTCCATGGAGTAGCAATGGGGTTAGAACCTGGCACCAGGAGTTAGAAAAACTCACTCCTCCAACCACCATGCAATGGAGGAATGCTTCCAAGTCCCTACAATCTTCTGCTTTATAAGTGGAGATAATCATAGTATTTCCTCCATAAATAGGTATGAAAATTAAAAGAGGTAATGTAAGAGAAATGATGAGTATACCATTGAACATATTAGCTCTAATATGTTACAAATATTGAACAAATGAATGAAGAGCAAGAGAAGAAAGAACAGTATTAAAAATTATTTTCCCTGTACTTTTAGTCATTGAGAGAAAGACTGTCTTTATGTAAGGTCTACAGATGACCCCTCAGTACAGGTGTCTAAAAATTCTTTTCAGTTTCATTCTCTTTCATTCATAGTGTTCATAAAATTCATAAAGCATTCAAGTGTTTTACCTTCTGACCTAGACTGCCAATGGGAACACCAGCATCCTGTTTCTGAATGTTTCATTTGACAGACATTTTCTAACCATAAATTGGTGTATCATGTGTCAAAGGTACTTTGGAGGGATATTTAGTTAATGACTGATAAGTCCTTTGAGATCTTTGGATAAAATGGTGTGTCTAACCTTAAGGTATTTCATCGGAAATACTCTTTCAGCAGATTGGTCCTTTTGAAGATTTTTTTCCCCTTTTGTGGATGTGAATATTTAAAAAAGCAATTTCAAGTAGAAAATACACAATTTATCTTACCAAATCAAAATCACTTTCTTCCTTAATCCATTTTCCACCTCAATAAGAATTATCTGAAATAAAAATATATTTAGAGGGGCTCCTGGGTGGCTAAGTCAGTTAAGCACCTGACTCTTGATGTTAGCTCAGGTCATGATCTCAGGCTCTTGAGATCGAGCTCCACCTTGGGCTCCACATTCAATGGGTAGTCTACTTAAGATTTTTTCTCTCTTCTCCCTCTCCCTACTCTTGTGCCCTCACTCTCTAATTTATATTTATATTTATTTATTTACACTTTAAAATAAACACAATGCTTCAGAGCACTTCCCTAGGGAAAAAGCAGCTTAACTTACACTCAGAGTTTTTTGGTGCTCATGTCTATTAAATCACATCATTTTGCAACTAAGCATTTGAAAGAACAGATAATAAAATATTAGTTAACATTTACTGAGTGCTTCTAGTATGCTAAGGACTGCTAAAAAACACGCATTACCTCAGTTAAATACTGAACCCCATTAGGTACCATTTTTATTATTCCCATTTTATAAATGTAAAAAACTAAAGTTTAGATAGGGATCAAGTAACAGGCCCAACATCACATAATGGAATGAGGAGTTAAAATAAGGCTGTTTGGGGGCGCCTGAGTGGCTCAGTGGGTTAGAGCCTCTGCCTTCGGCTCAGGTCATGATCCCAGGGTCCTAGGATCGAGCCCTGCATCAGGCTCTCTGCTTAGCAGGGAACCTGCTTCCTCCTCTCCCTCCTGCCTGCCTCTCTGACAACTTGTGATCTCTATCAAATTAAAATAAATAAATAAATAAGGCTGTTTGATGTCAGAGCCTATAGTGGTAGCCACTACCTTAAAGTGGCTCCACTCCATGATACTTCTTTTTTAATTATTAAAGATTTTTATTTATTTGACACACAGAGAGAGAAATCACAAGTAGGCAGAGAGAATAGAATATTCTTAATAGAATATACCAGGTTAATCACTTAATAGTAGTTTATGCCAAAATTATAGAACATTGGTCTGTGGGTGTTTTCTGAAGATTTCTGCATCTAATTTTCTCTATCTTACAGTCTTACTAAAAAGTCTCTTTCTTCCTTCCTCCTTTGCCCTGTTCCCTCTATTAACATAACACCCATGTGCCAGGCACTGTGCCAAGTGCCTTATTACAGAGATGAGTAAGACATTGCTCTTGCCCTCCAATGAATACATGCTGATTGAGGGAAGAAACCAGTAAACAAACTACTATATAAGTTGTGTAAAATGCTCTGTGAGAGAAAAATACAGGTGTTTCTTCAGAGCTATGCTTCTTGAAGTGTGATTCTGCATCAGCATCATCTGGAACTTACTAAAAAATCACATTTTCGAGCCCCACCCCAGAATGGAAGTGAATATTCAATATTGAATCAGAAACTCTTGGGATGGGGTCCGACCGTCTGTGTTGCTACAAGCCCTCCAGGTGATTCTGATCACAGAATTTTGAAAATCACTGGTCTAGAGCAGAGATGTTAGGGCAGGATTTCTAGAGGATCTGATACCCGAGTTGAGTTTTGAAGGACGAAGAGAAACTAACTGGACAGAGAATAGGGTTCCGAGGAAAGGAAGCAACCTTGCGAGTCCCAGGGGTGTGAGAGAGCATAACCACAGCAGGGATTTGTATACCATTAAATTTGGCCACAGTTTTAATAATCCTGGTGTGGTTGAGGAAGGGACATGGGCACAGATGTGGCTGGTCAAATGCAGTGAATCAGAATGTAAAAATTCTCGTTAGTCACGTTAATGGGATTAAACTTTATCTTGGTAGGAATGAAGCACCACTGAAGGATTAGAATCGGAGAAATGATTCACAGTGGGGCAACGCTGAAGACAGAAAAGTAAAGGAAGATTATGTCATAAGCATAAGTGAGGAACAGAGAGATGCTAAAATTAAAAAAAAAAAAAAAGCAGTGGAGGGGGAGATAAAAAGGGCATTTTTTCGAAATCTTTTGATTAAATTATGTTGACTTATTGGAGGTAAGGAACCACCAAATGAGAGAGAGGGTCTAGAATGAGCCCTGAGACCTAATTTGAGCATTACTGAATCTAGCATTCTATATACCTCTTGCCTTTTGTCCCAGGGCTACCCTATTGACTCTGAGGTATGACAAGAAATAGAACCCACTTGATACCCACCCATTAGAAGTGAAGAAATGTTAGTGTTTTATGAGGTAAATCTATATCCACAGGGAGAAAGGGGCTAATGGGTAAAGTATTTCCCTTTTCTCTCCCTGAAACGAGTTTATAAACAACTTCTTGCAGGGCCAGCTTGCATTGGCTCTCTCTCTCTGCTTAACCACCCCTGACCCTAACCCATCAAGTATCTTAGGTTGAGGGGGAAAGGTTCTCTTGACTTCCTATAGAGTCAAATCTGCAGCCACATAACCAGCATTCCCAGAAATCACCTGTATGTCTCCAGTGCATCTGGGTGATGAGGACCCCCTTCAGCAGTTAACTGAGTGTTTGTATTACCTGTGGATTCTCGGTTGCTATAGCAAGTCTAGTGGATTGTACTCCCTAATGAAGTAGTAGCAAGTATCCTTTGCCTCAGTCTCTGCCTTCTGAGGAACTCGGGATAATTCACCACCGTGCTACTGAGCACTTCGTGATCATTCTGCCATGTGTGAAGTATTATGCTAGGTGCTAGGGATAAAGCAATGAACCAAACATAGCCACTGCTACCATGGGCTGGTATGCTATATACAGTTGAGCTCACTGACAAATATAGTATTATAAGTACTGTGATGGAGACATGTGAGTGCTATGGAAACACCAGGAAAACTGCCTTAAAAAAGAACTGGGAAGACAAGTTGAATTGAAGGCATCAAAGCATTCATGTGAAGAAGTCTAAAGGCTAATGACATTTGGGCTGGAGAATTGACTTGGGATACATCAGCTTATAGACAGTCTTTAAAGTCATCAGAATGGATGAAAGGGGAAGAAATTATAGGAGACAATCCTGTATGGGGAAGGGGAGGGGTGGGCACTAAAGTAAGAGTCTAAGAGGCAGCAGCTAGAAGAGTTATTGGCCCCATCACTAACGAGCTCCACAAAAATGTGACTTACCTCAGTCCTCCAACCCTTTGGGCCTTGGCTTCTCCATCTCTCATTAGAGTGCTTTTGTTTAGATAATTTTTAAATTGCTTCTCCTCTCTGGCATTTTCTATCACCCATTTAGCTGTTAGATTACAGTCTGCAGGTAGAAGAAATGTGAGAGCTTGAGCAAAATACATCTTATTCTCAATTTGCATCCTATAAAATACGCCCTTAAATAGATCTCTGTTTTCTACATGCAAATCAAGAAAAAAAAATGTATTTGCATTAAGTTTGAGTTCCAGATAAAAGGCATGTACAATACTGCAAAATATAAGCCCTCCTATTACCATGTTTTCTCTCCCTTGTACACAGGGAATAAATGCACTCGGGCTTGACAAAATGGCTTATGCAGTTGCAAAGGAAAGCAAAAAATCCTAACTTTCTGATCCCCACATGTTTTGCAGTGTACATGCTCTTCTCTGTCAGGAAAAGCCTTGCATAATAGTGCAAGGAGCTGGTTTTTCAGCTCTCCTGGGAGAGTTCTGGAGATCAGAAGCTGGACTGCATTTGCTGCTCTGTCCCAACATTGCCAACCAGAACCCTGTCCTGAGAGTTGCCAAGTGATGGGAGCTGAAGGGACAGCAAAACACCATACAACAACCAAATGCATCATTGGAACCCACAAAACAATGCAGTAGGAAACAGTGGTTTGCCCCAGTGCTTCTCAAATATATGAACTGGCTGGAGAACTTGTTGACGTGAAGATTTTGATTCAGTAGGTCTGAGGTGCAGTGGTGTTGGGAACTGGGTCCTACTGCCTTGACAGAACAGATCATTAACATCTCTCCCTTACTCTGTGGTTAGTGATTTCCCCTGTCATGTTGGCATAGCATGGAAATCAGCAAACACTACAAAGGACCCCCCCCACACACACACACACAGTCCCCTCAAAAGCTGACTGTAAAATATTTACTAGGACTATAAGGGGGATAAGTCTGAAATTCAGCATTTCTAACAAGCTTCTTTGTGATGCTGTTGATTCACAGAGGACAGTTTGAGGAGGAAGGGTTTCTAGCAGAGGCTCTGGAGTCAGGCAGGTTAGGAGTAAATTCTGATGCTACCTGATAAGCAAGTATAAATTGTGCAGCCTATATAATTATTTACCTATTAAGGCAGGGTATTTCTCTCAATTTACATGCCTAAACTGGTCTGACATTTTCTGTTATAATCTCTGTGGGCCTCAGGCTCTCCATCAGTAAAACAGACAGTGGGGATCAGTTCCTACTGTCCACTACTGTCTCAAGCATTCTGCTAAATAATGTGCTTAGAGCATAGGGCCTGGAACAGAATAAGGATCAATAAATATCAGTGCTTGCTACTTTTCATACCAGGATATAATTCCATGAAATTGATGTCAGTGACTGAGAAAATCAAATAATATGGCAAGCAAACACTTTGTTAGAATGTACATTTTAAACATTTCTGTCTCCCACTTAAGGCATTCTTTGTTCTTTAAGTCTAACTCCACAGTGTTAAGATTCCAAGAGGTTTGGAGGTATGGAGAAGATTGGCAGGGAGAGAAGGAAGAAAAGTAATTTTGTGCTAGGCGTGTCATGGAAAATACAAAAGTTGTGTTTTTTGTGGGTTTTTTTTTGTTTGTTGGGTTGGTTGTTTTTTGTTTTGTTTTTGAAAAAGCATTCTCTTTCTGTTCTCTCTTTCATGAAGATGAAAGTGTTTCACCTTGACACAGAGACAACATTAGGCATTTTATATTTCTGAAGCCCATACACATGCCTTTCATCCCCAAGTTCATGAATAACTTACATTCGGTGTGAGGATGGGTTCTCTTTACTTCCTGTGGAGCCAGATCTGCAGTCACACAACCAGCATTCCCAGAAATCACCAGTATCTCTTCACTGCATCTGGGTTATGAATATCTCCTTCAGCACATAACTGTTAGTATTACCTGCTGTTTCTCCATTACCTTATCATGTCCTTCCCCTAACACATCCCAAAGGACAGGGCGAGAACATGAATCATGACACAGGGGAAAGAAAACTGCTTTTCATTTTCCATGCAGAATGGGGTGAGATGGGTGACATACACCTTTCATGATCTTTTAAGTAGAAAAGAAAAAGATGATGGATGGAAAAATTTCAAGTATAAGAACTATCATATAAAGTCTGTTTTCACCAAAATTTCTGAGGTACGCGTTACCCAAAAAGTTGCATCAATTATGCGACATTACTTTATGCTAACAGACAAACAATTTTGATTTAGCCAGATATTTTTCTATCAGGACAGAAATTTTCAACATTTTTTGGTTTTTTAGCACCGATACACTGAAAGTACAAGATGCCATGCCATCAGTAGCAAAGCCAATTACAACATTAATTCCCAGCGATTTGTGAAGCATATGTGTCACTGGTATAAAAGAGAGGCTGACCTCAACTCCCATCATTTCTTTTAATCATTCCTGATTGGGATTTACTTTTGTTAGGGAAGAAGCACATGTATCCCCAAATACCACAGTTTATAGTCTTCTGCACTCTGAGTCCCACTTTGTTTTGGCAGGAACAACAGTGACAAAATGAAGGGGCTTCTTAACCATTGGAGGCCATAAAACCCAAAGGAAAATGTTGGCCCATATGCAGTGTTCCATGCTCAAGGTTCAAAACTTTCATGAGGTCCTTGAAAAGTCAATGAGCCAAAATAAAAACAAAACAAAAATAAAGCTACTTCAGTGGTAAGAACATGGAATTCAGAGACATAAACGGTCTATCAAATTAGGGTCTATCAGTTACTGAAACCGCACACTTTCATCTATTAATTACGGTCTCCGAGATTTCCTTTCATATCTCATCGATGAAATGAGAATCATATCAACCTGGAAAAATTGTTATAAATGTAAAAAACCTGTAGAACAGGTTATTGTACTGTCCAGACCAGTTACTGGATTTATAAGACCATGAGTGCATGTCAGCTTCCTGACACGCAGCTCACCTACTTTACCTAAAAGAAGAAAGGGAAATAGCGTTTTCCCCTCGGCAGGACAACAAAATGTGCAAATACTCAATGTGATTTTCTTATTGCTTGTCCACGTGGGTCACCTAGATTCAACCAGAGTTTTCCCATTGTGACTGCCCCGCTAACACTGCCCTATTACCTAGCTGCCTTTTTTTTTTTAACATATAATGTATTTAGCTGCCTTTTCATTCAACAAGTTCTCTGTGAGACGCATCATGTTCTTCAAAAGTTAAAGTCCCCAGGAAAGAGCCTGAGTACTTGGTCATTAGAATCACTCAGCTGACTTGAAATCTCTCTGGTTTCATTTCTTTCCAAGCAACGTTCTCTTCTTGTTTTGTTTTGTTTGTTTACCAAACTATGATCCGCTCTCATTCTGTGCCCCGCAGAACAACAAAGGGATTAGAGTCAGACTCCGTTAACTTTGGCTTTGTTTATACAAACAGGGAAATTTAAATGAAGAGGACATTAGGCAATGCAGGGACTGGGGGAGCCACCAAGCCTTACAGCTGAGGGTCTAAGTAGCCTTAAACCACAGCTAGCCAGTGGCCCTGCAAATTATGCCTGCCAACCCAGTGAGCAAATTGAAAAAGGAATGTGAAATGTGGCCAGGGAGAGGAATTTAGCTACAGTAGCAATGGAAGTGCTGCCCAGGAGTTGTTCATGGTACAGTGATGCTAATTTCAGAGAAGCAATACAATTAAGTTGCCAGGCTAAATGATAGCCACATGCAGATGAGTATAGATTAGCAGACCTTGGAGAAAAAAACAAAACCCACACAGGGACTCGCTGTTAAATGGAATACTGCTGAACCATATAAATGGGGAGACTGTCTAAGATACTAGAGCTGTCCTTTGGTCCAGCTGTAGCTTCTTAGACCAGCCCTTAGGAAGAGTTCACTGTCAGAAATCTTAACTAGAAGAGATGCGTGGGGTATTTATGATTTTCATCATGTTCTACACACCAGTTAGTTCTCTTAAATATATATCAAAGCAGTGCAGAGCATAATAAAGCTCTTGTCCCTTCCTAAATTATATCTAGAATCATTTTTTAATTATGACAGTTAATTGTGTGTATAACTTAAATATAGATGAGGCGCTTTTGTATGACCGTTTTCTAGTTTTTTTTTTCCAATTTAAGTATAGTGGACATACCATGTTGTATTAGTTTCAGGTGTACAACATTGTGATCTGACAATTCTATACGTTACATAGGGCTTGCCACAATAAATGCTCTCACCATCTGTCACAACAGAGTTACTACAATCTTATTGACTAAATTCCCTATTCTATATTTTGCATCTCTACTTTATTTTATAACTGCAATATTGTATCTCATAATCCCCTTCACCTATTTTGTCTATACCCTCTCATCATTAACTTTAGCTTGCTAATATTTTGTTGAAATTTTTGCATGGGTTGATCAGAGATATTGGCCTATATTTTTCTTTTATGGTGTCTTATCAGGGTAATGCTGGACCAATTCATTGAACCCATTATGAAACATTCCTCCCACTTTCATGTTATTCTTTAGAATAGTTTGAGAGAGTATGTACTAACTCTTTGTTTGGTAGTATTCACCTGTGAAGCCATCTGGTTCTAGACTTTTGTTCGGTATAAGTTTTGTTTTTGCTTTTGTTTTTCCCTACCCAAGCATAATTAATATACAGTGTCATATTGGTTTGTCAGGAGTTTAATTGCAAATCCAATTTCATTTCTACTAATTAGTCTATTCACATTTTCTATTTCTTCCTGATTCAGTCTTAGGAGACTGGATTTTGAGGAATTATCCATTTCTTCTACATAGTCCAGTTTGTTGGCATGTAATTTTTCATGTTATTCTATTATAATACTTAATATTTCTATGGTGTCCATTACAACTTCTCTTTCATTGCTGAATTTACTTGAGTTTTCTCTCTTTTTTCTCTCATTGTCGCTTAAGTATAGTTGATACACAGTGTTGCATTAGTTTCAGGTATGCTGCACTCACCACAAGTGTAGCTACCATCTGTCACAATACAGTGCTATTACACTATCATTAATTATATTCCCTATCCTGTATCTATTATTCCTGTGACTTATTCATTCCATGATTGGAAGACTGTATCCTTCACCCCACACCCCCATTTTGGCCATCTTCCCTACTCACCACTACTCTGGCAACCTTTCTGTATTTATGGGTCTGTCTCTAAATTTTAGTTTGTTTATTCATTTGTTCAGATTTTTAGATTCCAAATATAAGTGAAATTATATGGCATCTCTCTCTCTGACTTATTTCACTTAGCACAATACCCTCTAGATCCATCCATGTTGTTAAAAATGGCAAGATCTCATTCTTATTTGTGGCTAATATTCCATTCTCTATATATGCCACATCTTGTTTATCCATTTATCCATCATTGGACACTTGAGTGCTTCTGTATATTCCCTATTGTGACTAATACTATAATAAACACAGGGAAGCATGTATCTTCTTGAATTAGTGTTTTTGTTTTATTTGAGTGAATACCCAGTAGTGGAATTACTAGATTATACAGTATTACTGTTTTTAAGTTTTTGAGGAAACTCTGTACTATTTTCCATAGTGCCTACACTAATTTACATTCCCACCAATACTAAATGAGAATTCCCCTTTTCCCCACATCCTCACTAACATTTGTTATTTCCTGTCTTCTTTATTCTAGACATACTTCCAGGTATAAGGTGACATTTCATTGTGGTTTTGATTTGCACTCTCTTGATGATTAGTCATGTTGAACATCTTTTCACGTGTCTGTTGCTCTCTTTATGTCTTCTCTGGAAATATGTCTATTCAGGCCCTCTCTTCATTTTAAATCAGATTATTTGCTTTTTTTTTTTGGTGTTATATGTGTTCTTTATATATTTTGGATATTAACTCCTTATTGGATCTATTTTTTGCAAATATATTCTCCCATTAATAGGTTGTCTTTTTTGTTTTGTTGGTATCCTTCTGTGTGAAAAAGCTTTTATTTCAGTGTGGTCACAGTAGTTTATTTTTGCTTTTGTTTCCTTTGCCTAAAGAGAACTATCTAGGAAAAATGTTGCAATGACCAATGGCAAGGACATTACTGCCTGTATTTTCTTCTAGGAGTTTTATGGTTTCATGTTCACATTCAGGCTTTAATCTATTTTGAGTTGATTTTTGTATATGGTGTAAGAAAATGGTCTAGTATCATTCTTTGGCATATAGCTGTCCGTCTTTCCCAATGCTAATTATTGAAGAAACTGTCTTTTCCCCCATTGTATAGTCTTGCCGCCGCTACCCTGGATTAATAGACCACATACATGTGCATCTATTTCTGGGCTCTGTTCTGTTCCATTGACCTATGTGTCTAGTTTTGTGCCAGTACCATACTGTCTTGATTACTGCAGCTTTGTAATAGAGCTTGACATCGGAGACTGTGTTATCTCCAGCTTTGTTCTTCTTTCTCACATTTACTTTGGCTTCCTGGTCTTTAGTGGCTCCATACAAATATTAAGATTATTTCTTCCCGTCTGGGAAACATGCTGTTGTTATTGTAATAGCAGTTGCATTGAATTTTCATATTGCATTGAAACAACATTCTTTTAATCCATGAGCACGGGATATCTTTCCATTTGTTTCTGCTGTTCTTCAATTTCTTTCATCATTGTTTTCAGAGTGTGTGTTTTTCATTTCCTTCAGTAAGTTTATTCCTAGGTATTTTATTCTTTTTGTTGCAATTGTAAATAAACCTGTCTTAATTCTTCTTTCTGTTACTTCATTATTATTGTATAAAATCACTTTGTATTGTACAAATTAACTTAATTAGTTCTAATAGGGTTTTTTGGTGGAGCCTTTGGGGTTTTCTCTATATAGTATCATGTCAGCTGCAAATAGCGACACTTTTAAATCTTCTTTACTAAGTAGGAGGCCTTTTACTTCTTGTGTGATTGCTGTGGATATGATTTTCAGGATACGTCAAATAAACGAGGCAAGCGTGGACATTCTTGTCTTGTTCCTGTTCTTAGGGAAAAAGCTTTTACTTTTTTAGTATAATGTTAGGTGTGGGTTTTTCATATATGGCCTCTACTACATTGAGGTATATTCCCTTTAAGTCCACTTTGTTGAGAGTTTTTATCATGAACAGATGTTGAATTTTGTCAAATGCCTTCTCTGCACCTACTGAGATGATAATATAATATTTATCATTTATCTTTCATTCTGTTGATATATGAATATTGAGCTGTTCTTGCATGCCTGGAATCAATTCCACATAATCATGGTGAACAATCTTTTTAATGTATTGTTAAATACTATTTGCTAGTATTTTCTTGAGGATTTTTGCTTCTATGTTCATCAAGCATATTGGCCTGTATTTTTTTTTCCTGTAGTGTCTTTTTTAGTTTTTTTTTTTTTAATAAGGTTAATGCTGGCTTTATAAAATATATTTAGAAGGTTTTCTTCCTTTTCTATTTTTTTGGAATAGTTTGAGGAGAGTAAATGCTAAATCTTACATGTTTGATAGAATTCACCTGTGAATCCATCTGGTCTTGGACTTTTGTTTGTTGGGGGTTTTTGGACTACTGATTCAATTTTGTTAGTAGTAATTGGTCTGTTCAGATTTTCTCTTTCCTCTTGAGTCAGTCTAGTAAGAATGTATGTTTCTAGGAATTTATCCATTTTTGTCTATATTGTCCGATTTGCTGACAGAATTTTTCATGGTAGTCTCCTATAACCCTTTGTAGTTCTGTGGTGTCAGTTGTTACTACTCTTTTTTTCTGGTATTTATTTGTGTCCTTTTTTGGAGTTTAGCTAAAATTTTATCAATTTAATTTTTTCAAAAAAAATAAAGCCCTTGTTTTTAATTGATCTAGTTGTTGTTGTTTTTGTTTTTTTTTAACTGTTTATTGCATTGCTTTCCACTCTGATCTTTATTATTTTGTCTACTAACTTGGGGTTTTTTGTTCTTTTTTGTTTGTTTTTTTTGTTTTGTTTTGTTTGTTTCTGGTTCCTTCAAATGTAAGTTTAGATTGTTTATTTAAGGTTTTTCCTATTTCCTCTTATAGGCCAGTATTGTTATGAACTTCCCTCTTAGAACTGCTTTCACTGCATTCCTAAGAATTTTAGACCTTTTTGTTTCAATTTTAATTTCTCTACAGCATTTTTTAAAAAACTTTTTTGATTTTTTTTTCCCATTGGCCAATTGACTGTTTAGTACCATGTTGTTTAACCTCTGTGTATTTGCATTTTCTCCAGTTTCTTTTTTCCCCCCTTGTGATTAATTTCTCATTTCTTACCATTGTGGTCAGAAAAGATGCATGGTATGATTTAAAGCTTCTTAAATTCATTGACACTTGTTTGGTGGCCTAACATGTTACTTATTCTGGAGAATGTTCCATGTATACTTGAAAAGAATGTATATTCTGCTGTTGTAGGATGCAATGTTCTATACACATCTGTTATGTCCATCTGGTCTCAGTGTCTTTGAAAGACAAGATTTGCTATTGATTTCTTCCTGGAATATCTACTTACAGATGTAAGTTAGGTGTTAACTGAATTATACCCACTGTTACTGTATTACCATCAGTTCCTCTTTTTATATCCATTAATATTTGTTTCATGTATTTAGGTGCTCCAATGTAGAGTGCATAGATATTTGCAATTGTAATATCCCCTTATAGGATTAATCCCTTTATCATTATGTAATGCCTGTGTTTGTCTCTTGCCACAGTCTTTGTCTTAAAGTCTATTTTGTCTGATGGAAGTATTGCTATCCTGGCTGATTTTTTGTGTGTTTTGTTTCTGTTTTTGCTTCTAAATGCATAAGTATTTTCTTATCCCTTCATTTTCAGCTGTATGTGTCTTTTAGTCTGAGGCGAGTCTCTTATTGGCAGCATATAGGTGTGACTAGTTTTTTTAAATCCCATCTGTCACCCTACATCTTTTGATTGGACACTTTAGACTATTTACATTAAAGTAATTATGGATAGGTAATTTTGTTAATTGTTTTATTGTTGTTTTGTAGTTCCTCCCTTCTTTTCTTGTTCCACTTCTTTGTGATTGATGAGTTTCCATAGTATTATGTTTGGCTTACTTTCTTTTTATTTCCTGTATCTCGACTACAGGTTTTGGGTTTGTAGTTACCATGAGGTTCATATATAACATCCTAGGTATATAGCAAGCAATCTTTATTAAAGTTGATGGTCATTTAAATTCACATTCCAAAAACATTTTTTCTTGCTCCTCCATGTTTTATGTATATGCTGTCATAATTTTATTCATAACTTCATGTCTACTTACAGCCTCTTCTCTTAAAGAAGTCCTTTTAACATTTCCTTTAAGAATGGTTTTAGTGGTGATAAACACTTTTGTTTGTCTTACCTTTGAAAGTCTTTATCCTTCCTTTAGTTCTAAATGATGGCCTTCCTGGGTAGAGTTTTCCTGATTATAGGTTTTTTCCCCTTCAGCACTTTGAGTATATCATGTTACTCTCTTCTGGCTTGCAAAGTTTCTGCTGGTTAAACCAGCTGATAAGCTTATAGAGTTTCCCTTGTATATAAGTAGTTGCTTTTTGTCTTGGTGCTTGCTTGGTTTTTTTTTCTTTTGTTTGTTTGTTTGTTTTTTGTCAGAGAGAGTGAGCACAGGCAGACAGAATGGCAGGCAGAGGCAGAGGGAGAAGCAGCCTTCCTGCTGAGCAAGGAGCCCGATGTGGGACTCGATCCCAGGACGCTGGGATCACGACCTGGGCCGAAGGCAGCCACCCAACCAACTGAGCCACTCAGGCATCCCTGTCTTGGTGCTTTTAAGACTCTCTGTTTATCTTGAATGTTTGACATTTTAATTATATTGTGTCTCTGTGTAGACCTCCTTGGATTCATTTTGGTTGGGGGCTTTCTATACTTCCTGAACAGGAATGTCTATTTCCTTCCCCAGGTTAAGCAAATTTTCAGCTGTTATTTCTTCAAATAATTTTTCCCCCTCTCTTCTCCTTCTGGAATCCCATAATGTGAATGTTAGTGTTCCTGATGTTGTCCTAGCGGTCTCTTAACCTATCCCCATTTTTTTTCTCATGCTCACATCGGTCCTCTCCAGTGCTGTCTTCCAGATCACTGACCCTTTCTTCTGCATCTGCTAATGTGCTGTTAATTCTTTATTATTTTCAATTTAGGTACTATATTCTTCAACTCTGTTTTTTGTTTTGTTTTGTTTTTACATTTTCTACCTCTTTGTCAAAGTTCACATTGAGTTCATCCACTCTTTTCTCAAGTCCACTGAACCTCTTTACATGAGTTCTTTTTCCTGAATACTTGTCTTATTCTTTTGTTTGGATCATATTTCTCTGTCTCCTATTTTGTTTGACTTTTTGTGCTTGCTTCTCATAGAAGCCAGTTTGATTAACTGGCAGAACAACTAATTTTTCCAGGCTTGAAAGAGCTTGTGCAGGAACATCTCCAGTCCATTCTCTATGTCCATTCTGTCCTTTGCTATGCAAAAGCTTTTCAGTCAGCCCTCAGTTCTTCTTTAGGAGGTATTGCTCTATACATAGGTACAGATTTGCTGTGTTCATGAGAGGAGGCAAGTTCAGAGTTTTCACATGCTCCCATCTAAGAAGCTCCTTCTTCCACATGATTTTTATTTTCTAAACTTCTGTTGTTCTGAGTGAGGTTATTTTTGCAATCAGCACAATAGACATGAAAACTAGCATATACAAATTTGTATATGCTTTATAATATCTAGATTTCAAAATGTAAGAGCAAATGACTGGAAAGAATTAAGTAATGTTAGTAGTAGCTACTTCTGGGTGATCAGGCAGTGTTTTTTTCTTTTTATAGTGATAAAATAATTTTTGGTATTTGATGTTGGGAGATGCCTTATTAAAGCATTAAAATTTACTGTGTCTGGTTGTCTGGACTGCTCTAACATTTTCCACTGACTTTCAAGTTGAATAGTTATGTAAAAGAACATCTTTCAAAGTATATTCCATTTTGTTTGTTTTTTTTTTAAGTGTGAAAGTTATATGTTAATATATTATTTGTTTCAGGGGTACAGGTCTGTAATTCATCAGTCTTACACAATTCACAACATTCACTATAGCACATACCTCCCCAGCCACCCCATCCCTCCCTGCCAGCAACCCTCAAAGTATATTAGAACACTAGTTCTTGCCATGTTACAGAAAAAAAAAAAAAAAAAACTTCCAGTGGTCAAGTAAGTTGAAAAATGCTGAGTGTACTAAAGTTAAACAATCTGAACTTTTAACAACCTTTAATACAGTAATGGACACTATGCAGTCACGTGCCAACAATAAAGTATGCTTTATTTGTGAAATTTACTTGATTATGGAATTTTTTAAACCAGTATAGGTTCTTTACAGTAATATATTTTAGAGAATATTAATATCATGGCTTAAGCAAATCTAAGATTTATATTTATATTTACAATTTTTAAATTCATTGGTTCATTTATTAAAATATTCACTATGAATTTCCTTTAAAGTGCCTCTTGCCTTAATGTAGTTTAATAGCACCCAGTTTATAGAGCTATTTCTCTCCTACCTGGTAGCATTCCCAGAGTGCTTTGAATATAACTCCATTATTATATTCATATCAATGCCTTATATTTATTTGTCTTCATAGCAGCCTCCACCATTTAAGTATGATCTTCTCCAGCTCAGGGATGTTTTCTGAATCATCTTGGTATTGCTGACACATTAGATGAGCTCAATAAATAGTTACTGAATAGATTAACTAGACATTATATAACTCAAAGTAAGCATAATTCTTCAAAAATAGGAATGGGAAGGCTGGAGTAGAGCTCATATGCTTTGGAAAGAATTTTTTTTTTTTTTTTTAAGTAAGAGGAATAGCAGAGTGCTTTGGATTTACAAAGAACAACTCATAGTTGAATCAAATTAGCCTAATAAAAGTTGTGAAGGAAAATGAAACTGACAGGTCCTTCAAATTAGGTGTAAAACTCCTCTTGAACCAAGCTTGTAATAAAATGTAATGAAAATATTCGAAGCAGAGCAGACAGTTGTATCTTCAAGAGATGTGTGTTTTAAAATGTGGTGAATGAGTCAGTCCATTAAAATGAAAAGAGCTGAAGGCACAGGAGTAAAAGGACTTGAGTTTAAAGATTGAAAAGGAAAATGTGGCCCTCAAGGACTTAAATGCTATTGAGGGTACCATGTGGACTGTTTTCTGAATCCTTAATTGTGTATTTTTTTTTGTTTTTGTTTTTTTGTTTTTTCCTGCTTACACTTTGCAAATTCTCCTCGGAAAAAAAGAACTGCATTGAAACTTGTGGTGCAACTGGAATACATTATTTCAAATGGATGGTACTGCTGTGATGGATTTCAGTGGCTCTGTTTTGGTTCTCAAAACCATACAGATAAAATTTGGGAATGAGGAGGCATTCATAGAAATGGTAATTCCAGTATAGTTAACATACGGTGTTACATTAGTTTCAGGTATACAAAATAGTGATTTAGCAATTCCATATATTACTCAGTGCTCATCATCATGAGCTTAATCCCCTTTATCTATTTCACCTGTCCCCCTACCTTCCCTCTGATAACCATCAGTTTGTTTTCTGTTGAGAGTCTCGTTTTGTTTTTTTGTTTTGTTTTATTTCTTAAGTACAATTATGAGTAAAAGCATATGGTATTTGTCTTCCTCTGTCTTATTTCACTTAGCATTATACTCCCTAGATCCATCCATCCATCCTTGCAAATGGCAAGATTTCATTCTTTTTTATGGCTGAGTAATATTCCTGTGTGTATGTGTGTGTACCCCATATCTTCTTTATCCATTCCTCTATCAGTGGACACATGGATTGCTTTCATATCTTGGCTATTGTAAGTAAGGCTGCAGTAAACATAGGGATACATATATCTTTTTGAAGTGTTTTTTTTTTTTTTTATTCTTTGGTATCCAGTGTGATTACTGGTTCTTAGGGTAGTTCTGTGTTTTTGAGAAACCTCCACACCGTTTTCCACAGTGACTATACCAGTGTGCATTTATTTCCACCAACAGTTTCTAAGTCCCCTGACTCTTGTCCTCCCAGAGAACGGGAGGGGTGGGTGGGTTCACTTGCAAACATGAATGTCTCTGTGCAGCTCCTCTCACTAGGTCCTATAGACCAATTTCTGCTTGTGGCATGGCTAAAGAGAGCCCTACACTGACTGACAAACAGAAGACATTATTCCCAATGAACAAATTTTTTTGTGTCCTTGTTTCTCATTTGGTATTATGCTTTTAAATGACTTAGTATCCAAAATATCACCAGATGGAAATAGAAGTAGCATTTTAAAAAATATAATACCCCATGGGTTGTACAACTGGTTGCAGATTAGAAATCTCCATCGACCAGACACTTACCTAAATTGGCCAAATATTTGTGTAATAGAAAAATTGCAAAATCTGGCATTATTTGTTAAATATATATGCATGATTTGTAAATCCTTAAAGCAACCCCACAAGGTATGTATACAATGTCTCCTCTATTTTATAGATGAGGAGACAGAATCCGTGAGAGTCAGTAATGCATCCATAGTTATCTAGTTGAAGCATGGAGATACAAATCTAGATTTTCCTGTTGACAAGAGCCAAGCTTTTTCTGTCACCCTAACTGCCATGACTTGAACTGATTGGGGTTTTGTTTGTTTAAAAAGAAAAACATCAAACTGGTTCCCTATGATCAAGACAGCCTCAAAGTTCCCCTCAACATGACTGAACCTTAGACAGCTTGCTTCCTAACCAAAAGTGGGCCAACCCTCACTTTTTTAGGCATTTACTTTAGAAAACTTCCAGTTAGAAGTCCTTTCTCTGCCTCTTTGAGATGTAGATCTTCTCCAGCTCCTTGCCAGTTTTACATCCTAGGAATGTCTTTCTTGACACTGAGAAGTTGTCCCTTTAAAATGGAATTATATAAGGAGATCTTGCTTCTATATCCCAGTCTCTGTGGGAGGGTAGGAGTTTAACCTTGATAAGTACCAATTAGCAAACACTCGTGGTCTAATCACATTGACCAAACTCTCCCCTAAACTCCAGCCAGTACTCACTGACGTGAGCTAAAGGAGTTTAGAAACTCCTGCCTTTTGTTTCAGTAGAGTGGGGTTCACTCACTTCTCCCCTATGGCAGTAATTTTGAATAAAGTCTTTCCTGCCTGTTTCATTTGTCCAGTGCATTTTTCTTTTATAGATATTAATAAAGTTCAGGTTTAAAAGAGAAATATTTTAATAGGACATCACAACCTTGCTCTTTTAGCTCAAAGGATCTACAAGGCAGATACTATTTGTTGCAAGACGGTATCTCACTGAAATGTTGCATTCCCTATGTCTTTCCCCGGAGTTCCTTTCTCTTTTGAGAATTCATTTCATCTTGGCATCCAGAGGTTATCATAGAGCTGGCTCCTTGCTCTGTTCATAGCTTGCTCTTTGGCCACAAGGCAACACACCGTAAATGGGCCATAATCTTTGTACATGTGTGCCTTCCATCAAAAATGCTGTCCTCTTCCTTACCCCACTGTATGCCTGCCAGTATTCTACTTCTTTACGGATGAAGTAAGTCCCTTTCACATTTCAAGATAGCACTATCTCCTAGAAGTATTACTTGCTACTGGGTATGCCTCTCAAGGTCCCCACATCATCCTGGGAATCACTAGTTTTCCTCATTTAGTCAATACTTAATGGTTTAGAGATAGAAACTGTACCTTTTCCCTCCTTTGTCTCCTCAGAATACAGTATAGTACCTGGGTAAAATAGACTTCAACTCGGGAAGAAAAGAAGGAGATTTGGTTCTTTTCACTTATCCTATACATGTTTCAAGGAAATAGACTGTTTTTATTTATTGTAGTGGTTTTTATGGGTAAAGAAATATTCCTTTAGTAGATAAGAGAAAACTGACTTGGTAAAGGGTGAACTGTGTAGGCTCAGAATTGAGAAGAGCTAGACTTAAAACCCTGAGTTTGAATTCTAGCTGTGCACTTGAAATTTGTGCACTGTCAAGTTACTTAACCACTGTTCTTTTTAATCTCCTTTTCAGTAAAATTGGGGTGAGATTACTTATCACAGGGCTATTGTCAGGATTAAAGTGTTACATTAGTTTCCTAGGGCTGCTGTAACAAATTACCATAAACTTGGTGGCTTAAAACTACAGAAGTATATTATCTCACAGTTCAGGAAACCAGAGTCTTTAAATCAAGGTATTGGCAAGATTGCTTCCTTCTGGAGGCTGTGAGAGAGAATCTGTACCAAGCCCCATCCCTAGCTTTTCTTGGTTGTCTGCAAATCCTAGTGTTTTTAGATTGCACACCCATCACTCCAATCTCTGCCCCTGTCTCCACATGGTTTTGTCCTCTAGGTTATCATTTCTCAAATATCCTTTTTTTTTTCCTTTTATAAGGATACCAGTCGTTATGGATTTAAGCTCCACTGTAACCTGAGGACAATCTTTTCTTGAGATCCTAACTTTATTATATCTTGCATTGGTTTCCTAGGGATGATAGGTAACAAAGTACCATCAAAGTAAGTGGCTTAAAGCAATGGAAATTTATTCTCCAATAGTTCTGGAGGCCAGAAGTCTGTAATCGAGATGCCTCGCTCTTTCCAAAGCTTCTAGAAGAGAGTTCTTTTTTGTCTCTTTTAGCATCTGGAGGCTCCTGGCATGTGCTGGCTTGTGGCAGCATAGCTCCATCTTTGTATAACCTACTTTCTCTGTATGTTTGTCTGAGTCTTCTTAAAAGGACAGTAGTCATCAAATTTAGGGCCTACCTTAATGAAATATGGGCGAATTTCAGATCCCTAGATAATCATATCTGCAAAGACTATTTCCTAAGTCACATTCTAAGGCTCGAGGTGTACATGAACTTCAGGGTGACATTATCAAACTCATTACAAATCTGCAAAGGCCTTATTTCTACATGCATGAGCAATTAGGACTTGGACACATCTTTTTAGGGAATATAGTTTTGGGGGAGAGCACAATTTAACCCACTACAGTGGTAGAGGCCTTTTAAGTTCTAAATACAAAGGCTGGCACACAGTAAGCACTAAATAAGTAGAAGTTATTATTATATGCCCATTTTGGTGGACATTGGCTGGATGGGTAAGGGAAGTGGGAAAATGGAACTGAGACTCCAACACAGAAAAGAGCAAAAGCTACTGGTGAATATGTTCGTTTTAAAGGCACTGTCATGGGCCCCTTGGTTGTGGATCCCCAAACAGTGGCATACGCCTTTTCCCAACTTCTGCTCTCTGCAGCCGACTAAAAAATAACATCCTAGTCCTGCCAAGAAAATAATGAAACATTCCAGACTATTAGGCCTTAGCAGAGTTTAATCAAAGACTCAGTGATCTATACTGGCTCTGGAGGCCTCTTCAAAGATGAAATCCACAATGTAATGACCGTGACATGAACTACCACCGAGAAAGAGCAGCATCTGTGAATGGTGGAAGACGTGCCTCTTTTCTGGTTAGTTACCCACTGCTCCACAAAGCTACCTGGCACTCAGAGGTGAATTCTAACCACACATGCATGCACGTAGCAGAGTTTATGTGTTTTACATGTCCTTTGACAAGATAACTTATTAATACACAAATTTGTATTATTCTGTTTTTGCCTCCTTCATCTTCTGAGTATGTAGCCAGGTCCTGTGTATGTTCTGGTTCCCCCTGTCTCAGGCCAGTTTTGCAGGGTAAAAGCAAAGCAAAATCTGCTTGAGTTCAATGGATCGTTCTTGTTTTGATGAAAGGCCTCAGAATTTTTTTTTTTTTTTTTTTTTTTTTTTTAAATAATGGGTGTTCTAGAGAAGGTGGGAAAAAAGAGAGTACCACTCTGGCTGGGAAGTGACTCCCATTCATGAGAATGAATGGAGGGAGCAAACAGATATTTCTGGGGAGGCTGTTGCCTGGCCTAGGAGTCCAGGCTTTGCCAAGCATCTCCCTTTCTGTAGGGAAGCACAAAAATAAGGAAAATGTGAGTAAAGACAATGGATATGTCTCATTGTTAGTTAAGAGTAAACAAAGGGTCAGAGGCCCAAGGGAGTCTTCTCCATGCTTTAGTGATGCCAAAACACCCTCCAACCAGTGTAAGGAGGAGGAAGACTCAGAATGACTAAGACTGAATCCTCTGCCAGCCCACTGGGATGAGGGTGCAGATTCCATTTTAAAAAAGTGTTTTTGATATTTTTGCACATCTGGGAGTTTATGAACAAAGACTCATTACGTTTGCACACTTACTTGTTTTCTCTACAGCAGGCTTTGGAAGAGATATTATTGTTCCCCTTCAATAATGGTAAAAACTGAAGATCAGAGATGACTCCACTAAGGTCCCACAGCCAGTGTGTGATCGGTATGTGACCGGTAGGGAAATAAACCCCTAGCACAGTGGCAGCCTGCAAGAGGAAGGAGTATCGTAGCCATAGAGTCACCCCTGAGAACCAAGGGATTCAGCCCCAGATTAAACACCCCAAGTTCTGAGAATCCGCACTGGGAAGACAAGTCCACACAGTAGTATGGCTTTGAAAATCGGGGGAGTTAAATGCCTGGAGCTGGAGGGCTATAGGAAACCGAGTCTCTCCTCCTAAAGGGCCAGCGTGCTGTGTCACTAGGCCGGAGACCCAGCAGAGAAGCAGCAGTGTGAAAAGTGTCTGAGAATACAGGAAGATATATTGACTAATTTTAGGACATATGCTAGAGGAGAAGGGATCTGCAGCAGCTTTCTCTGGGAATGAAAAGTGCTGGCAGGTGACGTTTTTCTTCTTCTCCTGCAGCCTTGCTAGCCAGATAATTGTGAAACCAGTTCTGATACCTTCCATCTACCTTGCTTGCACCGCCTGGTCAGTTTAGACATTTCTCTACAGATCCACCCTGTCCAACCCACCTATCCTAAGAGGAACCCCCCCATAGTAACTCCTACCACACCCTGGAGGCAGCCTCAGTCAGGACTGACTTCCCTCTAAGAAGTGTAAAAGGAACTTTCTTAAATTGAAAAGAAAAGGTCAGGTAAAAGTTTTACCTGAAGTAAAAGTTTTTGAAAGGAATAATTGCACTAGTAAAAGCCGACGTACAGTAAAGATAGTAGATCGGTCACTTGAAAGACTAGTATAAAAAGATAAAAGTAGTAAAATCAATGTACAATACACACACACAAATTAGTCAAGGGATACACAAAACAGAAAGATGTAAAATATAACATCATTAAACATAAAACTTGGGAAGGGGAGTAAAATGTGTTCAAACTTAAGAGGCCATCAACCTAATATAGACTGCCATATACAGGGTTATTATATTTGACTCTATGATAACCACAAACCAAAACCTACAATAGAGAAAAAATAAAGAGAAAGAAATCCAAGCATAACACTAAAGAAAGTCATCAATCACAAGGGAAGATAGCAAGAGGAGAAAGAAAAACAAGAACTATACTACAACCAGAAGGAAAAAAAATCAACAAAATGGCAATAAGTATATACCTATTAGTAAGTACTCTAAATGTATTGGTCTAAATGATCCAATTGAAAGACACAGGGTGACTAAATGAATTAAAAAAACAAAACCCATCTTTATGCTGCCTACAAGAGACTCATTTCAGACCTAGACACACACAGATAGGGAGAAAAAGGTAGGTAGCAAGACTTACATCAGACAAGATAGACTTTATTGTTTGCAGTTGTGTTTTCCCGTTCAGTAGGTTGCATTTTTCTTTTGTTGATAGTTTCCTTCATTATCTAAAAGTATTTTGGGTCGGGGGGGGCGTAATAACAATAGTTTTAATTTTGTTTCCTTTGTTTTAGGATACATATCTAGAAAACTCTTGCTAAGGCTGATATCAAAAGGATTACTGCCTATATTTTCTTCTAGATGTTTTATGGTTTCATGACTCACATTTAGATCCTTTCAGTTATGAGTTTATTTTGTGTGTCTGGTGTGAGAAAATGGTCTATCTTTCCTTTTGCATGCAGCCATTACATTTTTCCCAGCACCATTTATCAAAGTGATTGTCTTTTCCCATATATTGTTGCCCCCCTTGTCATAGACTGACATATAGGTTTGGCTTTAATTCTGGATTTTCTATTCTAGTCCATTGTTCTATGCCCTTTTGGGGGAGGGGGTGCTAGTAGCATACTTAAAAACCTGGGACTGTGATACTTTCAGCTTTTTCTTTTCTTTTTCAAGATTACTTTGGCTCTTCAGGTTTTTTTGTCATTTCCTACCAATATTTGGATTATTTCTTCTACTTCTATCAAAAAATACTGTTGGTATTTTGGTGAGAATTGACTGAATCTATAGATTGCTTTGAGTAGTATGGACATTTGAACAATACCATTTTCAAATCCATAAGCATGATATGTCTTTATACATTTTTGTGTTGTCTTCAATTTTTTTCATCATGTTTTATAGTTTTCACAGTTACAGGTCTTTCACTTACTTTGTTAAGTTTATTCCTAAGGATATTATTCCTTCTGTTGCAGTTGATAGTTTTCTTAATTTCTCTTTGGGCTACTCCATTGTTAGTGCAACAGACTTCTTTATATTAATTTTGTATCCCGCAATTTTACTGAATTCATTTATTAGTTTTAGTATGTCTTTGGTGGAGTTTTTAGGGTTTTCTCTGTCTGGTATCATCTGAATATAGTGATAATTTTACTTTATTACCTGCAGCTAGAACTCCCAGTACTATGTTGAATAAACGTAGTTGAGAGTGGAAATCCTTGTCTTCTTCCTTATCTTAGAGGACAAGTTTTCAGTTTTTCACCATTGAGGATGATACCAGTTGTGTGTTTGTCATCAATGGCCTTTATTCTGTTGAGGTATATGCCTTCTAAACTCTACTTTGCAGAGAGTTTTTGTCATGAACCAATGTTAAATTATGACATGACCTTTTTTTGCATTTCTTAAGATAATCATACGATTTTTATCCTTTATTTTGATTATGTGGGGTATCATGTTGATTGATTTGCAAATATTGAACTCTCATAGTGTCCAAAGAATAAATTCCTTTTGATTACGGTGTATGATCCTTTTGATGTTTTATTGAATGTGGTTTGCTAATATTTTGTTGAGGATTTTTACAACTTCGTTCATCAGAGATATTGGCCGTTTAAGTGTCTTTGGTTTGGGCATCAGGGTATTACTGGTCTCATAGACTACATATGGAAACTTTCCTTCCTCTTCTATTTTTTGGAATAGGTTGAGGAGAATAGGTGTTAACATTTCTTTATGTTTGGTAGAATTCACCTGTGAATCTGTCTGGTCCTGGACAATTCTTTGTTGTTGGTTTTTTTTTTTTTTTTTTAACTGATTGAATTTTGTTATTAGTAATCAATCTTGTTTAGATTTTCTTTTACTTACTGATTCAGTTTTGAAAGATTATATTGGTAGAAATTTACTTCTTTAGATTGTGGAGTTAGTTGTCATACAATTTTTCATAGCAGTCTTGTAATCCTATTTCTGTAGTAGCGTTTACTATTCAATTCTTTAACTTCTGATTTTACTTATTTGGGTTCTTTCTCTTTCTTGATGAGTCTAACTAATGGTTTACCAATTTAGTTTTTCCTTGCAAAGCCGCAGCTCTATTTTTAGCCTCTGTTTTTCTCTGTTCCAGTCTTTAGGTGTACGGTTAAAGCGTTGGAGATTTTTCTTGTTTCTTAAAGGTCATTATCACTATAACCTTCCCTCTTAGAACTGCTCTGCCTATGTCGCCACGATTTTGGCCCATTTTGTTTCTATTTGTCTTCATGTATTTTTTTAATTTCTTTGTTAATTTCTTCATTCACCCACTGGTTGTTTAGACAGAATAGACTTTAAAACAAATAATGATAAAGAGATCTATCCAACAGGAGGATATAATAATTGTAAATGTCTATGCACTCAACATAATATATATATCTGTATGTATGTGTGTATTTATATGTGTGTGTATATATATATATATATGGCAAATATTAATAGACGTAAAGGGAGAAGTTGACAGTAATACAGTAATAGAAACAGGTTTTAACACTCCACTTACATCCAGACAGAAAATTAATACGGAAATAGTGGCTTTGAGACACACCCTTGACCACATGGGCTTGAAAGATATATACAGAATATTCCAGCCCAATCCAGCAGAATACACATACTTTTCAAGTGCAAATGATACATTCTTGAAGATAAGTCTCATGTTAGGATCAATACATTTAAAAATACAAAAATCATATCAAGCATCATTTTCAACCACTATAGAATGTAACTAAAATTCAATCACAGAAAATGAAAAATGGGGGTGGGGGGAAGAAAAATGTACAGGCTAACAACATGCTACGAAACAGTAAATGGGTCAAACAAAGAAATCAAAAAGGAAATAAAAATGCACCTCAAGAGTAAAGAAAGTGGAGAGGAGAAGTGAATTGGGGAAAATTGGAGGAGGAGATGAACCATGAGAGACTATGGACTCTGAAAAACAATCTGATGGTTTTGAAAGGGCATGGGGTGGGAGGTTGGGTGAGCCTCGTGGTGGGTATTACGGAGGGCACATGTTGCATGGAGCACTGGGTGTGGTGCATAAACAATGAATTCTGGTACACTGAAAAGAAATTTTAAAAATTAAAAATTAAAAAAAAAAAGAGTAAAGAAAGTGGAAACAAAATGGTTCAAAATCATTGTAAGGTAATAAAAGTACTTCTAGGAGGAAAGTTTATAGCAATATAAGCCTACCTCAAGAAACAAGAAAAATCTCAAAAAATCTAACCTTACACTTAAATGAACTAGAAAGAGAATAAAGCCTAAGGTTAGTAGAATAAAAGAGCAGAAACAAATGAAATAGAGACAAAAACCAATAGAAAAGATCAATAAAAATCAAGATCTGGGTCTTTGAAAAACAAAATTGATAAACCCTTAGCCAGGACTAAAATAATACCTGAAAGAAATGAAAAGTTACAATTGACACCAAAGAACTAGAAAGGATTATGAGACTACTATTAAAAATTATATGCCAATGAATTGGACAACCTAGAAAAAACATTGAAATTTCTAGAAATATGCAGTCTTCTAAAACTAAATTAGGAAGAAATAGAAAATATTAAAAGATCCATTATTAATAATGAAATTGATCAGAAATAAAAAACTTGCAACAAAAGTTGGAAGAACCAGATGGCTTCACAGGCAAATTCTACTAAACATTTAAAGAAAAGGTAATACCAATTCTCTGCAAACTATTATAAGAAATAGAAGAGGAAGCAATGCTTCCAAATTCATTCTATGAGGCCAGCATTTCCTTGATACCAAAATCAGACAAATAAATAAACTAAGTGCAGGCAAATATATGTCTCTGAAGAACATAGATGCAAAAATCCTCATCAAAATATTAACCAATTGAATTTCAAAATATGTGATCATTATCCTTGACCAAGTGGAATTTATTTCAGGGGTAGAAGGATGGTTCCATATCTGCAAATCAATCAATGTGATATATACATTAACAAAATAATAGATAAGCTTACCTGAATAGCTCAATTGGTTAAGAATCCAACTCTTGATTTCACCTTGGGTCATCATTTCAGGGTTGTGAGATTAAGCCCCACATTAGCCTCCATGCTGGGCATGGAGCCTGCTTAAGATTCTCTCTATGCTTTCCCTCTGCCCCTCCCCCGTCTCCTTCTCAAAATACATACATACATACGTACAGGATAAAAATCATGATTGTCTCCATAGATGGAAAAAAAGTCTTTGACAAAATTCAACACAATAGATTTAGAGCAAACATACCTTAACATAATAAAGTTACATATTACTAACCCAGCTAATATCTTTTTTTAATTTAAATTTTTAAAGCTTTATTTATTTATTTATTATTTTTATTTTCAGCATAACAGTATTCATTGTTTTTGCACCACACCCAGTGCTCCATGCAATCCGTGCCCTCTCTAATACCCACCACCTGGTTCCCCCAACCTCCCTCCCCCCACCCCTTCAAAACCCTCAGATTGTTTTTCAGAGTCCATAGTCTCTCATGGTTCACCTCCCCTTCCAATTTCCCTCAACTCCCTTCTCTAACCCAGCTAATATCTTACTTGATGGTAAAAACTTAAAAGATTTTCCTCTAGATCGGAAAGAAGAATGTTCACTCTCACCACTTTTATTCAACATAGTACTGAAGTCCCAGCCATAGCCATCAGACAAGAAGTAAAAGGTATCCAAATTGGTAAGGAAGAAGTAAAACTATCATTATTTCAGAGGACATGATACTGAATATAGAAAACCCTAAAGACTTCACCAAAAAACTATCAGAATAAAGGGACTCAGTAAAGCCGCAGGATACAAAATCAATACAGAGTTATCCACTGCATTTCTATACACTAGTAACAAAAGAACAGAAAGAGATATTTTTAAAAAATCCCATTTATAGTTACACCAAAAAAATAAATATATAAATACCTAGGAATAAATTTAACCAAGGAGGTGAAAGACTTGTACTCTAAAAACTATAAGATGCATATGAAAGAAACTGAAAATGACACAAATGGAAAGATATACTCCTGGAAGAAATTATTGTGTTAAAATACCTATACCACCCAAAGCAACCTATAAATTCAATGCAATTCCCATTAATACATCAATAGTATTTTCCAGGGAACTAGAACAAAAAAATCCTAAAATTTGTGTGGAACCACAAAATACCACAAAAAACAAAGATTAAAGAGATTAAAAAACAAAGCTGGAGTTATCACATCCCAGATTTCAAACTATACTACAAAGCTCTAGTAATCAAAACAGTATAGTACTGAAAAACAGATACAGAGAGCAAGAGAACAGAATAAAGAGCTTAGAAATAAACCCATGCTTATATAGTTAATCTGCAACAAAGGAAGTAAGAATATACAATGGGGAGAAGACAGTCTCTTCAATAAATCGTGCTGAGAAAACTAGACCACTTTCTTACACCATGAGTGCACAAAAATAATCTCAAAACAGATTAAAGACCTAAATGTGAGTCCTGAAACCATAAAAGTCCTAAAACAAAGTTTAGGCAGTAATCTCTTGAATAGTAGTCTTAGCAATATGTTTCTGGCTATGTCTCCCCAGGAAAGGGAAAGAAAAGCAAAAATAAACAATTGGAAATTCATAAAACTAACAAGCTCTTACACAGTGAAGTTAATCACCAGTATAACAAAAAAGCAACTTACTGAATGGGAGAATATATTTGCAAATAGTATATTCAATAATATCCAAAATATATAAAGAACACATAACTCAACACCAAAAAGTTAAAAATGTGATTAAAACATGAGCAGTGGACCTGAATAGACATTTTTCCAAGGAGGAAATTTAGGTGAACAACAGACAAATAAAAAGATTCTCAACATTACTAATCATCAGGGAATTGCAAATCAAAACCTCACCCCAGTGAGAATGACTAGTATCAACAAACTTTGTCAAGGATGTGGAGAAAAGAGAATATTTGTATGCTATTCGGAATGCAAGTTGGTGCAGCCACTGCGAAAAGCAGTATGCAGTTTCCTCCAAAAATCAAAAATAGAAATACTGCATCATCTAGTAATTTCACATCTGGGTATTATTCAGAAGAGAACAAAAACAGTAATTGGAAAAGCTATAGACACCTCTATGTTTATTGCAGCATTATTTACAATAGCCAAGACATGAATGCAATGCAAGTGTCCACTAAGAGATGTATAAAGATGGTGTGTGTGTGTGTGTGTATACATATATATATACACATGATATGTATAATGGAATACTAATCAGCCATAAAAAATAATTTTTAGGAGAGCAGAAATGGACCTTAGAGTACTAGGCTAAAGTCAGAGAAAGATAAATAACATAAATTTCACTTACATGAGGAATCTAAAAAAGAAGACAAATGGACAAACAAAAGAAATGAAATTATAAATCCAGAAAAGAATTTGTTGCCAGAAGAGAAAGTGGGCCAAGGTATATGTGAAAGAGTTGAAGAGGAATATGAGATACAAACCCCAGCTATAAAATAAATACATCATGGGGATGAAAAATATTACATAGGAAATATAGTCCATGATTATGTAGTCACTTTTTTTTTTTAATTTGACAGACAGATCACAAGTAGGCAGAGAGGCAGGCAGAGAGAGACAGGAGGAGGAGGCAGGCTCCCCGCCGAGCAGACAGCCCGATGCGGGACTCGATCCCAAGACCCTGAGATCATGACCTGAGCCGAAGGCAGAGGCTTTAACCACTGAGCAACCCAGGCGCCCCTTATGTAGTCACTTTTTATGATGACCAGTGTTTACTAGACTTATTGTGGTGAGCACTGCATCTTGTACACAACTGTTAAATCATTATTATATACCAGAAACTAATATAGTATTACATGTCAACTACACCTAATTGAAATATTTAAATAATTCAATATTAAATGGCTTGCCTGCTTTCTCAAATACAATTTAGATTGTTGCTCTTTATGTGTGGCTCAGTCAGCCTTTCATAAATAGCCCAGCTACTCCACCCAATTCTTAGAACCTTGACACAGTATTTCACTTTCATTCTACTTACAATATCATTTCCTTGTTTCCATCAGATTGACTATGGTTCCTGAAGAGATCATGACATTAGAGACTCAAAATCTTGCTTCAGATGATAGTAACAAAAACAATAAAATACTGATAACAATTAATATCTACAGAGTGTTTACTGGGTGAAGACTTATCATGAGTGATATCATTAATCCTTCACAACAACTCTAATGATTTAGGTACCATTTTACAGATAAGGAGGAATATTGAATCTTAGGTGACAGATGGAGATTGATGCAGTTAGAAATGGAACTCAACTCTGACATAAATCAAAGCCATTACAATACTATGTCTAACTAACAGCCTTGTGTATATTGAAGAAGTCTGTCCATTAAAGAAAAATTACCCCAAGAAGAGAATAGATACAATCCTATTTGGTGAATTTTTTCATTTTGCTCAATAAATTTTGTTCTAGTACCTGGAGGTCCTAAAGCCCATGGTGCCAAAAAGTGAACATTATTAAAATCATAGCTGTTAATATAAACATCACCAAGAGATAATTTGTAAGGGTGGGAGAAAAGCAAAATATTGAAATTACGTTTGCTAAATCACTACCACTTACTCTTTAAGTGCTTCCTCTCTGTTCTTTAGGAGATCAACTTAGGAGAGTCTTAGAAGATGGTTCTGGAAAAGGAGATTCCATGTCAAGTTTTTACAAATGGCTAGAGACTCAAATACAAATACATAACCATTGCAAACAGAGAAGCTTTTTTGCAAGATCAGATGCAGATTTATTTGTAAATTTCAAATAACATTGAACTGTAATTCAATGGCTATTTTAACAGACACTTAGCTCTATTGCCTTGGATAGAGTAAATGGATTTGACTGCTGAACAACCCACTTTTGAAATGTTCATCTTCTCAAAATACACCCTGGGTCAGAGAAGTTATCAATAAAGATGAAGCAGGGCACATAAAAGACAAAGGGTTTGGACCTCTGTGGGTTACTGAGAGAAAAACACACAAAACATGAAGTAGACCTTAAAAAGCATAAAGAAGGATAAAGCAGGAGGTTTTCCCGGTTTTTATTGGCTCCATTCCTTTTCCAGAAGAACTTGAAGGAGAACAACAAAGGAAGAGAACTGCCTGTCCTTTACCTACATGCTACCTTGCTTCTCTCTCTCCTCATCATGAGTGGAGGATGAATAAATAAAAGCGTGGAAGGAGGAGGAGAATGTGATGAAAGACTCAGCAGAATGGCTTTGGAGAAGTTCAGGCATCTGTAAAGTTCAGAGAAGGAATTAAAGGCCCAGGAGAGAAGGCAAGATTTTCTGCTGCCGGCATCTAAGATGTGACTCAGAGAATGTCTGTAGGTACCGAGAGATGCTTCTCCATCCTTGGTCAGATCTCTGTTACCTGCCTAAAAAATCTCCAAGGCTGAAGTCAAAACTAACTTAGGTTAAATATCAAAATCCCTTGTGGAATTTAGCAAACCTGTGTATGCCCCACCTCACCCCAAAGGTATATGGCAAGGCTGGCAAGACTGCAGGTTTACGAAAGTTCAAAGCGATTTTGATGCCCCCAGGACTGAACACCAAGGAAATAATGACAGACAGCAATGCCATTTAACTCTTAGGTGCATGCAGACTTTGTGGAGATCTTGATAAAATGTTCATTATGAACCAGTGGGATTTGGAGTAGGGCTTGAAATTCTGTATATCTAGCTGACTGCTCGGTGATACTGATGCTATTGCTCCCTGGACCCCAAGTTGCATGGCAAGGGTTTCAAGAATCTGTCTTGGAGTCAGATTATCTGAATGTGAACACTGTGCTAAAAGGCCAGGATACTTCTCCTTCTCTAACATTGGCTCCTTCGTCCTGGATAATAACAATTTAAAAGGGTCACTTGTTCAGTGGAAACAGAAGGGGTTTTTTTGGTTGCGTAATATTGTCCATGCTTTGAATTTAAGTTAAAGCTTTGTGTTAGGACAAAGAAGATGGACTTTACATAGATTTCATTGGCTTCAAAGTTAGAATTCCCCAATCCCTTGCACCTTATTACACCCTTCTCCCAGAACAATGCCATGACTGCCTAGATTGATTTCACAGGGTAGGTTCAGGAAGGCTAAGAGAGCTCAACTGGAGAGAAGTCTTGCAACTGGTCTCTTCTATTCCCAAAGGACTTACTTCTGTATCAGTAATCACATTTTATTTCAGCATCCAGTATTTCTTCACAAAAACCGTGTCTTTATCTATAGAATTAAAAAAAAAAAAAAACATGGTGATGCCATTAGAAGCCTACATCAAGGCCTTGGGTAAAGTTCTTCAGTTTCTAGTGAACAGCAAGAGCTCAATAAATGGCTTATTATAACAGCATTCTTTCTACTTAGCACTCACTGCCATTTTTGGCAGAAGTGGGCTAGTGACTTACAGAAAAGAAACAGAGTCAAGTTTATGGAAGAACCCAGTCTCTGCCTCTGGTTCAGGTGGGTAAACTGAGTCCACTTTATTCCCAACCTCTCTTCCCAGGGCTTTTCCCAGCTCTCATGAGGCTGCTTTCATTGTCCAAACACGGACAAGCACCCTGGATTTCTCTGATAAAAGAACTGGGAGAGGGAGCAGAAAACTTTTTGTCCAGTGAACCTGGATAATTAATTGCTGACCGTTTACTTCCTGTGCTTGAGATACGTGTCTAGAGGTAATGAGGAAAACTTCTCAAAAAAATAAATAAATAAAAGGAAAAACTGAGTTTATAATTCAGCCTGAAGGTGCATAACTTTTTATTTGCCAGTTCAGACTTGAACTAAGAATCACCTAATCTATAAAATACTCAGTTCTTCATGAGGTCAATTAAAGCCATGGATGCCCAGATGCAGACTATTCGGCTTTGTGTAGTGATTAAATTGCTCTGGTTCAAATGGAATCTGGTTTTTCTACTTTTTTCAACATGCTGCCAAATTCTATACTCGTGTTCAAAAGGCCAAGATTAATCTGATCTCCATCGCTGTCCATATTTCCTCCTAGTTTCTCCAGCTAAGCACTTCCACTAATCTTTGCAGAAGGGGAGATTAATGTAAAAGGAATAATGAAACATTTGATTTATATTAGGTGCTTGTCATTCTTCATTAGCTGCCCCTGAGTCACCTTCTTAAAGCCCTGCAAACAGAATAAAATGGGATATGCCAATAGTCCATGTAGCATATTAATAAGAAGAAATGTAAATGGGAGAAGACTTTCATTTTGCCAGAATAAACAGAGCAATATGCAACTCTCCATCTCTCAGCTTTTTGTACTTTCTCCAGGGGCTTGGTCCAATTAGCTATTTCATATTAATCACTATTTGTGCACTTGATTCTTCCTATGGCAGCTTTCCATTTTCAGTTGCCCAGAAGATCAAAAGGCTTTTTATATTTCCTCAGATACTCTACAGGATTCAAAAAAGGAAAATAGCAATATTTTGTGTGTGTATTAGAATTTATCCTTTTCAAATTCATTCCATGTTTTAGCTCCTTGACACTCAAATCCCTTACAAAATGGTCAAGCCATGTGTGCACCTCAATAGCTAGTATCAAACTTTGCATCTAGTAGGTACTCAGAAAAAATTTTTTTCAAATGGATAGATCTTCATTTACCTTCATGGCAGGTAAAGGAAATGATTAACAAAGATTCTAAGGGAAAAAGAAGATGGAAGTATTTAGGAATTAAGGTTAGATGTGCTCCCGTTTCTCTTGGTAACTTTTTTGGATACTAACAAATAAGCAAACTTCAGTAAAAGGTTTAATAAACCCTATACAAAGTATAATGGACCTACTCTGACCAAATGAACTACAAGTAAAAGTATGTGAGACAAGTCCACATCAATGGTATAATTAAAATATTTATAGCACTTATATTTTCAGACAGTATTTCTTTAAGCTATTTTTGTAAAGTAGCCCAATAACCCGAATCAATTAGGTAATTGGTCTTTTCATTTTTCCTAAAGATACTTGGGGTCAATAAACTTTTAGTCTGTACTAAATAAATGCATTAAAAGAATAACATGTATTGGTTCTTCCTCAGGCTTTTACATGAACTAATATTTTAGAGAAATTAACTTTGTTTTTGAAGTTGAAAATTTAGATCCAGTTTCCTTTGAAGCATATATGGATATGACATCCTTAGACCTCCCTTTCAAGGAGTTTCTAATCATTCTTTTAATGATCTGTTTTGCATTTTCAAAAGAGCCACCTATATTAGCATTATCGGTCATTTCCTCCTGGAGGATACTGATTTACCAAAGATCTTAGATGTGCTAGTAAGTATCACATGAGATATGGTAGATAAACCCAACTGCCATGACTACAAGTGATTGGAAAAGAATGGCTCTTGACTAGGTTACCTTTCCCATGCTTTTGAAATACCATCTACAACACTGAGCCAGTTGGTTTGGGGAAGCAGGTCCAGAGGCTGAGGCTTCCCTGTTTTGAGCACCTACAGCTGGCTATGAGTCAAGGCATGAGTTGGGAAAGGACAAGAGAACAGTTAAAAAAAAAAAAAAAAGGTGAGGACAGATGCAGAGAGAAAATGGGAAATGGGTACGACAGGCAATAATTCTGGCAAAAGGCATCCATGACTTTCCCCCATATAAGAGGCTTCCTGATTGCTTGATTTGAACTACTTTAGATTTCCTTATAAGATAATATCTTACATGCTGAGGCAGCATTTTTCACTTCTTTTTTTCTTTTGGGTTGATGGCTTCAACTTCTAAAACCACCAGAAACATATAATTACATGAAGAACAAACTACCATTTTCTAGAGAGGGATATTGTTAAAGGAGAATTTTATGCTTTACAAATGAAAAGTAAAATACAAAAAGTGGAATTGCACACACACACACACAAAAATCATAGAAACCCAGGTCTGTGAATGAAGAACCCAACATTTCTCCCACATTTGTTTTATGAAGATGAAGCCAAGTAAGTTGAGTCCTTAGAGTAAAAAGAGTTTGGGAGACATACACTGAAACAAATGCGATGCCCTATTTAATTCAGTAATTCCATTTTCACAAAGTAGACTCATTCAGTAGGACCTGACAGTTTGACATGGATTTTTTTAAACTATAATACATTTTAGAGGGAAAAAAGTCTGAGATTTTTCATTTGAGAGGTAGCATGGATCATGGGCTGTGGAGGCAGACAGACCTGAATTTGAGTCTTAGAATGAGCTCTTACTTCTTTGCTACCTTGAGTTTACTTTGTCTACCTCAGTCTGGATTTCCTCATCTATTCTTTGGGCCAAATAATAAGTGACAATTAGTTTCACTGTTGCCTTTTGGTGCTGGGGGGAAAGTGACTGAAGATCTTTTAATATGTGATGTACTTTTTATATGAATCTGGGTGGATTTTTATTGAACTTAGAATCTGAAGCATCAGAATATCACCATACATATGGCATTCTGTGGCCCAAAAGCATTTTCGTGAGGTACTATGACATTTAGTTCTCCTCGCACACTCATTCACTTCTTCCACAGACATCTGTTAGATGCCTGCCTTGTGCCTGATCGTGTGCTAGTCAGCAGAGATTCAGCTGTGCAGATGACAGACTTAGCCCCTGCCCTCCTGGAGCGTAAAGCCCCCTGAGGCGGAGTTGGCTATTTTTACATTTTATTTTTTAAGATGATAAAAATAATAATTAGAGCACATAAGGTACTTGTCCAATATTTGCACAGTTGGAGAGGGTCAGACCAACATCAAACTTGCATTGTGACTTTAGAAGTAAGGGAACAATTGTCTTTACATCTGTGGAGGGCGCTCTGCTTCTGGAACTGAGGTGCCTTAGACAGAATTAGAACAAGTCATGTTTCTACTGAATATATTTTTACTGATTGAGTTTCATTTGCCTGAGGGCTGAAGCCAAGCTGGTGCTATGATTCATAAGTCTCATTTTCCATATGTTTGACTTAAGATTTTCCTTGACAACAGTTGATTAGCCACTCTTGTGATTTTAACTCACTAATGATAACTTGACCCGATTTCAACTGATTTCTCTTGGTTCAAGGCTCCCTGGAAAAAGAACTCCATTGAGAGACGCCAGTACAGCAAGCATTCTCAGCTTCAACCAAACTAACCATCTCCATGTGCCAAGCCTGGTGTCAGTGCTGTCAGACTGTTTCACAGGTGATAGCCCTCTAGTCCTTTAGTTAAGTAACACACTAGTCCAGAATGGAGTAATGAGTTCCCAGATCCTATGCTGCTATAGTTCTGAAGATAAGAAAGCTCTAGATCAGTTTTATCATCCAAGTCCAAGGGGCTTTCTGTTTATATAATTTCTCTGCTCAGTGCCCTCAGCAGTTGTGCACTATAGATGGATAAAATCCAACATCCTTAGTATGGAACCAGATTTTTCATGACCTGGCCTTGACATCCTTTTAGAGCCTCATTTTTACTAATATTTTCCACATTATCTATGTTTCAGCACAACCAAAATGCTTCTGGTCCTGGATCCTCAGACATATCATGGTGTCTACTATTTCTGCACCTAAATATTATGTCTGTTAAGTATTGACTTGCCATTATTATGCTAATAACTAGACGGTGCTATGATTTTTTTCTATGTAATCCTCAACTAAAGAATGAGATCCAAAGCATTCATTTAGGGAGACTGTTAAAAGATGGCAGATGTCATAAACTCTTCTCCCTGACTTGATTTCATCCAATTGGCTTATAGCTATTTTAATGAAAACTAACAGAATTCTATTTATCAGAAAGACAGGTTATTGTGAGAAGAAATCAATGTGATGTCAGGTTCAGTGGGAAAGTGGGAAGTTTATAAGCTTGAATGGGTTGGCATATTCTATTTCAGTGAGTGCTATCTAATGTGACTGTGATGGAATTTTGCAAGACGGAGGGACAGCCAGGACATGTAAGGGAATGCTACAGTGGTAGGAGTAATTATTAGATTTCTAAGTTGGAAACTAAATGAGTGTTGGGTTTTGGGAGCCCAGACAACATCCCACCTCTTGCCAAATTATATTCTTTTTACAACGTATGTGAAATGAGAAGAAATTTAGATCCTATATTAAGTCTTTTTGGTAATTTTGTTAAGAACAAGACATTTTCTATTAAAATGGTGCAACTGCATAGCTCTCCCTCAATTTACTGAATTCTATCTTTGGGCAGGAAAAATCCTTATAAAATAAACCAAAGAAAGCTGATAATACTACATCACAGGGGGTGATATTAAGCTAAGTCCTCTAAATACCGATCCTAATAGCTATAAGTACTCATCAAGCATCCAGAAACTCATATTTTAGTATTCAGTGACAATGATTTGGTCTATAAAAAGAAAAGATGTTTTCAAAATCTGTCAAACATGTCCCCTTAAAATCACTTTAAAAATTATATTCCACATTTAACATTATTCACATTGAAATATTTAAACTGGGAAGCATTTTGTTCAATAAGAATGTTAGGAAGACAATCATGGTAAACTGACTAGTCTTAGATGGCTTTTAATAGTGATGATTTTGGTTGCATTCACATTTGCTTTTTTACATCCTTCTTAAAATAGTCATCCTTTTCTGCTCAAAGTCTCTAAGACAGGTATGACTTTTTAGAGCCTCATTTTAGATAATGTTTTAGATAATGTTTTAGATAATGTTCTGTTTTAGATAATGTTTTAGATAATGTTACTTCCAGGTCAGCTCAGTATTCAAGGTAAATGACTAAGGCTGACATTGAGAGAGTTACTCAGCTTCGCTGAACCTCTGTTTATTCATCTGTGAAATTAGGGGGTAATATCAGTACCTACCTCATAGGGTTGTAATAAGGATTAAGTGAATTAATACACAGCATGTAAAGGCTTAGAAGAGTGATTGGCACATAGTAATTTCTTAGTAAATAGTAGTTATTATTATTATGACCCAGAGCAAGAGCAGAGTTGTTGTTTTATTTTTTTAAAGAAACAAGTAAACTTTAGAAGCATGAAAGATCACAAGTGAGATGTATTATTTCTCAGAACCTGTGTTCAGATATCATTATGTCTTCCCTGCATTGCTGCCACAGACTTCTAAATGACATTCCAGTTTTACATCTTTCCAAAGACATTCATCTGGAGTGATCCTTTGATAACTTAGATCTCTGTAGATCTGATCCTTTAGACCACTCCAACTTTCTCTCAGTCCTGTCATTATCTCCTATTTAATGTTTTCTGACAGAAACATACTCCATTCCACTCCCATTATTCCCTCTCTTCCAATACCCAACCCACACAGCTATACAAATTCACCTAGAAAATTCTGACCAACTGTTCAAGCCAGGTACAGACTTCACAATTTATCCAGGAATTTTTTTCTGATCTTTTTCAGTCATGTCTCTGAGTACCTCATTTATGCTCCTTGGCGCCTTGTACATCCTTGTATCAAGCTAGGTCACTATTATCTATTGTATCTATTGTACAAGTAATAGTGAATTCACTTTTCTAGCAAAACCTCAAAGAATAGGGGGCAATAGAATTGAGCATACCATAAATAATCACTAAAATATTTACTGGTAGTAAAAGCTCAGTGGAATATTTTCTTATTTTTTTTAAAGATTTTATTTATTTGAGAGACAGAGAGAGCAAGAGCAGGAGGAGGGGCAGAGGAAGAGGAAGAAGCAGAGCAGGGAGCATGGAGCCCAAGGTGGGGCTGGATCCCAGGACCCTGAGATCATGACCTATGCCAGAGACAGATGCTTACCCAACTGAGCCACCCAGGTTCCCCCTCAATGGAATATTTTTTAAAGGAATAGGTACATATCATTACCATCCTGCTGAATATTCATGTTTTAAGATGATCTGCATGACGGTATTACCATGGAGTATGGACACGAAAGAAGAGTTATCCACGTGAAGCCCCAACACAACATTCCTGTCTCCTTTTCCAAGACATCCCCCTTGAGTGCTGTAATCTAACCATTTTGAATACAACGTGATACTCTGTGCTTACCTTCCATATGCCAAAGCTTTTCAGCATTTACATAACGTGCTCCCTTTGCCCACAATGCACGCTCCACATTTTCCCCTGGTGAAGAACCTGTTCATGCACAGAGCAGCCCACATGTCACCTTCCTAGCCATATCTCAGAACAAACACTGATCTTTCTCCACACCTCCCTCTATTCCAAAGAGTTATTCAGCCTCCTGTTAAATTAGTCCACACGTGTCTGTCTAGTGTGGGAGCCACTAGCCAATAGCCGTGTACTACTATATAAATTTAAATTAATATTAAATAAAGCTTAAAATTCAATTGCTCAGTCCCAATAGTCGTATTTCAAGGGCTCAGTCATCACATATGCCTACTCACTAGCATCTGGAGCAGTGCAAAGTATTTCCATCAAGTTCTACTAGAAAGTACTAGTTTTTTATACTTTGTGGCTAGTATACTCACATACAAGCACTCGATAGTCTATGATAGAACGAATTTTGAAGAATCTAGTTTCTCTGTTATAGCCCTTCCATCTGTCAAGAAATAGAGTTGAGCTCCACTGTTTCAAATGAAGATAGTTACAATAAAGGCCTGCTTCTGAGGTATTGCATGGTTAATGGAATAAACAAGACATGTTGGGACACTCAGGGAACAGTAGCAATCCAAGCCTCTAAAGCAGGAAGAATGGATTTATTTGACAAAAATAAAAATACTCCTAAAAGTTTGAAGGCTTCCACCCTCCAAGGGAGAAGGCAGCAGTGTTGCCCAGAACCCGGTGAGGGCTGGAGCTCGGGGAGAGGAGAGGATGGAAGGAGCAGCAGCCATGGAAGCCAGAGGCACTGCCAGAAGCTAGATGTCCAAGCAGGGAGGAGTGGGAGAGAAAATGTGTACCCTCTGGCCCTCCTACCAGAAATACAATTGGCTGAACTCATCTGGAAGCCGGTGGGTAAGGGAGCAATTCACTGGCATTAGCCTCCCTCACAGAGCACAGAAGAAATGCAGAGAATGAATCTATGGTGTAGGAAAGTAAAGAATAGCCATATTGCTTAATTTATCTGTTGGTTTTTCTCACCGGCAAGATTGAGATCACCCTAAGTTAGGGACCATACCTTACACACCTGCAGTGCAGAGCACAATGCGTGATGCAGTGCGTATTCAATAATGGCTATTGAATAAATGAAGTCATTTCCATCCTTTCTATATTGGGTGGCCGTTTTCAGAAGCTAGGGTCACAACCTGTGTGGATTGCTGCCTTCATTTTGTTATGGTACATACATGGCCTCAACCCCTGGATTTATTTGACAAAGTGAAAATAACTCCTTCATATGTTTTAACTGTTGAAACTATGGTTTCAGGTTTTGATGCAGTTGTCAATACATCCTCTGACATGCTTAGCAAATATGCTGTTTTCATTTTCCCTGGCATATATCTTATCCTGATGCCACAAGTTGCTGACAAGCCAGTCCCCAGCAGAACAATGCAATCAAACACTCAACAAAAATACCACTTTCTTTAACAATAAGGCACCATCTGCTCTTAGATCTCCTGGCAGAATTTCTGAGGGAATTAAGTCAAGGAGGAGGAGCACCTCACCACAAAACATGGCTTAAAAACAACACAACAGAGAACCTGGGTCATAAATGGGGAGGAGTGGTAATGTTCCATGTCAACAGAGACATGTTCCATTTCAGCTTTATTTTGTTTTCCGGTGCGGCACACGTGAAGTGAAACTCCATATAATTGCTCACATTCTGTCATCACACTTGAGTTGTTTTTATATAATTTTAAAGGACTCGAGTTCTATTAATTTTGATTTATGTGATATCCCAGCAAAACTTCCCATTACTGTACATGTTTTGAGGACTGAGATGAGGGGTAGAATTGGAGTAGGATCTCTGATCTGTTGCCATATTACACTTCCTTTTTGTAATGTTGGTAATAACAATAACCAGTACCACTTAGAGAGTGGTTTCTATGTGCCACTGTGGTAAATGGCCTGACTGCATTAGCTCATTACAGAAATGAAGAAACTGAGACCCAGAGGTGTTAAGAAATTTGCCAAAGATGTCACAGTTACTTGGTCAAACTAATGTCCTGAACCATTACACTGTTAACTCTTGACCTCTTTTATATTAATTGGAATTGGAATTAATTGGAATCATGAGAATGACTGCAAGAAATCTCTTCCTTATTTCTAAAATGTGTACTTTTGATATTACAGTTGGATCTCTTAATGTGCATACTTATAAAACCTAAACTACTCTAAATAGCACTCACTTTATTAAAATACAAAAGCTTATCATATATTCCTATCTGTAGAAAGACTGTGTTAGAATGCTTTAATAGAAGTGATGACCAAGCTTTTATGGAGAGTAACTATTGCAAGCCAGTGGTCATTTCAAAGTGTCAATTCTGGGGCGCCTGGGTGGCTCAGTTGGTTAAGCAGTTGCCTTCTGATCAAGTTATGACCCCAGGGTCCTGGGATCAAGTCCTCTATTGGGCTCCTTGCCCAGCAGAGAGTCCGCTTCTCCCTCTGTCTGCAGCTCCCCCTGCTTGTGCTCTCTCTCTGACAAATAAATAAAATCTTAAACACACACACACATACACAAAGTGTCAATACTTTTAAAATCAATTGTTCCTAGAAAACGGAATTCTTTTTCATACAGATTGATTTTTGCATTCAAAGAAATATAGCATTCATAGGATACATCCAGTCCTATTTGTGGAATCTACATGTGCATGAACAAAAATAGTTTTTTTCTTAAGTAATCCAACATGTTCCAATGATACAGGTATATGGTGTCTGAAAATATTTCAGTATATGGTCAAAGCCCATTAAATGGTCCAGCAGCTGGAAAGCAGAAGCGCTCCCCTGCAGATCCAAAGTCACTGGGTAAGGCTTAGTAAGGGAGAGTCATTAGGGCGGTTCTTCATTCTCGGACACAGTATTTAATCTCTCTGAGCCTCCATTCTCTCATCTCTATGTGGGGATTATAATGGCCTACATCACAAAGTTTCTGTGAGTTACAGACATGAGACCTAAGGTATCTCCAATAGTCCCTGACATCCAGTAGGTGACCAACAAACGCGGAGGGTAAGCTATGTCTTCACAAAAAAATCCCTTACTCCAGGTTGAACTTAAAGGATTCATTTAACCTCTATCTTACAGACTTTGGATGACAAAATTTTCCTCAGAACTCTTCCTTTCTCCCTTTGAAACTCATCCATCAAAATTTAATTTAGACCTTCTCAACCTTTAGGAACAATTTGGATGCCTAGGGCATATGATTTTCTTTTGCCTATGGGATATGCTATTTTGGGGTTGCCTATAGATTGTGCTTTTTTTTTTTTTTTAACGCATTACATATTAGTGTTAATTTTATCCTGTACTTCCCGGCTCCTAATTTTGTATGTTACAACTTGCCAAGCCTAATACCCATTAAAACTATGTTGCTGGTTCCTATGGCTTTGCTTCATGAAAAGCTCAATCATTTATGTAACACTAAGCAGTACACAGGTCAAATCCAAACTCTCATAGAACTTGCATTCTATTTGAAGAAGACAGATAATAAACAAACACATTAAATATAGACTATTTCATGTGATAGTGTTAAGAAGAAATATAAATCACAGTAATGGGATAGAGAGTGGTCAAAGGGATTGTTTTGGAAGAAATGGGAATGAGGGAAAGGGTCTCAGTAAATATTTACAAATCTGAGTGAAGTGAGGAGATAGGCTTTCTCGGCCCCAGGAGATGAGGGTTTCAGGCAAGGGAAGGGTCCAGGGTACATCTGGCTCTGAGCTAGGAGTATGCCGGCAGCCAGTGTGGCTGAAGCAGAACATGAGAAGGGAGGGTGACCGGAAGTGAGGGAAGAGAGATCCGAAATGCATTAAGTGAAATGGGAAGCCACTTAGAGGGCTTGGGGGGAAGAGGTAGCAGATGCAACCTGTGATGTAAAAGAATCTCTGCTAGCCCCTGTGAGAAGGAGAGGCAACGTTTCCATCAGGTGGAAGCAGAGAGACCAGGGTGGAGTGTTGCAGGAGTCCTGGTGAGAGGTGAGGTAACACTGGCCCTGAGTCAGGAATGATTCTAGCATCTGAGGCCTGAACAAACCTTATCACAAAGAGGAGATCCCTGGGATATTATAAGCCCTGAAATTGCAGTAAATTCTCGAGTCCCCTTACTCCATTTTTGTCATCCTCCTGACGCAACACCTCAACTTACAACATTCATACAATGGGAGAGGGGGAGATAGAGACAAAAGTAGGTCCAATCAGATAAACCATTAACAGACTTTTTAGTGCAGCCTGCGGTTACCCTCAATAATCCTAATAGTTACATTGCTGCTATCAGACTGAGAAAAATAGGAATTCTCCACCCTTCTCCCTGATGGTGTTACAGAGGACTCTGATTAGATGGCCACAAGTCTAAAGGCCTATTCATTTACAAGGCAGTCTATCAATTTCCTGGGAATGAACAAGCTGTCCTATTTCAGAAAGAATATTCTGCAGAGTTTAGGTAAGAACAACAAATTTAAAGTATTCTGAGTTTTTTTTTGTCATTCTTTTCCTCAGACTATTCAATTTGAGTTTTAAGTAATTCCCTAGAGTTCCTCTGTTTTATCTATGAAGGTCAATATGCTATAGTATGACTTAGACGAGTGGATTCTGCTGACAGAGTGCCTGGGTTCATAACCCTCTCTGCCACTTACTGCCACGGGCACTGAATAAACTCTCATACACCTGAGCCCCACATTTCTCATCGGGAAAATGAGAACAGTAGTAGCACCTCTACGTAATCTCAAAGCACCTATCCTAGGTCCTCTCTCAATAAAATTGCTCCAAGAACGCTAGACATTATTAATTTCTCAATCTGATTTCTAATTACTAGGGAGAAACAAACCAAAAAACCAGTAGTCCTGTTAACTAAAGAGTTTTTATCTCCTCTTCTACCTTCAGCCCATGTGAGCCTGCAGATGTGCTCAGGGGAAGTAGTCCTTAAACAAACAATTTGCATAAAATCATCTGTGCCTCTTCAAACTTGCACAGATACTCAGTTTGAGCTCTATTCAGATTTCGAGCTCAAGTTCCTGCCAATTTTATGTTATCAAAACAGGCTTGCTCATCTTAGTTAGAAATCTCATAAAAAGATCTGTCACTGAGAGATTGCTCACCCTCAAAGGGAGATATGGAAGCTTTCTTTGAAATCCAGATACCCAAATTGTTTCCATTTTGCATTTGGAAACCTGAGTTAGGCAAAGCACTTCCACTTTTGTCACACCTCCACGGTTGGTGGTAGGAGTAACCACAACACTAATCCAATCTCTGACCTGCCTCAACATGGCAGACATCATGGCACAGTAAGAAATTCTCCACATAACCCAGCTTCCTGGGATCCAGGCAACAACAGATGCTTTGCATTTGAGTGACTCCTGCATACTGCCTCCTGCATTCATCATCCCTATTCATTCTGTGCCGCACATTGAAATTCTGACTTGAATTGAAAAACCATGCTGATCTGCAAAGATTGCCTATTTTGTTGCATTTCACTGAAATGATGATGATTCAATATACCTAACAGGCAAGATCCCTTAGAGCATCTTACTCCTCTGCACGTTTGCTACAGCCAATTTCCACTCTTCTCTTTCCCAGAGAGAGAAATACACCATTAGTAATTTAGAGTTCCAGTGGGACCTGAAGAATGAGTTACAATAATATTCCTAACAGCACTAAATAAGTGAACAAATACAAAGATGGGCAGGAATCTGATTTAAACACAATCAGATTTTTAATTTCATGAGCTAACCAAGAACATACGCCAGCCTGGTAGAATTTGTTTTGGAAGACTCGTTTTAGACTTTGATATTTCCTATACCTTTTGAGGACTTTTTGAATGAAAAGAGCCATGTAAGAGAATGGAGAGAAAGCCTCAAAAGCAAAAGTGAGAACTCATGGCAGATTGAAAAAAATAAAGTGTTTTTATTTATGGGGTTTTAATCAATATATTCCTTTGGTATTCTTTGGCTGCAGGAAAATTCTAAAATGGGTTATTGCATGTAGAATAAGGAACGTAAAATATTAACTAGTAAAGTAGCTGTGATTCCTCTCAGCAGATCACAACTTAATAAGGATGGGATGCCATCAGGGAAGTCTGTGGGGTTTTTTTGGTTATTGTTGTTGTTTTTGTGTGTGGGTTTGGTTTTTTTCTGTAGTGAATAGGGCTAGAAATGCAGAGACATGAAGCTAAGTTACAGAAATTCCACAACCTTGGCAAGTCTGTTGATGGACACTCCAGCAGACACTAAGCATTAAGCAGTGACTTTGTATTAAACATGGGGCTTCTAGGGTTGAATGGAAAGATGAATAGGACGTAAGATGCTATCCCAATCCACTAGAGAGTAGTGGCATGCACAGTAATATTTGTGTCATGGGATAAACCTTATGAGTGAACCTTAGAGCTCTTCATGGTCCCCTTCCAGGCAGACTGCACTTTCCACCCGCTGTAAAATTAGGCATGTCCATATAACTTCTCTAACCAAAGAGAAAGGAACACAGTGACATAGTCATTTCTAATGAGGAGCTTTAAGAGCCAGCTCACGATTTCCCCTGCTCCTTTCCCTCTGATGTGGAATCATGGAAACACATGTCAAGATATACTTTCCATCATCTTCAGGCCCTGAGTGACCCTCATGAGCAAAGCCCACCTCACACATCCTTAAGACACTTAGCTATCATGAAAAAGAAACCTCCGCTGTTTTGAGACTTTGGCCGTGTTTCCACAGTACAACCGAGTCCACTCTAAAGGACAAACTATTTTAGCAACATGGATCAGATAATGTGTATCAGGAGAGAAAGGTCAGTTCGATCTGAGTTAGGCCAGAAGTCTTCAAGAAGTCCGCTAGAAGTCTTCGAGAAGTAATTACTGCTGTCCTATGTCTTGAAGATTATGTGGCTTTAGATAGGCAGAGAAGACAAAGGAAGAACTTTAGGAAGACAAAACAGTGGGCTGAGAAGTATAGAGCCTGGAAAGCACATGGTTGTGTAGGTAAGTTTTCTAATGAAGCTGGAGCTTGGTGTTGGGAACATGTGGTGATGAGACAAGAAAGAGTAGGTTATGACTAGAATATTTTTGGAAATTTCATTTTGATATAATTTTAGAGTTATAGGAAATTTACAACAACAGTATCAACTATCTCCATGTACACTTTACCAGATCCATCAATCATTTCTATTTTTTTTCTTTAGTTTTATCTCTTTCCTTCTATTTTCATAGATTGACTGATAGATGAGTAGATAGCAATGCAGATATATATGTGTATGCTTACTTTACATGCAAATTATTTATTCTGAGCTATTTAAGAGTAAGTAGTAGAAAATATTTTCCTTTACTCACTTATTTCACAATGAATTTACTAAAAAGGAGGACAGCCTCTTATATAACCACAATGCAGTTACAAAACTTGGGAAATTTTACTGATACAGTACCATCATCTAGTTCTTAGGCCATATTCCAAGTCTTTCAGTTGTTCCAAGAATGACCTTTACAGCTATTTTTCTGATGGTCCAAGATCAAAATCAGGATCACATATCACTTTTAGTTTTAATGTGTATTTTTTATCTAGGAGAGTTTCTCAACCTTCTCTTGGCCTCAGCATTTTTTAATAGATAGATATTATTAATAATAGAGATATTATTCACCCATAAGAAAGAAGAAAATCCTGCTTCTTGTGAAGACATGGGTGGACTCTAAGGGAATTATGCTAAGTGAGAGAAATCAGACAAAGACAAATACTGTATGATTTCACATGTATGTGGAATCTTAAAAAAAAAAAAGCAACCCACAGAAACAGATTGGTGGCTGCCAGAGACAGGGGATAAGGAATGGGACAATTGGATGAAGACGATCAAAAGATACAAACTTTTAGTTATCACATGAGTAAGTCCTGGGGATATAAAGTACAGTAGGGTGACTGTAGTTAACAGTACAGTATTATATATTTGAAGGTTGCTAAAAAGGTAGATCTTAAAAGTTCTTCATCACAAAAGAAAAAATTCCTAACTATGTGTAGTGATGAATGTTAATTGAAGTTTCTGTGACAATCAGTTTGCTATAAATGTATGTATCATATCATTATGTATACCTTATGTACACCTTAAACTAATACAGTGTTACATGTCAATCATAGCCCAGCAAAACCTAGGGGGGAGGTTGTAGATCACCAACTCAGAGATACTGCATATTGCTTATGCTGCAGTTAGTTTTTCTAATCCACTAGTATTTTAATAAAAATTTAAGTTTAACATTATTCTCCATTAAATCAAAAATCTGAATGATAACAGTTTCATTCCTTTGCCTCATATTATCAGGAGTATTTATTACTTACACAAAGAACCTAATGGTTTTCCTAAAGGTAAGGCTATTATTCATTTAGAATTGGGGTGAAGGTATAATACTCTGCAATAAAAAAAGCAATTTAGTCTAGTAAGATTGTTCCATCTCATTTAAATTTCAATAATGTGTTTTTATTAAATAATGGGAAAAAACACGGTGAATGAAAAAATCATCAATAACCTGGTCCACTATTTTGGTTCAGGGAATTCAGAAATGTAATTTTCCATTAAGAATATAATGTTAACATCTGTCATCTGTATTTTAGCATGGGGCTCTACAGTGTTTAATGATTTACATCTAAAAAATAACTTACTCTTTTTTAATCAGAAAACCAATACATGTTTTGTAATGCAATTTAGAAAATACAAAAATTATAAAGAAGAAAATGAAAACCACCCATTCTCCCACTACTCTGAGAGAAATTTTGGTAACATTTCATGCATAGACAAAACTAAGTTATGCTATGTAGGACCTAAGAACTCACATGCCCGGAAGGCAACAAGTCAGGGGTAACAGTCACGAGTGCTGGGAATTTTGATCAAGCAGAAAACATATGCCAAGTATAAAGGGGACAAGCCTCCCCATCTCTAGGTTATTACAGCTTCCAGGTGGATGAACATTGAATATTGCCCTATCTCCAGGATTTTAGGAAGGACCTAAATATAAGGTCATTATAAAGTGAAACTAGAGGGTTCAGGAAAGATGTTGGAGTAGGAGGATTCTGAGTTCACGTCCTCCCACTGACCTACCAGATCAACAACCAAATGTATTGTAACAAACTTCGACAACAACCTGAAGACTAGTAGAACATATCTTACACAGCTAGTTCTAGAGAGATGGCCACATTAGGAGGGGCAAAGACAGGGCTGAGAGACTAACCACAAATGGAAGCCACAGGGCTAAAAGAAACTGACACTTTGTCCTGAAAAAGGCAGTAGGCTAAGTAACTCAGCCTGAAACCTAACACAGAAGCAAAGGTTTGAAAATCATCTGAGGTATACCTGAAGGTGATTTATTGACCAATTTTAGGGTGTGTGCTAGAGGAGCAGGGATCTGCAGGACATTTCTCTGGGAACAAAAGTGCTCATTCTGATTTCTGATGCCAATTTTCTTGTCCTTCCCTAGTCTAGATAGCCATATGCTTGCAGGAGTCAGTGCTAACACTATCTGTCATGCTAGTACTGTGTGTCTCACCCCAGTAGTCCCCTAAGGACAGGTCCCACCCAAAATGCCAGCCTGAGCAGACACCCCCTCCCACTGGGTAGCTCCTGTCCCCCCACACCTGGTAAGCAGCCATGGCCAGGACCAGGGCCACATCAGTGTGACTCCTGCCCTGGTGAAGGGGGGGAAGGGAAGATAATCCCACATACCTCTACATCCACAGTTCCAGTAGCTTGACCTCTTAGCTGATTATGTGGGCAGCAAATCCTAACCTTCAGTGCACCCGTAGCTGTCACAGCTATTATCTACACATAGCCAGGCTGAGTGACAGCCTGTTCACCAGTGTGCCTAAGATTTCTGCTACTGGACCTCTCAACAACATACAAACAAAACCAAAAACACTGCCCAGTATATTTGCAGGAGGTGATGGGGGTCATTGCAGCAAGCCGGACTGATGGCAAGCCACATCCACCATGTCCAGAGCAAATGCAACTTATCATAAGAGGAGTGTAGATGGAGCCCCTACAGGGGGTACCCCTTGGGGTGCCTGCTTCTTTTGACCATGGGGGTTTTACACTGAAGGTCACTACAGTACTACTACTACAAAGGGCCACACCACTTTCAAAACCAGGTGACGTAGCTGACCTACCTAATACAGAGAAGCAAACAAACAGAGTTACACCAAATGAAGAGATAGAGGAATATGTTGTAAACACCGTAAAATAAAGGAAAATGAGCTAAACGATATGGAGATAAGCAATCTACCTGATAATAATGATTTCAAAGTAATGCTCATAAAGATACTCACTGGAATTAAGAGTGGATAAGCTCACCAAAAACTTAAAAAGATAAAATTAAAAAACAGAGCTGAAAAATACAATAATTGGCATGAAAAATATACTAGAGGGAATCAACAACAGATTAGAAGATGCAGAAGAAGGGATCAATGATCTGGAAGACAGGGTAATGGAAAGGAACCAAGCTAAAAAGAAAAAAAAATAAAGAATAAAAAATGAGGATATGTTCAGGGACCTCAACAACATTATCTAGCATAACAATATTCACATTATAGGGATTCCAGAAGGAAAAGAGAGGTGAGGCTGGGGGGCAGGAGGCAGAAAACTTATTTGAAGGAACAATAGTAGAAAACTTGCTTAGTCAGAAAACTTCCCTAATCTGGGCAAGGTAAAGGACAACTAGGTGTAGGAATCACAGTGAGTGCCAAACAAGAGTAACTCAAGGAAATCCACACCAAGACACACAATAATTAAAATGTCTAAGACTAAAGATGAAAAAAGAATCTTAAAAGTAGCAAGAGAAAAGAAAATAGTTATTCACCAGGGAACCACATAGGCCTGTCAGCTGAGTTTACAGCAGAAACCTACAGGCCAGAAGGGAATAGTGTGATATAGTCAAAATGCTGAAAAGAAAAAAACCTCCAACCAAAATTACTCTTCCCAGCAAGGCTGTCATTCAGAATTGAAAGAGAGATAAAGAGTTTCCCAGACAAACCAAGTGAAAGGAGTTCACTACTCAGCTAGCTTTAAAGAAATGTTAAAGGAAACTTTTAAGTGGAAAGAAATGACCATAACTATAAGTAAGAAAACCATAAAAGGTAAAAACTTCACTGCTAAAAGCAAACATTAGGTAAACATAGTGGACTGGTAAAACACAAAAGTAGTAAAATCAATTGTGTACAAAAAAATCAGTCAAGGAATATACAAGATAAATAGATGCAAAACACAACATCATGTACATAAAATGTGGAGGGGGGAGTAAATACACAGCGGTTTTCGAATGTGTTCAAACTTAAGCGACCATCACTTTAATATATACTGCTAGACCCAAAGAATATTATTAGTGAAACCAGTGGTAACCAAAATTCCAAAACCTATAACAGATATATAAAAATTCAAGAGAACAGAATCCAAGTATAACAGTAAAAAGAAAGAAAGAAACAAACAAACAAACAAACAAACAAACATCAAGCCACAACGGAAGAGAACAGAAGAAGAAACAAAAAGAGAATACCTACCAAAAACAAAAACAGAAAACAATTAACAAAATGGCAATAGATACTCATCAATAAGCACTTGAAATATAAATGGACTAATGTGCCAGTCAAAATACACAGGTTAAATAAATGTATAAGAAAGAGACTCTTAATCTCACAAAACAAACTGAGGGTTGTTGGGGGTGGGAGGGTAGGGTTAGGGTGGTTGGGTTATGGACATTGGGGAAGGTATGTGCTATAGTGAGTGATGTGAAGTGTGTAAGCCTGACGATTCACAGACCTGTACCCCTGGGGCAAATAATACCTTATATGTTAATAAAAAAATTAAAAATAAATAAATAAATGTATAGGAAAATAAAGCCCATCTATTTACTGCTCTAAAGATACCCACTTCAGACTAAAGACATAGCTGTCTTTGCTGAAAGTAAAGAAATGGAAGAAGATATTACAGGCAAATGGAAATGAAAAGAAAATAAAAGGCTGGGGTAGCAAGATATATATCAGAAATAGACATTAATAAGAGACAAACAAGGACATTACATAATGATAAGGGAATCAATCCATCAAGAGAATGTAATAGTGGTAAATATCTATATACCCAACATAGAATCATGTAAATATACAAAGCAAATATTAACATACACAAAGGGAAAAGGTGACAGTAACACAATAATAGAAGGGCACTTTAATACCCATTTGCATCAATGGATGGGTCATCCAGACAGAATATCAATAAGCAAACAGTGGCTCTGAACAACACATTGTCTATATGGAATGAATATTCATATATTCATTCCATATATATATTCATCATATATATATATGTGTGTGTGTGTGTATGTATATATATGTATATGTATATAATAGTCCATCCCCCCTAGAAAAGAATACACATTCTCTTCAGAGGCACATGAAAAATCTCTCCAGGACAGATCATGTGTTAGGCCACAAAGCAGGTCCAAACCAGAAATCCATTACAAGAAAAAAACTAGGGGGGGGGGGAACCAAACGCATATAAACAACATGCTACTAAATAATCAATGAGTCAGCAAAGCAAGAGAAAATTACAAAATACATGGATACAAATGAAAATTGGGGAAAAAAATGAGGCAAGTCTAGGATGCAGCCTAAGCAATTCTGTCAGGTGCTATAGGCCCACCTTAGGAAAAAAGAGAAATCTCCAATAAACAACCTAAACTTACACCTAATGGAACTAGAAAAAGAAGAACAAACAAAGCCCGAAGTTAGTAGAAGGAAGGAAATGATAAAGATCAGAGACTTTATAAAAATAGACTTTAGAAGTAGAGATCAAAAAAATGAAAAATATCAATAAAACCAAAAACTGCTTCCTTGAAAAGATAAACAAAATTGATAAGCCTTTAGCCAGACTCATCAAGGAAAAGAGAAAGAACTCAAAGAAAAAAATGAGAAAACCTTCAACTGATACTACAGAAATACAAAGGATTGTAAGAGAATACTATGAAAATTACATGCCAACAAGTAAATACACAGACAACATAGAAGAAATGGCGAAATTCCTGGAACCATGCAGTCTTCCAAATCTCAATCAGGAAGAAATAGAAAACATGAGTAATAACTATTCCTAGTTATTACTAAACTGATAATCAAAAACTCCCAACAAATAAAAGTATAGGACCAGGTAACTTGAGAGATGAATTTTACCAAAAATTTAAATGTAAGTTAATATCTATTATTTTCAAATTATTCCAAAAACAGAAAAGATAAGAAAACTTCCAAATTCATTCTATGAGATAGCCATCATTACCCTGATACCACAAACAGACAAAATACTACTAAAAACGAAAACTGCAGGCAAGTATCTCTAATGAACAAAATGCAAAAATCCCAGGACCCTGGGATCATGACCTGAGCTGAAATCAAGAGTTGGCCACTTGACCAACTGAGCCACCCAGGAGGCCTCCTAGAAACAAATTTAACCAAGTAGATGAAAGACCCATACTCTGAAAACTATGACACTGAGAAAAGAAACTGAAGATAACACTAACAAATGGAAAGATAAACCATGTTCACAGATTAGAAGAATTAATATTGTTAAAGTGTCCATATTACCCAAAGTGATCTGGAGATCCACTGCAATCCTATCAAAATACTATTAGCATCTTTTCAGAACTACAACAAATAATCCTAAAATGTATATGAAAACACAAATGACCCCATAAATCATGAGTGATTATTTGAGAAAGAACAAAACTGAAAAGTATCCTAATTCCATATTTCAAAGCTATAGTAATCCAAACAGTATGGTACAGACACAAAAAAAGATACATAGATCACTAGAATAGAGAGTCCAGAAGTGAACTTTATATGGTCCATTAACTAATAATAAAGGAAGAAAGACTACAAAGCACAAAGAGCATATATTTGATAAATGGTGTTGAGAAAACTGGACAGCTACATGCAAAAGAAGGAACCTACACCACTTTCTTACATCAAACACAAAAATAAACTCAAAATGACCTCAATAAAGACCTAAGTGTAAGAACTGAAACCATAAAATTCCTGAAGAAAACATGGGCAGTAATCTTGTAGACATTGGCATTAGCAACACATTTACAAATATGTCTCCTCAGGCAAGGGAAACAGAGCAAAAATAAACTATTGGGACTGCACCAAAATAAAAAGTTTTTTAAAGCAAAGGAAACTATCAACACAATGAAAAAGCAACCTAGCGAGTGGACAAATATATTTGGAAATGATCTGACGAGGGGTTAATACCTAAAATATGTAAAGAACTCATACAACTCAATATCAAGAAAACTAAAACTATAATTTCAAAATGAGGAGAGAAGGGGCACTTGGGTGGCTCAGTCCATTAAGCAGCTGCCTTCAGCACAGGTCATGATCTCAGAATCTTGAGATCGAGCCCCACATTGGGCTCTCTGTTCTCTGCTTAGCGGGGTTCTGCTTCTCCCTCTCCCTGCACTCCCCCTGCTTGTACTCACTCTCTGTCAGATACATAAATAAAATCTTTAAAAGATTAAAATAAAGTAAAACAAAATGAGAGGATCTGAATAGACATTTTTCCAAGGAAAACATGCATGGTCATTAGGCACTTGAAAAGCTGTTCAATATTACCAATCAGGAAAATGCACACCAAAATTACAATGAGATATCCCTTCACATCAGTCAGAATGAGTAGTATCAAAAAGATAAGAAATAACAATTATTGGCAAGGATGTAGAGAAAAGGGAATTTTCATGCATGGATGATGGGAATGTAAATTGATGTAGACACTCTAGAAAATAGTATTGAGGTTTCTCAAAAAGTTAAAAATACAAGCACCATACAATCCTGTAATCTTCCTACTGGGTATTTATCCAAAGAAAACAAAGACAGTAATTCAAAAAGATACAAGCACCCCTATATTTACTGCAGCATTGTTTACAATAGCCCAGAAATGAAAGCAACCTAAGTGGTCTATCAATAAATGAAGAAAATGGGGTACATATAAATCAAATACTACTAAAAAAATACAGACATCTCACCCTTTGTGACAGCATGGATGAAACTAGAAACATATTAAGGTAATGAAATCAAATATCCAGATTTTTAAATTTTAGAAACTACTTTAAAAAATTACCAACATGATGCCAGACCTAACAAAGCTATAGGCTAGCTTCCACCAAAGAGTTCTTTTTATCTCGTCTATATTGCTCTTTCATTTCCTACATTTTTTGCTTAATTTTACCAACTGAGCATTTCCCTCATATCATTAATCTTTCTAAAAATAAAAATTAATCTTAATGCCAATTTAGAATTAAATCATAAGCATCTGTCATTATGCTTATTATGCTATATTCTTAATATTTGGGGATTGTGTTAGGGTTTTTTGTTGTTATTCTTATTAATTCTGTGATGAACATTGTTATATTTAAACCTTTGTGTACAACTATATATTTGTCTGTTTTTAATTCCTATAAATGGTCTTAGTGGTTCTAAACTGTGACATTTTTAAGATACATATAACTAAACTGCTTTCAAAATTGTTGTACCAATTTTTACTCTCACTAGCAATGTTTAAGAACACCTTATCTACGGCAGTCTTATCATTATTTTGTATTTGTCTTTAATTTTAGAAATTGAACATGGGAAAGTGGTGTTATAACAGAATTTTTTTTTTAATTTAGTACTTTGGGATTAGGCTTCAGCAACATTTTCCTTTTTCCTGAAATCACCACTTCATAATCCAAAAATAACAATTTATGAGGAAAATCACTATCTGGATAAAACAGTGGTTCATTAATAATTACATTACCATGAACAAAGTAAAAGTCACCTTGCTAGAATATAGTTTAATGCTCAAACACTTTCCATTTCTTTCATTTATTCAGCTTTGGGGACTGATTAAGCCAAGAAACAGCCATGGAAAACTACTATGTGTTTGAAGAGTAAATGACAATGCATATTTCAAAGTATAAATGTCTCTTGCTTTGCAGGGCCAATGCATTTCAGCAAAACTGGCTATAAAGTGAATTGTGTTTCTCTATAGACTTGATATAAAATCAACAAAATGTTGTTTTAGCAAGAAAAAAAATGACTAACATGAGTAATAAAAATAGCTTCAGAATAAATAAAGATTACCAAGTTGTGAGATATTACATGGATTCATTAATTCGTTCAACAGGTATGTGAGAGCTTAGAGGGTCCCAGAAACCTGCCAAAGACAGAGAGAACAGACAGAGACTGAAACAAAATGCCCTACCTTATAGTACTTTGCAAGCTTGGAGTTCATGCTTTGCTTGAAGGATTTACATCCCATGCTTAGGGCCAACTTTGGTGTCACTTTGTCCCTAGTTTCCCAGATGAGTTGCCTTCCTCTGTGCTTTGTTTATGAAATATAAAATAATTAAAATGCAATATTGGAGTTTGCATGTAGGTGTCAGTATGTATCACATACTCCTTTTTAGATGGACATTTTGGTTTCACAATGCACTTAACAGTTTTGTACATTTTGGTTTTGCTTAAGTGAATTTTCTTAAAATGAAGAACACTTTGTCTTAATTAGAAAGTTAGTTTCTTACAGTGTTTCCATGTTCACAAAAGTAATTCTCAAACACCTATTAGCACAAGATACGAAAGATGTTGGTATCTTGACTGTGATGGTCAAGCATATATGGACCTTGCCTTTATAGATTTGCATTTTATCATGGGATTCAGGTGAAAAAAAAAAGAGCAAATTAATTAATTGCATGTTACTGTATTAAGTGCTATAAAGAGTGTCTACTTCAGGCAGAATGATCAGAAAAGCAACTCTGAGAATATTAAGTTTTATCTGGGAGTCTCACATGTGAAGATTTAGGGTAATGGTGTTCCAAGCAGAGAAAATAGCAAGTACATAGGTCCTAAGACAGAAGAAAAAACAAAAAACAAAAAACAAAACAAAAAAAAAACCTCTTACTTGAAAAACAAAGGAGACTAGTGTGACTGGCGTTTAGTGGAAAAGGAGGAGAGACACCAGATATGTGTCAGGATATTAACACAGAGGTCAGATCCTTTAGGACCTTGTAGATGGTGGTAGAAAATTTAGGTTTATTCTAAAGGCAATGAGAACCATATGACAGAGGACTACAAGAGGCTGCACAAAAATTTGATGGCGTTTTGAGTGCATAATACTGGTTTCCCAAGACTGAAATTCATACAGTGACAGAGGGTAATTTTCACTATTTGTAGTACTCAGATGCGTATTTTACAATAGAGACTACCTATACCCAAGATTGAGAAAAAAAAAAAAATAGATGTTCTAATTGTACAAAAACCCAAAGAACATTTGCATAAGTAATGTGACTACATTAGAAAGACTGCTAACTCCAACTTTTCTAGGGAGAGAAGTTCACCACACAAGCATGCAGACTTTCCAGAACATAAGCCCTGGAATGATATGGCTCCATTGCAGGTTGTAATGGTTAAGGAGATTCTGATATGAAAATGGAATTGAAAGAGCCCCAGCCACAATAGGGAAGGGAGGGAAGCCACTCCAGTCCTACAAGAAATGCATTTTGATGTGCTATCAAGTATGGAATCTTCTCTGAGATAGATTGCATATTAAGCCACTAAACAGAACTCACTAAATTTAAGAAAACTGAAACTGAAAACATATTAAGCATCTCATCCAACCTAACTATGAAACTAGACATTATAACAACAACAACAAAGAAAAACTAGAAAAAACAAAAACATGTGGCAACAAAACAGCAGGCTAATAAATAACCAATGGGTCAATGAGGAGTCCAAGAGGAAATTTAAAAATATATGGAGACAGATAAAAAATGGAAACAAACCAAATAAAAATCTTTGAGATGAAGCAAAAGGAGTTCTAAGAGAGGAGTTCATAGCAGTACAGGCCTACCTCAAGAAAAATAAGCATGTCAAGTAAACAATTTAACCCTACACCTCATGGAACTAGAAACAAACAAACAAAGCCCAAAGTTAGTAAAAGGAAGGAAATAATAAAGATCAGAGAAGAAATAAATGACCCACCAAAAACAAAAACAAAAAAAACAATAGAAAAGATCTGTGAAACTAAGACATGGATCTTTAAAAAGTGGATAAACCTTTAGCAAGACGCAAGGAAAACTGAGCTCTCAAATAAAATAAAAAATGAAAAAGAAGTTACAACCAACACCACATAAATACAAAGGATTTTAAATGACTACTATGAAAAGATTTATATCAACAAATTTGACAACCTAACAGAAATGTTCAAATTCCTTGCAATATGTGTTCTCCCGACTAAATCAGGAAGAAATAAAAGATATTAGATCAATTATTAGTAACGAAATCGAACTGGTAATCAAAAACCTCCTAACAAACAGATGTCCAGGACCAGAGATAAATTTTACCAAACATTTTGAGAAGAATTAATGCCTATCCTCCTCACACTGCTCCAAAAAAAGAGAAGAGGAAGGAATTTGTTCTATGAGGCCAGCATTACCCTGACACCAAAACCAGACAAAGACACTAGAAAGGAAGGACAACATACTGGAAATCCCAGGTGCAGCATACAAGCCGGGAAAAGAAGTAAAAGGTATCCAAATTGGTAAGAAATTAGTATAATTGTCACTATTTGCAAATGGCATGATACTATACATAGAAAACCCTAAGACTCCACCAAAAAAAAAAAAAATTATAACTTATGAATTCAGTAAAATTGCATGATAAAAAATATGCAGAAATATATTGCATTCTATACAATAATAATGAAGTAGCAGAAGGAGAAATTAAGAAAAGAATCCCATTTACAATTGCAGCAGAAAGAATAAGATGCATAGAAATAAATTTAACCAAAGAGATGAAAGACCTATACTCTGAAAACTATAAAATATGGATAAAAAAATTGGAAATGACACAAACAAATGCAAAGATTTACCATGCTTATAGAATGGAAAAATTATTACAGTTAAAATTTCCATACTACCCAAAACTATCTACAAATTCAATGCAATCCCTATCAAAATACCAATAGTATATTTTATAGAATAAGAACAAATAATCCAAAAATCTCAATTGAAACAGAAAAGACACCAAACAGCCAACGTAATTTTGAGAAAAAGGAACAAAGTTGGAGATATCACAACTCTAGATTACAAACCATATGACAAAGCTATTATAAACCAAACAGTATGGTACTGGCACAAAAACAGACACAGGGATCAATGAAACAGAATCCAGAGCCAGGAAATAAACCCACACTTAGATGGTCAATTAATCTATGACAAAGGGCCAAAGGGGGAAAAACAGTCTCTTCAACAAATGGTAATAGGAAAACTGGATGGCTACATTACAAAAAAAATTACACAGGACCACTTTTTTCTACCATAGAGAAAAATAAACTAAAAATATATTAAAAACTTAAAGATGAGACCTGAATGCATAAAATTCCTAGAAGAAAATATTAGGCAGTAATCTCTTAGACATTGGTCTTGGCAACATTTTTATGGATATGTCTCTTCAGGCAAGGGGAAAAAAGGTAAAAATAAACTATTGGGACTACACCAAAATAAAAGCCTTCTGCACAGTGAAGGAAACCAACCACAAAACAAAAAAGCCACCCAGTTAATGGCAGAAGATATTTGCAAATGATATATACCATAAGGGGTTAATATCCCAACTATATAAAGAACTTATACAACTCAACACCAACCCCCCCACACAAATAATCCAATTAAAAAATGAGCAAAGGACTTGAATAGAATGGACATTTCTGCAAACATACAGATTTCCAGGAGACACATGAAAAGATGCTCAATATTACTAATTGTCAAGGAAATGCAATTCACAACACCAATGAGTTATCACCTGACACCAGTCAGAATGGCTGATATCAAAAAGACAAGAAATAATAAATGTTAGCGAGGATGTGGAAAAAGGGAATTCTCATGTACTGTTGGTGGGACTGTTAATTGGTACAGCCTCTATGGAATATAGTATGGAGTGTTCTCAAAAAATTTTAAGAGAGAGGGACACCTCAGTGGCTCAGTGGGTTAAAGCCTCTGCCTTCGGCTTAGGTCACGATCCCAGAGTCCTGGGATCAAGCCCCAAATCGGGCTCCCTGCTCAGCAGGGAGCCTGCTTCCCCCTCTCTCCCTCTGCCTGCCTCTCTGCTTACTTGTGATCTCTGTCAAATAAATAAATAAAATCTTATAAAAAATCTTTAAGAGAGAAATACCATATGACCCAGTAATCCCACTCCTGGTAGTCATCCAGAGATAACAAAAACACTAATTAAAAAAATATATATATGCAGTCCTATGTTTACTGCAGCATTATTTATAATAACCATGATATAGAAGCAAACTAAGTGTCTATCAAGAGATGAAAAGAAAATGTAATGTGTGTGTGTGTATATATACATACATACCCATATTATGTATATGTACATGTCTGTATATGTATATTTATACATGCATAATGAAATATTACTCATAAAAAGAGAATGAAATTTTTCCATTTGTAACAACATGGGTAGAGCTAGAGGGTATTATGCTGAGTGAAAAAGAAAAAGACATTCCAAATAATTTTACTTACAGGAGTCACCTAAAAAACAAACAAATAAACAGAAAACAGAAACAGACTCACAGATACAGAGTACAAACTAGTAGTTACCAAAGGGAAAGGAAGAGGAGTCTGTGTTTTGGCGGGGGCAGGGTGGGGGGAGGATGAGTGAAACAGGTGAGGGGTTTAAGAGGTACAATATATAAGTCATGGTGATGAAAATTACAGCATAGGGAATAGAATCTATAATATTTTAATAACTTTGTATGATGATACACTTAATGTGAGCATTCATAATGTGCAGAATTTTCACATCACTACACTGTACACATGAAACTAATATTGTACATCAACTATACTCAGTAAAAAAATTTTTAAAAAACTGATTAATATCAATTCTTAAGTGATCATTAATGTTGTATCATCCTTAACTATTTTGATCTCCTGTATATCTCTAATGTTGTTGGTGTCAGCTTTTATAAATTAGTATTGTTTCAAATCTACTACCATTTTTTTTCTTCCAGAGAACAGATTTAATGCATTGCTTTTTGGGACAAATAAGCCAGATTTCTAAATCTCAAATAGCAAGAGATGAGGCACATTGGTGGAGAACAACTGTCTGATCCTAATAATGGATTCACCTAATCCTGGGGCCAGTGAAAAGGACATAAGCTGCTTCAGGAATTTAAAGAGGTATATTTACATGTACATTCAAAGATTTCAGTAAAAATGCTTTTCATCCTAATCCTTTGCGTTCTGTGTAGGAGCAGAGATTTTATATGTGGAAGAAATAATGAAGAAGCTTAAAAAAAAAAAAAAAAAGACATTTCTGTGGATACATATCCCCAAGAATAACCACCATGCTACTACAAAGTAGCCAACTCATGAGTCCAGACTGGAAGAAGACAGCTGAATTTAATTTTATATGGCATTTCCCATGATATTATATTTGCTTCTGCCAAATGGATATGGACATTTTTAGCTCAGATTTTCAGTGGTTTGTTTTTTCATCTTATCCGTGCTCTGATGCACAATTTCATCTGCTCACACCTGCATAACCAGCATGCCGGCTGTGTAGAAAACTGCCACGGCTCCTACTACCACATGGGACTAGTACTAAATGCTTAATGGGCCAGTTGCTTCCAAAGAAAGCAAAAGATTCATCAGGATTTAGACTACCTTTATGGTTGCCTAGGACAAATGAAATCACCTTTGTTCTGTTTATGCCAACATTTCTTCTCTAATTCTTTTATTAGAAGCTTTACCCCTTATTAGATGGACTACTTAATTGGTAACTTTCACTAGTACTGTTGTGCCTCATGATTTGAAGAATTTCTCAAGAATGATTTATGGGAAGAAAATATCCAAGATTCAGCAATCTTTTGTAGATCTTGATGAGAGACTTAAAAAACTCTTAAAAGCCATATTCAGTTCCTAATTTAAGTTCACTTTAAAACTAGTCCTTTAGTTTTCATCTTAGCTATGAATACAAAAGAAACAGCACCTCTGGTTCCGTAGAGGTTCATGAGAAGAGCTCTTATCTGCCTCTGCGGATTTAACATCTTCAACAGCCACACGGCAAAAATTTCAGTGAAAACAGAAGTGTACCCCCTAAACCGGGACCAAGTTCTGGATAATGGAGACATATATGTATTCATTCATGAATACAAACAGGTCTTAACTTCAATGTATAATGGTGAATATAAAAGTAATTTTTTCATGAATCTAATGGTATTATAATGAAGTCTGACAAATTGAGAAATCACACAAATATATACAAAGTTGCAGCTGTGATAAGCACTTCCCAGGAAAGTTACAGGGTACATTGAGAATACGTAACAGTGAGATCTAAGCTAGACTGTGGGTGGATAAGGGTCTGCATCCAAGTTTAAGTGCCATCTGAGAAGTAAAAATGTGCAAGAGTTGAACAAGGAAGATTAAAATTGTAGGAAAGTCTAGTTTACTATGGCAAGAGGTATGATATTCTGAGAGATGGCAAGAAGACTGGAATCTGAATAAAAAAATAAAGATGAAGGGGAGAACAGTGACAAAGGATGAATTTGGAAGGGTAGACAGAGCCTGTCTCCTACGGTAAGAGCAGGAACTTTTATTGAGTTCTATTTCTATGCCAGCTATCATTCTGAACACTTTACTTGTATTTACACATTTAATACAACAACCTTATAAAGGAGGTGTGTTAACATCCCCATTTAGCTGATGATGGAACAGAGTCCGGAGAGGTTAGAGGACAGCTAGCAAGTGGTTGAGCCAAGATTTAAAGCCAGGCATCTGTCTCCAGAGTCAACACTCTTCATCACTATTCTACACTGCCTCTCCACAATAGAAAAAGATTAAAGAGTGCTAAGTGTGTGGCCTGCTTTATAGCATTCTACCCTTCTGTACTGGTTTCTCCATGATGGACTAAATCCACTTAAAAACACAACTTATGGCAGATTGAATGAGTTAATACACATGAAGCACATAATACAGTGTCTGGCACATAATGAGTCCTATAAAGTGCCAAATAATAATGTTAACTTGTTGGTACTGTTATTCTCTTGGAAAGTGAATACTATAAGCTGTGTGTGTGTGGCATGGTTATATGTAAGTTTTTAGAAGACCACTAGCTACAATGGGAAGAGTGGATTGGGGGGAAGGCATTTTTGGAACAAGAAGACCACAGTTGAAACTACTCAGCTGTCCAGGAGTAAAATAATGGTAGGGCAGCTAAGATGGAAACCTGAAGATGGAGACAAATGGTTGGACTGAAGAAATACTGAATCACTGGGATTGTTGAGCATTGGTTATTGAAGATGGAGATCAAGGTGTTGAGCATGGTTATCCAGGCTAGGCAAGGAGTTTCCATCCACTGGGGTCGGGATTATTAGTACAGTCTTGGGAGAAAAGATTTTAAGTTCACTCTTTAATCTGATGAGTTCAAGGACTTTTGACACATCCAAGCAGAGATAAGTTAGTTGTTATTATTCTATGCTGCTTTATTACAAAACTAACACAAGCTACAAATTTATCAGTCCTCTGTACCAGAAACTTTAATAGACGTTTTACATCACTTATTTCCATAACAATGCAAAACTATTAACCATTCCTTACATTTACAGTCACATGTTCACTTCCCTGGAAACTCTATAGCCAGCTTTACTTCTTAAAACTGTAAGAATATTTGGTTACAAACCAAAGGGAAGGAGTCAAATAAGGTTCTTGAATATAACAATGAAGACTTGGAGCTCACAGTATAATACACAGACTTTAAACAGGCAGTTTCAATAGTGATGCGTGTCCCGAAGGAGGAGTTGAATATGTTGTGGGAATATGTAGTGGGGGGCCTAGACTCATTATGGAGATGGGAACATCAGGGAAAACCTCCTGGAGAAAGTGATACTTGATCTGGGACCTAAAAGACAAAGTAGCTCTTTGCCATGTAAAAGGTTGGGGTAGGAGGAGAGAAAAGGGTAACCAGGTCAGAAATACCAGGTTTGACTGCAGATTCGGATTCCATAGAGTTCTGATTCCTGGCATGTTTAGGAACTGAATGAAGGTCAGGTTAACAGAAGGAGAAAAATAATAAATAAATAAGTAAATAAATAAATAAATAAATAAAGGCAGCCACAAACGAGGCTAAAGAGGTAGGTAGGGCTGGATCGTCTCAGAACTTACACAGCCACTTGAGAGACCTCAAACGTTTTCCTAATGACTATAATGGGGGCATGAAGCAAATAATTTCAAACATTTTAGGGATTTCCTCTGCCTATGGTAGATCTTAGCTTTATGGTAAGCTCTTTCTTGGCTTCCAGCTCTTCTGAAATATGCTAATTACACCTAATAGCCTTAATGGAATAGAAAAAGATACAGAACTGCATATTCCTTATGCATATCTATTTACCTACTCACATACCTACCTATTATCTGCCTGTTGCCATCTCTTCGTTTTGTTTTAGGTTTTGTCTCTTTGATTTTGCTTTCCAAAGAAACACCTGCAATCTCTGTGGATTTTGGTCTTCATCTCACTGCCAATCACACTCCTCCTCTGCTCCACTTTACATGTTTTTTTTTTTTTTTCTGTTGTATATCATCAATTGTAACAAAATTGGTGCTCACTGGGAATGTTCATTTTCATTCAAAAGAGGAACATGAACACCTGTTCGTTAGGAAAATGTTATCTTTAAATTAGCAAATCTGAGTCTACACCGGCAAATATGGCTTTAAAGTTTTGGGAAAATGTTGCATTTCACTCAAATACCTGATGGAAGTCTACATTTGGCTAACACACAAATATGCATGCAGTATATGCCTCATTGTTATACATCGACCATGCCTAGAATCTCCATAGAGAGTTTTGTCAAAATGTAATCAGCCCAAAGCATAGCATCCTGCCTATGACAGGAATTGAGCATGTGTCAGCATGAGCCATGAGACAATATACAATCACAGTTCAGAAATGAGCATTTATGTTATTGAATGCTGCAAATGCACAGGCCTCAGATTTCTTTTCTCAATCATGAAAAATCCTACGGAAGTATGCATGTTCAAATAATAGTGATAGAAATATAGTTAAGTTTTGGTTATTTACATTCTCGCTTAAAAAAAATACGAGCCCTATGAACTGAGAGCCTCTCCTTACACTTTCTCAAGTGGTAACACACTTTTGAATGCCTACATTCCCCATATTCCCACTGTGACAAAAAGGAAGACCAACTGCTGACTTTTACTTATGTAAGCCAAGAGAATGTGTCTTCTCCATGTTTACTTTGCCATCAACCCCACAAACCCAAGAACAGTGGATAAAACAAATGAATAGGGAATTCCTTTTTAAAACATTTTTGAGTATCAATGTCAACATAGAAAGTCTAAGTTCTAGGACCTTTGATGACTCTAATTAACTTGGGAGAATGTTCCGAAGTTACTCTCTTTAGCTTCAAGACTTCTTTCAAGGACTCCACTTCGGAGGAAAGAACTTATCCCTGAGTCTTCTTAGCAACTTGCAGTGTTCTTGTCGTGACAGTCCCTCATGAACCAAAAGTAAAGGTGAAGGAATTTGATCTGTAGTTAACAGACCTTTTAATGTTTACTAAAATGGACTTTGTTGGTATTTTTAGAGAATCCTTTTTAAGGTTTTTTGTTTCAGGTTTTTTGTTTTTTTTTAAGATATGACTGAGTCAAATATGGCGGCTCAGAGCAATATTCCACTTCAACGGAGCTCTGGAGACCTCACGTTTTATATAAAAACAGACGCAGTGTTGATCGTGGAGGAGGGTGAACACATGTAGCAGTTTCCAGATGCATAATAAAGAGGACAGACAGGATCCACCCCATCCTGATGGGATGCTAACAGGATATTACTGCAAAAGTGTGTTCAGCCCTCGTGGACCCTAGACTTATGGTCACACATATGAGTTCCAATCTAAGGAGCGAGCTTAGCATTCTATTACCAGCCATGATTGAAACAAGTTCTGCTGCAGTCTAGCCTAGGAGTTGGTCTTCTACCTGGGAAGTCAAGATTAACTCTTGTAACTTGTTTTCAACCTTCCTCTGAGACAATGGTTCTTTTTCAGAAATATAAGCCAGCTGGGGAAGACCAGTGTGTAATTGAACCTAAAAATCTCCATCTTACTCCAGATTCAGTATTTGAACCTACATAGCTGGCAGAGTGACAAGCCCAGTGCAAGGTCATCAAACAAACCTCATGATCTGGCTGGCAAAACTATATTCTGATTAAAACATATTGTATAATGAACCATCAAGAACCATAGATAGGGGCGCCTGGGTGGCTCAGTGGGTTAAGCCGCTGCCTTCGGCTCAGGTCATGATCTCAGGGTCCTGGGATCAAGTCCCGCGTCAGGCTCTCTGCTCAGCGGGGAGCCTGCTTCCCTCTCTCTCTCTCTGCCTGCCTCTCTGTCTACTTGTGATCTCTGTCTGTCAAATAAATAAATAAAATCTTTAAAAAAAAAAAAAGAACCATAGATAACCCTGAAATCAAACCAACTTTATACAATGTTTACCATATAATAGAGATTCAGTAAAAATTACTTATTAATTAAACTTCCAAGACCTTTTGGGAATTCATTCCAAAACCATATTTCCTAAACCATCAAGTATCAGCCCTGACCTCCTGGGTCTACCATAACATAGGACGTTTTTCAGAATTGACTTTTTACGATCATTGCAGAATATGTAACCTTAGTACTTTTATCTCAAGATAGATAAAAGACTAAACTCACCAAGTGACATACGGTCAGAACACTCACTGTGTTACTTCAAACCAAGCCGACCCATTACCCTTTCCTGAACCAGCCAGTATAATCTCTTCAGTGGGACCCACTTGCCACTCCAGAGAGCAGTAACTGCCTGAACCTATGGATACTGACCTACCAATGTATCCTAACTCCTGACTCTCAGAGCTGCATGAGATCCATGGGTCCCCTCCATGGGATGTCTAGTCACTCAGCTTCTTATTGAGTCCTCTAGTAAAACGAAGCTAGCTCTTCAGAGACTGCTCACTGCACCTTACCCTGGGAGAATATCCTCCTCATTCTGAGCCATCATCAGCCACCTTTGGGGCTACCTGGATCAAGTTTAAACCTTGATTTTCATGACAGTCTCTCAAATACTTACAACAGTCATGACTCCTTTGAGTCCTTTCCTTTACAGGATAAGGTCTACTTATTACTTTGCCTGATGTCAAGGGGAGAAAAGACTTAGTTTGTAGATTAGGACAAAAGTAAATAGCTACAAATTCAAGTCTCATGACCAGGACAATGAGAAAGACAGGAAAAGGAAACCAGGATAGAAAGTACATGTGGTACACCTGGCTGGCTCAGTCCATGGAGCATGTGACTCTTGATCTCGGGGTTTTAAGTTCAATTCCCACATTGGGTATGGAGATTACTTAAAAAATAAAATCTAAAAAAGAAAAAAAAAGAAAAAGAAAAGATGAGTTTTCAATTTCTCTATTAATCTTCTTATACAGTTTCAAGAGATTCATAGATGCTCCAGTTGCTGGATCATCATGTCTCATGACCTTGCCTGACCAGACCAGAAAACCAGAATACAGAATATCAACTTGGAACCATACCTCTCCTCTGAGGTAGGACCGTCCCTGGTTCAGGGACATTAGGAAGGTCCAACACAGAGTATCTTGATGGGTGGGGATGTGGAATATGGTATTAGAGAAGGAATAAGGAGCATGCCCGGCTGCATGAAGGAAATCTGTCACTTTGTGATAGTCCTGGCTTCTGGAACAAGGTTTTGAAAGAAGATTTATATTTTGTGGAGGACACTAGAAGAAAATCAAGGCAAAACTCTAGCCCTAGAGGGACTATTCTGTTGGACAGAACTTTAGGACTAAGTCTTAAGGAAGAGTAGAGACTTGAGGAAGTATTGGAGACTGAAATACAATATAGGAGCAAAGTCTAGGGAACAAGATAAATGCCCAGGGCTCAACAGGGCTAGCCTCGAGAGCAAAGTATCAGTCCCAGGAGAATGGGCTAGAAATAGGCAAATATCTCTTTTCTCAGATAAGAAACTTCGGAAAGACAGAACATGAAGATAAGAGATGTCTCTGGCAATTAGAAGAGAAGACATGCAAAGTTTGGAACAGGGCCTGATGAGTGGGGAAAGAGAGAAAAAAATCTCATGTCTTTTCTTCTCTTTTTCTGAGTCTGATTTCAGGAGCCAATAGTATAATTATCATGTTTCTATCTAGGAGCAGACTTACATAGGAATGTTCTAATTTTGTTCTTCCTAAAGTAGGTGATGCATCAGAATCACCTGGGGAGCTTGTTAAATATAAAGATGTGTAGGTATCATACTAGATCTATGATTCAGAATCCTGAAGGGCCTGGGAATCTGTATTTTAATAAGATCTCAGTGATGCTTACATATGGCTACGGTTGAAGCCATTGTCTAACATACAAGAAAAGGTTACATTAAAATTGTAAGGAATAGAAAATTCCCCAAAATTAAAAATCTCACTCTCATATGACTTATATGTCTGCCACACCATAAGGTCTGAAATAGTTAAAATATACCTGTTCTTCATTCGACTTCTGTCTCTAACGCACTCACTTGTCCTTTAAAGTATATTTCCCACTTAATCCCTTCTGCACTGATCTGTTAAATATTTGAACTCAATTGTTCAAGTGATTATTTGAAATTTGCATCTGGTATTTAAGATCCCCAACTGAATAAATACAGTACTGTTAATCAAACAAATTCATTGTGAAAAGGTAAAAACGTGTTCTGTATTAATTTCAGTAACTATTTCAGGCACTCATCAACAAATTAATCCCCAGTATAAGTTAATCATCTAATCTAAAGTCCCTAAAAGTTCACAGTCAAATAAATCGAAACCCCAGCAATGATAGATTCTTGTAATTATCTTTATCAAGTTAATGTCTGTATACAATTACCCACAATATAAGATTATGTGAAAACATTGAGCTCTGGGACTGATTCCCAAAACAACAGGCACTTTATCTTGTAAACTTATAACAACAACTTGTACTTTACAGACCTTTTCATCCACTGGTCTCACTCCAAAAATGAATTAATTTGATTATAACATAACTCCTGGGAACAAAAACAACCTTCTCAAGATCAAAAAATGCATTCCAATTATTATCTTATGAGAGCCCATTTTTGGTACAGTTTCCTTGAAAATGTGTCTTTCAGTTATAAGACTATTCCCCCGCTGCATTAAAGAAGTGGAGGGGGGAAAAAAATCTCTGGAGAAAAATTTATTTCATAATTTAACTTTATCTCTGATTGGAGGCAGGACTATAAGCCAAACCTCTTCACTTCAAGACCAAGTTTCTGTCTACAATATCACCCAGTAAGTAAGAATAATGGAAGGGATATTTCAGAGAACACAGAAATTGCACTAGTATATATGTCTAAGAAATAATTCTTTCTACCCAGCTAATCTCCACTCACTGTGTCCCTTCTATAGTCCATAGAGAGCTCTCTATCAAAAACAGGCTCTTCCCCCAAATCTTTCTCAGGTATTAAGGATTAGATCCCGATCTCAGTATTGGACTTAATCCTTTCTATTAAGACCATTAGGTTGATTTTTATTAGTTTATTGAAAGCAAACATAATAATGTTATGTACCAAGCACATAAGTTAAAAGAGATATATGTTATTTAAACTAAAGGATTCTTATTAGAGCAAGAATACTAGACCCATCAGGTAAAGATAAGGAAAGCCTCACCTGTTCATAAAACCAGCTGGGCCTCCCAAGTATTCCCTCCTCCCTGTTTGCCACAGAGTGATTCTATCCCCAGAACGTGATCTCAGAGGCAGGCCAGGAAAAATAAATTAGAAGCTAGAGATCTTAACAAGAAAACATGCAGTGTCTACTTCAGCAGCTTCTACCAACTTCTTTGTATGAGTCTATTTTATGCTTTCAAAAAAAAAAAAAAAAAAACACCTATTTGAAATGGCGAGTGTTTTGAAAGTTTTGCTAAAAAGAACCAGTATTAGTTAGCTATTGCTGAGTGATACAATTCCCCAAACTTAGTGGATTATTTTTTATCTCACAGTATCTGTGGGTCAGGAATTCAGGAACAGTGTCAATGACTGGTTCAGGCTCAGAGTTGTTCATGAAGCAGTACCCCCAAGATGTCCTTCAGAGCTACAGTCACCTGAAAGCCAGAATGGCACTGGCAGCTTCACTTCCAAGGTGGCGCACTCACGGGACTGTTAGCAGGCCTCAGTTCCTCACGCCATAAGTCAGCTGAATATCTTTGTGATGTGCTGACTGGCTTCCCCCAGAGAGAAGACAAGCCAGAGGCCACAATGCCTTATATATCCTAATGTCAAACATCACACACCTTCACTTTCTCCATGTTCTATTTGCTAGAAGAAAGTCCCTAAATATAATCAGCACTTAAGAGGAGGGGAATTGGGCTTCACCTTTTGAAGGGAAGGGTCTCAAACCGTTTGTTGCCCTATTTTAAATTAAAACCACCACAGGGTCTTTTCTAGGACTTTGCCTTATTCTGTGTATCATGTCAGGGCAGCTCTATAAGACGATCCATTCCTTAAACTGAATACAATGCTAATCCCTGCATGCCATTATCTCTGGCCTACCTCGAAGGAGAGAGTCAGATAGTAACAAGGGATAATGCAAGGCATTATAATTATTGAAAGGATTTAAATAATGGTTTGAAATTGTCACTGGCAATTTCAGGACAGTTTGTGAAAAGATCTAACAGGCTTAAACAGTTCTACCTCTTACGGACAGTTTGGCCACCCACTAGATTTGTGTCTGGAGAGCTTCAAAGGATGCAATAGCATTGGACTGTAGTCCTTCTAATCCCCCACACTTTATTTGAGCATGTTCAATTTTGCAGCCTTCTCCTCTCTACTAAGCTGAAATCAATGTATTGACATCTTGGTGGGAAAAGTAGAACAAGAGACAGCTAAGTTATTCCTGGAGGGAAAACTCAAGAGAAGAGGAGACTTCTTATTTCCACACATCAGGACAGTTAAGGTCAAAATCTGCTAAAAATTCTCTTTGTGGGGTGATGGAGGAGACACATGGACCCCCAGATAAATATTCCTGCCGGTGTTCTGTATTGCATATACTGCTTGGACCTTTTAGGATGCTCATTGCAATGAAAAATCAACTAATGAATCTCTTTCTCCTTCTCTCACTCACTCATTCACACACACACTCATATATACACCATCCTAACTAATAGATCAGGTTCTTTTAGAATCTGTCCTGAAACCGTCAGAACACTAGTATCTTGTATAGAGGTGTAAGGGATCCAAAAGACATTCTCAGTTAAGCTGAGTGACACCCTTTGAGAAGCCTCGCAACCCCAGAAGAGTGGAAGTATTTTTTCAAAAGTACAAGAGTGATAATAAAGTGTACATTGTGTTTCATAAGCTGTGCTAAGTTCTTGAAATACATCTTTTCCTCACAATAATGCTGACATACATAATATGATTCATAATAATAAAGATGAATGATATTGCTCTTATCCGCATTTGGTAGATGAGAAACTGAGCCTCAGAGAAGTTCAGTGAGTCACTTGAGGTGAGCCAGCTAATAAGCGGTGAACCAAAGGTTTAAACTTAGGATATCCAAAACCAGAAACCATACAAAACCATCCAAAATCAGATCCCATGCTGGTACCTAGCACTGACTTAAGCACAAAATGAATAGATGAAATAATTACTTAATAGAGGAGAGAATGGATGAAGAAGGAAGAGGAGGAGAAGCCCTACTGTTGACAGTTTTTATTTCTTGTAAAGTCATGACCACTAATTACAAGGCTTGATCGCTCATTATTTGGACACGTATTTTTGTCTCTGAAATAGACTGGTATTCTGGTAGATGGGGTCTGTCTCATGGGTTCTCTATTCCCTCCTGAGTACATATGAAATGCTGGAAAAATAACCTCCATGCCACCACAACAAATCACAGATTCTCAGATTTCTCAGACAATTATACTACCTCTTCATATTGTTCAGTAATTTGCTCTTCATCCCTCAATTTCTTACATTTAAAATAAAATAGAATCCACCTCTTAAAGTTTTATTAGAGTAAAAACTAAATGATATAGTGCTTATAAAGAGATTAGCACAGGCCATCACAAACTAGGTACTCAATGTAATTTATTCTTACTATTATTACAATATACATGTCTCCACTGTTTCAAAATGAACTATCTAAAATATAAATGTACATATATATGTGCATATGTACATTTTACTATATGTACTACTAATACTGCTAATAAAATAGTAAAAATTACCATTTCTGAAGTATTTAACATCTTTCAGGCACTTTAGAAGATGACTTATATATACCACTAATTTTAACAATGAAGCTTAAAAAGGTCAACTTAATTTATTCATGATCACATGTTCAAGAGTGAGCATATAAACATAGGTCCATGTGATTTCAAAATCAGTGTTATTTCTGCTAAAACAAAGGACAGAATCTAAGCCAGGTTCCCACTCCTCTACTCCCCCACAAGATGTGAAGATCAAATTTTGACCTCGCACACACAGTTACTGCTGGTAGGAATTCTCCTTGCCTCGCAGGCCTATTTCCTGTCTTGGGATACAACATTTCCTGGAGCAATTCCAACTTCTCAGTGATACTAACACTATCAGCTCTCTGGCAGCTGAAGACAGACAGACTAGGAGGAGGCAGTAGCTACTTAGGATCCTGTTGGACATTGAAAGTCCTCAGTGATGGGAAATCAAACCCAGAACAGTCCTCTCTTCCCACTCTTCTCCAGCTCATCAGATAAAAGCATTTTAGTTTCCTGAAAGAGAAGCCACTGGTCCAGCATATCTCAATACACACTAGTCCATTTACGGCAAGGAGGGAGTCCACTCAGACCCTGGTTACCTGTTCCCTCAGGGACACTCAACATCTCTGCTGTGGCAAAGACATCTAAGATCACCTACTACCGTGTGATCACAAAAGAAACAAATTTTATTTAACATGGCCAAATGCCAGTTTCTTACAAGCTACCCTAACTCGAAGCATTAGGTATAATTAACAGTCAACTTCTCCTTGCTTTTAAAAAATCAGATTAATGAAGCAAGAGTGCTTTTTTTTTTTTTGATTAATACTAATTCAGAATACTTTTTTTTTTTAGTTTTTAAAAATTTTTTATAAACATATAATGTATTATTAGCCCCAGGGGTACAGGTCTGTGAATGGCCAGGTTTACACACTTCATAGCACTCACCATAGCACATACCCTCCCCAATGTCCATAACCCCACCCCCCTCTCCCTACCCCCCTACCCCCAGCAACCCTCAGTTTGTTTTGTGAGATTAAGAGTCTCTTATGGTTTGTCTCCCTCCCGATCCCATCTTGTTTCATTTATTCTTTTCCTACCCCCCAAACCCCCCACATTGCCTCTCCACTTCCTCATATCAGGGAGATCATGTGATCGTTGTCTTTCTCCGATTGACTTATTTCACTGGGCATAATACCCTCTAGTTCCTTCCACGTCATCGCAAATGGCAAGATTTCATTTCTTTTGATGGCTGCAAGAGTGCTTTTAAAATACAACCAACCTTGGGATTTGAAGGCTGATAACAACATTCACTATCTATATTGCTTTCTGTGTCTTTACATTTAAGCTTAGGTTACTTCTCTGCAAAGTGAGTAGCAAATAGACCGTCCTGTTTGAGAGGTGATTACATTTATATTGATTATACTTAATGTGTTGATGGGAATGGGAGTTTATAAGCAAAAGAAGATGAGTTATTGACAATCTTTAATTTCATGGCCTTTTAAAATCTGCTCAGATACTGCATATCACTCTGCTTCATTCTCTTGTCTCTTCTTATTTTCATAATCAAAATCAGAAAAAATACAAATGAATAGCAATATTGATTATAACAGTTAACAATGACTGAGTGTTTACCAAGGCCCAACCACTTAAAATCCCACTTATGTTTCACAACAGCTGTATGAGGGAGGTGTTATTATTTCCCCCATTTTATAGCTGAGAAAACTGAGATCCACAGCTTCTAAGACAACTTTCCCAAGAAGTCCTTACTGCTCATCAAAGGTAAAAGGAGAACTTCCTGACAGGTATGTGTGCCATGGTCTGTTCTTGCCCACCATACCAGAAAGCCTCTGTAAGGAGGAAGGGCAAGCCCAGAGTGGTGAAAATGTTGCCTCCCCGAACCCGTCTGCTTGGGTCAGAGTACTTCCTAACAAGAAGCTCCCAACTCCTGTTACAATTTTCTTGGTGGCATAGACCTATTTAAAGCTTTTCTTTGGCTCCAAGATAGAAAGAAGCATTCATTCTAACTCTTCCATAAATACTTGCTTAGGCCCTATCTATACCCAAACCTGTGTCAAGCACTGAAGAAATGTCAATAACTAAAGACTTCCTTGCCTCAAGAATTCAGTCTACTTTTTCAGAGTACAAGATGCACATAGAAACACAAAGCTGGGCACCCAGCTCAGAATGACACAGGGACATATTGATAAAGCTAAGACCTGAGGATGAAGAGGATTTAGGCTAAGGCAAAGTATATTTGTGTGACAGATGGCCTCAGTATCTGTTCTGTTCCTAGCCCTCCAGCACATTGGGAATGTTCCTCTTTACGGGTTTGTCAAAATCAAAAGTAACAATCCCAACCTTCCGGCAGTTAACTAAGAGGAAAGGCAGTATGAAAAGGTAGAAAAGAAAAAAGAACAGAAAAGAAAACTAATAGGACAAGAAAGTTATGATGGAGTCATAGCTTCTAGTGACCGTGGCACTCAGAGTTCAGTGAGACTGAACTTATATATAATATAAGTATTATATAAACTGAATGTCAAAGATTTAGTCTTCAGAATGTAGTCAAGAAATGGGGCTCATGGGCTGGTGCTCTTATGGTCGGTTGACAGCCCTTCAATCCCATAACCCCAGCATGTTCTTTTCTTTGGGTAAGGTGTGCAGTTTCTCCAGAACTATATGACTGTTACTCATTGATCAACTCAAGCATAGGATATATTTACTCCTCTAGGTGCACACAAGCCCAGAGCAGGTTCTGGAATCAGCCTGGGCCTTCAGGCATCAAGGAAAATCTACTTTCCTTCCAAATCAGCGACATGCAAACTGACATGGTAAGAATGGAAAGTTAGGATTAAAAAGAGCATGCTTCTTTGTTCCTTGGCAGAAACTCTAGTTTTTTTTTCTTTAGGGATTGACATCCATGGTCATTTTTTTTTTGTTTACAAAGATCTGATTTTATTTTGGCAAAAAGTAATGGGGTACATTTACCATCCTAGGGGCTAGTAAAAGATAGAAACCACATTTAAGTGTATATATATGTTCATGTGATAAATTGTGTATAAGTCTTTCATAGGAGGAAGTGAATTCCAGCAAAGTGAAGGGTCTATTGTAGATGAAAGAGAGCGAGAGAGAGGGAGAAAGAGAAAGAAAAGAAAAGAAAGAAAGAAAAAAAGAAAGAAAGGACTTAATATCTAATTTACAGTTTCAGCTTCTCCCAGGAATAGAATCTTAAACCACTCAATCTGGAATTACCTGGTCAGTGCTAGTGAGGTAATCTGCTTGACAGACTCCTGCCATGCCTATTCCCTAAAGGAAGGTGACCTTGCCACAACCAATCTGCTTTTTGCTTGTGTAATAACTACCTTGTCCCTCTCCCTTCTGCCTATAAAAGTCTCTTCATTTTGTACAGCAACTCAGAGCACCTTTCTGTCTGCTAGATGGAATGCTGCCTAATTAATGAATCACTGAATAAAGCCAATTAGATTTAAATACACTCAGTTGAATTTTTTAACAATATGTTAAAAAAAAAATGTTGTGTTCCTGACCTCTCATAGTGTGTTTTTTTGTTTTTTTGTTTTTTTGTTTTTTTTGGTCTGGATCATAAAGGTTCTGGTAAAGAGTGATGAAATAGGAGGCTAAGGGGGTAAGCAAGGGCCAGGGCTTAAATCATATGAAGAATTTTATTATTTTTTTTTATTTTTTAAAAGATTTTATTTATTTATTTGACAGAGATCACAAGCAGGTAGAGAAGCAGGCGGGCGGGGTGGGGGGAGAGACGGCGAGGGGGTGGGTAGCAGGCTCCCTGCTGAGCAGAGAGACTAACGCGGGCTCCATCCCAGGACCCTGAGACCATGACCTGAGCCGAAGGCAGAGGCCTTAACCCACTGAGCCACCCAGGCGTCCCAATCATATAAAGAATTTTAGATTGAGTTACCTGGTCTAATCAAATCATCCTACTAGTCAGAAGTTCACCAAAGAGAAGAAGCCCACTATCTAAGAAGTAGACTGATTTGCTAGATGTTTGACTTCACCTTTCTGTAGCTTCTTTCTTCATGGCAACCTAAAAGGGTTTATGAACCTGAAAGGTACTGAGTCACCATCCATGGTCCAGAAGATGCTTTAAGCTGCCCTGGTAAATCACAAGGAAAGAATTTTCTGTGAACACTGGGTCACTATGTCCCCTCTTCCCTATAAGAGGAAGATACAGCCTAAGCCACTGTCCTGTCTGCTGCAGTATCATGCCGCCTTGTTGATACTGAGGTTGGCCTTGTGGTGGTATGCTTGGACCAAAAGAATGTGAGTGATTTTGACATACACCACGTTAGAGAAAAGGAATTAGGAAGCACTGCTTTTTTTCTGCTAGCCCTGTTGCTAAACTGGGTCTGCTCCTTTACCTTGGTTCCTACAATGCGGAGATGAAAAATGAGAAGCAAGGCCACAACAACGTATAATGTAAGTGAGAAATAAAGTGGCATTATAAGTCACTAAGAGAGTGGGACTGTGTATTACTGCCGCAAATCTGAATAATATACCTTCTAAGAGAACTCTTTAGATTTTTGTTGCTAGCCATCCAGGGAAAAATCAAAGAAGAGAGAGAGAGAGAGAAAGAGAAGGGAAGGAGGGAAGGAGGAAGGAAAGAAGGGAAACCAGCTTTGAGTAGGATAGCTATATATGCCTAGGGCTGATATATTTTCATTCTATATGTCAACTCCTATGATTTTGTAATCTATCTTCCTTCCTTCCTTCTTTCCTTCCTTCCTTCCTTCCAACAAGAACATTTCTGTACTCCAACATCAACAGGGAACATCAGCATAATCCATTAGTAATGTCTGCTTTTAGCATAGAAATGAAAGGTAATGACACAGGTGACATGTTTGCTGGTCTAGAGCCTCAATGTATCCCACCCTTCCACCCTTTCAAAGAAAGAAAATTTGTGTTTTCCCTACTATCCTTTGTCTTCCTCTAGATCTTTACAAATACTTGTTACCTCTCACTGAAATTTCACAACTCTGGTTGTGGTAGCTGGAAGAATGGTGGTAAATGAAGCTGGCTTTTTTCCACCACCAGTTTAAAAACAAAAAAAGTCAGTGTAAACACTCATCCTTTTTCCTTGGATGACTGGCCCATGTGCTCTTCCTCTCTGATTACTCCTTCCTATACTTCTGAAAGAAGTGATCCATTTTATTAACTTTAACTGGTCTGACATAAAATACCTATATCTCTTCACAGAGCAAAAACAGAGGTATAGGTACCTCCACAAAACCCTATTTCTGCCAATTCTACTAGCTCATTCAGAGTTAGGCTGGGATATAAACTGTGGACCACAAACATATTTCATGTAGTAATCAGGCAGCCCCCAGCGAATGCCATATTCCTCACAAAAAGCCACCCTCCAACAATTCACTCTTACATTGTTAGAGCGCCATCTACAGGTCACTGCAAGTACATTTTCCCACGCCTCTCCGTTGGCCTGCTGGGAGAGTGACGTTACAAATTAAATGAGGAAGTAAAAAGGAGGTAAGTCATGTTTGCCCTGTATCTCTATGTTCCAGGGTGCTATCAGGGGAGACTTAATGTTTTATCTCTCTTAGCCATATAAGTGGTTATTATCATTTCCATTTTACAGATGAGAAAGCTGGGCCCCAGGCATGAGTTATTTTGCTCAACCAAGAAGCAGAGCTAGGATTCAAAACCCAGTCTTGCCGTGTCAGTGCGATGCTCCTTCCACTAGTTAACACTCTTCAACTCTTGATTTAATTCAGTGCTCTCAGATTTCAGGAAACTTTGTTACTCCTAAAAGAATATGTCAACTTCAATGAAGCAAAATAAATATATCTGTGTAGAACTAAATGCACTTACTTAGATGGTTCCTATCTCTACTTGTCTTTCTCCTCCATGCCAGATATGTACGAAACAGATTTTGTTGGATGAATACATGACTAAATGAATGAAATGGGTTTTTCTCTTGACTTCTTTTAAATTATTTGCAAAATTACACTCCCACAATAGCTACACCCATATCTGACCATTTCTTATATTCTCATTATGTGAAAGGTCTCCGCTGCCATCCACCCCCACAGTCCACATCAATGCTCGGCTACACAGTCCATGCATTTTTAAGCGTAAAATAATTCAGAGTTAAAATTAATCAGGACACTCCCAATGTAAAGAAAGCCCGATACGAAATCATTTTTCTATAATAAAAAAGTCATTTAATTATCTAATAACCACTTCCATCTGCTTTGTTAAGTTTGATTTCCTGATACTAGTTTATATTAACCAAGGTATGACTATACATCTACATATTAATGCTCATTTTTCAGTAGCATGCAGTTAAGCATCTTTAATATTTTTTTCTAGGGTTCTGTGCATCATTTTAATGAGAGTGTGAGCCCTATGAGGACAAGTACTAATCTTTAAATTATTTTATAACTTTCTAATTCCCATTACAATATCTTCAGTTATCTTATTAAATGTTTATAGCTGACCAAGGATTCTCCCCTTGTCTAGCCAAGAAATATTAATGAGCAATTAAATGTTAAAAAGGAGCAAGAGAATGAAGAGTATATTTTCCCAGAATGTAATTATTGAGGGCTTACCATATTCCAGGAACCACACTGGGTGGTGGGAGCCCACTGTCTCTTGCCTCAAGGATATAGTCTAATGGGATACCAAGAGACAATTACAATGCAGTATTCCAGGTCCGGTCGGCAGAGGCTCAGAGGTATTCTGCACTTTGAAGGAAGTCGAAAATGACTGACTGCAGAGGTCTCTAATTACAGAGTTTCCTCCTGAAGTCATGGTAAATGCTATAATGCAATTATGATAAATATTATAATGCAATTACAATAAATATGTGTTGAACTGAATTAAATCAAATTGTTGCCTCGCTCTCCAGAAACTCGAATGTGAACCATGGCAATTGGAATTTTTATTTTTGATTCAGGTCTTCCCAATAAGTTGCCCATGGAGCTATTTCAGAAGATTTTAATCAATGAGTCTTTAAGAAATTTTATAAGGTGCTGCCCTACTCAACTGGCCCTTTGATTTGCTAAATATATCCATCTAGAAGCTTCTTTAGAATTTTCCCAGGCATTTAAGGTAAAGGAATTTAAGAACCTAAAAAAACGAGAATCTAATTTTTCTGCCAATGAATGATTTAAAGTTGATAATGACAGATAATTGTGTTGGGTATTATACACAATTTGTACAAAATTATGTCACATAAAACTGTCACCCTCAGCAAAACCTATCTATAAATTCTCTTCTCTCAGGCTAGGGGCATATTAAGCCCCTTTTCTATCCTGCTAAGTTAGTTCTCTAAGGGCACAGCCTGTGTCCTTATTATTACCATACCCTGGCTCCTGCCAAAGTGGGACACACAGAGTAGGCATCTTACATGTAATGGGATGAGTGAGCATGCGCAGAATGCATGAAAATTATTATAATTGACTATCCCTTGGAATGGCCTAAAGTTCTGTGGGGTTTTTGTACATTTCTCCATCAACCTCCATGTTAGGTGAGTATATCTTCTTTCTTAATTTAAATTTATCGCTTTCTCTTTTTTTGTTATACAAGTAAAACATGTTTTCACAGACCTGCTAGAAAAAAATAGCAGAAATTTTAAAAATCAAAAATTCTACCACCTAAAGTTAAACAACATTAGTATTTTGTTATATGTTTTTTGAGGTTTTCATATGCAAATACACACTTTTAAAAATACATTTCCTGATGTATGTGTTATTTTGTGACTTATGTATGTACTATTTATGAATAGTAAATAAATATATTTTATGTTATAAATATTCATGTATATTCCCATCTATAGTGGCTACAGAATAATCCATTGCATATATCTCAAAATTTATTTAATTTGTATTTATTATCAGACAGCTATATTTTTTTCCCAAATATTTGCTATTTTAAACAACAACATTGTGATAATGATCTTCATCCTCACTTCTTGCATTCATTTCAGAATGCAAGGAAACTAGGAGAATTGCTTGGCCAAAGGGAAAGACCATTTTATTTTATTTTTTTAGATTTTATTTATTTCTTTATAAGAGATGGAGGCACCAATGGGGGGCAGGGGCAGAGGGAGAGGGAGAAACAGACAACCTGCTGCTGAACAGGGAGCCTGACTTGGGCTTTATTCCAGGATCCCGACAAACAGGACCTGAGCCAAAGGCCGACGCTTAAAGGACTGAACCACCCAGATGCCCTAGGAAAGACCATTTTAAAAGCTCCTGATGCTTAAGCCTAAATTTCTTTTTGGACTCACCTTGAACACTCACTGTGCCAATCCTAGGTATTATTATATAAGCCTATATGATGAGGAAAACATCTTTTTAATATTCATTTATTTTCTACATTTAGTGAACAAGAACATGAGTCTATAAACACTGTCTAGGTGTATAAAAGCAGATTGTGTAAGAAGGGAGTTTGCAGAATGCCTGGGTGGCTTAGTCCATTAAGCCTCTGCCTTTGGCTCAGGTCATGATCCCAGGGTCCTGGAATCAAGTCCCCTCATCGGGCTTCTTGCTCAGTGGGAACCTGCTTTTCCCTCTGCCTGTTGCTAGTCTCCCTGCTTTTCTTCCCTCTCCCTCCCTCCCTCCCTCTATCTCTTTCTAAAAAAATAAAATAAATAAAATCTTATTTTAAAAAAAGTGAATTCTCAAGTCAGATTACTTGATCCCACATCCTGGTTCAGCTCTTCACTAATTCTGTTCCTCAATCAAGTAGCTTCATATATATATAAAATACATACAATATATAAAATACATATATTATATAACTTCATTACAATTTCAGCATAACTTCATCATGCTTCAGTTTTCTCATCTGGAAAACAGGACAATCAAAATATCTGTCTCTTAGGGCTGTTTCTGAGGATTACATGAATTGATCCATTAAATGAATTCAGAATATTACCTGGCACTTGTAGGCATTTAATAAATGCTACACATTCTTTCCTTCTTTCTCACACTGAATTATTTTTTTAGCGTCCCTTGCAATTAGGTATGCCCATGAGACTAGAATGTGAAACGAACTGGTATGCGTCACTTACTGGCTTGACCCACATATACCTTTAAGACATGATTTTCATCCATTTCCCCATCAGCAAGCTGAAGAGAGAAAACTCCAAGGATCTAGAGCAGGTAGAACCACAGGATGGAAGGAGGCTGGATCTATGAATGAATGTAGGGAACAAGAGCTCCCCCCACACCGACCACAATGAACTGTCAGTACATCAGTGAGAAATAAATGTACATTGTGTTACATTTCTTTTTTTTTTTTTTAATATTTATTTGACAGAGATCACAAGTAGGCAGAGAGAGAGAGGGAGAAGCAGGCTATCTGCTGAGCAGAGAGCCTGACGTGGGGCTTGAACCCAGGACCCTGAGATCATGACCTGAGCCAAAGGCAGAGGCTTAACCCACTGAGCTACCCAGGTGCCCCACTGTGTTACATTTAAAATGGTTTGTTGCTCCTGTTACAGCAATTAGCCTTTCTGGACTAATGGAGTTGCCTATTATTATTCTCTTATCAGGTACTGTCTGTTTTAAAGAAGAGAGAATTTTGAACTCAAAATATGATGGGAGGATAGATGAAAGGAGTTCAGAATAAAAAATTTGCTGCAGAGAGTCTACAACTTGATAATATATGAATTCAAGGGTCATTTATCCATCTAGAAGGTAATTTATCTCATCTCTTTCTTAGATTCCCCGTTTGACTCCAGGCAACAGAAGTTAATGTCAATACAGCCAAATAGGTTTACTCAACTTAAAAACACAGATACCTCATATCCCCTCTTAACTTCACTGGTGAACATTGTTTTCTTGCATTTACTGTAATATTTGGACCATAAATACCACTGAAGTAGCTGAGAAAATCCAAGAGGAAACATTCTTTAGGAAAAAGGAAGAAAAAAAAAAAAGAAAGAAAGAAAGGCTATTGCATTAAAAAAAAAAAAAAAAAGCAACACCAATGACGGAAATTTCCCTATAATGGTTCTAAAATGTCTAAAGCAAAGTCATACCAAACAGGGAAGTATTTCAATGTTTTCCTCTTGAGGAAAACAAACATGAAAGAAAAATCCTCAATTTGGGGTACTGTTCATTTTGCAAAAATGTTATTTGTTACCACAGGAAGGGGAAGGAAAAAGGATACCAAGGATAATGTAGACTATACATAAAAACATATATATGTCATTTCATGAGTGCTGAGGCAAAAATTTATTGAAATATTAAACACATGATTTGTTTTCTAGGTTAGAGCTTCCAGTTGAGACTAGCTGAAATATTTCCCAGAGTATTTGACTCTGGAGGGACTATAAGATATTAAATAACACTGTCAAATGAATCTTTCTAAATACAGAATTAAATGGCTATCCCCTCACATTTGCATCCTGCTGTGCAATGTGTTTTGCATAGAGGAAGCTATTATCAGCACCCCCACAAAGACACTTAAATCTGGAAAAGTTAAAGGGCTTGTCCAGAGTTACCTGGATAAAGTTATAAGGCAATTCAAGCAATCACTCACTAAGTGTTGTGTGGCTTCAGTTTTCATGCTATGACTATTCTGAAAATGCTTCAAGAGACAGCTATGATCAAATTAGTCAATGTAACAGTTACAGATATGCCTGGGAGAGAAAAGTGTGAACAACAGGTTGCATCTGAATTAACCCCGGTTTATATCACAGGAAAGGACAAACAAATCACTTAATGAGCAATGGGTTAAAACCTACTCCAATAATTTCAGTGAGAATATCTGAAATACGAAAGGTTTACCAAGTCCCACTCTAGTAGCTTACTATTTACAGGAAAGAGTAAATTAAACTAATTTTTAGACAACTAATGTGATTTAGCAAGGGCTTTTTGGCCTTTAAATGGCATGATTTAACCTCTGCTTGTCTTCCTGAGCAAGAGCTATGTAACATACATTTATATGTTTAAATCTTGTTTCCCATTTATTTTCATTATTCCATTTTAGATATAATTCTCTAGAAAAGGAAGACAGCTAAAAGACCTTTTTATGAAATCACACAGATAAGAGAAAAACTTGTAAATGACCATGCATTTAAAAGAAAATCATACTTTCTTGAAAATGTAATAAGAATATTTGGAATATTTGAATATTTGGACTATAAGAGTATTTGCCATAAGAATATTTGGAATATTCTTATTTCCAATCAAAACACAAAAGAGAAATTTAGAGTACAAAGTGAAAGGCATTTCAACTTTTTTGTTACTGTTGCATGATTTTTGTTCTCAATGGACAAATACAAAACAGAACCACTAAAGAGAGAAATGCTTTCACTTCTCAGTTGGTTTGGGAAATATGCATTGAGTACCCTCTTTATTACTAAGAATGCCAACAGGAACAGACTTCACCCAGAAGACTCAAATGAAGAGACTTTAATAAACCAACTACTTAAGGAAGAATTGTGAGCACGACTAAGAGAATGAAAAACAAATGCAGATGTTAGGCCAAGCTTTCTTTCCCAAATCAGGACAGAGAAGAGCACAAGTACTCAAATGGTCAAACCTGCTGTCGTTGTTCAGACTGACACCCCACTTTTGTTTTGCCATCTTGGGAGATAAACTTGAACAAAGATGTTAACAATTACATTATCGTTCTCAATGCTATCATCGTCATCATCATTATCATCACCATCATCATCCTCATAAAAATATTTATTGTTTACTCAACATTAAGAGCCTGCTCGGTGCTAAATAATTGTTAGAATGATCAGTCTGGAGTTAGTATGGGGGAAATGAGAGGAGAGCAAAGAGAAATCATGAGCCCAAAGGCAGGGGAAGTCCTTAAGAAGCAAAAGAAAGGGAGAAGAAGAAATGGAGAATCTGTGTGGACCAAGGCAGGGACAGCCAGCCATCTAGAAAAGGTGAAAGGACAAGGTGGGACCAAGAAACAGAGGAGGAGGAGGGTCCATGGATGTGATGCATGACTGTAGCTGAAGGGTTGTAAGAGAGAGAAAAAGAAGACATATATTCCTAAGATTCTCATTCCAAATGCCCACAGGAATAATGAGGCCATTGGTAGCTAAGGAAAGAGAGAAGAGTAGCGAGGTTAGAAATTAGTGTGAAGGAATAATGAGGCATTTTTTATCTCACTGGATATAAGAAGAGGAGCCTAGTCATATACACCTGGATTTAAGTCCTGGTTCATTGTGGGAAAATGGGCAAGTCTGCATCTTTGTTTCCTCACCTAAAAAATTATGCTAACTTAGTGCCCTCCTCAAAGAGCTCTTTCTCAGTAGTAGTAGTAGTAGTAGTAGTAGTAGTAGTAGTAGATGACTTTATTTTTTTTCCAACAGTTTCAAGTTTATGAAACACGGAGCAGAAAGTACAGTCCAATATACCACCTTGCTCCCCTGCCAACTTCCCTTACTCACATCTTGTATTGTGTGGTGTATCTGTTACAACAGATGAACCACTGTTGATATATTATTGTTAAGTGAAGTCCATAGTTTATATTAGGGTTCACTCCGCATTATGTGAGTTTGGACAAATGTGTAACATCCATCCACCATTACAGTATTTCTCAGTACAGTTTCACGGCCCTAAAAATCTTCCCCACTTCACCACTTCGTCCCTGCCTTCTGCCCCAAACTCATGGCAGCCGATGATCTTTCTTTGGTGTTTATAATTTTGTCTTTTCACAGTGTCATGTAGTGGGAGTCATATGGCATATAGCCTTTTCAAACTGGTCTCTTTCCACTTAGGAATATACACTTTGTTATTTATATGGTTTGATTAATGGCTTGCAGACAAATACCACACAGATGCCAGTTGTTACTGTTACTCTTAGCACTATTATTATTTCACAAAGGCTTCATTTTCCTACAGCTTCAAAAAGGAGATCATGCGTTTTTCTGGAGTCCTAAGGGTCCTGTTTGTTGGTCCCCTTGCTTTTTCTTCTTCCTTTCACTCCCAACCTTTCTGTTATATTTATTTTACTTCTAATTGGCTCATTCAATCCTCTTCTCCCCTCTAAACTGACAGAGACAAGAAGATAAACAGGAGAAGAGGGTGCTATGAGAACATGTTCCCCAAGATGGGAGTAAGGGTCAAGGGCTTGATACAGTCCTACAGCTCTCTCACACAGGGACTTCCGTGCTTGCTAAAGGGAGTCTGTATTTAAATTATTCCCTATCTTGGGGGCAGCTGGGTGGCTCAGTCGGTTGAGCATCCTACTCATGATTTTGGCTCAGGTCATGATCTCATAGGTCCTGGAATTGAGCCCCATATTGGGCCCTGTGCTCAGCAAAGAGTGCTTGAGACGCCCTCCCCATCCATCTCCCTTTTCCCCTCCCCCACTCACTCTCTCTCTTGCTCTCTCTTTTTGAAATAAATCAATAAATGATCTTTCAAAAAATAAATTATACCCTGTTCTCAACTTGAGCATATTAAGCTTTGTGTAGCTGAGAAGTCTCAAATGGATTTAGATAGTATGCCAAATATGTTACTCAAATATGTAAAATTCAATATCTGATCATGAGTTTCTGAGATAGCAGGTACTTACTGAAGCCCAACCCACACTGGAATGAACTTTACCCTAATTTTCCTCTAGAACTTTACCCTAATTTTCCTCTAGAACCCACAGTTCTACCTGAAAAAACATCAACACAGTATCTTATGAGTCGTCCTGAGGACTTACTCCAAATAAGAAAAAGGAAAATTGTTAACGAAAAGCAACTGCAGTTTCTCCTCTGGCTCATCTCTGGAGTGTTCAAAGCCTGTCTTTTCATTCCTGAGTGTTTTTCTGTTTGTTTCATTTTTTAATTTTTAAACTAACGATAATGATACTTCGCTGATGTCACTCTAGCAGAAAGGTTAAGCGGAAACTTTCCTCTAAAACCAAGATGTTCCTTTAATCCACGGGGAATTCTTAAAGCTAGATACTAATATGTCCTGTAATTAAGAAATAATGAGCTTTCCACCATGATTTATTTCCATAGATTTAGATTCGATGCTGAGAAGCTACAGTTTAAATTATTGCAATGCCCAATGGTAAAAACTCCTATAAATCCTCAGAGGTCAATTTTAAATAAACTTGCATTTCAGCAAAAATAAAGTTAATGAAGATGTCCTTCTTCTCTTTTCCTTCCACACAAAGTAAAGAAACCAGTCAGGCAGGCAGATGCGGACACAGAGCGTAGGGAGGAGAGAGGGAGAGAGGGAGGGAAGAAGAGAAAGAGAAAAAAGGAACATTTATATGAAAAAGCATTACTTACTGTGAGATCTTTAGGTAGTGTCTCTGGCTGGGTCTCCGCCTCTGAAGTCCGAAGCAGTTCCATTTCCATTCCTCAGGGTGCCTGCGGTGAACTGAGCATTAAGAAAAAGAATGAATGACAAGGTCAGAGGCCCTGATTAAGATACTTCTCAGCTGCCCTGAAGGATTAACGATGACTGCTCAGGGCAAGAAAAAAAAAAGGCACTGTTCACTCACAAGAAATGGAAATTTAGCAGATCCAAGCAGCTCTTAAATGCAACCGTTAACAGCACAGATTCTGGAAGGAGACAGCTTATTAGCTGTGTGAACTTGGGCAGTCTGCTTAATCTCTCTGAGCCTCATTTTCTTCAACAGTAAAATGTGGTTCATGATTCCTCCCATAATAGACTGTGTAAGTCTTTGTAAAAAGAACAATGGTACTTAACACGTTTCCACTTTTTAAAAATTATATATTTTATTTGTTGAGTGGGTCTCAACTGATCTTCAAAGAAGCCTCTAGAACGAGGACAGGATGGAAGGTCACAGAACCCTTGGCTTAATTTGGGACACCCTGACATAGGGTAGATCATGTGTGGGTCTGAGAACCTTGAACTGGGGAGAGGATATTTTCTTTGGAATACACAAAACTGGGATGGAAAAATTAAAATATCATAAATATGATAAACGAGAAGATTCATGAAATTCTGTGTTATCCTAATTAATGTCAAATATATTTCTCTATCATTCCGTAACAAGAAAATCACAGGATATTGAGAAAAATAAAATTAGATCCTTCTTAATAAACTTCACACCAAGCAAAAGTAGAATAGTCTTGCTTCTCACAGCCTGCAGAACTTGAGTTGAATGAAAGTGTTAAAATCATTCATTGTTTTGTTTTGTTTTTTTTACTTTAATATTTTTATCAGTTTCTGGGGATATAATATGTATATAGAAGACATGCTTTTTTTGCTTCATGGATCTGATAATCAAATAGGGGAAGAGAATCACGCATAAGTAGTCACACAAATAAGAAAGGTAACTTAAAAAAACAGCAGTTACTCTTAAGCGATAGTGCAATGTAAAGGTATTCTGATATAGACTGAGAAGACCCCTCTGGAGAAGGGCAACTATATCCTCCCTTCCTTAGCATGGGCTCTGCCAGAGACCAGGCTGCAGTAACATGCCAGGCATAGGTCGTTTATTTAGTAGCAGGCATGAAATACAGAGAGCAAGAGAGCCAAGGAGGTCACATCATAACATGTACTGCCATTCCAGACACAATTGGCCGCTCAGTCTCATAGAGGCAGCTGAAAAATCTCATGAAATGCCTCTATGCACCATCTGCCTGTGGGAAGAAAACAGAAAGCATTTGTCTATGGCCTTCCGTCCCACAGTAGCGCAAAGTTGCTCCACGGAGGTCTCACTTCCCCACATTCTGGGATGTGCATGCATGAGTGCCTAGAATTGACTACGCACCAGGCCTGCCATGCCCAGAGCAGAAAAACCCCAGGGCAAAGCAAGAGTTATGGGGTATGTGCCACAGACAAGGCTGTGTCACTTGCACATGCACAGAGCTAGTCCCTGAAGCAGGGGCAGGAATTAGAGGAAAGGCCAAGAAGGTCTGACGTGGAGCACAAGACAATTCTAATATATCTCCTGTCTCTCAACTACCCCACATTCTACTCCAGATTCTTCTTTCAAAAATTTTTTATCATGGCATTTCCAATTATGGAAACCTGCTAGTGGCTCTCTATTATCTTAACAAAAACAAAACAAAACAAAACAAAACGAAAAAAAAAAAAAACCCGAAAGCCAAACTCTTCAATAGAACACTCAGGCCTTCCCCACTATTTTTTTTTTTAAAGATTTTATTTATTTATTTGTCAAAGACAGAGGGAGAGAGAGCGAGCAAGCACAGGCAGACAGAGAGGCAGGCAGAGGCAGAGGGAGAAGCAGGCTCCCTGCCGAGCAAGGAAACCGATGTGGGACTCGATCCCAGGACGCTAGGATCATGACCTGAGCCGAAGGCAGCCGCTCAACCAACTGAGCCACCCAGGCGTCCCCTTCCCCACTATTTTTACACCACTCTTTCACATAAACCAAAGTCGTCTTCACTGGCAACTACACTTCCCAAGAATATAGAATATGAATCTTCCACATAATACTTTCCAAAAGTACTTGTGAACTACATCTCTACAGTGATATTTATGCTATATAAATTAGGTTACATATAAAATTTAAGTAACATATCCATCATAACCATAGTTCTTTTTAGCTTGATCACAAACATTTTCAAGGACTGTGTTAGAAATGCCAGTCAGAACCTATAATATCCTCAACAATTTTTGAGAAAACCTGCCATGTACATTGCTGTTAGAGCCAACAGTATTGTGTACTATGACACTAGGCACCTGCCCCAAGGCAGACGGTTGCATTACAAGTACAAACCCAATGAGAAAGAAGAATTTGAGATTTCCAAGATCCTGATTAGGATAACCAGGTAAGAAGTGTTACATTGAGCATATTATAGGAGAATCAGATCTGAAGACTTAATTTTAAGTTTGCATTACTCATCAAAGCCTAGGGAAAGATCATGAAGAGATAGAAGATATAGGATTTCAGACTCAGGAAAGAGGATTGAACATAGGGAAACATATACAAGGGGCTGGGAAAAAATGGAAATGTATAAAACTGACGTAGGAGAAAGATAACAAAGAAAAGTGAAAAATAGATTTCTGAGGAACACCAACATTTGAAACGTAGCTGGAGTAACAGGAATTAATGAAAAAAAAAATCATGGCTTATGTGTCTTGTGAAGTACTTAACTGTATCCAACAGCAGAGAAGTACTTTGATAAATTATAATTAAGTATGTGAATGCCATTAACAATGATATTTCAACAAAGTTTTCATGATAGGGGAAAGTATTCAGGATATAATAGTAAATGAAATGATAAAATCCCTGTATTTTCTTTCTTTTTTAAGATTTATTTATTTGAAAAAAAAAAATTATTTATTTGAGAGCAAGTGAGCGTGCACATGAGTGGAACAGGCAAAGGGAGAGGGAGAGAAATCCCAAGCAGACTCCTTGCCGAGTGAAGACCCTGATGTGGGATTCAATCTCACAACCCTGAGATTAGAGCCCTGAGATCATACCCTGAACCAAAACCAAGAGTCCGAAGTTTTACTAACTGTGCTGCTTAGGCATCCGTAAAATGCCTATATTTTCATTCCCCTCCCAACTCTTGTATGTGTGTGGGGGAAAAGGAGGGATGGAGGCAGGCCCTTGGTAAAATAAAGAGACAAAGATATTTATGTTGTTCTCTTTGCTTGCACATATTTTTCAAATTCTCTACAACAAGCATGTTTTCTCTTATAATTTAAAAAGTTAACTTAAAATTGTAATTATAAAAATGCATAATATATTTGAATAGAATGAGAAGCCAACTCTGTTAATAGGAAAAAAGAATCTGAGAGTCAGGAATATCACTGATCTAAGTTTATCCTAGATAAACTGGCTGTTCTTTGTGAAATCAGAGAGGTTTATCTGTTCCCTGGCATTCTCTCCTCACTTAAACTCTAGGGAGACAAAATCACGCCAACAACTAAATTTAAGAAGGAGATGTCTCAGGGACTACAATGAAAATTTCCAGTGCCAACCCGTCATTTCAGGCCATCCTCTGTTTCAGTTATATAAGCTCAATAAATATTATGCTGATGTTTTTTCAAATTCAGGAGCCGTTTCTTCCCCTATTGCTGTCAGCATATTTCCTGCATATTAAGAAGCAGCACCATATTTCATATGAAATATAAGCTTCATTTTTAAGTAAGTTACAAAACTATAAATGAGCAATTTGCTCAAGAATATAGGAATTTAGAATTTTCCTATTTTGGCTTTTGCACCAAAGCCAAAAGTGATGAAGCTGATTAAAACTAACATGCCCCCTTTCCAACTCACAAGTTCTTGCTAGTCAGTCAGCACTTTGCTTTCATCTCTCTCATGCTTCTCCAAATTCTAAACCTTTTCAGCCTTCCATTACTGTTAGCTGATAACATCCTTTTAATTCAGTAGTATTTGGGGATGTCTGAGCCTTATACTTAATTTTGAGTACTTTGTATATATAAATGCTCTTCTATAAATACCTTCCAAAATTCTCAGAGGATTGGACAATGGAATATTATATTCCCAAAGTCTATTTCCTGTTTTAACAGTGAAGGTCAAAATCCTCATTTTATTTCCTTTCTAGAGCTTTGTCCACTTCAGATAGAGGAATTATATTTTTTTCTTCTCCACATAAATCTAGGAACATTGCAACTGTTGCCAGGAAAAATAAATTACAGTTTTAAGCTGCAAATCTGTAGGTTTAAAGGTGCACCTTCCTTCAACATTATTTTAAAAGAAAAATACTATATTTCAGCCAGCCAAGAAGACAGGTTCTTGGGTCTACTTCCCACTATTAAGTTCAGTTCTCTGTTTTGGAATGCCTAAAGGAATATTATGATTCTTTCCAGAAAAGAAGTACAATTTAAAATCCTTGGACATTGGCCTCAGTGAATAGCGAGGTGATTGACACATTAAAATGCCATTATTTCTCAAGACTATTTCCATGTATTTTTTAATTTATTATTTTTATTTTTTATTAACATATAATGTATTATTAGCCCCAGGGGTACAGGTCTGTGTATTTCCATGTATTTTTATACTGTCTCTCTTTCTGTCTTCAATGCATGACCAATTATATTGTGCATACAACCTTGCTGTAAATACTTAACTGGAAATATAGAACTTGAATTTTCTTTATATATCTAGAATTTTTCAATTGTGTTGCCTTTATAAAATGCAGTTTGGAAGGGCAATACTTACATTTTGTGTTCATTCCAGAGAAACCACCACTATGTCGGATTACAGAAATAAAAACTAAAATACTCAAATATGCACAGACAAACCTCATTCACATGAGTGGGGGGGGGGCAAGAATCAGGTTTACAATGTGCAATTTTTTGCTCAGATATATCTTCCTTGAAGAACCATTTTTTAGCTTAAAATACCTTAAACATATGTGTAGGGAGCTTATTCTGCGTCAATGTTTGTGAGGATTAAGGATGTCTGACTTTGTTCAAAATGCAGATGTCTGAACCAAGTCATTGACTTCAGAGAAAATCAGTTAGTCTTCTAAAGAAACTGCTCAACTGACCTACTTGCAATCAAATCACTGATAAGAGAACTAGAAGCTGAAAATGATGATGAAAAAGAACTTGAAGTTATAGACTATGGAGTTGTAGGGTTGGTCTAGTTGGAAAGACTTAGAAAGATGGTGTAGATAAGAAGTATCCAAAGGCAGTACTTAATAAGTAGAAAAGAGTGGTTTAGAGTTCTGAAATGGAATACAAATACCAGGCAGCCAGCAAGTAAGTAGGTAATTATTGGGGCATATTTTTCCTCCAACATTGTTAAATTTGAAACTGGGACATAAACAGTACATGGAGCATGATCCCAATAAAGCCAAATCAAAAGAAAAAAACTACCTGGGATTACTTATGGGAGGTAAGATTATGGGATACTGCAATATTTGTTCATCACTGTATCTGAAATAAGCACTTAATAATTATTTTCATCTTCCATCCAGCTTTTTCCAGTTTCTACAATAAATAAATGGTACCTTGTACTAAAAAAATATTATTTAAAAACATACTTGTGTCTGAAATGATCAAGATCAAGAGTTGTGGTAGAAGATCAAGAGTTGATGGTTCAGCAGTCTATAGCTGCTAGGTAATTCTTCCCCCAGGGAGATGTAAACCTAGATGAATAGGGGATTATATGGAAGAAATCAAGGAGATTTTCTTAATCCAACCGACAGCTTCTGATCTTGACTGTACAGAAAAGTCTCCATTAGCACAGCATCAGAGAACAGTAGAAGGCATATTCCAGGCTGGAATCATATGGATAACAGTGTTGCTACGCATAGGGATTTATCTTCTTAATTGTCCCCTTAAACCACGAAGTTAATTATTTCTCATGTATGGAAGACACAATAGCATCATAGTTTACTCTACTGGCCAAGGAAACTTCTCAAGTGAGAGAAGTACCCAACCTGTAGTTGAAGTATTCCACTGGACTCTGCCTTTCTAAAGCTTTAGCCCCTGGGTAAGAACTCCCAAGGGTCTGGGTCTCTGCGTATATAATGTAATCTGCTTTTCCTACATCTCCAGACCCTAGTTTTGCTCATGGACATTACAACTTTTTTAATGGCCAAAGTTTGTCTTGAACACCCAGCCTCACCCTTCAGCTTCCTATTGTTAAGTCAGCAGATTAACAAACTTAATTCCACCTGCAAACTCAGTTCCCTTTTGCCAGGTAATCTTACATATGTACAAATTCCACAGATTAGGACACAGATACCTTTGGGGGACCTTATTCTGCCTACCACACATCAATTCATCCATTCATGACTCTCAGCAAGCTCCAAGCAGAAAAATAGGAAGCAAAGTATACCTAAGAACAAAAATCACATGTAGACACCAAACTACTGCAATATGAAGGTTTTTGTTTTGTTTTGTTTTGTTTTTATTTTTAAGTCTTAGAAGCAGCTAAGAATGGTGGTGAGGGAGGGGAGATACATTATGTGTATGGTAACAACCAAGAAAATGTCAGCAGAATCTTAATCAGAAGATTATTAGAGGCTAGAAGACAATGAAAAAGCAGTGAAAGAAAAACAGTCAAACTAGAATTCTACATCCAGTGAAAATACCATCCAAAAATATAAGTCAAATAAATTTTTTACATAAAAGACAACTAAATCATCTTTAATGAATTTTCACTGCAAAAAAAATATTTTTAAGTTTCTTAGGCTGAAAAAAAGTAATAGCAGATAGAAATCTGATGGTTCAAGAAGGAATGGAAAACACTGCAAGAAGTAAATAGGTCAGTAAATATAAAGAGTGCTTTAAAAATTATTCTTAGGGGAGGAGTCAAGATGGCGGAGAAGTAGCAGGCTGAGACTACTTCAGGTTGCGGGAGATCAGCTAGATAGCTTATCTAAAGATTGCAAACACCTACAAATCCAATGGGAGATCGAAGAGAAGAAGAACAGCAATTCTAGAAATAGAAAATCAACCACTTTCTGAAGGTAGGACTGGTGGAGAAGTGAATCCAAAGCGACGGGAAGATAGACCGCGGGGGGAGGGGCCGGCTCCCGGCAAGCGGCGGAGCAACGGAGCACAAAATCAGGACTTTTAAAAGTCTGTTCCACTGAGGGACATCGCTCCAGAGGCTAAACCAGGGTGAAGCCCACGCGGGGTCAGTGTGGCCTCAGGTCCCGTAGAGTCACAGAAGGATGGGGAGTGTCTGAGTGTCGCAGAGCTTGCAGGTATTAGAACGGGGAAGCCGGCTACAGAGACAGAGCCGAGGAGTGACTCTCAGCTCAGGGTTACCTTGAACCGGTCGCAGGCTCGGTCAGCTCGGAATGAGGCCGGACACAGGGTGACGGGAGTAATTGGGCGCTGTTCTCTGAGGGCGCACTGAGGAGTGGGGCCCCAGGCTCTCGGCTCCTCCAGGCCGGAGACTGGGAGGCCGCCATCTTCATTCCCGTCCTCCGGACTCTACGGAAAGCGCTCAGGGAACAAAAGCTCCCGAAAGCAAACCCGAGCGGATTACTCAGCCCGGCCCCGGGTAAGGGCGGTGCAACTCCGCCTGGGGCAAAGACACTTGAGAATCACTACCACAGGCCCATCCCCCAGAAGATCAACAAGAAACCCAGCCAGGACCAAGTTCACTTACGAGGAGTGCAGTTTCAATACCAAGGAGAGCAGCGGAATTCCAGAGGAGGAGAAAGCAAAGCACGGAACTCATGGCTTTCTCCCCATGATTCTTTAGCCATGCAGTTAATTTTTTTTTCTTTTTCATTTTTTTTCTCTTCTTCTGCTAAATTTTTTAACTTTTACCCTTTTCTTTTCTAACGTTTTTTAACTAGTTTATCTAATATATATATATTTTTTTCCTTTTCATATTTTTTCATTATTGGTTTTCTTTTTTTATTTGTTTCTTTTTTCTTTTTTCTTTTTTTTTTCTTTCTGAACCTCTTTTTATCACCTTACCCCCCCTCACGATTTGGGATCTCTTCTGATTTGGCTAAAGCATATTTTCCTGGGGTTGTTGCCACCCTTTTAGTGTTTTACTTGTTCCTCCATATACTCTTATCTGGACAAAATGACAAGGCGGAAAAATTCACCACAAAAAAAAAGAACAAGAGGCAGTACCGAAGGCTAGGGACCTAATCAATACAGACATTGGTAATATGTCAGAATAGAATTCAGAATGACGATTGTCAAGGTTCTAGCTGGGCTCAAAAAAGGCATGGAAGATATTAGAGAAACCCTCTCAGGAGATATAAAAGCCCTTTCTGGAGAAATAAAAGAACTAAAATCTAATCAAGTTGAAATAAAAAAAGCTATTAATGAGGTGCAATCAAAAATGGAGGCTCTCACTGCTAGGATAAATGAGGCAGAAGAAAGAATTAGCAATATAGAAGACCAAATGACAGAGAATAAAGAAGCTGAGCAAAAGAGGGACAAACAGCTACTGGACCACGAGGGCAGAATTCGAGAGATAAGTGACACCATAAGACGAAACAACATTAGAATAATTGGGATTCCAGAAGAAGAAGAGAGAGGGGAGCAGAAGGTATATTGAGAGAATTATTGGAGAGAATTTCCCCAATATGGCAAAGGGAACAAGCATCAAAATCCAGGAGGTTCAGAGAACCCCCTTCAAAATCAATAAGAATAGGTCCACACCCCGTCACCTAATTGTAAAATTTACAAGTCTTAGTGACAAAGAGAGAATCCTGAAAGCAGCCCGGGAGAAGAAGTCTGTAACATACAATGGTAAAAATATTAGATTGGCAGCAGACTTATCCATAGAGACCTGGCAGGCCAGAAAGAGCTGGCATGATATATTCAGAGTACTAAACGAGAAAAACATGCAGCCAAGAATACTATATCCAGCTAGGCTATCATTGAAAATAGAAGGAGAGATTAAAAGCTTCGAGGACAAACAAAAACTGAAAGAATTTGGAAACACCAAACCAGCTCTACAGGAAATATTGAAAGGGGTCCTCTAAGCAAAGAGAGAGCCTAAAAGTAGAAGATCAGAAAGGAACAGAAACAAAATACAACAGTCACCTTACAGGCAATACAATGGCACTAAATTCATACCTCTCAATAGTTACCCTGAATGTTAATGGGCTAAATGCCCCAATCAAAAGACACAGGGTATCAGAATGGATAAAAAAACAAAACCCATCTATATGTTGCCTACAAGAAACTCATTTTAAACCTGAAGACACCTTCGGATTTAAAGTGAGGGGGTGGAAAAGAATTTACCATGCTAATGGACATCAGAAGAAAGCAGGAGTGGCAATCCTTATATCAGATCAATTAGATTTTAAGCCAAAGACTATAATAAGAGATGAAGAAGGACACTATATCATACTCAAAGGATCTGTCCAACAAGAAGATCTAACAATTGTAAATATCTATGCCCCTAACGTGGGAGCAGCCAACTATATAAACCAATTAATAACAAAATCAAAGAAACACATCGACAATCATACAATAATAGTAGGGGACTTTAACACTCTCCTCACTGAAATGGACAGATCATCCAAGCAAAAGATCAACAAGGAAATAAAGGCCTTAAATGACACACTGGTCCAGATGGACATCACAGATATATTCAGAACATTTCATCCCAAAGCAACAGAATACACATTCTTCTCTAGTGCACATGGAACATTCTCCAGAATAGATCACATCCTCGGTCCTAAATCAGGTCTCAACCGGTATCAAAATTTGGGATCATTCCCTGCATATTTTCAGACCACAATGCTCTGAAGCTAGAACTCAATCACAAGAGGAAATGTGGAAAGAACCCAAATACATGGAGACTAAACAGCATCCTTCTAAAGAATGAATGGGTCAACCAGGAAATTAAAGAAGAATTGAAAAAATTCATGGAAACAAATGATAATGAAAATACAACGGTTCAAAGTCTGTGGGACACAACAAAGGCAGTCCTGAGAGGAAAATATATAGCAGTACAAGCCTTTCTCAAGGCTTACAACAACCTAACCCTACACCTAAAGGAGCTGGAGAAAGAACAAGAAAGAAACCCTAAACCCAGCAGGAGAAGAGAAATCATAAAGATCAGAGCAGAAATCAATGAAATAGAAACAAACAAACAAACAAACAAAAAAAAATAGAACAAATCAATGAAACTAGGAGCTGGTTCTTTGAAAGAATTAATAAGATTGATAAAACCCTGGCCAGATTTATCCAAAAGAAAAGAGAAAGGACCCAAATAAATAAAATCATGAATGAAAGAGGAGAGATCACAACTAACACCAAAGAAATACAGACAATTATAAGAACATATTATGAGCAACTCTATGCCAACAAATTTGACAATCTGGAAGAAATGGATGCATTCCTAGAGACATATAAACTACCACAACTGAACCAGGAAGAAATAGAAAGCCTGAACAGACCCATAACCAGTAAAGAGATTGAAACAGTCATCAAAAATCTCCAAACAAACAAAAGCCCAGGGCCAGACAGCTTCCCGGGGGAATTCTACCAAACATTTAAAGAAGAATTAATTCCTATTCTCCTGAGACTGTTCCAAAAAATAGAAATGGAAGGAAAACTTCCAAACTCATTTTATGAGGCCAGCATCACCTTGATCCCAAAACCAGACAAGGATCCCATCAAAAAAGAGAACTACAGACCAGTATCCTTGATGAACACAGATGCAAAAATTCTCACCAAAATACTAGCCAATAGGATTCAACAGTACATTAAAAGGATTATTCAACAAGACCAAGTGGGATTTATTCCAGGGCTGCAAGGTTGGTTCAACATCCGCAAATCAATCAATGTGATAGAACACATTAATAAAAGAAAGAACAGGAACCATATGATACTCTCAATAGATGCTGAAAAAGCATTTGACAAAGTACAGCATCCCTTCCTGATCAAAACTCTTCAACGTGTAGGGATAGAGGGCACATACCTCAATATTATCAAAGCCATCTATGAAAAACCCATCGCAAATATCATTCTCAATGGAGAAAAACTGAAAGCTTTTCCGCTAAGGTCAGGAACACGGCAGGGATGTCCGTTATCACCACTGCTATTCAACATAATACTAGAAGTCCTAGCCTCAGCAATCAGACAACAAAAAGAAATTAAAGGCATCCAAATCGGCAAAGAAGAAGTCAAACTATCACTCTTCGCAGATGATATGATACTATATGTGGAAAACCCAAAAGACTCCACTCCAAAACTGCTAGAACTGGTACAGGAATTCAGCAAAGTGTCAGGATATAAAATCAATGCACAGAAATCAGTCGCATTTCTCTACACCAACAACAAGACAGAAGAAAGAGAAATTAAGGAGTCAATCCCATTTACAATTGCACCCAAAACTATAAGATACCTAGGAATAAACCTAACCAAAGAGACTAAGAATCTATACACAGAAAACTATAAAGTACTCATGAAAGAAATTGAGGAAGACACAAAGAAATGGAAAAATGTTCCCTGCTCCTGGATTGGAAGAATAAATATTGTGAAAATGTCCATGCTACCTAAAGCAATCTACACATTTAATGCAATTCCTATCAAAGTACCATCCATTTTTTTCAAAGAAATGGAACAAATAATCCTAAAATTTATATGGAACCAGAAAAGACCGCGAATAGCCAAAGGAATATTGAAAAAGAAAGCCAAAGTTGGTGGCATCACAATTCCGGACTTCAAGCTCTATTACAAAGCTGTCATCATTAAGACAGCATGGTACTGGCACAAAAACAGACACATAGATCAATGGAACAGAACAGAGAGCCCAGAAATAGACCCTCAACTCTACGGTCAACTAATCTTCGACAAAGCAGAAAAGAATGTCCAATGGAAAAAAGACAGCCTCTTCAATAAATGGTGTTGGGAAAATTGGATAGCCACATGCAGAAAAATGAAATTGGATCATTTCCTTACACCACACACGAAAATAGACTCAAAATGGATGAAGGACCTCAATGTGAGAAAGGAATCCATCAAAATCCTTGAGGAGAACACAGGCAGCAACCTCTTCGACCTCAGCCACAGCAACATCTTCCTAGGAACATCGCCAAAGGCAAGGGAAGCAAGGGCAAAAATGAACTATTGGGATTTTATCAAGATCAAAAGCTTTTGCACAGCAAAGGAAACAGTTAACAAAACCAAAAGACAGCTGACAGAATGGGAGAAGATATTTGCAAACGACATATCAGATAAAGGGCTAGTGTCCAAAATCTATAAAGAACTTAGCAAACGGAATACCCAAAGAACAAATAATCCAATCAAGAAATGGGCAGAAGACATGAACAGACATTTCCGCAAAGAAGACATCCAGATGGCCAACAGACACATGAAAAAGTGCTCCACATCACTCGGCATCAGGGAAATACAAATCAAAACCACAATGAGATACCACCTCACACCAGTCAGAATGGCTAAAATTAACAAGTCCGGAAATGACAGATGCTGGCAAGGATGAAGAGAAAGGGGAACCCTCCTACACTGTTGGTGGGAATGCAAGCTGGTGCAACCACTCTGGAAAACAGATTGGAGGTTCCTCAAAATGTTGAAAATAGAAATACCCTATGACCCAGCAATTGCACTGCTGGGTATTTACCCTAAAGATACAAATGTAGTGATCTGAAGGGGCACGTGCACCCGAATGTTTCTACCAGCAATGTCTATAATAGCCAAACTATGGAAAGAACCTAGATGTCCATCAACAGATGAATGGATAAAGAAAAGTGGTATATATACGCAATGGAATACTATGCTGCCATCAAAAGAAATGAAATCTTGCCATTTGCGACGACGTGGATGGAACTAGAGGGTATCATGCTTAGCGAAATAAGTCAATCAGAGAAAGACAACTATCATATGATCTCCCTGATATGAGGGAGAGGAGATGCAATATGGGGGATTAAGGGGGTAGGAGAAGAGTAAATGAAGCAAGATGGGATTGGGAGGGAGATAAACCATAAGTGACTCTTAATCTCACAAAACAAACTGAGGGTTGCTGGGGGGAGGGGGGTTGGGAGAGGGGGGGTGGGGTTATGGACATTGGGGAGGGTATGTGCTATGGTGAGTGCTGTGAAGTGTGTAAACCTGGTGATTCACAGACCTGTACCCCTGGGGAAAAAAAATATATGTTTATAAAAAATAAAATTTAAAAAAAAAATATATATATATATATATAAACCACTGTGTATGGTATTTTGTTATAGCAGCCCAAATGGACTAAGGCATTTTTTCCAAACAAAATGCAATATGAATAAAAAAAAAATTATTCTTAGTATATGATTTTTAAATGTGTCTAAAAGATTATTGATTCTTTAAATTAAAAATAATGTACTGTGATGTGTGGTTTAAAGAAAATGGAAAAGTAAAATATATGACAAAAAGATATGAAAGGCATCAAGGCAGTAAATGGAGCATACATTTGTAATATTCTTATACTGGCAAGAAGACTGTTTTGTGAATGTAGATGTTGTTAAATTAAAGATTCATGTAATAATTTTAGAATTACTACTCAAAATAATTAATGGAAGTAAGTATAATTTTTAAAGTCAATAGAGGACATATACTGTATACTAAAAATACTTCATCAACACACAAAAAAATGGAGGATAAAGGAAGAAACAGAGGAATAAAAAGTCAATGAACTTAGAGAACTTACAGGATGAGAGGACATACATAGATACATAAATCAATAATGTTGTAAATCTCATAAAGAATCAAATTAAAAGGCAGAGACTGTCAGACAGGATAAAAACACAAGAATCCAAGCTATACTTCAAGAATGAATAAAAATGCAAAACATTTGAAAATAAAAAAGGTAACTGTTATACCATACAGACATTGACAAAAAGAAAAATGGTATAACTATATATTATTAGAAATGTACTTCAAATTGAGGAATATTATCAGAGACAAAGAAAGACATTTTGTAATGGTAAAGGAGTCAATTCCGAAGACAAAACAATCTTAAATGTATATACAATTAGTACTAAAGCTCCCAAGCAGAAATAGAGAATACCAGAGAGAGAGAAAGAGAGAGAGTACTGTCAACCAGCTGATATAATTGACATTTAAAAAGCACTACATTTAATGACAGCAGAATACAAGTATACAAGGAACATGCCTGAAGATACATCATTTTTTGGCATTAAAAAAACCTAAGTAAATTTCAAAGAACTGAAATTATGCAGACTATAATTAGAATTAGAACTTAGAAATCAATAACAAAAAGGTATTTAAAAAAATCTCCAAACATTTGGAAATGAAATAATCAATTATAAATTACCTTGCATCAAAGCCACGGGTAAACCAAAAAATATTTTCAGCTGAATGAAACAAAAACACATCAAAATTTTTATGTTACAGGTAGCTCCTACAGAAAAATGTAATGCTTTAAATGAATGTATCAAAAGAGAAGAAATTTGTAAAATTGGTGATTCATGTGTCCTCCTTAAGAATCTCAAAAAAGAATGGGTGAAATAAGTAATGGGGGATTAAGGAGTGCACTTGTTACCAACACCATGTGATGTATGGAATTGTTGGATCACTGTACTGAACACCTGAAAGTAATACAACTCTGCATATTAACTATATTGGAATTAAAATTTTTTTAAAGTTTCTAACTACTGTAAAAAAAAAAAAGGATCTCAAAAAAGATTAAGAACTAAAACTAAGGTGGAGAAAAGGAAGTAGTAAAATAAAGACAGAAATCAATGAATGAGAAAACAAATTATATAAAAAAGTCAAAGATTTGTTCTTTATAAAGAGTAACAAAATTGACAAATTCTTATTAGAACAGAGCAAGAAAGAGAGAAATATTAATTATCAATATCAGAAATTAAAGAGGGGGCAGCACTATAAAACAAAGTATTAAAAATAACAACAGGATATTATAAAAATTTTATGGTGAAATGTTTTATGACTTAGATGAAATGAATAAATTCCTTAAGAAACAAAACTTACTAAAACTGACTGCATTAGTTTGCTATGGCTGCCATAACAAAATACCACAGACTAGATGATTTATCAACAGAAATTTATTTCGTCATAATATAGAGGCTGAAATCCATGATCAAGGTGTTAGAATACCTTGGTTTGTTATGAGACCTGTCTCTTCAGCTTGCTATATCCTTTTCTCTGTGCATGTGGATCCTTAACATCTCTTCCTCTCTTTTAGGACAGTACTCCTACTGGATTAAAGAGTCACCCTTATGACCTCATTTAACCTTAATTACCTCTTTAAAGACCCTCTACCCAAATACAGTCACACTGGGGGTGAGAACATCAACATATGAATTCTGGGGAGACACAATTCAGTCAATAATGTCCACTAAACAAGAAGTAGAAAATCTGAATTGCCTTATAATGATTAAAGAATTTGCATTCTCAGTTTTAAAATGTTCTGTTTCTTTTTTTTTCTTTTTTTAAATTTTTTTATTTCTTTTCAGCATAACAGTATTCATTGTTTTTGCACCACACCCAGTGTTCCATGCAGTCCGTGCCCTAATAACCTGGTTCCCCCAACCTCCCACTCTCTACCCCTTCAAAACCCTCAGATTGTTTTACAGAGACCTGTTTCTTAATAGGCATGTGTGTTACAGAATTGTACAATTAATATCTTTGCATGTGACTGCATGTAAATTATATCTAAAGCCATGGGCTGTGAGTGAGTTCCCACTTTCAATTATCCCTAAGGTCAAATCTACACCTACCCGTGTTAAGGTTTGGTTCCCAAAGCCAATACAGTTCTTTTTTATGTTTAAATTAGTCCCAGCTGGATTCTGTCCTTCCCAAGTGAAGAGGTGTGTATCAAAACCAGGAGAACCATTACTTTTTTCTTCTATTGTGTTGCCTTCCCTCCTGACCTGGAAAAATGCACGTGATTTGATCTTCCTCCTGTGTGTCCCTTCTTGAATATTAGTACCGCCTTCCAACAAGCCAAAGCCAGAAATGTAGCCATTTCTCTTTTCCCCAACATCCAATTCAACCTCAAGACTTATAATACTACTTCCTAAGTATCTCACTAAGTCATCAAATCAGACCAATTTTGAGAATATATGAAGTATTTCTATTAGTTAATTTGAAGTATTTTTATTAGTTAATTTGAGAGATTCTTACTATTGAAGGAGCAGGATTTATTCCATATCCAATAAATTCCCTTTAGATTACATCCCTGATGATTCAAAGTTTCTCTGGGTCTTCTTTCCCCTGTGGGTCCCCCACCCACTTGGTGTGCAAATCCTGAAATGTAGGAGTCTAGGATGGGGGCATTTCCTATTTCCAGAAGCATCAGATGACCTACTTTGCAACTGTATTGTATTCATTTATTACTTGGACCTATTAAGGAGACAGAGTCTTCACCTCTGGGCACAGAAACATAAATGGCAATACTTAAATGTGATTACACTGAGAATATTAAGATTTTAATCCTTAACTGGAAGATAAAATGAAAGGTAAAATAATCGATCAGTCAAGGAAGCAAGCCTCCAAAATTTGTACAACCTACACAGAAGATAAATTCAGCCAATATTATAAGTACCAAAAATTAAGCAGGATTGTTTTTGGTATTGGGGCACTCAGTCTTATAAGGGACACACACACAAAAAAATCAACTCCTACATGTGGAATGACATATACACAAATAATTAATAGTTTTTTGTTCAAGACAGAGCATTGCAGAGATACATTGGGTAGTGGTAAATAGCATGAGCTCTGAAACAGATCACTTCAGTTTAAATTCCCATTCTACTCCTATGAAATTGTGGAACCTTGGATATGTTACTTAAGTTTGGGACCTTGGTTTTCCATCTGTCAACAGAGTTGTAGACCTGATTATGTTTTATAAGTGTTATAATATATGTTACAATATATTTTACATATACATAAAGCATGTTTAAACTAGTAACTGAAACTCCGTAAGTGCAACATAATTTTTTAAGTAGGTAGGTAATATGTAATTTTTCTAAGGAAACGTTAAATGTATATATTTTTTTCTGCAAAATTATCTCTTAATCTTTGTGGGATAAGGATTTATGAAGACCTCACAAAAGGAAAGCATCTCAAGAGGGTTCTCAAGCATAAAGTAAGAGTGAGGTGGAGAAGAGGAGGGAGGACAGATAAGGTTCTGACGGAGCCAGCACATTCTGGAGAGTTCTGAGAATGCCAGTATTAGTTACCTGGACACAAAGCACTTGGGGCAAAAAGAGAAGGGCAATAGCTAATGTAGAGAGGTAGATCAAAATCGGCTCATCAGATCACAAAGGAAATTATTTCTTCTGCTGAAAACTATGGTCATTCTCCTACCTTATCCTAAAGGACAAGAGGAATCCCTGAAGCATTTTAAAATTTAGGCCCATAATTGTATTTTAGAAAAGTTATTCTGATGGGGAATGGACTGAAAATACATTAGCAAAGATGCTCCTGAATTATTTTTTTCTTGAGTTATACTATAAGAAGTGGCCAATATTACTAAGAAAGGGCTTTCTTTGTCTTTCAGGTGTTCCTTCCTGAATCAAAAGGAAACAATTTTCTCTACCTCTCTCTTCTAGTCTGAAGCCCTCTCAGTCCTCCAGTCTACTCACCTTCTACCACCTACCCCAAATACTGAATAAGTTTGACCTAACCAATTTTGATCAACAGTCTAAGCCAGAGGTTGAGAGGAAGAAAAGGACCCATGGGGATGGTGTTACTGGGCATATGGAATCCAAGCACCTCAGGATGGAAAGGAAGAGTGAAGGGCTCAGACAGGAAGACTGAGTGTAAGAAATACACCCCTCAAAGGGGAAAAAATGACGAAAATGTTTTGCAACATCTTCTGGATACATGTGTGATTGATAGTCTGAAAGGAATGGCCCCCTCTTTTTGCCCTTCCAAATATTAGGGACAGAGCTAATGGGTTACTGATTTTGAACATAAATATTTAATGTCATTGTGACCGCTACTCTGAAGAAAACTGCTGTGCGTATTTTGGGACCTTTTATAGGATGTATTGTGTCCTGGGGTATTCAGGGAAAGCTTCCTCCAGAAAGTGGCAGTGAAACAAGTTCTCAAAATAGAAATTACCAGGAAAAGAACATGGGGGAAAGTGGTTACAGACAGAAGCAACAATATGTATAAAAGCATTGAGGTTGGAATGGTCTTGATGGTCAAGGGTTAGTGAAGGCTGAAGTGACTAGAACATGGTGAGCAAGAGGGACAATGGCATACAAGAGGATGGAGAGGTAAGGGATGGCAAGGTGTGAAGTCACAGCCTTCTGATAAATATGTAACACTTGAAACAGACCATGGGATGCAAGCATTTGGGTATTTTTTAAGATTAGTAAATTCAAGTGAATCACTTCCTGTTTTTGACCATTGTTTATGGAAAATCCTAGCATAGTAGATGGAGTACAATTATTGTTTTATTTCTGGGAATATCCAAGGCTATATGAGAGTAGAAGAACTGGGTAAGACCCCCATCCTCTCTATAGCTCTGTTGCTAAGCTAAAATTTTATTTGCATTGCTAAAGAATCTCTTTATACTAGGTAGGGAGATTAACAAGCAGTGCAGCAGAAATATGAGAGTCATTACTGCTGATTAAATGATAATTTTCTAGAGCGACATTATGCATCAGAAAAGAAAATAATGAGCTCACTTGAATTTATGGACCCCATGGCAGCTGGGAGAAGTTCTCTCATCTGCTGATGAACAGCTTCCATGCCAACTATTTGAAGGGATTATATAGATGTTTGAGATAGGCACAGACTTAGAGGTTAAAAAGTGGGCACCTTGGCAAGCAAGCTTACATCACTGCAGTCAGCCTGCTGGAAGTAATAAATAACACTAGTAAAGACAATAAAAAGCATTTGCATATATATTCTAGTCTATCAATTACTTTGAGTCAAGATGAGAAAAAGAAGACAGAGCCAAGTGGATAGAATGTAGTAAAAAAGAAGTCTTAGCTTGACATATAGAAAGCAATGGAAATCAGAGTTCAAGAAAAGCCAGTTTGACATAGAGTCAGTCATTACCCAATGTGTTATTTTGCTACACCTGCCCTAACAAAATACAACACAATGGGTGGCTTAAACAACAAAAATTTATGCTTCTTAAAGTATATCAATTTACCCCCTTCTAGACTTGGCTTAAACCCCCCCTTTTCTTCCCAAATGCCCTTCTTCCAACCCACCCTCCCTTCACAGTTTTCTTTACAGCAGGTGGCATAGGTATGATTAATTACTAAATTACTTACTTACCTATAACCCCATAGTGGAAACCTGTCTTTCCCACTCACAAGACTTAACCTCTCTAAGGCATATGTGTCCTCAACTGGTCATTGGGGCTCATCATGGTACGCAGTTCATACACAGAGTTAAATGAGCAGATACACATCAAGAACTTTTCACAGTTCCCAGCACATAGTAACGTTCAGTATACGTCAACTTTTTCTCATTAGGAGGAAAAAAGAGATGAAATCTGCATAACACATGAAGAAATCCCTTGAAAGCGGGACAAAGGTAAAAAGCAAAATGCTTTCTTAATGATTGATTCAACAAACACTTATTGATTAGCTCCTCTTTCAGTCTCAAATAACATTTGGTTTATGATACAGGTTTCCTTTAGAAAGCTTTTAAAGAAATTGGTGGAAGCACGCTGATGACAAATGAACATTGGTGAAAAGTGCTAGTGTGGTCTTGGAGATTAAACATCTTTCACCCGTACCATCCCATTAAAATGTTTTATCGAAGTTGCCTCTCTTTCAGCAATTTAAAATTTCCCTTCTTGGCTTAGTCTGTCATCTTTGTGCATGTTCCACGTGGTCAAAGTGCACATATTTGATATAAAAAATCCTATGATGGAAAGCAATTGTGTCTGAATAAAAGAAGGGGTCCAGAGGAGAATCACTCAAACAGCGATACTCTCTAAAATCACCAGGGCTGGCACTTTTCACTGGGTAAAATGCTATCCCTGATGTTAATAGCATAATTTTCCTACCCTGTGAGATAATGGTGAGTTATCAAATTCCTGACTCCTAAAAAATGTCAGCTCAATTTCTTACTCTTGTTTCCTAAGAATTAACTCATCTAGTTGGTTCCTTAATGCATGTAATTCTGTCATGAGAATTTCTTTCCACAATAGTAAACGTTCCTATTTGCCAGTGTGGTATATTTCATATCTTAAAGATGTGATGACACAACTTTCAGAAAAAAAGTAAATACAAAGCTGGCATGTTGTGGGCACTCAATAAGTATTTGGGGAACTAAGGAAACAGAAACAGTTCTAAAAGCAAGCAACTCTGCAGGTTAATGGTTATTTCTCCATTCTATAAATGCAGGAGCTGTGGTTGACTAAGGTTAAGTAACTCCTTCGAGGCTGCGTAGTGGTAAAAAACAGGGGACGTGAAGCCCAGGTCTTCCTGATGCAGTAGTCACCCCTGCCCGCACAGTTCATCTGCATGGAGTGATGAGCAAGGTGGGAGCAGTCCTGGATTACTCCAGGCTGAGGGCACATTCCCTGTGCTGTCCATGCCTCATGCTTGCCATGGGGCAGAGTATAAATCTCTTTCCTGCCTGTAACCCTCACCAGACTACATGGATCACTTCTTTCCAAGCATAATGTAATGACTGGCACTTACTAAGAGTTCAGTAAATTGTGTTGAGTGGTGAGAAGCAATACAATCTTCATTGTCATTAAAAGAAAAATTGTAAAATTACATATATGGAGCCAGAGTACTCTTGACTTTACATATCTTTTAAAATGTGAATATCTGCCTTATAGATGTAATGTACAGTAAATATGTTTTGTGTCACAGAATATGCACCTTTTATTTAATATCTAATCATCTGTACTCCAAAACTTTAGAGTGCTGCTCACCGTAGAAAAAACAAAATGCTCCCACTCATTTAATTCTTCAGTACTATCATCCCATTCTTCACTTTGGGGTGTACCAGAATTACATCCCTGTCTTGTCCCTCTTTACTTCTCAGTCTTCCAACTTCCTGAGAGGACTCACAGCCATGCCCATAGCCTCAGCTGCTGATACAATGGACATTTTCATGGACGCCCAGATTCCATGTGCTGCTGGAGGATTTATTCCTCCGGAGTCAGGCAGTACTGGCAGCTAATAAGCCTGAGGTCTTAGCCCTGTCCAGTAAATTTCTCTCAGCTGAAGAAAGCTACTTTACCCAAGGTCAATCCTTCACACAGGCAGTCAACAACCAGTGACCATGAGGGAGTGTAAAGGCCCACTCCCCTCACTGTGTTATCCCAGCTACAGAGCTCCCCCTGAATTAAGTAAAAGCCTGTTTTGAGTCTACATTGCATACACAGTCTCTGACCACCCCACCCTGTAGCCTTCTCTTCTCACATAGGTGTTGATCTTAAGATATTCCTAATAAAATTCCTGCACATGAATTTTCATCTGAGAGTCTGTTTCTAGAGAACCCAATGTATAAGAACTAGTGACTTTCAAGGCTTGATTTCTAGTTCAATCTCCTTTGACAAGCCCGAGAATCATGTATTTCTTTGCCTGTTGAAGATCTTCCATCTACATTCTCTTAATCACCTCAGACTCTACCTTCCCAAACTGAACTCATTTTCTACATCCTGAGATTCCAATCTCCCCTTAGATATTCCTTCTCAAGGAACTTCACCACCAGCACCTAAGCCTGCCAAGCCACAGATGGGTGTATTAATGATCTATTGCTGTGTAACAGTATCACCAACAAGTTAGCTTCTTGAAAGAGCACACACCTATGATCTTACAGTTTCTGCATGTGAGGACGAGAAGCAGATCTGGGTCCTCTGCCAAGCTACAGCCATGGTGTTGGCCAGAGAAGGAGTCCCATCAGAGTGGAAGGATTCAGTTCCAGTCTCATGTGGTCATTAGGAGAATTCATTCCTTTGCAGGCTGCAAGAATGAGGAACTCAGTTTCTTAGCGCTGTGGATGACAGGCTCAACTGACCTCAAGTGACCTCAGTTCCTCACCACATGCCATAGGCAGCTCATAATATGGCACTTTGCTTCTGAAAAGCAGCAGGAGCAAGAGAGTTCTGCTAAGACAGTATTAGTATCCTATGTAACAGAATCATGAAAGTGACATCCCATCACCCTTGCCATATTCACATGGCTGGAAGAAAGTCACATTGAGGTCTGCCCTCAGTGATGAGGAGGGGCCTACAGAAAGGTGTTACACCAGAAGGTGGAATCATAGGGCCACCTCAGGATATGCCCACGACATGGGCTATATTCTGTTTATTTTAGCCCCACCTACAGGCACTCTTTCTTTATCAACAGAAAAAAAAAATTGCGTTCTATGATGCTTTTAGGCTCTTGGCTTTCTGGGATATTTGACCTAATGTTCAGAAGTCAAGTAAGAAAACTAGCAATCTCCTAAAGTTAAAAAAAGTTCATTTAAGAGTAATCTTTCTGAGGAGGGGAGAAAATGTGCACAGAAATGTCCATATTCTCACTTCTCAGAGCAACACTGCAGCAATGCAACATAGTAGAAAGTGCATGGCAACAATCATCTAGAATACTTACCCAGGAGCATGTATTACCCACAATATAAAAAAGGAGTTCTTAATTTCTGCAGCTCTTCCCATTTCTGTCAGGCCATGCATTGTCTTGTCCCAAAGCCTTCCAGAATTGGATGCCTATAAATCCACACCCCCATTCTCATTTCAGTGTCTACCAGCCATCATTCTCAGGTTTCTTTTGCCAAGTTGGCTTGAAAAGATATCACTATCATACTCCTTGATTTAGAAAAGTGACATTCTGAATGATGATACGGTTAAGTCCTGAATAACAAGAATTTGGGGGCAGGAAAATATGGCTTCCTCTCCTGTATTGCCTGGCAAGTTCCTTCAGTTGAATAGGCTTCAATTTCCTCAGCAGTAAAATGGAGACAATAATAGCATGTTTGCAATTATAAATAGGATTATTTCCTTAATTTCTTTCTGTTACTTTCTTAGTAGTACATAGATTTCTGTATATTGGCCTTCTATCCTGCAACTTTGCTGAATTCATTTATCAGTTCTAGCAGTTTTTTGGTGGAGTCATTAGGGTTTTCTATATACAGTATCATGTCATCTGCAAATAGTACAAGTTTTACTGCGTCCTTATATTTTGGATGTTTTTTATTTTTCTTGTCTGATTACTGTGGCCAGGATTTCCAGTCCTCTGTTGAATAAAACTGGTGAGGGTGGGCATCCTTGTCTTGTTCCTGGTCACAAGGGAAAAGTTTAGTTTTTCACCATTAAGGATAATGTGAGTTGTAGGTTTTTCATACAATGGCCTTTATTATGTTGGGGTATGTTTTCTCTAAACCTACTTTGTTGAGAGATTTTATCATGAATGGATGCTATACGCCATTGAATGCGTTTTCTACATTTACTAAAACCCTAACATTTGCAAGAACATGAATAGATCTAGAGGATATAATGCTAGGTGAAAGTCAGAGAAAGACAAGTAGCATATGATTTCACTCATATGTGGAAACAAAGAAAGGAAAAAAAAAAGAGACAAACAGTAAACTAGACTCTTAACTATAGAGAACAAACTGGTAGGTCTCAGAGGAGAGGTGGGGGTGGGGGAGGATGGATGAAATAGGTGAAGGGGATTACGAGCATACTTATTGTGAGGAGCACTGAGCAATGTATAGGATTGTTGAACCATTATACTGTACACCTGAAACTAAAGTAAATAAAATAAAATAAAAATAAAAATTATTTTAAAATTCAATAATCATTAAACCCTTGCCATTTTTTAAATTTTCCAATTAAATTCCTATTCAAAACTATCATTACTACCACCACTCTTTTTATCAAAGAATAAAGATTTCAAACCAAAGAACTAAAAGAACATAACTTGATTACAGACAGTCATCTTAAGTGGAATATATTTAGTTTTGGGTTAAAAAAACAAAAAAAAAAAACAAACATCCAAAGAACAATCAAGAAATGGGCAGAAGACATGAACAGATATTTCTGCAAAGAAGACATCCAAATGGCCAACAGACACATGAAAGAGGGCTCAACATCACTCAGCATCAAGGAGATACAAATCAAAACCACACTGAGATACCAGCTCACACTAGTCAGAATGGCTAAAATTAACCAGTCAGGAAACCACAGGTGTTGGCAAGGAGGCAGAGAAAGGGGAACCCTCCTACATTGTTGATGGGAATGCAAACTGGTGGAAAATGCAAACTCTGGAAAACAGTACGGAGGTTCCTCAAAAAGTTGAAAATAGAGCTACCTTATGACACAACAATTGCACTACTGGGTATTTACCCCCAAAATACAAATGTAGTGACTCAAAGGGGCACATGCACCCCAATGTTTATAGCAGCAATGTCTACAATAGCCAAACTATGGAAAGAGCTCAGATGTCTATCAACAGATGAATGGATAACAAAGACGTGGTATATATATACAATGGAATACAATGCCGCCATCAAAAAAACCCAAGGGACACCTGGGTGGCTCAGTGGGTTAAAGCCTCTGCCTTCGGCTCAGGTCGTGATCCCAGGGTCCTGGGATCGAGCCCCGCATCGGGCTCTCTGCTCAGCAGGGAGCCTGCTTCCTCGTCTCTCTCTGCTTGCCTCTCTGCCTACTTGTGATCTCTGTCTGTCAAATAAATAAAATTTAAAAAAAATTTTTTTAAACCCAAAAAACAAAATCTTTTAATTTACAATGATGTGGATGGAACTAGAGGGTATTATGCTAAGCAAAATAAGTCAATCAGAGAAAGACAATTATCATATGATCTCACTGATATGAGGAATTTGAGAAATAAGACAGAGGATCATAGGGGAAAGGAGGGGGAAAATGAAAGATGAAATCAGAGAGGGAGACAAACCATAAGAGAATCTTAATCTCAGGCAGCAAACTGAGGGCTGATGGAGGGGAGGGGGTGAAAGGGATAGGGTGGCTGGGTGATGGACACTGGGGAGGGTATGTGCTCTGGTGAGACTGTGAACTGTGTGAGACTGATGCATCACAGACCTGTACCCTTGAAACAAATCATTTTTATATGTGAATTAAAAAACAAAAAAGAAAACCTCTCTCTCCAGCAGTTTTTCTTACATTGCCAAAGCAGCTTCATCATGGATTTCCACTATGATTTCAGTAATGCTAGGGTTTAGCAACTCCTGGATTAGAAGCCCAAGCTCCCATTAGAGCGAAGTAATAGAACTGGCGTTACTGCCCTTTTGTATCTCAATCTCTAAATAAACGTTTGGCTTAACCTGTATCAGTGCATGTTTGTTTTCTTCCTTCCTTCCTTCCTTCCTTCATTTTTAAGATTTTATTTATTTAAATGACAGAGAGAGACACAGTGAGAGGGGGAATACAAGCAGGGGGAGTGGGAAAGGGAGAAGCAGCCTTCCTGCCTAGCAGGGAGCCAGAGCGGGGCTCGATCCCAGGACCCCAGGATCATGACCTGAGCAGAAAGGCAGAGGCTTAATGACTGAGCCACCCAGGCAACCCCCATGTTTTTCACTAAGATACCTCAAATCAAACAGGGTCTCAAACTTTCAAGCTATTTTGATTGATTCACTGTGAACAGAATCAGTGAAACTTCTCAGCAACTGGTTATCACATTTTTGTGTAAATGGGATTTGGGGGGCTATTACAAGTTGATGAGTTTGTTTGAACCGGGCTGGTCTCATCTTCACCAAGTACGGAAACTTGAGGAGGAGAGGGGTGGGGGCTTTTACAAAAACCTCACACATCTTAAATACAGAAACATTATGCAGTCTTTCTGGTAAATTACACTTGATTGGGATGGAAGATAAATGTCACAATCGAGAGCAATTTGTAAAAATGCAACTGGAAATAATTTCTTTGCTTGTATTGTTAAAAAGAAATATCCTCCCAATCATAGACTTAAACAGGGTGGTGATGTATGGCATGTATTAACTGAACAATCCTGCAGCTCTGTGTGACAGTTTATTTACATATATATGCATCCATGTGTTTGTGTATTGGCAGTCAAGAAATGTTTGTATTTTAATCTACTATTTCTGTCTGGATGGAAAAAGGAAGAACAGAAATGTGTTTTCTAGACTTGGCTTGCACATAGATTCTCTTAATAAAAAACATGCATTGATACAGGATAAGCCAATCATTTGTTTAGCATGATTCATTAAAAAAAATGGACTGGGAAATTTTCTTATATATTTTTGCTGGTATACTGGAATATGCTGTATAATTTTAGTTGAAAATGACAGCAACCCAACTAAAACTGCATTTGGGAGTAGGAGATGAATTAATTAGCAATAGGGAAAATTCCCTTTCTCACCATTCTACCTTCTTCTTTGTTGGCTCTACTCTCATATTCTCTCCAAGAAGTGGCAAAAATCAGTGACCAACAAATGACATTTATATCTTAATAGCCTAATAACTTGAGGTGAAAAAGCATGCCTTTTTCTTAGTAATTTAATGATTATTGGGCTTCCCACTAAGTCCAAATATCCAATTCAGATTCAGTCACTAGCCACAGAAATGTGGTGGTCTCATTCATTAAAAGTCTGTCACTGTTCACCACCTGGACCTGGAAGTGAAGTCAATCTCCACTACCAACATGTATATGGTCTGTAAATTGGGGAGGTATGTCTCTTAGAGAAAGGAAAATGTTCTGCTGAGGTACAGCAAGCAATCAGAAATAGATGTCCCCAACCCTTCAGATATTATGTTTATTTCTGTCCAGAGCCAATCTGAATTCTGGTTTAGTGGTGCCTGGTAGGATTTTTTGCTCTTTTAATAATTGACCCTGTAGCATGTCACCTGCCTGGGTAATACTGGCAGCTTATCTTATTCTATCTACCATAAAATAAGACAGTAATGATAACACCTTCAAAGGAAATGATTGTGGGGATGCATGAATGTTTCACAATGTTCTCACATAGAATGAACAGAGATCACACACCCACCTTCGTGATTACAGTCTTGTTTATGTTCTCCTTTACTGACAAGCTAGTAACCTAATAATTACAGCTTATTAAGTGCAAGGGAAAAACGACAGCATCAACATAGCAGAATGAGCATCTGACTTAGAACTACACAAATGTGGATTAAAATTCTATGTCGGGTCCTCAGTAAATTAGAGCTATAAATTTTTTAAGTTAATTGAGTGTGTCATGCTAGACAAGTTGTTTAGCCTCTCCAAACCTGAGTTTTCTCATCTCTAGAAAAGGGATAAAGATATGCACCTCGCAGATGTGTAATGGGGATCAAACATAGCAAAAATTAGGTGCAAGTGTCATATAGGAATGAAATAAAAAATCGCTATTATCCTAGGAATAAAAACAGCATTTAATATGCATATAAAAAGCTACTGAGGAAATAACTGATAGTTTGGAAAACCAACTCTGGAAAAGAGAAGAACTCGCTTAAAAAAAAAAAAAGAATAGGGATTGAAACACACATGAAAAAGACTCATTCTGACTATTGCAAATGTAACACAATGTTCAATTTTTAGAAAAGATACATTTATAAGGAAAGACATTTATGTACACGAAGAGTTTAAAAGACACTGATATGTATTTTACTGTCATAAAGTGAGGGTAAAACCGCCTAATTTTTGGCATCATGACAGAGCTAGCATAGATGGAGTACAGGGGTGAAACGTGTATTTACATGGCCCTATGGAGTTTACAGTTCATGGGCGTGGTTTTCACAGGAAGGTGGGCAGCTAAAGATAGTTATCACTGACCACCATCCTTTAGTCTTCTGAAACACATCATTTTTATAATGGTCCTGATCCATTTGTTACCCTGAATCAATAACCAGAGAACCTATATCTGACTCCCGAGTCTGCCCTTTAACAACAGTGAGATAGTGGCAACAGAGAGAACCTCGGTAAAGCCCTGTTACCTTCTCTGCAGTTAGAGGACAGCTGAGAGCTAGCACACTGCTTACATTAACTTTGCAGTCAGCCTGCCAGAATTAGGATCTTAGGTAGCTTTGGAATATGGGCAAATTACTCCGCCTTTCAATATTCTCATCTGTACAGTGGGGATAATTAAAGCACATACTTGAGAAGATCAAGTGACTTAACCATGTAATGTGTTCAATATATTGTCTGGGATGTGGTAAGAAGTCCACATAGTCAGCTACTGCTGTTGCTGATCATAATGCTCATTTTTATGGTTGCCATGAAGCTGTTATAATAAATTCCATTTTATTATCTTAGCACTCTACTAGCATATAGTAAATGCTCAATAAATAGCCCAGGGCTTGCTTTCTATGACTATTGTTATTGTACCTAATCTTTTGAATGATAGAATGACCACGTAGCTACTACACTGAGAGTTTCTTGATAGATAAGACATACCCTTCTTAACTGTGCACCTCCTATGCTTATAACCAGGCATGAAATATAATCATCTTTTAATTAATTGAATAGAATCTTCTCTCTCTGTTTCACTATTTAACCAAAGATACCAAAGCCAAATTCTACTGGGATGAATTGACTTTTTCAGAGTGTTATTCTTAAGTGTCATTTGCATACATTGAGTTTATATATTGGAAATTTTCCCTCTGACATTTTGCTTCAATTTTCCTCACTTCCCATTAGTTCTCCATTAAAAGTTTGTCACTTGAGGGTGAGTGGTTAAGAATGGGTTTGCAAGTATCTGCATTATTTACCAAACCACAGACAGAAGACAGTTTCCAAAGCCCTGGTTTTCATTTCCCAGGCCCCCTCACAGGGCCATAGCTCTGCATCCCATTTATTACAAGTTCATTGCAGCCACCTCCAGAATCAGCCTTAAGGGGCTGCTAAACTTTAATTGGAATGAGGAAGTCAAGACCCTCTGCAGCTTTTTAAAGGACAAAGCAAGGTACCTTAGTGGTTCGGGGGCTTCTCCAAACTCGTGCCCCCATATTAAGAGTCTCATTCCAAAGCAAAATGTCTTGGAACAATTCTCCAGAAATACAAGCAATTTGAGTGACAAATGCAAAATTACACAATTGGGGGGGAAAGATTGTCAAGCCAAAACATAGAAAGTAATGATTCATTTTAGAAAATAAAATACTCAAAGAAACATCAGGGAACTTGTTTTCGGCTGCAGTTAGCTTAATGAAATGGTTCTCTAACTGGATGTTTATTGGAAATCTGTGTTTAGAAGGCTGGAAATAAATTCCATTTTTAAGTTATGCTTCCCCCCCCCTGCATTGCTGGCCCATTTTATTCAAAGCTGAACACCAGATATAAATAAGAATTCTTGAACTGCTTTTAAACTGCTGGCATCTGTTAGATTAGAAGGAAGTCCGATTTAGCAAAACTTAGAACAAGACAGAACAATTGCCAAAACGAGAGGATCTTTTATTTATGTTGTACAACAATGTTATGTAACAGACAAGTTGTTCATCTTTATTCTTTCTGATGAGTATATGGGACAATATATCTCTTAACGTTTGGCCAGCTGAGAGCCCATTAGCTGGTGCTGCATTATTTAGATTGTTAAATTGATTTGAGAGGAAATTAATTATGTATGTTCAGCTTAAAAACCATCATTGCATTCAGTAAACTCTTATTATAAAGACCTCCCTCTGTTTTTTTTTTTTACTTTATTTTACTTTTTCTCTGTTTTCAGGGGAGAAGTGGTAGTTGTTTCATTGTCCTTCCTCACTTCCAGAGCCTCCAGAAACCAAACAGTTAAAAGAAAGAATGTCATAGCTGAAGAGAACTTGGCTTGATTTGTAGCTCACCATTTTTGAGGTGTTTGAATGTGGGAAGTTATTAATGTAAGCATATCACTCAACTATAAAATGGGGATAATAGTATCTTCTTCACATATGCATTTTGTGGATTAAGATGCATATACTGCTTAGCACATTGTCTGATATAAAGCATGTACTCAATAAATGCTAACACTAAAAAAAATTATCACTACATCCTCATGAATACAAAGCAAACTCCTATAACATGAGTGCAAAATAGTTTTGCTTTGTATTCTTTGTTCTTACAAATCTATCTTGTTTCAGTAGGGAAAGGTTTAGCTAAATGATTTTAGAGATTTAGGGACATGGTCTGTCCACTAATAAGTACATAACCAAACACAACAACAGGAGACTGGGAAGGAATGTTTAGCATAACTGTTCTGACGTTTAAGTGTACCAGTCATGGCTGGACAACAAATGCTGAATAATATGGGTAAGGAATCAAGAAAATGGAAAACTCAGGAATTATTTCTGTGGGTTTGCTCTTCTTATTTTACTAGAAGGATGGGCCTCTGTCTGATTAAGTCTAATGAACTGGGGTGGTGGGGGTAAGAGGAAGAACCCCATTTTGCCAGTTTAGGAAACCAGTCCAGACTTGCCCAAAGGAACACAAAGAATCATCTCTACCCTTTGAGGAGTGGCATGACACTATCTCCTTCTTGGCTGTAACCTTGGAACTTGATAAAATCTTGAGTTCAGAGGAAAACTTGAGCACTGGAGGCAGTACTGCCTCCATCTATAGTCCAAGCATTAAGGGAGGAGTGAATGCTGGTCTTTCATTCATTTAGGTATTTTAGTTCAGGGATACTAGGTACATACTATTACAGCTTCCAATTATTTATTTTTACTGAAAGATTGCATCATGTTTAGAAACATTTCACTTACAAAAAGCAGTTTTTAAAATGTCCACTGGGTCAGAGTAATTGGGTTTGCAAGCTTTTTTTGAACTCATTGCTTGCCCAGTTCATCCAATGCACAAGTCAAGGCTAATTCTCCTGCTTGAGGGTATTCTGGGGATATTGGGCTGAAGAACATAGTCTGTGACTATGTTCAGTAGCAAACATATGAGAATGGATCCACTCCACAGATCTTCAGATGATTACCCAAGTCTGTGAGCATAAGGACCTCATCTTTCTCGCTGTTGAATCTCCAGCTCTGAGTACAGAGATTTCAAAATAAACTTCGACTTCACGACCATAGCAAAACCAATTAGACAGCTGGAGGTTCTTTGATACAAATACCTCTATAATAATAATAACTAATATATTAATTAACATGCCAGACATTTTTCTGCGTGATTTACATCTGCTAACTCATCACTACCACAATCCAATGAGGAAGGTACTATTATTAGCACTACCTGTAGGTGGAAAGAGAAGTATAGTAAGATTAGAAATGTGTCCAACATTGTGATATTAAGAGAAGGTGGAAGTAGGCCACAAAGCCAGGGTGTCTGCAGAGCTCATGTCATATCATCATGCTTGCTATGCTGTCCTTTGTCACCATTTGCTCAGGGCTTACTATGTGCTAGTGTGAATTGTGCTGACCACAAAACATGTTATATCACTACATCAACATGACAATTTGATAACAGATGCAATATTGGACCCATTTTATAGATAAGAAGACTAAGGCTCAGAGATGACATGCAATTTTCCCAGTCATAATAAATCAGAATAAAACTCAAACTCAGATCATTTTGCTCAGCCTACATGCATAACCCCTCTCTTGCCATGCCTTTCAAGAAGGGATTTTTTCCCATCAGGAACTTTGTAAGTTCTATGAAACAATGAGCAATAATTTATGACTGAAAATAAACAAGGAAAGTGGGATTAAATTAAATTTAATTAACATATACTACATTATTAGTTTCAGTAGTATAATTTAGTGCTTCATCAGTTGCATTTAACACCCACTCATTACTTTAAGTGCCCTCCCTATACCCATCAGGAAAGTGGGACTAGATGTCCAACATAGAGCTTTCCATTCTTATATGTGATTCTCCTGTAAGTATGTTTGAGCTACATTTTTGAAGGTCTTTTTTTAAACACGCTTGATTTCAGAAAATACAGTTGACTGTTGAACAATACAGGGGGTATAATCCAATACTACTTTGGTTATAACCCAAAACTACCTTATTTATTTGTGGTTCAAATCATTCCAGTTTTGACCATTGACAGCTCTTTCAGTTGGTTCCTAGGTCTTTCTGAAATACTCCCTTTACTTTGTTTTGTTTTGTTCTTGAGCAATTTGTTAAGTTCTGGCACTACACAATGCTCTAGACTCCACTTGTCTATTTCCTGCCAGAACCTGACAATCAGGTATTTCTCCAAAATTCTTCTATTGAAGAATTGTATTAAAAACCAGTATCTGAGTGTTAGGTGTACTTGTTGTCATTGAGTGTCATTGTTTCTGGCCTTCCTCAGCTAACAGAACAAGGATACATTTGTGTATATTAAGCTATTTATATACATATAGCTAGAAATATAAAATATACACGTGTATTTTTATACATCTATATTTTTTTACTTTTCAAAATACTCTATTTTATGTCCAGATACTTAGGATGATCTTACAGACATCTCCTTGAAATATCTCCAACCATTTAAAACCAGTTTACACATCTGTATTAACCTAAACATGAGTTTGTACTGAGATTTCCAGTTCTAAAGCGTTACCACGATGTTTTTGTTGTTGTTGTTGTTTTTATTAATCATTCTTTTATTTTCAGCATAACAGTATTCATTGTTTTTGTACCACACCCAGTGCTCCATGCAATCTGTGCCCTCTCTAATACCCACCATCTGGTTCCCCCAACCTCCCACCCCCCCCACCTCTTCAAACCCTTCAGATTGTTTTTCAGAGTCCATAGTCTCAACAATGTTTTTATAGCTTTTGCCCCTGTTGGTCTATAGCTTCTCACAACTATGAGAAACTTGACTTACAACACATTTGTATCCAGTGAATTAGTCAGTTCCAGGATACATGTACAGCAGTATCTAAACTGTTAACATATACCCCCATAGGCAACAACTTTATCAAGTACAGACAATATTATGTGCATTTCCTTTTGCCTTTAGTCTTAAGACACCACTCTTTTACAAAATTATTTGATCAGGACCTTTCCCTACTGCTTCCTTCGGTAAGGTTGTTCTACACATTTCAAATACATTTAGATCTTTTTATCATAATATTATTCATTGCATCCTGAGTTCCTCTACCTCCTCAATGATTTCATCATTGCAGACATCAAAGCTCACTCTTTTTGCATACTGTGAAGTTCTATAGGTTACAATAATTATATACTATCATATATACATTATTACAGGATCATATAGATAGTTTTTGTCCCCTCAAAGTTTCCTTGAGCTTTACCTATTCTACCCCCTCTTCAAATTCCTGGAAATCACATATCTTTCTACCATTTCTAGAAACTTTGCCTCTTCCAAAATATCATATACATAGAATCAGACAATAGGTACTCTTTAGATGGGCTTCTGTCAATTAGCAATGTGCATTTAAGATTCACCATGCCTTTTTATAAATTGATAACTTACTCATTTTACTATTGAATAATATTCCATTGTATGGATTACCTCAGTTTATTCATTCACCGATTTAAAAACCTCTTGGTTGCTTCCAGTTTTTTGATGATCATTAATGTAATATAAACATTTGCATGCAGGTCTTTATATAGACATTAATTTTGGAACCCTACGTGTAAATATCTAGGAGCACTATTTCTAAATTGTATGATAAGGCAATGTCTGGCTTTCTAAGAAACTGCCAACTTGTCTTACTAAGGGGCAGTTTCATTTTGCAATCTCAGCAAGAATGAATGAGAATTCCTGTTGCTCCCTATTTTCACCAGCAATTGGTATTTTTTCCATTTTAATAGATGTGCACAGGTATCTCATCATTATTTTAATTTACATTTATAATGAATAGATAATACTGAGTATCTTTGCATATATTTGACATCTGCATATTTTCTTTGCTGAGGTATTTGTTGAAATTTTTTAACCATTTTTAATTGTGTTGTTTTATTGAGTTGTAAGAATTCTTTGTATACTTGGGATGTAAGTCATTTAGCAGATATGTATTTTGTAAAAGGTTTTCCAAATCTAGAGCTTTTGTTTTCATTCTTTTAACAATGCCTTTTACAGAGCAGAATTTAAAAGTTCTGTTATAATTCATGTTGTAGGTTGAATTATGTTCCCCCAAAAAGATGTGTCCAAGTCCTAACCCCCAGGATTTGTGTGACCCTAATTAGAAACAGAATTTCTGTGTATGTGATCAAGTTGAGAAAAAGTCATACTGAATTAGGTTGGGCACCAAATCCAGTGGGTAGTGTCTCCGTAAGAGAAAGGAGACAGATCTAGACACAGAAACATAGGGGAAAAGATCACCTGATTATGGATGCAGAGATTATAATACTTCATTGACAGGCCAAAAACTCCAAGGGGTGCCAGTAGCCACCAGTGGCTAAGAAGAGGCAAGGAGGGATGCCTACCTAGAGGCTTCATAAACAATTGGCATCTGTCAACATCTTAATTTGGGACTTGGAGATTTGAGAAATGTGAGAAAATGAACTGCTGGTTTTTCAACCATTTGCTTTATGGTACTTTGTTATGGCAGCCCTAGGAAATAAATATAGTTGACCTTATCATTTTAGTTTCCTTCAAGGACCATTCTTTGATTTTTGTATCTAAAAACTCATCACCAAACTCAAGGTCATGAAGATTTTCTCCTATGTATTATTCTGGAAGTTTTAAAGGTTTTCACTTTACATTTATGCATCTGACCCATTTTGAGTTCACTTTTGTGAAAGGTGTAAAGTGTGTGATGAGGTTCAGCATTTTGCATGCTGACATCCAAGTTTTCCAGTGCCATTTGCTGCAGTGACGATCCTTTTTCAGTGAAATTGCCTTTGCACCTTTGTCAAAAACCAGTTAACTATATTTGTGTGGGTTTGAGGTATATTCTTTAATATTTGGTTATTTTCCATATGTGATATAATCCATTAAATTCTTTCATAATTATTTTATGTTTGCGACAGCAGATTTTATTGCTCTTCCTTTCCTCTAGATCATTCATCAAAAAGGGGAAAAAAAACTTCAATTTCTCTAGGCACTACACAAAAATGCTGGTATAAATTTCTTACATCAACTGAAAATGATTCATAATCATTTCCTTATTTGTACCTCCAGGCACTGAAGAAGATAAACTCTCCTTTGGAGTCACAGATTTAGAAAAATATATATTATGAAATTTTAAATGTTGAGATGGGTGCTTTTTATATCAGCTGTGGAGGAATTCTGCATTAGGACTAAATAAGACAAGAGAGAGATTTATTATGAAATATGAGTTCCTGCCCTACAGAGGACTCATTTTATGACTTCATAAAAATGCAATAATAACAGGACACTCCTCTTCCCCCTCCCCACACACAAACTACTGTGAGGTACACAGATGTTATAAAGCAATATCCAAAAGGCTGAGAAACTCATCTTTCTTGTTGATCACTGCATCCCCTACTCCAAACACAGTCTCACACACAGTCACAACTCAGCAAATATTTGTTGAATGAAAGATGCCATAGCTTGCATAAGGTGTAAAGAAATGGGTAGCATACTGATGGACCCAGAGCTAAGTCAGTGTCACAGTTGTGTTTTAAGTGTCTCACACTTAAAAAGTTAAAAAATAATTTAAAAAAAACTACATTCACTTCCAACATTTTTAAATGAGAAAAATTCTTATAAAAATTTAGATTTTAGGGCACCACAGTCAGATAAGCATCCGATTCTTGCTTTTGACTCAGGTCTTGATCTCAGAGTCTTGAGATTAAGTTCCGTGTGAGTCTGCTTAAGACTCTCTCCCTCTCTGTGTCCCTACCGCCCCTGCCCCCCATGTGTTCACATACTCTAATAAATAAATAAATCTTTTTAAAAATCTAGAATTTAGTATTAGCTTGAGAAAAGTGGGAGGATTCAGCAACACTGAGTCTTTATTTCCACTGAAACTGCTGAACAGCTCTGCTCCATTTGGAAAAGGTAGGTGCTCTGTAATTCACCGTAGACCCCATCACTCCTAACTGTCCAACACATAGCCAGCTTCACACACTTACTTTATCTACCTAATTCTCATA